>NC_137890.1:61933893-62533893 GCF_963455335.1 Martes martes
TTTTAAGATTTTATTTATGTATTTGACAGACAGAGATCACAAGTAGGCAGAGAGGCAGTCAGAGAGAGAGGAGAAATCAGGCTCCCTGTAGAGCAGAGAGCCTGATGTGGGGCTTGATCCCAGGACCCTGAGATCACGACCGGAGCCGAAGGCAGAGGCTTAACCCACGGAGCCACCCAGGTGCCCCTCTTTCAGATAGTCTTGAGGCATGTAAACAAATCTCCCTTTTCCTATTCCAGATGAATTTTGCTCATTCAGAATTAATATCCTCTATAGTAGCCTGAAAGGTATTTATCCTGGCCAAACAGGTTTGTTATGCAGTGTGAGTGCGTGTACGGACATTTAACCAGGGCAAAACAAAACAGCTTTCATTCATGAAGTAAGAGTATTTGGAACATTGGTCATTTGCTCTTCATTTCTAAAAAAGGATGATTACCTACCATTAGCATCAACATGGTTGGAACTGGAGGAGATTATGCTAAGTGATATTTCAAGCAGAGAAAGACAATTATCATACGGTTTCACTTATATGTGGAACCTAAGGAATAGCATGGAAGACATTAGGAGAAGGAAAGGAATAAAGAAGGGGCATGGTTTGGGGGAATTGGGGGATGCTTTAGCCTGGTGATGGGTATTAAGGTGGGCTCGTATTTCAATGAGCACTGGGTGTTATACTCAAACAGTGAATTATGGAACACTACATCAAAAACTAATGAAATACTGTATGGTAACTAATATAATTAATTAAATAAATAAAAATAATAAAATAAAAAAACTACAGTTATCTAATGACTTTCCATTTGCTTAGTATTTACCTCAAAGTCATCGGTGGAAAGCTTCAGAGAACAGATAGAATTACTTCAAGGTATTTTTAAAAATTTGCCTTATTAAATTAGTTAATTGCTTTGAGTGATTTCCTTTGTTTCCCGTTCAATTAATTTGGTTTAGAAATAAAAGGGCATAAAGTGTAGCTTAAATGTTTCTTTATTTTTTATTACTGATTGTCCTACAAGTCATGATTTTACTTCCAAGGGAAAAGGGCACAACATTTCAAAATGTAAATTTTGACATTAAGATTCATGCTTTTACTAAAACTTGATTTTTTTTCTGGCCACTACTAATGGAATTTTTGTTTTTCGTTTGACAACTAACTCTATATATTATATTTATGTAAATTATATTTATGTGAAGTAAACAAGAGTTAAGAAAGAATAACAGAAAGATTCTTAGTATTTACAGTTCTGCCTTTTGTGGTCTTAATATGAACATAAGGATAAACTATGCATTGGCTTAACTTTCAATTTAGATTTCTCAGTGGTAGAATTTCCAGTAGATTTTTCAAAAATAAATCACTAAACTTTAACTCAGAAAGGCTTTAATATGAGTGTCCCAGAACTTTGCAAAGATGGGGGGCTTAGTGTCTGAATAGCTCCGAAGCGTAAGGACAAAGCGGGCCCATTGTTCTTCCATCTGAGGAGCTGTAGTGTGATAGAAGACACAGAACCAATATTGTGTTCAGTTGGACCTCTGGATGGAACATAATTACCACACCTCAGTTGATGTTGGTCCAGCATGGTGGTTTGTAATGCTCACACTCCTGTGAAAATCCCAGAGACTTTTAATTGCTATGAAGAACTCATATTCCATGACTCACTCCAAAGATTGCACCACTTGGATTACCTGAGAATGAATTTGCCCTATGTGCTCTCCTTATGTCTTTGTAGTGCTTTCCATACCTTTGACTGTATCGAGTTTTTGTCCATAAAGCATGAAGAAAGACTTTTATACAGAGGGTGTTTTTGTGCCTCAGGGTGCAATGACTTGAGTCTTGATGTTGGATGGGTACTGATAGAGAAGGGTCTTAAGATAATTTTTTATAGGGAACTGTTTAATTATTCAATCTGGCAGTGATTCAGTATATTCTTGGAAGAGCTGTTTGCATGTGTCAGTCAGTAATAACTGTTCTGGGAGTATTTTGTATGTATTTTGAAGCTCTGATGTTAGGTGCATCCCCATTTAGCGTTGTCAAGCTCCTTGCTAAATCGATCCTTTTATCATTATGTAATGTCTCTCTTTATCCCTGGTAGTATTTCTTCTTCTGCAGTTTACCCTGTCTGATATTAATATAGCTACTCCAGGTTTCTTTTAATTCATGTTCACAGGTATAACTTCTCTCATCTGCTTACTTTTAACCTATTTGTGTATTATATTTAAAGTAAGTTTTTTTATTGAAATTTTTTTAAATTGGATATAGTCAACACACAATGTTACATTCGTTTCAGGTATACAACATAGTGATTTAACTTCTCTATGTATTATGCTAGGCTCACCACAAGTGCACTTACCGTCTGTCACCATACAATCCTATTACAATATATCATTGACTATCTGGGTAGTTTATGTCTATTTCATCTGTTCTTTGTTTCTTTTTTCTCTTGTTTCTGCCTTCTTTTGTATTAATTGAATATTCAATTTTAAGGTTTATACCTTATATATTTTATATATATATATACTTTATATATATTATATATATACTTTATATATATTATATATATACTTTATATATATTATATATATACTTTATATATAATATATATATTTTATACCTTATATATTTTATATATATATATACTCTTTATATATTTTTAGTGGCTTATACCTTAAAATATTTTTTAGTGGTTGTCCTAGAGTTTACAGTATGTATCTTTGACTTTTCTTGATCTACCTTTGAATAATCTACCTTTTCTTGATTTATCTAAGCAATAATATTTTGCTTCACATGTCATATAAGGACCTTATTAACAGTATATTTCTAGCTCATTAATCCCATTCTTTGTGTGATTGTTCTCATAAATTTTACTTTATATATGCTGTGAACACATAACACTAGTTTTCTTTAGCAATTATATTTTAGAGCATTTAAAAATAAGAAAAAAATGAATTTTACCTTTACCTTTATAAATGCCATTTCCAGCACTTTTCAATTCTTTGTACAGATGCAGGTTTTTTGTTCTGGTATCATATTCCTTCTGCCTGAAGGATTTTCTTTTAACATTTCTTCTGGTGAACATCTCCAGTAATTAATTTTATTCATTTTTGTTTCTCTAAAAGTCAATTTCTCCTTAATTTTTGGAAGATACTTTCACTAGATATAGAATTCTGGTTTGGTCATTTTTTTCTTTCATTACTTTAGAGATATTACTCCATCATCCTTGGCTTGTATGACAAGAAGCCAACTGTATTTCTAATCTTTATTCTTTTGTATGCAGTGTGTTTCCACCTTCCACCTTCCCTCCTGCCACAGCCTTCAAAGTTTTCTGGTTTTGGTTTTTAACTGTTTAAATATAGTGTGTTTAAGTTTTTGTTTATTTGGGATTTTTTTGGTATTTATCCTACCTGGTGTTTTCTGAGCATCTTGATTTAACTTAGTATCTTTCATTAATTTAGGAGAATTCTTGGTCATTATTTGATTCTCTTTTTTTCTTCTGGGATTCTAATAACATGAATGATACACTCTTTGATATTGCCCTCCAGCTCTCGGGTATTCTATTCTTTTTTATTCACTCCTTCTTTTTGATCTTTGTGTCTCAGTCTGAGTGATTTCTACCGACCTATATTCAAATTTATTCTTTATTTCCTCAGCTGCGTTGAGTCTACTGGTAAGCGTTCTCTTAGAAAACATTCTTCATCCTTGTTACCATGTTTTTCACTTCTAGCATTCCATTTGCCTCTTCTCAATTTACAAATCTCTAATGAAATTTTTCATCTGTTCATCTTGCCAACCTTTTCCACTAAAGTCTTTAATATTAATCATAGCTATTATAACTTCTCTTTCTGATAGTTCCAATATCTAGGTCACATTAGAGGCTGGTTTCTTGATTACTTTATCTCTTGATAGTTTTTTTCCTTGCTTCTTTGTCTCATAAATTTTGGTTGAAAGTTGGACATTTTAATTTAGAACTGTAGACGCCAATAAATAGTATTTGTGTGAGGAAATGGGCATACCCTGTTTTTGCTAGCCCTTTAGTGTGGGGATTGGGTCAATGTACCAAGGAATTAAGCTGTGTTTGGGGTTTTGCTGTGCTATCCTCGGGACATGACAGAGTTTAGAATTTGCTAATGTTCCTTTGCAGTTAGAGTAGGAGTTGGCTTACCAGAGGATTTTCCTCCATGCTTCTGTTGCACCCTCAATTTAGGCTTGAGCCTGCACATAACAGAGGTTTTCACCTGTCACTCTTGCCCTTGCCCTAGCAGTAGGTTGTTGTTATTGATACTTGGACATTACTAGCATGGTGCAGAGTAGGGGTTGGGTGATGGGAGCTAGAGAGCTTTTTCTTGTTCCAGTTCATCCTTAGTCTTAGACAAATGCTGTGCCCCTGAGTCTCAGAGATGGGGTCTTCTTAATGATCTTGCTCCTCTCCAGTGATAGAAGCTCCCTAATAGTCTGGCCCCAGTATTTTTTTTGCTCCTTCCAGGGTTGAAGGATTTCCTTCTTTTTCCACTCCTTAGAAGCACTATATCTCAACTGGTGCTCTCAGAATGACAGGGCTTCTGCTTTGTCCCCAGTGGTTGAAGCTCTCGTTGGTAGAACAGATGGGGAGAAGGATCCAGGTAAGGTTTGTGTGTTTCCCACAGTGCCACTCCTTCTAGCCTCAGGCCTCCACCATAAGGGAGACTTTCTCTGGTCTTGTACCTACCCTCAGTCCTTCTTGTGAGCATTTCTTGAGATCCATGAAGAAGAGCCTGCAAGTGGGTGCAAATTCCCATTGGGTTTGTGGCTCCCAGGGCTTTTGTATTCTCATGCTAGCCCACACTGGGCTTCTAGCAGTTCATTATATTTTTAGATGACTCCTCACCAGCTTGTATGAGGCCTGGTGTCTACCCCAGGAAGCTGGGTTTGCATCCTGTCTTTCCTTAGAGGAGCCTGACTTTCCTAACATTTCAGGCCATTTGGTTGCCCTGTGAGCTTTGCTCTAGGATAGGTTCCAAAAAGGTTAACATTTTGTAAATTATACAGCTTTCTTTTGTTTTAAGGCTTATTAAACACTCTTTCCAGCTTTCCACATCTTTGGGCATGTTTTTATTTATTGACTTCAAGGCCTGAGATTTGAGTTTGCTGCTTCATTTGGGTGCAGTTAAATTCTGATTCTCAAATGAACTAGCATTAAAAGCATGGCTAATGTCCTTGCAGAAACTTGGGGACTGTGGCAGCCGTGGAGCCAGTGTAGTACCACGTGTGGGGATGGTGTCAGAGAGCGACGCCGCGTGTGCCTGACTTCCTTCCCCTCCAGACCTGGCTGCCCTGGAATGTCCTCGGAGACCTCCCTGTGTTCCCTGGAGGAGTGTGCTGGTAGGTACCTTCTTTCTTTGGGAATCTTTCCCCAGAGGGACTGTTGAACCTATGCCCGCCTGAAAATCAGCAACCTGAAGTCACTGACACTCTCTTAGTACTGCTGGCTTTACTAAGACTGTGTTCATTAGTGTGTCTCTGACTGGGAGTATCTCATCAGTGAGATGACAGAGGATTGACCAATGTGGAAGATAAGGCAATGAGAGGCAAATTATCTAAATTAAAGATTCAGACATCTGAAAACATTTTTCAAAATACATAAACAGGGGGATAATCATTTCTTCCTAAGATATTTTTTATATTCTTTTTGTTTTTCTTATTTATCCTTCCTTTACTTCTCCCCACCAAAATTGCAGAAGAACATATCATCTCAGAGAAGCCTGAGGGGACCATGTAGACCATTATTTGTTAAAATGGGGCAAGTCACCCCATCTTATCTTCTGAAGGCCCTATGTTTACTACCTCCTACCTAGGAGGAGAAGGTGGGGAGATTTCTTCTTGTCATCACCTAGAGAGTGGCCTTTCCTTCATCCTTTCAACATCTTGAAGGCACTTAGTAGGTGCTCCATGAGTATTTGATGTAAATGTTTTATGGATGTGATGCTGACATGGCTTAGTTTGGTTTACTTCAGCTTATGGAGTTGAATTCCATTCATCTGCTACAGGTCACAGTAATAAGAATCCTTGCTCTTCCTATATACCATCTCACCAACTGATCTATAGCCAGTCCCCGCACTTAATTTGCTGGCCTTTGCTCTGTTCCTGACCCTTAGATAAAGTCCTCTGTCACTTCTTCTGCTCTCCAATTCGAGGTTAGAAAACCGTCCCTAGTTCCTTGTCCGTTGGGACCTGGAGGAGTCAGATTTTTTTTGTGTTTGGATCTCAGAGCATCTTTTAGCCAAAACTACCTGGCAACAACATCTTGGCGAGTGTCCCTGCCTGTGGCCTTAGAAATTCATTCTTTCTATCTCATTTTTCCAGCCAGTGCTGTAGGCCTTGTTTCCTTCATTCCAGCATCCTGAGGGTGTTCCTTCTGTTTTTCATCAGACTTAGGCTCTTCTGCTAGCCCTCAGTCTGCCTTGCTTCCTTCATAATCCCTTGGCCACACCCCGAATCTATTCTTTCTCTGGTTATATCTCATATTATTTTCTAAGGCTCTCCTCCGTCTACTCTTTCTTCATAAGTCTCCCTCACCTTCACAGCTCCTTTCTTGGGTGTAACTACCTTCAAATACACCCATTCCTCTCAATTCTGGGATGTCATGTTGTGTTAAGATATTCCATCTAGGGCGCCTGGGTGGCTCAGTTGGTTAACCGTCTGCCTTCAGCTCTGGTCCTGATCTCAGGTTCCTGGGATCGAGTCCCACATCGGGCTCCCTGGTCAGCAGGGAGTTTGCTTCTCCCTCTGCATCCCCTGCCCCCATTTGAGCTCTCTCTCTCTCTCAAAAATAAAATCTTTTTAAAAAGATATTCCATCTAGAGTTTCATAATGAATGAATGAATGAATGAATGCAATTGAACTTGGTCAATTGTCACTGACTTCTACTGTACCTTTAGAAATGACAACAATATCAACCTTTTACTGACCATCTGCTATGTGTTAGCACTTTAAATACATTATCTCACTTATTTGGGACCCTGTAGCATAGAGAGGGTAACTGACCTGCCCGATATCAACAAGCTAGAAAGCAGAGGACTAGATCCGACCCATACTAAGCTGCCTATCTTGAATATCTTGCCTTTCTACACAGGCCAGTTTAATTTTCTGGAAGCATCCACAACCTAGAATTAATAATCATTTTTGAGGATATGTGAAATTATTTCATGTTCTGATGTCCTAATTCTTTAATACAAGGTGGGAACTAGAAAGTTATATATTATAAATTAGCAAAAAAGTTAAGTGCTATAGGCATGCCTACTTCTAATATAAGTGGTCCTTAGAGTAATGTTTACATGGATAAAAATGATCATTTCTTCCAAGTGTTCTTCTCCCTATTTAATCTATTTCACACTCTTTGGAAATGTTAAAATCTGTTCTCAGTCTGTTTAGCATCAAGAAATCTCCTTTACTTCAGGTGAAGGAGGGAGTCGATGAAGCAGAGAGGGCTGAGGTCAGCAGCTCTCGGGCTTTTCTCCAGCCATGTTTTTGAGGAGCCAGCCACAGTGAAAGCTAACAGCTAAGTAAAGAGGTCCATCATGCACAGGTGCTTTGCTGCTCCCCATGGACATAAGCAACCACTGCACATGGAAGAAGTGACAAGTCAGGAAACAAATCTTTCACCATCCAACTGTGTTCACTTGGTTGCAAGTTGGGAGTTTTGTTTGTCTTTGAAAGAATGTCTGCGTCAAGTTCTATATTAGTTTGACCATCTTATTCAAACAGGAGTGGGAGAATCTGTCACCATTACACCCACGTTCCATCCGGTGGGATATTGATCATTTTGCTATTCCCTTTTTAAATGAATTAACCTAACATTTATTGGATACCAACTGTGTGTAAGTTATTGCGACTGGGGCTAGGAATATCTAGATAAGACATGTTCCTGTCTGGAAGGTGCTTATGACATAGTTGCTCAGCAGGCATGTAAAAAGGCATAATATACAGTACAATGTAGAGCTTGCAATGAGAAAGGTATCCACAGCTTGCTCGGGAAACTTGCAGGGGTGAAAATTCATGCTGGGAACACCTCCTTTCTTGGAGGTGGTGATATTTGAGCTGAAATGTGAGAGCAGAATAGGTGCCACCTAGGTGAGCTAAGTGAGAAAGGGAACTTCAGCAAAGGGAGCCATGGATAAAAGCACAGAAGAAGACGGCACATTAAGAGACCCAGAGAACTGAAATTAATGTATCTAGAGCATAGTGTGCCAGGAGGGAGTGGTAAAAATGAACCTGAGCAGGTGGCAGGAGTCAGATCCTAAGGGGCCTTGAAGGTTTGGCCTGTATTTCAGAGGGATGTCTCTCAGCTGTAGTGTGGAGAATACATCGGAAGGGCTAGGAGTGGCAGCAGCAAGGCCATTAAGTTTTTCAGTAACTTAATGAATGGCCGTAGGGATGCAGAGGAGACAAGGACTCAAAGACTCTGGATATGGTGAGTGATGAAGAGGGAAGAATCAAAGGTGAAAACCAGGATTCTAGTACTGGCAACTGTGTGGACATTTGTGCCATAAGTCTGAGGAAGTGTTGGGCAGTAGCCTATACTGCAGAGGTCAAGGAATATCCATACAAAACTTCTTTGAATTTAGCTATTAGGTGATTAATGACATTGGCAGAAGCCATTTCACTGGAATCCTGGAGGCAGGTTGCAGGAATCAGAGGTGATGTGGAAGCAGTAAGTCAGCAAATGCAGACTCCTTTTTCTGTAAGTTTGGCTAGGAAGACAAGGAACAAGATGTGAGAGTTCTAGAAAGTTCTTCGTAAAGTAAGAAGAGCTTGAACATGTTTCTGTGGAGCTGCAGAGAGGAGAAGCTGGAGATAATTGGTACAGAGCGTTGATCCCCTGGAGAAGGGTGACCTAGAGAGCATTTGGTAGACTTGCCTTTGTAGGAAGATACTTCTCCCTCTAATTCCATAGGGAAAGAAGTGAATAGAAGTGTGGCTGATCCTAAGTTTATTGGGGAGGAGATAGCAGAAGGAGCTGGGGGAGGGGTATACTTGCCTGATAGCTTCTGGTTTTTTTGTGATCCAGTGGAATTCTGAGGAAGAGGGTAGGTAGGGTGCTTGGGAAAAGTGGTGAAACCTGTAGGGGATGGAAGAGCGAGTTGCTTAGGAACCCATTTAAAGATTTGCAGGCAGTCAAGTTTGGGGGCTGTCAGTATATAGAGGTGCTGGCCTGCATGGGTGTATTATATTCTCCACCAGGGCTCAGGGCCTGGGTGCAGCAGCTAATAATTCACATGTCTTGTTTATCTAGGGATGGACTTTTGGTGTAGAGCAGGGAAAGGGGTATGTCTCAGTACTAGAGGTCAGACAGTTGAGCTTATTGGCAGGAGAATGGTTTGTGTGATGGACCGTGAGTGTGGGGTGAGTGTAATAATGATGAGTATGTGAGAGGGGAGGGTACTGCTCAAAAGTGAGCTATGAAGTTTAAGATTTTGGAAGAGGAGCAGTTGCAGACAATGGGAAGGTATGATATGTTGGATGGACAGTGACATTGTCCAGATAGGCCTTGCTAGGGGATGATGAGGAAGACTGAGACCCGGGTGCTAGAGACTGATGGCTGCCACGAGGTTGGGAGATGACAGTATTGAGAGGGGAGTAGGTGGATGGTTTGAGTGGATGGCATGGGTATCAAAAGAGTAGAAGACACCTTGGATATTACCCTTAGTGACATATTTATGGATATATTTTTCCTCAGGGAAGGGAAACGAATGCAAAAATAAACAATTGGGACTGTACCCAAATAAAAAGTTTTTGCATAGCAGAGGAAACCGCCAACAACACAGAAGGGCAACCTACTGAATGGAAGAAGATACTTATAAATGATATGTCCAGTAAGGGGTTAATATCCAAAAAATATAAAGAACTTTTCCAACTCAACACCACACAAGCAATCCAATTAAAAATGGGTGGAGGATATGAATAGACAGTTTTCCAGAGAAGACATAGAGATGGCCAACAGGCCCATGCAAAGGTGTTCAGCATCACTAATCATCAGGGAAGTGCAAATAAAAATGGTGATGAGATATCAACCTCACAGTAGTCAGAATGGCTAATATGAAAAAGACAAATTATAAGTGTTGGTGAGGATATAGAGAAAAGAGAATCCTCGTGCATTGTTGGTGAGAATGTAAATTGGTGCAACCACTGCAGAAAATAGTATGGAAGTTCTTCAAAAAATTAAAAATGGAAATACTATATGATCTAGTAATCTGCAACTAGGTGTTTACCCCCAAAATGAAAACACTAATCCTAAAAGATCTATGCACCCCTATGCTTATTGCAGCATCATTTACAATAGCCAAGATATGGAAGCAACCCAAGTGCCCATCAATAGCTGAATGGATAAAGAAGAGATGGTGTAAATAGACAATGGAATATTGCCCAGTCATAAAAAGGATGAGACCTTGTCATGTGCAACAACATAGATGGACCTAGAGGGTATTATGCTAAGTGAAGTAAGTCAGAAAGAGAAAGACAAATACCATATAATTTCATTTATTTGTGGAATCTAAAAACAAAACAAAACAAATAAAAAACAGACTCTTAAACACAGAGAATAAACTGGGAGTTGCCTGAATGAAGTTGGGTGGGTTGGATGGGCAAAATAAAGGGCATTAGGAAGGACAAACTTATAGTTATAAAATAAGTAACTCATGGAGATGCAGTCAGTATATATAGATAGATATATTTTTAAAGAATTAACTAAAATTAAGAATTAATTAAAATAATTTTTATATGGAGGTGAAAGAGTTATTGAAAATGGCAATCAGGAATGAGGAGAGTGAGGAACAGTCCCTGCTGCTGGTCCTGTTTGCTTAGAAACAAAGTATTTGTCAGAGCTTCCACCCAAGAGGGTAGGCAATGGGAGGTCATGGTCATGGACATGACACAGAGAACTGGTGCTGGTAAGACTGTGCAGGCAGGTGGCTGGAAGGGCTTGCAAGGTGGACAGTGACAAGGAGGAAAGAGAGGGGAGGGTGGTAGCATTAGCTGGTCTCAGGCTCCCAAGTGTTTCAGTGGCAGGACGGGCTGCATCCCAGGTGGCATCTGAGGCTTGATGAGACATTTTGATGAGACAAGCCAGTTGGAGAAAGCAGGGAAGAAAAAAAAAAAACAAAAACAAATCAATAGCCTCGCGGAAGGAAGCAAGGGGAGTGGACAGCTGGAAACAGACTGAGAAGCAGAGGCTTCAACCCTCAGGAAAAGGCAGTTCCCTGTTATTAAATGTGAGTTGCATTACATTGCCTAAAGACTGATTTTCACCTATTAATTTCTCAAGATACAAAATTTAGGTACGACCTATCTGAATTACTTTGCATGTCAGGTTTTATACTTGGTAGAATTTCCCGCTGTGCATCTCAAAGTACATTGAATTATAGCTATCCAGGGTTTACCTTATCTTAAGCGAAAACCTTGCTTTTACCATGAAACTTTCCTTATGCTGCTGCTTGGTGGAACGTTTGAGACACGTTGTCAGCAGGAGCTGGCGAGCCCAGGAGTCACCCCGATCGTCGTTTATCTGCTCACCTCCTCTCTGTGGGTCCTATGTTCTGGTCTGCTTTAAGCTGCCAGCAGGGACGCGTGCATAAGGCCGAGTCCCTGTTTATTCTTTCTAGAACTGCCAGAGCATCAGAGCCAGCCGCTCCCGGCCGTAAAACCACGCAGAGGGGCCCTACCAGAGAATACCCATCTGTTCTTTCTTTCCTCGTAGCTTTCCAGCCATCCAGCGCGTCTCCTCTTCAGCCCCAGGGCCCCGGGAGGTCCAACAACATCGTGACGGTCACGGGCATTTCCCTGTGCCTGTTCATCATCGTGGCCACGGTGCTCATCACGCTGTGGCGGAAGTTCGGCCGCGCCCCCAAATGCAGCACCCCGGCTCGCCACAGCTCCATCCACTCCCCCAGCTTCCGGAAGAACTCGGACGAGGAGAACATCTGCGAGCTGAGCGAGCAGCGCGGGAGCTTCTCGGACGGGGGCGACGGGCCGGCGGGGGGCCCCGGGGACGCGGGCATCCCCCTGACCTACAGGCGCGGCGGGCCGCTGTCCGCGGAGGACGATGCCTCGGGCAGTGAGAGCGTGCAGTCCAACGCGCAGAAGATCATCCCGCCGCTGTTCAGCTACCGCCTCGCCCAGCAGCAGCTCAAGGAGATGAAGAAGAAGGGCCTCACGGAAACCACCAAGGTGTACCACGTGTCTCAGAGTCCCCTGACCGACACGGCCATCGACGCGGCCGCCGTTCCTCCCTTGGACCTGGAGGGCCCCGAGGAGGCTGCGGCCAACAAGTTCCGGCTCAAATCCCCGTTTCTGGAGCAGGCGGCGGTGGGGGCGGCGGCCAGGCCCCCCTCCAGGCTGGACCTCCCGGTCTGTGCCGCCAGCTGCGCGGTCAGCCCCAGCCAGACCGTGATCCGCAAGTCGGCCCTGAGGCACGCGGGCGGCAGAGGGGCGCTGCCGGAGAGGAGCCACTCCAGGGGCTCCCACTTCAGGAGGACCGCGAGCTTCCACGAAGCCAGGCAGGCCCGGCCGTTCCGGGAGCGGAGCATGTCCACCCTGACCCCACGGCAGGCCCCGGCCTACGGTTCCAGGACGCGGACCTGGGACCAGGCGGAGGAGCGATCTCGGCCTCAGAGTCGAGGCGCTGCCCCGTCCCCTGAGAAACCGGACCATTTCCACGGGGCAGGTGCAACCAGAGGTCCATTAAGCCCTCCCCCTAAATCCTACAGCCTGGGGCAGCCCGCGAGGAAACCAGACCTGGGGGATTGCCAAGCAGGATTCCTGGCGGGCGGTGAGAGAACGGAGCCGCACAGAGCCCGGAGGGGCCCGTCCCCCAGTCACAGGAGTGTCTCGAGGAAGCAGCCTTCTCCCACGGCCCCCAAAGAGAGCTACCAGAGGGTGAGCCCTCTGAGCCCTTCTCAGTGTAGAAAAGACAAGTGTCAGAGCTTCCCAGCCCAGCCTGAGTTCGCCTTCTATGATAATACATCATTCGGCCTCACCGAGGCAGAGCAGAGGATGCTGGACCTCCCAGGCTATTTTGGGTCGAATGAAGAGGATGAAACCACAAGTACACTCAGCGTGGAGAAGCTGGTCATCTAGACCCAGATCAGCCAGAGACTTCACACAACTGGGGTCCTTTGCCTGGCTCCTGGTGTGAGCGGCTCACAGTGTTCTATGGACTGTATTATGTAGCTATTTGTACATTAGGATGGGGGGGGGGGTAACTCAAGTGTGCATATGTGTTTTAATTCATAAGGAAGAAGTTACTTAGCTTGAACTTTTCCCTTTGTTATCCTAGTTCCCTTGGTTTATTACTAATAAGTACAATAATAAAATTTAAACAAGAGTGAAATAGGGCTCGGTCTCTCATGTGGATATGAAAGAGGGCAAATGTGACTTTAAGCATGAAGGTCTTTGAACACTTTCTTGGCAGTGTCCAACATGAAGTAAATTTGGGAGTCTCCACAACAATAAGGGCTGGAACAAAGTTAACTTGCCAACAGAGCTCTGGATTATGATTTATTAGGTTATAAATACTTAAGAATTTGACTCCTACAGGGGCAGTATGATATTCCAGGAGAACTTTCATGCCAGAGTTGGGTGATGTCTTCTAATTTTTTTATGCAACAAAGAGTTCTGGTGCCTTGACACAAAATTATGTGAGTTAATTCAGTTTTGGAGAAATAATAAGAAGTTGATTGTTCAGGTAGTGAGTCAACTGAAGACCTAGCCATATACTCATCATTGTTTGGTGCAAAAAAGTGTACATTTTAGAAAGGAAAGTATTATCTCCTGAGAGAATCAAATAGAACATGGGCAGTGGATGCTGGCAAAGACGCTGCCTGGCATTAGGATGCTGACTATGCATTCCTTGATCAGACTGGCAGCCAAGACCCTAGAGGGTGTCATCTTGAAACCAGTGTGTTTATGTTTCTAAAGTTGACTTTATCATGTTACTCAGACAGTATGGAAAGCAGGTAGACTAGATTGTGATTTTATAGCTACGTTTTTTAATTGGAAGAATGAAGTAAAGAAGGAACAGAGAAAATAATTCTTTTAGAAACAAATCTTTTGTTTTCCCGTGTGCCTACCACATTTTCCAGGTGAAGAATTTAACGCTCAGGGAGGGGAATTAACTCCTGCAGGGATATGTGGATGAACATGGACTCACATTTTTATTCTAATAACCTTTTCCTTTGTACAATGCCATCGCAGCCTTTACAAGTCGTCTCTAATAGCAGGGACTTCAGGAGAAAGCTGGCCCTTTTAGCAAGAAGTCGCAGAAAGATGCCTTTACTGGATTTTCCTGAAGGAAGGAAGCTTTCTGCTGCTGGATGTTAGGACTGGTGTTGCAACTTACTTTATTTGGAAGTGAGGGCTAAACAAGGACCTAAAGGCTGGGCTCTTTCCTTGAAGTCTGGCATCAGGTACCCTGTGAGCACTCTTCAATCTGGTGTACTTCCTTTCAGCTCTTGAACCTAATGCCTTATCTGCCTACACTTGGGTAGCTGCCCTTTCCTTCTTTGTTCACCAGGACCTCTCTAGCTGCCACACCCACCTTGCCTTTTACATTGTTTTCCTTCTTCTTTTTTAGAATTTATCAGGATGTCAGCCTGCTAGTGAGGTTTCAGGGACCACTGGAGAGAGTGGAATTAGGTGGGACAAAAAAAATCATAAATGCAAATACTATACCTTTTAAAGTTTCTCTTACATTGTTGTATTACCACTTCATTTGTGTCATTGTTCAAAATTAAAACATACTTCCTTTGGGAAATGCCTTAATAATAACTATCTACCTTTCAGGAACAGGAGGAGTAGATTATTCAGTGGTATCTGACAGCTGTTATGTGCTGATGCAAAGAAGAGGAAACCAGACTTCTTAATCTACACTTTCTTGGTTTACCATATTAGAAAGCTTTGTTCTCTTTCCAAGTTCACAGGCTTGCATGCCAACTTTTGAGGACAGAGGATACACGCTCACTTGTTCAACACTTCACAGTGAATTTCCCTACAGTGTCAGACTAAGACCAAAACAGCTGCAAGGAAGGTGAAAATTAGAGAAAAATTCTATGAATGAATGAAAGATTTTCTGTTAAATCATGTTCTTCCCCAGTATATAATGCATCTAAATTGGTATAACAGTGAATTAATATCACTGTACAACCTGTTCACCATCTACCTAGCAGTTTTCTGTGGCTCTAATCAAGAGGCAATCTCTACAATTCAATTAATCTAACTTGTCTCTGAGAAAGAAAAAAGTAGATACTCCAGCATTCTCCTTGGTGGATAAGTGATAAACTTCATTAGAAATAATATCCTACAGAGGAAAGTGTTCCAAATGAAAGAAGAAGATAAAACCTCAGGAAAGACCTCAATGAAATGGATATAAGTAATCACCTGATAAAGATTTCAAAGTAAGAGTCATAAAGATGCTATCTGAAAATGGGACAAACGTGGATGAACACGGTGTTCATGAAAATACCAAACAGGCTTCTGGGAAGGTGGTAGAGTAGGAGGATCCTGAGTTCACCTCATCCCACATCATTCCAGATGTAACTGTTATCTAGGAACACCTAGATAACAGTCACATCAGTGCAACTAACCTAGAAAACAACCCCAAAGACTGGCAGAATAGAATTTCCATGGTTAATGGTAGAGGGGAGACCACACTGAAAAGAGTGGGAGAGGCGGAGATGTGGTTGGGAACAAAACTCCTGGCAAGACCACAAATGGGAGGGACACAACAAGCAGCAAGAAGGGAGAGGAGCAGATCCCACAACAGGCACTGGGAAGATGAAGCCCCATAATATTTGACTTTGAGAACTAGTGGGGCTTAATTTCATGACCTTTTATACCAGCAGGGCTTAACACCCGGTTCTTTAAAATCAGTAGGCAAAAAAAAAAAAAAAAAAAAAGTTTAAAAATTAGTAGGCTTAGCTCTTTGAGAGCCAGAGGGTAGTAAGAAACTGAGTCCCTGTCCTTGAAGAACCAGAATAACAATCACACTGAGATAAGCATAGAAGCAAGAGTTTGAAAGTATCTAGGGTATATCTGAGGATTTTTTTTTTTTTTTTTACTCATCTCAGAATGTGTGCTGGAAAGCAGGGATCTTTAGGCAACTTCTCCCAGAACAAATGTCTAGTAGACAAACATTTCTTTCTCCTGCACCCCAGCATAGATACCTGGATACCTGCACGCACCAGTATGAGCACTCCACCTACCCTGCGAACACCACATTCCCCATGCCCACATTCTCCTGATGATCTCCTGGAGCCAACGTGCTGCACTCAGCAAAAGTCCCTCCAAAGTTCCCCTGCCTCATCTTATCCTGCAAAGAGCTATGGGAGGAATTGGTGGCACTCCAAAGTGCCACTCCTGCCCTGGGGAGTGTACTCACAGTCCCAGCAGTCAGATTTATACCTGGCAGTGCAGTGTCCTGCTGATCTGTGTGTCTGCAGCCCCAGCAGATGAGGAGGCATGCATCTGATCTAACTGCTGGCCCTACCCACCAACAAAAACCTCCCAGGGGGGCAGTACACAGAAAAAGTCCTGCAGTTTGGGCCTCTGCAGCCCTGGCAGAGTGGGGACAGGCATCTGGTCTGACTACTGGCTCCATCCACCAACAAAATCCTCTCAGGGGATTAGGCAGGGAGAACATCTTACAGGTTGGTGCTACTGCAGCCCCAACAGACAGATTAGGGGCAGGCATCTGGCTTGAGAGCAGGCCCCATCCACCAAGATGAGGAGGGGAGAGTGCCCTGTGGCTTGGAGTGACAGCAGTGACAGCAAATGTGCTGAGGGCAGGAATCCTGTCTGACTACTGACACTGCCCAACTACAAACCCACAGCAACCCCAAACTGGCTCCTTAACAGTATAGGGTCCAAACCAACAGGCAAAATGGGCCACTGCGGATGACTAGACTGAAGGTAAACCAGGCTCAGCCACAACAATTAGGTGCACACAACCCATACAGGAAACACCAGGATTGCCTGGTTCTGGTGAGCAGGGGATATTGCACTACAGGGTACCACAGGACCTCTTTTTCATAAGGATACTACTTTCCAAATAAGGAGACATAACTGACTTTTCTAATACATAGACACAAACACAGAAAGTTAGAAAAATGAGACAGAAGAAAATGTCCCAAGTGAAAGAATAGGACAAAACCACAACAAAAGAGCTAAATGAAAGATAAGTAATATGACTGATACAGAATATAAAGTAATGGTCATAAATATACTTACTGGATTTGGAAAAAAAGAGTGGAGGACCTCAGGGAGATGTTAAAAAAAAAGATAGAAAATATTAAAAAGAATCTAATAGAGATGAAGAACTGAATAACTGAAATTGAAAAAATACACTAGAGGGACTCATTAGCAGATTAGAGGAGGCAGAAGAATGGATCAGTGAGCTGGAACAGAGTAATGGAAAACAATCAAACTGAATAGCAAGAGGTAAAAAGAATAAAAAAAGAGAATAGGTTAAGGGAATTCAGTGGCATCATCAAGCATAATAATATTTGCATTATAGGGCTCTCAGAAGGACAAGCAAGAGAAAAGGGGGCAGAAAACTTACTTGAAAAAATAATAGCTGAAAACTTCCCAAATCTGTGGAAGGAAACAGACATCCAAATCCAGGAGAGAAAAAGAGTCCCCAACAAAATCAACCCAAGGAGGTTCATACCAAGACATAGTAATTAAAATTACAAAAAGTAGTCTTAAAGACAAAATTTTAAAAGCAGCAAGGGAAAAGAAGATAGTTACATATAAGGGAAACCCCACGAGCCTATCAGCTGATTTTTCCTCAGAAACTCTTTAGGCCAGAAGGGAGTAGCATGATATATTCAAAGCACTGAAATGACTAAACCTGCAGTCAGAATATTATACCCACAAAGGCTATCATTCAGAATAGAAGGAGACATCTTGAGTTTCCCAGAAAAACAAAAGTAAAAGGAGTTCATCACCACTAAGCCAGACTCACAAGAAACATTAAAGGGAATTCTTTGAGGAAAAGAGAAGGCAATTATCAAGAGTAGGAAAATTATGAAAGGAAAAAATTTCACAGGCAAACATAATAAAAATAATAAAATAAATAAAAAGTAGATTAACACAAGTCAGTATAAAGGTTAAAGCATAAAAGCAGTAAAATCAATTATAGCTATAAAAATCAATCAAGGAACTCACAAAATAAAAGGATATAGAGTATGACATCATATACATAAAATGTTGGTGAGGATTGAGAAAATAGTTTTTCTAGAAAGAGTTCAAACTTCAGTGACCATCAACTTAATATAGACTGCTATATGCATAAAATATTACATGTGAACCTAATGGTAGCCACAAATCAAAAACCTAAATAAGGGCGCCTGGGTGGCTCAATCATTTAAGCATCTAACTCTTGATTTCAGCTTAGGTCATATTCTCAGGGTTGTGAAACTGAGCCCCACATCAGGCTCCATGTGGAGTCTGCTTCAGATTCTCTCTCTCTTTTTCCCCTCTCCCCCTTCACCCCCTCATCCCTCTATAAAATAAAAATAAACCTATAATATATATGCAGAAAATAAAGGGAATCCAAGAATATCACTAAATAAGCCATCAAACCACAAGGGAAGAGAGAAAGAGAAGAAAGGAACAGAAAAGAACTATAAAAAAAAACCATGAAACAAATAACAAAATGGCAGTAATTACCTACCTACCAATAATTACTTTGGATGTAAATGGACTAAATGCTCAATTCAAAAGATATAGAATGATTGAATGGATAAGAAAGCAAGACCCATCTATATGCTGTCTACAGGAGACTCACTGTAGACCTAAATACACATTGAAAGTGAAGGGATAGAAAAACATTTACCATGCAAATGAAAGTGAAAAGAAAGCAGGGGTAACAATACTTATATTGGAGGAAATAGACTAAAAAAAAAAAAAAAAAAGACTGTAACAAAAGACAATGGACACTACATAATGATAAAGAGAGCAACCCAACAAGAAGATGAAACAATGGTAAATATTTATGAACCCAACTTGGGAACACCTAAATACATAAAGCAACTATTAGACCTGTACCCCTGGGGCTAATAATACACTATATGTTAATAAAAAAATAAAAAATTATAAAATTTTTTAGAAAAGCAACTATTAACAGACATAGGGAAGAAATGGATAGTAATGCAATAATAGTAGGAAAGTTTTTAGCACGCCACTTACATCAATAAATAGATCATCTGGACAGGATCAGCAACAAAAGAGTAGCTTTGAATAACACATTGGATCAGATGGGCCTAACAGATATATTCAGAACATTCCATTGAAAAACAGCAGAATACACATTATTCTCAAGTGCACATGGAATATTCTCCAGAATAGTTTATGTTTTAGGTCACAAAACAAGACTCAATAAGTTTTAAAAAGATTATCATATCATATATCTTTTTGACCACAATAGTATGAAACTAGTTACCAATCACAAAACAAGATCTGGAAAGAACACAAATAGATGGAAGCTAAATAACATGCTACTAGAAAATGAATGTGTCAGCCAAGAAATAAGAGAGGTAATTTAAAAAATGGAGACAAGTGAAAATTTAAACACAGTGGTCTAAAATTTTGGGGATGCAACAAAAACTGTTCTAAGAGGAAAGTTCTTAGAAATATAGGTCTACCTCAAGATGCAAGAAAACTTGCAAATAAACAACTTAACCTTATACCTAAAGGAGCCAGAAAAGAAGAACAAAGTCCAAAGCCAGCAGAATGAAGGAAATAATAAAGATGAGAGCAGAAATAGAGACCCCCCCCCAAAAAACCCCCAAAACAACCAATAGAACAGATCAATGAAACCAGCAGCTGGTTCTCTGATTTTAGTATATGTGCTGCCAAAGTGAGCACAGCAGCTGGTTCTCTGAAAAGATCAACAAAATTGATGAAACTTTAGCGAGACACATCAAAAAAGAACAAGAAATCAAATAAATAAAATCAGAAATGAACAGGAGAAATAATAGACCCCACAGAAATACAAAAGATTGTAGAAGAATATTATGAAAAACTATGTATCAACACATTGGACAACCTAGAAAAAAGGATATATTCCTAGGAACATATAACCTTCCAAAACTGAATAAGGAAAAACTAGGAAATTTGAACAGATTGATTACTAGCAAAAAAATTCAATCAGTTATCAAAAAACTCCCAATATACAGAAGGCTAGGAGCAGATGGATGGACAGGTGAAAGCTACCAAACATTTAAAGAAAAGTTAATCTCTGTTCTTCTCAATATATTCCAAAAAATAGAGGAAGGAAGCTCCAAATTCATGCCCTAAGTCCACTATTACCCTGATATCAAAATTAGATAAAGACATTACAAAAAGAGAGAGAGAGAGAGAGAGAGAACTATAGGCCAATAGCTCTGATAAACTCAGATGCAAAAATCCTCAGCAAAATATTAGTAAATCAAACCCAACAATACATTTTAAAAAATCACTCATGGTAATCAAGTGGGATTTATTGCAGGGCAGCAAGGATACTTTAATATTCACAAATCCATCCGTATGAAGCATCACCTTAGTAAGAGAAAGGACAATCTCATGATCATCTCAATAGATGCAAAAAAAAAAAAAAAAAGCATTAGACAAAGTACAACATCCATTCATAATAAAAACTCTCAAAAACGGTTTAAAAGGAACATACCTCATCATAATAAAGGCCATATATAAAAAATCCACAACTAACGTCATACCCAATAGTGAAAAACTGAGAGTTTTTACTCTAAGATCAGGAAAAAAATAAGGTTGTCCACTCTGACCACATTTCTTCAAAATAGTATTGGAAGTCCTAGCCACAGTGATCAGACAAGAAAAAGAAATGCAAAGCAACTAAATTGTCAAGGCTGAAGTAAAATTTCACTATCGGCAGGTGCCACAATACTATTATATAGAAAACACTTATGACCTCACCAAATAATTACTAGAACTGATAAATGAATTCAATAACATTGCAGGATACAAAATTATTATACAGAAATCTATTTCACTTCTATGCACTAATAATGAAGTAGCAGAAAGGGAAATTAAGAAAACACTCCTGTTTACAATTCCACCAAAAATGAAAAATACATATAGGCCTAAACATATCCAAAGAGGTGAAAGACCTGTTCTCTGAAAACTTTAAGAGAAATTAAAGACACAAATGGAAAGATAAAACAATGTTATGGTCATGAATTGGAAGAATTAATCTTGTAAAAATATCCATACTACCCAAAGCCATCAACAGATTCAATGCAATTTCTATAAAAATACCAACAGTGTTTTTCACTAAACTGGAGCAAATAATCCTAAAATTTGTATGGAACCATAAAAGACTCTGAATAGCCAAAGCAATCTTGAGAAAGAAGAATCAAGCTGGAGTTATCACAATCCCAGATTTCAAGATATACCACAAAGCTGTAGTAATGAAAGCAGTATGGTACAGGCACAAAACTGGATATATAGATCAATGGAAAAGAGTGAGGAATTAAAAAATAAACCTACACTTGTATGGTCACTTAAGCTATAATAAAGGAGGCATGAATATCCAATGGGAAAAAGAGTCTTTTCAACAAATGCTGATGGAAAAACTGGACAGCTACATATAAAAGAATAGAAGTGGACCACTTTCTTACACTTTATACACAAATAAAGTCACAATGGACTAAAGACCTAATGTGAGACATAAAACCATAAAATTCCTGGAAGACAACATAGGAGGTAATTCCTTTGACATTGGCTGGAGAAACATCTTCCTAGACATATCTTTTCTGGCAAGGGAAACAAAAGCAACATTAAACCATTAGGAGTATACAAAAACAAAAATTTTGCCCAGTGAAGGAAACCATCAACAAAACAAAAAGGCAACCTACTGAATAGGAGAAGATATTTGCAAATGATATCTGATAAGGGGTTAATATCCAAAATGTATAAAGAACTTACACAAATAAACACTAACCCCCACAACAATACAATTAAAAATGGGCAAAGGACTTGAGTAGACATTTTTACAAAGAGACATACAGATTGTCAACAGATGCTCTCTAATCATGAGGGAAATGCAAATGGAAACCACAATGGGATATCACTTTACATCTATCAGAATGTCTAAAGTCAAGTAGACAAGAAATAAGTGTTAGTGGATGTGGAGAAAAAGAAACCCTCAGGCTCTGCTGGTCATAATGCAAATTGGTGAAGCCACTGTGGGAAAGAGTCTGGTCCCTCAAAAAATTAAAAAAAGAATTAACATATGATCAAGTTATTCCATTATGGGGTGTTTACCCAAAGAAAACACAAACACTAATTTGAAAAGATATACACATCCAATGTTTATTGTAGCATTATTTATAACATCCAAGATATTGAAGCAATCCAAGTATCCATCAGTAGATGAATGGATAAAGAATAAGTGAGATACACACACACACACACACAAACACACAAAATGGAATATTATTCAGCCATTAAAAATGAAGTCTTGCCATTTGCAACAATATGGATGAATCTGGAGAATATAATGCTAAGTGAAATGGGTTAGTCAGAGAAAGACAAATACCATATAATTTCACTCACATGTGGAATTTAAGAAAAAACAAATGAATAAATAAAGAGAAAAAGATAAACAAACAAAAAATTAGACTCTTAAACACAGAGAACATACTGGTGGTTGCCAAAGAAGTGGGTGTGGAAATTGGTGAAATAATAAAGGGGATTAAGAGTACACTTTCCTGAAGAGCATTGAGCAATGTATAGAACTGTTAAATCATCACATTGTACACCTGAAAGTAATATAACACTGTAAGTTAATTATATTTGATTTTTTTAAAGGAAGGCACCAGACAATTCATAGAGCCAAAGAGTATAATAACTGAACTGAAAAATGCCCTAGAGTGGTTCAACAGCACACTAACGAATTAGAACATTTCGGTGACTAGAAGACATGACAATAGAACTCACCCAAACAGAACAACAACAACAAAAAAGAATTTAAAAGGAGAATATCACTTAAAGGAACTGTGGGACAACATTAAGCAGAATAACCTATAAAATATGGATCTCAGAGAGAGAAGAGTGGGACAAAGGAGCAGAAACTTACTTGAAGAAATAATGGCTGAAACATTTCTTAACTTGTGTAAAGAAACAGACCCTCCATGTCCAGGATGTACAAAATTCCAAGTAAGGTGAATCCAAAGAGATCCACACCAAGGCACATTGTAATTAAAATGTCAGAAGTTAAGTAATTTTTTAAATATCAAGAGAATGACAACTTATTGTGTATAAGAGAACCCCTTGAAGATAACCAGCTGATGTTTCATCAGAAGCTTTTCAGGCCAGAACGGAGTGGCACAATACAGTCAATGTGCTAAAAGGAAGCAAAAAATTTACAACCAAGAATACTTTACGAGGCAAGGTTATTGTTCAGAATTGAATATGAAATAAAGAGTTTTCTAGACAAGTAAAAGCAAAAATTCCTCACCACTAGACTGGTCTTACAAAAAATGTTAAAGGGTCTTCTTTAGCAGAAAAGAAAATGTATTATCTAGTAACAAGAAAATATATGCAAGTAAAAATCTCACTAGTAAAGGCAAAACTATGGTGAGTTTAATGGATTAACCACTTTTAAAGCCAATATAAAAATTAAAAGACAAAAGCAGTAAAATTAACTATAACTACAATAATTAGTTAAGGGATACGCAAAATAAAAAGATGTAAAATATGACATCAAAAACATAAAACGGGGAAGTGAAAATGTAGAGTTTTCAGAATGTGTTCAAATTTAAGTTACTACCAGCTTGAAATAGACAGGTATATACAGAGACTGTTATATGTGATCCTAACGGTAGCCATAAAACAAAAACCTACTCCATACATTGAGAAGGTAATGAGAAATGAATCAAAACATAACACTACAGAAATTCACCATCTCACAAAGGAAGAGAGCAAAAGAAAGGAACAGAGAGGAATGACAAAACAGCTAGAAAACAATTAGCAATGACAATAAGTACACATCTATTAATAATCGCTTTTAACACATGGACTAAATTCTCCAGTCAAAAGACGAATGGCTAAATGGGTAAACAAAACAAGACTCAACTACATGTTTCCTGGAAGAGACCCATTTCAGATCTTAGAACATACACAGACTAAAAGTGAAAGGATGCAAAAAAAATTTTCATGCAAATGGAAATTAAAAGAAAGCTGGAATAGCTATACTAATATCAGAAAAAATAAAATTTAAAATGAAGACTGTGATAAAAGACAAAGAAGGACATTACATAGCTAGAGGTTTCAATCCAAAAAGAGGATATAATATTTATAAATATTTACTCACTCAATACAGGAACACCTAAATAAACAAGTATCAATAAGTATCAACAGACCTAAAAAGAGAAATTGACAGTAATACAATAATTGCAAAGGACTCTAAAATCCCACTTACAACAATGCACACATCATTCAGACAGGAAATCAATAAGGAAACCTCAACCTTAAATGACCCATTAGACCAGATTGACTTAATAGATATTGATAGAATATTTCATCAAAAAGCATCAGAATACACTTTCATCTCAAGAGTACCATCACATGGCACATTCTCCAGGATAGATAAGACTTGCCTAAAACAAATCTCAATAAACATAAAAGATTGAAATTATATCAAACATGTTTTCTGACCACAATGATATGAAATGATATTAATTACAAGAAGAAACCTGGAAAAATTACAAAGATGTGGAGATTAAACACCACGCTAATGAACAACCAATGTATCAATAAAGTAATCAAAGGAGGGATCAAAAAGTACAAAAGGCAAGTGAAAATGGAAACAAAGCCCCCAAAATCTTTGCAGAAAAAAACAGTTCTTTGGGGGAAGGGAGGGAAGTTCATAGTGATACAGGCCTAACTCAAGACACAAGAAAAAAATCTCAAGTAAATAACTTAACTTCACACCTAAAGGAACTAGAGAAAAAAGAGCAAACAAAACCCAAAGTTAGCAGAAGGAAATAATAAAGATCAGAGCAAAAATAAATGAAATAGAGACTAAAAAAGCAGAGAGTCAAGTATCATATGGTTTCACTTATTTGAGGAGCATAACAAATAATACAGAGGACAAGGGTAGATGGAGAGGAGAAGGGAGTTGAGGGAAATTGGAAGGGGAGGTGAGCCATGAGAGACTATGGACTCTGAAAAACAACCTGAGGGTTTTGAAGAGGCGGGGGATGGGAGGTTGGGGGAGCCAGGTGGTGGGTCTTAGGGAGGGCACGGATTGCATGGAGCACTGGGTGTGGTGCAAAAACAATGAATACTGTTATGCTGAAAATAAATAAAAAATTTTAAAAAAGGAATAGAAAAGATCAATAAAACTAAGAGCTGGTTCTTTAAAAAGGAGAAACAAAATTGACAAACCTTTAGCTAGACTCAACAAGAAACAAAGATAGAAGGCTCAAATAAATCAGAAGTGAAAGAGAAGTTACAATTGATACCAGATATACAACAGATGATGAGAGACTACCTGAAAAATTATATGCCAACAAACTGGACAACTTAGAAGAAATGAATAAATTCCTAGAAACAAAGAGTCTTTCAAGATCTAATTGTAAAGAAATAGAAAATCTGGAGAGACTAATTACTAGTAAGAAGAGTGAATCAGTAATCAGAAACCTCCCCAAACACAAAAGCTCAAGACTGGATAGCTTCACTGATGAATACTACCAAATATTCAAAAAAGACTTAATAGCTATCCTCAAAATTTTCCAAAACACTGAAGAGGAGGGAATGCTTCTAGACTCATTTTATGAGACCAGCATTACCTTGATACCAAATCAAGCCTCTTACTAGTCACCCTAGACTGAAGCCTGCCACTCAGCAGGTTCTACACATGGGCTTAGATCCCCTGGTCAGCCTTGCTCCTGTCTCATCCTTAAGAACAGCCTGACAACTAAGAATTACCAACAGTTGAGTGAAATAAGTCAAGCAGAGAGAGTCAAGTATCATATGGTTTCACTTATTTGTGGAGCATAACAAATAATATGGAGGACAAGGGTAGATGGAGAGGAGAAGGGAGTTGAGGGAAATTGGAAGGGGAGGTGAACCATGAGAGACTATGGACTCTGAAAAACAACCTGAGGGTTTTGAAGGGGCGGGGGTGGGAGGTTGGGGGAACCAGGTGGTGGGTATAGGGGAGGGCACGGATTGCATGGAGCACTGGGTGTGGTGAAAAAACAATGAATACTGTTATGCTGAAAATAAATAAAAAAATAAAAATAAAAATAAATAAATAAATAAATAAATAAAGTATATAATTATGTAAAAAAAAAAAAGAACTACCAACAGTTGAGAAAAGTCTACAGTATGATGAAAAAAAGATAAAGAGACAAAAACCAATCCCAAAGGAAACATACAATTCAGGGAAGATAAGAAGAATCAAATAAACCTCCCCCCAAATTAATTATTTGTCACTAAAGAGATGGGAAATGGTATTCTCTCTATGAAGCAAAAACATGATGCCATAAAAAGGAAGAATCAGAAAATGGGACAGATGGAGTGCCTGGCTGGCTCAGTCATTAGAGCATGTGACTCTTGATCTCAGGGTTGTGAGTTCAAGCCCCAGACGGGGTGTAGAGATAACTTAAAAAAAAGAAAATCTTAAAAAAAAAAGAAAAGAAATGGGACAGAACCCTTGGAAATAAAATATTTAAGAGAAGATGGTAAGATAAATTAGAGGAAATCATCCAAAATCTGGAGCAAGAAAATATAAAATATGAGAGTATAAACACACAGAAGATCCAAGAGGGGATCCAATAAAAGACTAGTAGTAATTACAGGAAGAACAGAGAAACTGAGGGGGGAAAGATACCAAACAATGAGGGGTACCTAGGTGGCTCCAGTGGTTAAGTGTCCACCTTTGGCTCAAGTCATGACCCCAGAGTTCTGGGATCGAGTCCCTCATCAGGCTCCCTGCTCAGTGGGGAGTCTACTTCTCCCTCTGCCTGGTGCTCTCCCTACTTGTGTGCTCTCTCTCTCTTTCTTTCTCTCTGGCAAATAAATAAACAAACTCTTCCAAAAAAAGGAATAATACAATGAAAATTTCCACAACTAAAGATACGAGCTTTCAATCAAAAAGGGCCTCCTGGGTTTTGATTAGGAGGAGTGGAAAAGACCACACATCATTTGGAAATTTTAGAATGAGTTATACAGAGAGGATCCTAAGAGTTCTCCTGGGGTGGAGGAAGAGCAACCCCTATGAGAAACAGGAATCCTACTGGCACGACATTTTCCAGTAGCTCCACTAGAAACAGTGGTGTAACAGCATCAACATCCAGGAGAAAAATGATTTTCGACTTGAGAAACCTATACCCAGTCAGATTCGTTGTGAGGACAAAATAACGAAGACTTTGTTAGACATGCAAAGACTCGGAAAGCTTACTGGCCATCTACCTTTCTTGAGAAGTTATTTGAACCCGTCCAGTGAAAGAGCCAAGTAACAGGAGGAAGACACGGGACCAGGAAATCACAGATGTAACCAAGGTATCAGCTGTGTGGTGTTTTGTATTTGAACAAGAGTAGGGCTGAAGGAAAGGAAGGAATTTCATAGAACATAGAGGAGGATTCCAAGGAACAGAATGGGCAAGATGGCACAGATTTCCTTGAAAAGAAAACACTAGGAAAAGAAAAAGAAGAAAACTAACCATGGTTTTGAGCAATTGAGCAGTACAGGGTTGTGACACTGAGTACAGTCAAGGAATCACACTTCTTGTCTCTGTGGTGAAGAAAAGTGATAATGCCACTTATTGCTTACCGTCTATTTGACTCTGACTTTACCCTAAGGACAAACTATAGAAGACAATATGGTTACAGAATGGAATGTAAATGTTCAGTCATGGAAATCTAAGTCAGAGCCCAGCTTAATGTAAATGTTGGAGGGAGAAGTGGAGGGAGTATGTGCCTGGCTGGCTCAGCTGGAAGAACATGTGACTTTTGTTGTTCTCTGAGTTGTGAGTTCAAGCCCCATGTTGGGTGGAGAGATTACTTAAATAAATAAGTTAAAAAAAAAAAGAAAGAAAGAAAGAAGGAAAGAAAGTGTAGGAGGCCCTGGAGCTCAAATATTATCCTCTCACAAAAACCCTCCTCTACAGCACAAGAGAGGCTGTCTCAATTTAAGAGAAGAGAATGCAAAATTTAAGGAAATTAAAGTCACAAAAGTAAACAATAGAACTAAAAATAGTGATGTAAGGGGTGTGTGTGTGTGTGTGTGTGTGTGCTGGGGAGGTGGGTGGGGATGTTAAGTGCTCTGTCTTTATCTGTCATGGCAGGAGTCAGTAAATAATGTCAGTGGCTCAGTCCCATCTGCGTGGTTGGGAGCATCAGCACGGGAATGAAAAGCCAGGAACGTAAAAGTGGTTATACTTACGACATAGGACTGAGGCTGGAAGTAAAATGAAGGAACTTCTTGCTGTAAGTACTCCTGTACCATTGTCCCTCCCCACTTTAACTCTAACAAAAAAACAACCCAGCATAACAACCTACCTTACAGGGTTGTGTGAGGATCAGGGGTAACCTATGGCTAATGGCCGGAAATTTAATTCAGCAGCCACTTTGTGGCTGTGGTTAGCAAAAGTAGCTCCTGGTGTTGGTGCTGGACCTCTGCCCTCCCCACCCTGGGTTGTGGGTGTGTTTGTTTTTTTCTCCCTTCCTGGGGGAACCTGGATGGTTTCTACCTCCAGCTGTCCTGTCCTTGTCTATTGTGTCTCCTGGCCCCAGCTGTGGGACTTGTCTCTCACAGCCCACCCCAGCTCCGGATGCCACCCCCCGCCCCCACTGCCGGTGACCCAGATGGTGGAATTACTGCTGTTGTCAGTTGCTCCTCGATGGCTGCCAAAACCCACCAAGCAGCATTATTCCTAATTATTCTTAATTGATTGACATAAGTTCAATGTATTTTATAAGTTCAAATGCATGCACTTAAAATTTGATACTTAGGTCATAATCTTATAATTGCTCAATTAAAAATATAGTTCAAAATATACAAAACCTTGTATCAGTGTTTGGTGTTTCTGAGCTTTACAATGCAGAAATGCTCATCATATGAGCTCAACATAGAAGCCTTGAAAAATAGATAGAATTGCCCCATTTCTCTTCATCCGCTCAGGGTCAAAAGATATCCCCTTTTGTTAAAATGAGGTTACTCTGAGCCCTCATTCCACTTCTGAAGAGAAGAGTCCCTTTTACCTCCAGGAGTCCCTTGGTCTGCAATTCTTCCCAAACCCCAGGGATGCTTACACCTCCTCTTCCTGTGGTGTCACTCTGGCCAGAAATCTGGAAGTCATCCTAAACTTCTCCTTCCTCTTCATTCTTCAGATCTACTCAGTTTTAAGTCCTTGGGGAAATGAAGTACGCTGCCCAGGTCACAGAGCTTCTCGTGGGTGGGCTTTAAGAGTCAAAATCCAGTGTTTAGGAGGCTTATGGGAAAGCAGACTACTCTAAGGATTGTGCTTACTGGGGTGATGTGGGTACGGGCTCCATGGAGCGTATGGATAGACTAGAGCCTCTCCCCGTGCCCCTTCACTTCCCTTCCCAAGAACCTTCTCTCAGCATCATTGCTGGCATATGGCTACTAAGTGGCAAAGGCAGAATTCACTTCCTCCATGACTTTTCATTCAAACGGTGATCTTTTTTCTTATTTGGTTGGGTTCCCCCCCCCCCCCGCCAAGATTTTATAAATGAAGTGTTCAAATGGTAAGAGTGGAAAGAATGTACAGTAGTGCTCATCTATCCACCACTGGACTTCAACAACTGTTAACATATACCATGCATGTTTTATTTATCTGTTAGGTTGAACCATATGAAACTGTAATACAAAATGGTTGAAAAGAAACAATTTCCTATAGTTCAATCTTGTGTGCGTGTGTGTGTGTGTGTGTGTGTATGTGTTGCCGATTTGAAACTATGTTGCATGCCCCTTCAAAGTGTATCTTCCGAGAATGACTTTCTTCTACAAAGCCCATATTATTCCCTAAAATTATCTAATATCCAGTCCATATTCAGATTTCTCCACTTGTTCCTAAAATGTCTATTTCTGATTCAGAATCCAGTCAAGATTCACACGTCACATTTGATTATGTCTTCTTCTATACTAGCTTATCCCTCCACATACTCTTTTTTAAAAAATGACACTACCTTGGGGAACCTGGTGGCTCAGTCAATTGAGCTTCCGATTCTTGATTTCGGCTCAGGTCATGATCTCAGGGTCTTGATCCCTCAGTGTGGAGCCTACTTAAGATTCTCTCCCTCTCCATCTGTCCCTTTCCACCACTTGCATACATTCTCTCTATCTCTCTTTCTCAAAAAAAAAAAAAAAAAAAAAAAAATATATATATATATATATATATATATATATATGTAAAATGATGTTGCCCTTTCAAATTGGGTCTTCATAATCTGTCTTCTCCCATGCAGATTTCTCTGACTGCTTGCTGCTGGTGGTAACTTGTTCCTCTATTTCCTGTATTTCCTGTAACTTGGAAGTTATGTCTAAGGACTTGATTAGAGTTCATTGAAGACTCGTAGGAGTTTGTGTATTTTGTGTTACATCACATCAGAAGGCACAAATATTCTTTTTTTAAAAAATATTTTATTTATTTATTTGACAAAGAGAGAGACAGCTAGAGAGGGAACACAAGCGGGGGGAGTGGGAGAGGGAGAAGTAGGCCTCCCGCTGAGCAGGAAGCCCAATGCTGGGCTCCATCACAGGACCCTGGGATCAGGGTCTGAGCAGAAAGCAGATGCTTAACGACTGAGCTACCCAGGTGCCCCAGAAGGCACAAATATTCTGTTGTTAACAATGCTAGGTTTGAACACTTGAAGGTGGCAATGGCCAGATCTCTCCATTTTAAGTATGTATGGGGAGACAACTCTCCACGGTCTCTCATTTTTCTGCACAACTTGTAAGCAAGGCTGTGACTGCCTCCTCCCACAAGCCCCACCTCCCCCAACAACAACTCTCTTTTCAAGGAAGTTTGAATAGCATGCAGCCTTGGAAGATATAGATCATTTCTCCCTTTGCAGCCAAGGGCAGGCATGCTTACTGTCTAGTATAAAAAATTAAGTTTCCCTAAGCTCAGGGTTCTTTTATTGCTATACAATTTACTGTGTGCAGGTGTCATCTGGCCCTCTTTGCTTTGCCCTGTGGATTTTGGGAAACCAGCACAAAAATGCTGATACATTTTGAGGAATGATCCCTCACTCAAGCATCCCAAACTGGCAGGCTAATTTGTTTGCAAGTAGGGTTTTCTCAGAACCTTCACAGTTCTTGATGTTTCCCTTTGCAAGTAGTAAGTAATCTGTGGGTGATGCACTGATACTGTGTCGACATCTTGTTCCCCCAAATCATTTTACCTAGTGGTTTTAGATTCCCTTCATAATCTGTCCAAATCAACCAATTTGTTGGAGGTAGCAAAATAGTGAATTTCTGTTTCTATTACTTTTTCCACATTTTTAATTGTGTTTTTAGTAGAGTTTCCCCTCATCCACTGAGAATGAACTAGACTTCTTTACAAAAAGTAGGATAAATACCTAATATTTCCCCTTTTAATTACCAAATTTTAAAGTAAGTCATTAGTATAATAATTTTTGTATCTATGAACTCATAAAGTTTAAAAAAATAGTTTATAATCAGTTATTGTTTGATGTCCAAATTGTTTGATCTGTGCAGTGGGAGCCTGTTCATACTGGATCCTGTGTCCTTTTGGCACATCCTTGTTAGTCTTTCTAGTTTAGAACATCCTTGCTTTTTGGCACATTAAGATTGTCTGGGTTTAACTTGTGTTTCTCTGCCCAGGGCTGAAATCACCATTTCTTTAAAAAGTTCTGGTTCCTTTTGGTGGGAAATAGTATTTAAGAAAACAAGGTCCGGGAGCCCCTTGCTTCTGACCCTTTCAAGGGACAGCACTGAGAAATACATTTTTAAAAATCATGAGGTCATAATGCTATCTTGATTCAGATTTTTAAAAACTGCAGTAAAACAGCTATAACATAAAATTCACCATCTTAACCATTTTTAACTGTGCAGTTCACTAGTGTTAAATATATTCACATTATGGTGCAATCAATCTCCAGATTTTTTCCTCTTGTAAAACTGAAACTCTATACCTGTAAACAACTCCTTGTTCCTCTCTTTCCCCCCTCCTAGGCCCTGGCAACTACCATTCTATATTCTGCCTTATGAATTTACCTACTCTTGTGCCTCAGATAAGTGGAACCATACGGTATTTGTCTTTAACTGGCTTATTTTACTTAATATAATATCTTCAAGGTTCATCCATGTTGCAGCATGTGTCAAAATTTCATTTTAAGGTTGTATAATATTCCATTATATGTATATACCACATTTTGTTTATCCATTCATCTGTTGATGGACATTTAAATTGCTTGACTATTGTGAATAATACTGCTGTGAACATAGGTGTGCAAATATCTTTTCAAAACCCTGCTTTTGATTCCTTTGAGCATATACCCAGAAGTGGAATTGCAGTATTATATGATAATTCTATGTTTAATTTTTGTGGGAGTCACCATGCTGTTTTTCATGCTGGCTACGCTATTTAGCGTGTCTACCAACAGTGCATGCAGGAGTTCCAATTTCCTTACATCTTCACCAACATTTCTTATTTTCTTTCTTTCTTTTTTTTTTTTTTTAATAGTACCTATCCTAGTGGGTGTGAGGTGATACTTCAATGTAGTTTTGGACTTGCATTTCCCTAATGATAAGTGATATTGAACATCTTTTCAATATGCTTATTGGCCATTCATATATATTCTTTAGAAAAATGTCTATTCAAGAACTTTGCCCATTTTTAAATAAGGTTATTTTGCTTTATTGTTGTTGAGTTGTAGGAGTTCTTCCTATATTCTGGATATTAATCCCTTATAAGATATATAATTTATAAATATTTACTTCCATTCTGTAAGTTACCTTTTGACCTGTCGATTGTGTCCTTTGATGAAAAGATCAATTTAGATTTTAACATTATTACATTTTAAAACTCCTATAATATGATATTTGTAGACCATTTTTATTAAACCAAACCCCTTGGTTCCTAAAAATATCAAAATATTTGTTTGCTTTATACACTTAATATACACAAAATCATCTTGAAAAGTTTATAATTGCAACTCAAAGTGAAAGTACACGGATGAAGTTTATCGTCTCTTCAAAATTCCTTCTGCCCTTGGAATACATTGCAGTAAGGTAGATAAATAGAGCATTGTGTTAAAAAAATTCATTCAAAATTCTTATCCCTATGTGGTTATCTTCCCAATTTGGCATATAGTTTGGTTTATTTCTTTCAGTCTGTTTTTTTAAAAAAAATTTAAAAGTTATTTTTATTTATTTGAGAGGAAATGAGAGTGAGAGAGAGGGAGAGTATGAGCAAGCGGAGGGACAGAAGGAGAAGCAGGCTCCCTGCTCAATGCGGGCTAGATCCCAGGACCGTAGGATCATGACCTGAGCTGAAGGCAGAAGCTTAAATGTCTAAACCACCCAGGCGGCCCTGTTTCAGTCTGTTTTTAATTTTCTGATTCTCTTGTTTCTTTTTTAAATCTATAAAACATTTATATGGATCACAAATAAAACTACAAAAATATATACTCAGGAAAGTCTCACTTCTATCTGTATTCCTTTTAACCCATTCCTCATACCCCTACCTGAGAGGTTTCTGATTTGTCCTTTCTTTGTTTCTTTATGCAAAAATAAGATCTATATGTATATCTGTGCATGTATATTCTTATCTCCATCCTTCTTTACCCAGAATGTGGAAGTTTTGATATATTGAAACACTTCATTTTCAAGGTATGAGTCTTAAACTGTCTGTTTTAAAAATCTACATGTAAGGATCATAGTAACTAACCACATATAAATCTTAAGAAATTACTGATTCTGGGTGCCTGGGTGGCTCAGTCAATTAAGTGTCTGCCTTCAGCTCAGGTCATGATCTCAGGGTCCTGGGATTGAGCCCCATACAGGCTCCCTGCTCAGTGGGAAGCCTGCTTCTCCCTCTCCTCCCTCTCATGCTCTCTCGCTATCTTTTTCTCTCAAATAAATAAATAAAACCTTTAAAAAAAAAAAAAGATTGTTGATTCCAGGGCCCTGGGTGGCTCAGTCTGTTAAGCATCCAACACTTGATTGCAGATCAGGTCATGATCTCAGGTTCATGATCTCAGGGTTGTGAGATTGAGCCCAGCATCAGGGTTTGCGCTCAGCTGGGAATCTACTGGAGTTTCTCTCTCCCTCTCCCTCTGGAACCCCCTCTCAAATAAATAAGTAAATCTTTAAAAAAGAAGAGAAACTGCCAATTCTAAATGATAAATATTGGGCACACATTTTAAAATAAAGTGGCATTGAAGGATATTCATTGTATCATCACAAGAATTTATTAATATTTTGCCTTCGTCATTCCTAGTCTCCCTCCTGGCTAACCATAAATATACAGCTGCCTGGGAGAATTTACAAGCCTGTATTCCCACAGCACGGTGCTCATAAACCAGTTTTGCATTCATCTCATTGTTTTATAGTTATTTATACGTTTTTATTCCCAATAGAGTGTGAGAGCTGAAAGCAGAGATCGTATCCCTTTCCTCTTTGTATCTCCAGCAGTATGTTGCAGGGGAAAGCTCAGTGTCTCTGGAATCTTGGCACTGTCACCTCCCAGCTGTGTGAACTTGTGTGTGCTACCTCAGGGCTGTGGGCTTAAGTTTTCTCATCCATAAAGCAAGAATAATCTCTTCTTGCCAGACTGTTGGTAACATTAAGTGAGATGATATGAGTGAAGGGTCCAGTGTGTGACCCAACTGTCCTCCAAGCTCTCAATGCCACTTGGCCACCGTTTTTTGTCCCTAGATTCCAATTTCATTTCTATGGACATCAGCTCTTTTTGATATATTTTGCATTTTTGTTTCTTTACAATCTATGTCCCAACCAGTTGAAACCTTCCAGGATACCCCAGTGCTCTCTCTTTTGAAAACAGGTGTTCTTACACTCTAATTCAGAGCAAAATTAGGGTTAATGGAGGAGGTGAGGTGGAACACCCCATTTCACAACATGAGGGAGTGGTAGTCCCACAGACAGTCCCACAAAGTGAACGGTGTCCCCAGGAGTTGTGCAACTTTGCAGCCCCCCTTCCTCACCTCCAACCTACAAAACTCTCCATTTCCAGACCCTTTGTCTATGTTTCTCCTGTCCCTTCTACCTGTGCTTAGCAGCTCATCTCTGCCCTGTAGCAGCAGACTTCTTGAAGGACCTATTCACTCCATTTCCTACTCTATCACCAACTCTTTCTTTCTTTCCTTTCTGTTCACTCCTTAATTTGTTGCTGGCCTGTATTTTCCTTCATGAGAGTGAAACCAGCTGCAAAAAAAAAAAAAAAAAAAAAAAAAAATCACTCTTCTGACAAGGCCTTTGCATTTGTTCCCAAAACCATTTCAACCACTCCATTCCACACTGTATCCATACCTCTCCCAGATCCAACCCCGGAACCCCTTACCTGTTTTACTTTTCTGCATAGTACTTGTACAAACTATTAAAATTTCACATACTTATTCTTGCATTGTCTGTGTCCCTCACTAGAAATAAGACTAGATGCAGAGATTTTTATTTTCTGTTTGTTCACATCAGTGCCTTGAATAGCATGTGTATCTAACAGGTGCTTATTGCATATTCACCAATTTGAACAAATACATGACTTTCTTGCTCTAAACTCATTCTTTCCTTTTCAGGTGGTGTCCCACTTGGCCCCTTGGTGACATTTGACACTTGCTTCCTTGTGTCCCATGATCACATGCACTCCTGGGTGGCTTCTTATTTTCAGACCACTTCTTATTTCCTTTCGTCAGCTTCTTTTCTTCTTCATACTCTTAAATATTGGTCCTCCTGGTATTGTCCTTGCTACTTTATTCTTTTCACTCTCCACACTTTTCAGGAGAGCTTTACCCACACTCAGGGCTTCAACAATCACCCAGAAGATGAAAATTCTCAAATGTGTGTTTCCAGTTCTTGGCTGTACTCCTACCTCCGGAATGGTCATCCCAATCTGGTTGCCAACACATCCATTTTTCTCCCCAAACTGCTCCACCACCCAACCTACTCCTCCTTTCAGGTCAGAAATGTAGGAATGACTGAATTCCTTTCCTTCTCCAGTTTCTTGCATCCAGAAGGTCATCAAAAACTATATCAATGTTGTCCCTGCTTGTTTGAGCTCTATTGCACTGCCTTATACTTTCTTTTAAATTATAAAAATATTTGTACCATTTCATTAATTTCATAAAAGTCTCCTACCTCTGTCTTGCCCTCCTCTAATTCATGTGACACATGGCAGCCAGAACTTTCTTTTTAAAATGCAAATCTGACCATGATACTCCCCTTAGGGAGTCCTCTCTAGTGACTTCTAACTGTCTGAAGAAATCACCCAAGCTTCTTAGCATGGTATGGAAGACCCTTCAAGACCTGGCACAGATTTCCTACATTGACCCAAATATGCTTTATGCTGTGTGCAGTTTCTTGAAGAAGCCACAACTCTCATTTCCTAGACTTTGCAATGCTATTCTTGATGTACAGATGACTTTCCGTGCTTTGTCCATCTGGTACACGCCTACTTAGGTCCTCCCTGATATTCCTAGGCAGAGATTACCAGGAACTTCCTCTGTGCCACCCCCCTCCCCCCCACCCACCCACTGCCCAGAGCTCTGATAACATAGTGGGATTTGTTTCTCACCTGTTTGTCTTCCTCAAGAAAATCGACTATTACCCGAGAGCTCAGATTAGTGGTTGGCACACAGATTTCGCTCAAATTTATGAAATTGAACAAAAAGAATACTCATCATCATCTCACATTTAACACGATATTCTTAATTTCGCATGTTCTCGAAACGCTCTCTGGATGGTCCAGAGTTGGGTGCTTGTTACTAAATGAAGAAAGAAGGAAGCCATCCGTGTGCACTGCAGAGAACAACCTATGGGCCAGGAGTCCGAGTTCTGTCTTGGCTCTGGGGGCACTTTGCAGAGTAGCTAACGAGTCAGGCTTCAGTTTCCTCAGCTCTGAAAGGAAGAGAGGAATGACTTGAATTCAAACAAGAGATGTAAGTGGAACTAAAGTAAGTGCCACAGCTCTGCTATGACAACCCAGATTTACCATTCCAAACTCAGCTCTGTGTATTTCATGCTTTTGTGTTGCAGTTACAGTTCTGTGTCTTCATTTTATGTCTACCAGAGTCACAGGTGGTCATTTTAGATTGCAAACCCCATAAAGAAGAAAAGCCTTATAATCCTCTGCATATGGTAGGACAGAGTATCTGGGGCTTCATGTATGTTGGCTGAGGCAACTGGAACAGAGTTCGGAACAACTTCAGAGCAGGCTCAGAAATGGCAACATTACAAACAGATCTGCTGTGATCTTACTTATAAGTAAAGAGGAAAAAATGTTTTGGTTCTGGTAAATAGGAAGGCAGCCATTTATCTAAAGAACTAAGAAAGGAAAGTGATAGCATGATTTGCTAAATCCCAATCATTTTAGTAAAATAGGGGCTGAAAAATAGAAAAGTCTGCCTGGCTGCCTTTGTGATGTTTGGTTAGGTTAGAGTAGGCACTCCGTAAGTACCGGTTAAATGAATGTTGAGTGACTCCAGTTATGCCACTGGGCAGAGTTTTAATTAGCTCTTAGGAGCAGTTAGGAGCATATCCCTGAATAGTGTCTCACTTCAGACAGCTGCAAGATATGTGTGGTGTTGGCATCGTTGTTAGTGCCGGAGGAGGAAGGCCGATCTTGAATAAACATCTTGGGGATTTCTGGGAAGATGGTGGAGTAGGAGTGTTACTGGTGGGAGAGCCTGCATTTTGCGTGAATGAAGGTCTCAGTCCTTGGATTCCCCATGGAAAGATCTACATGGGGATCTATGCTGCCATAAAGACAGCCAGAAGGAAAGTAGCAAGCATGAAACAGTTTATTAAGGCAAAAGGATACTCTCAAGGTGGGAGCATGGGCAGGTTCCTCCCAGGTTTGGAACAGGCTGTAGGTTGTTTGAGGATTGGGTATTTGTTGTGTCTCTCTGGGCTGGGAGGAGCTGTAACCATACAGTGGGGTGGTCTCTAAAGGTGCTTCCAGTCATCTGGTGGACTCCTCTCACAGGTTGGAAGGGGAGTTTTTTTTTTTTTTTTCATGGGAGATGAATTTTTTATTCATAGTTTCAGATGAAATACTGGACTTTCCAAAATTGTTTTAATTAAATTATTTCCAGGTCTCTTAAAGAAAAAATGAGAAAGTATGCACCAGAAAACTAATTAATTTTTCAGAAGAATATTGTAGAAACTACATCATGATAAAAAGTTGAAAGAACTACAAAAATGATCAGTGCAATGGACATATCTATAATCAGTCAAGTTCTCTGTAAATCAGCAAAAACATTTGCTGTTTTTCCACTTCCCTGTGTCCACAGATCCTACCTAAATATTTTTTTAAATTTTTTAAAAAAATTTCTTTTTAGTGTACCAGAATTCATTGTTTATGCACCACACCCAGTGCTCCATGCAATACGTGCCCTCCATAATACCCCACCAGGCTCACCCACCTTTCCACCCCCTGCCCCTTCAAAACCCTCAGATTGTTTTTCAGAGTCCATAGTCTCTCATGGTTCATCTCCCCCTCCAATTTCCCCCAACTCCCTTCTCCTCTCCATCTCCCCATGTCTTCCGTGTTATTTGTTATGCTCCACGAATAAGTGAAACCATATGATAATTGACTCTCTCTGCTTGACTTATTTCACTCAGCATAATCTCTTCCAGTCCCGTCCATGTTGATACAAAAGTTGGGTATTCATCCTTTCTGATGGAGGCATAATACTCCATAGTGTACATGGACCACATCTTCCTTATCCATTTGTCCATTGAAGGGCATCTTGGTTCTTTCCACAGTTTGGCGACCGTGGCCATTGCTACTATGAACACTGGGGTACAGATGGCCTGGAAGGGGAGTTTTTGACCCCAAAATATTTGTATCATAACTGTCATGGCAACTTTTCTCTGTAGGGTGGGGCTGTACTTATAACGCAAATGTATTATAATGAGTCTAGGGGTTACCCTGGGGCAGAGGTGGAAGAGGAGAGTGCATGCTCCACACCTGAGGTTCTTGATCTGTCAGCGCCAAGATCTTGGAAGCCACAAGGTCAGGATGTTGTGTCCCCTGGCTTCTAATGGATAGCTTATTTATCACTGTCCTTGTCTCCAGCTCCTGTCCCTAGCATATCCCTTCAAGGATTTGGGACTCTGCCTTCAAGCATTCCATCCGCTGCCCAGGTCTAGCTTCTACCTAACAGGAGGATCCTGAGCTTACCTTGTCCCAAGGACACAATGAGATAATAGCCACATCAGAGCAACTGAGTCTGAAAACGCCCCATAACCGGCGGAGCCCACATTCCACAGTTCATCATAGAGAGGAGGCCACACTGAAAAAGGTAGGTGGGGTGTAGATGTGGTTGGGACCAAATCTCCTGGTAAGACTAACCACAAACAGGAAAGACCCCACAAGCACAGAGAAGGGAGAGGAGCAGACCACATACCAGGTACCCAGACACAGCGGGACCGGCCCTGGAAAGATGAATCTCCATAACATTTGGCACTGAAAATCAGTGGGGCTTCTTGAGTTTTTACAACCATTGGGGCTTAACTCTGGGCCCTGAATAACTCCAGATACTCCATATAGAATATAGTAAGAGTAGTATAGCAAAAAACTGTGTAAAGCTGAAAGACGAAGTACTAGTTAATGTACACCTCTTCCAGATGGGTATACTAATTAAAAAACAAAAACAAAAGCTGAGGTCTGGTTGCCAGAGGATTAACTTTGGCCTACAGATAAATTTTAGACAAAAAGTTTAAATTAGAGTCCTTTTGATGGAGCCTCTACAATCCAGTTTTTCAGTTCCCAACACTCCCTATTACCTTGCTTCACTCATTTACATAACCCCTGAGACCCTTGAAGGCAGGAACCTGGGGCTTAGAGGAAGCGGAACTCAGAGGAAGACATCCTTCAGGCACCCAAGTGACCTAGATGTGAATTTAGTCTTCAAAATTGGTTTAACCACGCTTTCAGAAACTATGGGTATTATTTCTTTATCTAGTTTTCTGAAGAGCTTCGTTGAGGGCTCTAACTTGTGGAAACTTAGAGAAGAAGGGCTAGCTATGAGTAATTTCCCAGAGGATCTTACAGATACACCTCTTTCCAGTCAAGAACTGCTTACTGTGTGAGCTCTGTGGATTAGCCGAGGCGCATAGGTGTAAGGCAACTCTCTGAATTTGCATGGCCTTGGGAGGCTTCCAGAGTAAGGACCTGCTCAAGGTTACACAGCCATTGCTCCCACTGAGGAAGCATCACTTTTGGCCAGTCCTTTCTACTAGGCCCCAAGGCTGCACATGATTTCCTATCACACTGGGCACTGACAAGAAGGTTAGTGACTTCATCATCTAGAAATCATCAGTCTCAAGAAAGATCTGCAGCAAGATCTTGATAAAATAAAAAAAGCTAACGTTTATTGAGTGCCTACTATGTGCTGGCATTGTTTAGGTGCTTACATGTATTGAATTAATTCATTTCATTATGACGTCAACGCTAGACATACTATTCTCAGTTTACAGATGAAGAAAGTGAGGTACAAAGAAGTTGAATAATGGTTGCCCAAGGGCATAGCTGGTGAGCGTCTGAGTCAGGATTCAAACCCAGGCAGTCAGGCTCCAAAGTTCATATTTACACAATAAACTATGTTGTAGCTATTTGCCTTTTATTTAAGGTAGGGTGAGGGTGGTGAGAGATAGCCAATAAAGCACTAGCTGGCATTAAAGTCCAATGAAATATTCATGGCATAAAGCTAAGAATGTGATTTTTTTTTAAGATTTTTTTTTAAGATTTTAAGATTTATTTATTTATTTGAGAGAAGCAGATTCCCCGCTTAGCGTAGAGCCTGACACAGGGCTCGATCTCACGATCCTGAGATTATGACCTGAGCTGAAATCAAGAGCTAGACACTCAACTGACTGAGCCACTCAGGCACCTTAAGAATATGATTTTAATGCTATTTTGACTGACATTCAATTCTTTATTGCTATGGTACCCTATGATATAAATGCACAATTTCTTTAGAGTTCTAGAAAAGTAAAATATTTTTGAAGCCAATAGGGACACTGAAAGTTTTCTCATTTTCCTAATTATATTTTCCTTTATCTTAGGAAAACAATGGAAAAACATAGGATGAGTAGTTCTCGGTAGTCGAAGGGCCACAGTTCTTCTGAGAAGTCACCATCTGTTTGTACTCTACCATTGAAGAGTCCAGATGTTCCTGTCCTTCTAGCATGATCCCCACAGTAAATGTTTTCCAACTGGAACTTCTTGTTCAAGCAGATTAAGGCAGAGGAATGTTTTATGTAGGCTGGACTTTGGCTGTTTTGAGCCATTTATTGTTAAAAGACAATTCTTCTGTTGATTTTGTGTTGTGTTCTCAATCAGTAACTTGTCCCCCTTATTCATTAGATTAAACTTTGTTTTTTTCATGTCAGAAAAAAGATTTACATTTCAAGTCTGGGATTTTACAGGAAAAATTCCTTCCAAAACATGAGAGATCACAAGAACTTGCTATGGGTTCCTTGCTCATGGTTGTAAAAAGTAACATTATGACAAGGATGTTTTCTTGACCTAACTTTTTAAAACCCAGTTGATTCCAAGGATTAATGAGGTGATATTCATAAATAATGATTCTTTGAAAGTTTTATGAGTCAAAAGAGGAAATCATTAAGGAATCATTTAAACTTAATTGCCATATATTTAAATTCTAGTTTAAGACTAATGGAAATTTTGAAGAAAAAAAAAGGATGTCCTAGATCCCTAATACCACGTTTCATTGTTGAATCTTCCTTTCCAGCCTATGACATTGGTGAGTAATTACTAGATACATATAATTCAGGATGCACTTCTAGTGCTAAGCATAACCTATTCAAAGTCCTATTACTTGGTTTAAGATTAATGAACCAATAAGATACAGCTCAAGTGAAAGAAGAGGACTGTTTTCCATTTAGAAACAATTTTAAAATACAAAATTTGCTTTTAGGGAATTTGTTTTCTGGAGTTTGAGAGGGTGTGGTGACTATAAAAAATCTACAGATGTTTGTTGACTTTATATAGGAGTCATACATACTTGGCTAAGCAGAATGTCGGAAAGCACGAAAGAAGTCGATCTGGTAAGAAATAGCAACAGCAGGACTGGGGAATGATTGCATTTTGGATGGGCTGGAAGCCACACTGAGCAGTATCTCCAGAGCTTTCAGTGATGGGCCAATGTCTTGAGATGAGAGTGGAGGCCAAGAGGGAAGGACTAGATCCAGTTGGAATAAACCAGGCCTTGAAATTAACATACGGAATTAGACATCTATGGAGAAGTCACTGCAGGGCCATATACTATTTATACTTCCGGTGTTCTAGGATGTTAAAGAAAGAACTTGCCAATGTTTATACCAGGGACCGCTGTTTGTATTTCCAAATACTTGAGCTAAATGGGTGTGATTTGGACATAAAAAGGTTAAGTCCAAAGAGACTGGTCTGCTTTGCATTTGCTGTGAGGGCAGCAGTGCACGTAATCCCAGCTAGTATCTGTTGAGAGTTTGCGATGTGTGATGTACTGGTGAAGGCACTTGGGGTGCCTAATTTAATCTTTATACCAATTTTGTGAGCTATGTGTCTCTAGACAAGGACACCGAGACTGAAGGAGGTTGAAGAGTCCATCCAAGGTCATGTTGAGAAAATGATGGGTTCAAGATCATACCCCTGGCTCACACTCTTAGCCACTGTGTTATACCTGCCTCCCTGATTTCTGGAGTGGTGTCCAAGGAGGCTTACTGCCAAAAGGGTTTACAGCAAATTTATTCACAATATTCCCTCCCAACAGACTCACACTAACAGCAGTATGGTAGATGATGAGGTTCATTCACTGAGATGTCCTCTCTGTCCTAACTTTATGTGAAGGGATAGTTATACTTCCACCTGCTCAGTTCTTAGGCTTTGTCTCCTGGTTCCCTGGGATTTTCCAGCCACCAAGACCAGCACAAACATTAGTTTTCCTTTGGATTTGTTTTCTAGTCCTTTCTGGTCTTCTTACTAGTTGCCTTAGTATTATCCCAATGTAGCTTTTACAAATATGCCTTTTGCAGGGGCACCTGGTTCACGCAGGTGGTTAAATGTCTGACTCTTGGTTTCAGCTCAGGTCATGATCTCATGGTTGTGAGATCCAACCCATGTTGAGCCCCCCATGGGTCTCCATGCTCAATGTGGAATCTGCTTGAGATTCTCTCTCCCTATCTGTCCCTCCCACTCCATCTGTCCCTCCCACTCCTGCACGCTCTCTCTTTCCAAAATAAATAAGTAAATCTTAAAAAAGTATTCCTTTTGCCATAGCATATTTAGATTTTTTTTTTTTTTTACAGTCGCATTTTTAGATAGTCTATGCTGGGAAAAGTGACTCTGAAGGTTTACTTCTCAATATTTCCTTTCAATTAACTGAGATGCTCTCCTCTAATATTACCTTGTAATAGTTTGGACTCAACAAGACTTCGTGTATCCAACTCACCCAAAGGGATTGAGGCTCGGACGGAATGACGGTTGTTACTGTTTTGGAGAGGCATAGAGCAATACTTCATAATCTTCTGGGGAATTAGTTTAAAATGCAAATCCCCATCCTTAGCTTCCTTGAGATTGAGATTCAATAGATCTAGATTAGAACCTAGGAATACACACTTAAAACAACCAGCCCCAAGTGCTTCTGATACAAGTGAAGAGCTGACCCACTTTGAAAAATACATAACTATCAGAAAGTTGGGGAAAGTTTAATAACGTGGAGAGAAGACTTTTTATTAACCTTTTCTCCATAGTCTCATTTCTTTTATCTGTCCTGGCAATACCTTTTAATGACTCACAGAAAATCAGCCCGCACCAAAAAAAATAAAAAAATAAAAAAAAATAAATTTAAGATCTCAAAAATGGTGTTTGGAAATTTATTTAAGTTTTGCTCAATTTTTCACATGGAAATTAATTTGGTGGGTGCAATGAGCTCAAATTCTAAGTCCAAAATATGTCTCACGAATGCCCATATTTCTCCATCTATAGCCTAGCACCATGCCCATCTCCCCTGAACTTTAGTGCTGGAACTCTGTCTTTTCCTCCCTCTATACTTTCATCTCCTCCATGGAGAACAAGGGACCATATTACTTGGCTTCCTAAAATCATTGGTTGGATGCACTTAAGGTAAAAATCTAGCATGCTTCAGAGTAACCTATTAAACTCTGCATGATCTGACCCCAGCCATCCTCCCTAGCTTCTTCTCTGACCGCTATTTCCTTCAAACATTATGCTCTAGCCATATGTCTTTCAGTCAGATCCTCAAGTACATCAAATATTTTCCTCCTTGGAACATGTGTGTTTCTTTGACCTACCATGCTCATTTCTCCACTCTTTTTTCTAGAACTACAGTTACATTCACTTGCTTTGTCTATAGGTTAATTCTAAAGCCAAAAAGCCAAGCTTTTATAACAAGCGATAACATGTAAAGAATGAATATATATATATCATTACAAAAATAAGTGGAAAGAGGGGACCAATTCTAAAAATTCCACTCTTTGATAAGGCATTTATTCAAGATAAATAAAAACATACATCCTCAAAACACTTATACTTAAATATTCATAAGTCTTCATTTATTAGAGCTCTAAACTAGAATTCCAAATTTCACCAACAGAAGAATGGATAAACAAATTGTGCTATATTTGGGCAACAGACTACTACTCAATGAATAGTAGTGGTTGAATGAATGAACCACAAATACATGCAGAACATTATAGTGAACTAAAGACGGCAGACAGACAAGAGGATATATCGTATGACTCCATTCATGTGAATTTCAAGGGCCAGCAAAGGAATCTATAGCAATAAAAATCAGAAAAACTGCTGCTTCTGTGTATGTGTGTGTGGAGACAGGAAGAGAGACAAAGGCTTGAACAGGCACAAGGAAGCTTCTGGAGTGATAAAAATGCTCTTCATCTTGCTTTGAGGAATGGGGTCACATGGGTATATATACATGTGTCAACACTTTCTAAATTATACACTGAAGATCTAAGCATTTTATTATACATGAAATATACCTCAATGAAAGATTTATCTATTTGAGAGAGATTTATTTATTTGAGAGAGAGAGAGAGTAGGAGAAGAGCAGAGGGAGAGGGAGAGAGAATCTTAAAGCAGACTCTGTGCTGAGCACAGAGCCCAACACAGGGCTTGATCTCATGATCTTGAAACAATGACCCGAGCTGAAACTGAGTTGGATGCTTAACCAATTGCACCACCCAGGCGCCCCAAGAATGTTATAATCTTTTATTTTTGTAGCTTGGTGGATCAAAGATGACATTTTTAATAATCCCAAGTCCAATGTGTCATTTTATTTTCTTTCTAGCTTCCTTCACTTCTTCTGAATCATACTCGAAGCTCATGTATGTTAATAATGTAAGAGGTCATGTCTCTTTCTGGTTCTATGGACTCTTATTTTACATGCCATGTTAAGATCCCAGAAAGTTCATTCCTAAGCCAACATCACATTAGAAGTAGCTGAGAAGTACAGAGGCTGGCACGTTGGTAACAGTGGGTAGGTTGACACCTTGACAGTAAAGGAGAAAAAGAAAGTATAACCTAGGAAACAAAATCAGACAATAATATACATTCCCCAGCTGTAGGGCATCACATTTTACAATAGGGTTCAACCAAAAGTATTAAATTATATGCCATATACTTGATTTTAAATGCAAAGATGGGTAAATACAGGAACATTCTTTTTTTTTAAAAGATTTTATTTATTTATATGACAGGTTAAACATTTACATTTGTTGCTACTGGCAGTCAGAAACCAGTATGGGTCTTGAGCGTGGAAAGGGCAGGATTTCCCCGAGTACAGTCAGGCCTCAGTAAATTTGTTTATGACTTTCAGCCTATGGCCTCTGACTTTTTTTTCCTTCCTTTTTTGCTTGAAGGTGGCAGAAAAGTAGCAGTGGATAAGGCTGCGCTCTTTTGCCCCAAACTAAATGTCTAGTGTCCGCAGTTACAATGTGTTGCTAACAAAGGCAGGGGTAGCTCTCTGGCTCCCAGAGCTTAACTCCAAACTCTCCCTCACAGCCACGTCCACATCTACACCTACTTAAGGGTTCCCAAGCAGCTCTCACTGCAGCTTGAGGAGCAATACGGAAAGGACAATGTAGAGAAGCTGGGCACAGGATGGGAAATAATGGGCTTCAGAGTCGGACAGGGCTGGATTCGAGTTCTTGGTTCAACAAGTTAGATTCCCTGAACCTCAGTTTCCCAGTCTGTAAAATGGGAACCATATGGTGCTCACTCAGAGTTTTTGAGACTATTTAATGAGATGCTGAATTTAATGCCCCTCACATGGCTTTTCAACAAGGTCTAGAATGTTGTAAACTCTGTAGGATAAATACCCTGCTTTCTGCAATAAACAGGGAGTAAAAGAGAGGGGTGGGAAACCTATCAACTCAAAGAGATTGAAGCGCTCTAGCCACCAGATGAAATGTGTGGCCCTTGTTTGGATCCTGATTGAAACAAACTAAATTTTAGAAACATTTAAGGTAATAATGGAAATGGGATATTATTAGCATATTTTAAAGATTTTTATTTACTTATTTGAGAGAGAGTATGTGCATGAGAGAGAACAAGAGCAGGGAGAGGACCAGAGGGCTAGGGAGAAGCAGACACTCTGATGAGCAAGGACCCTGATGTGGGACTCGATCCCAGGACCCCAGGATCATGACCCGAGCTGAAGGCAGACACTTAACCGACTGAGCCACCCAGGTGTCCCAGAAATTGGATATTATTAAGGCGTCATTAAGATATAATATTTTTATTTTTATTTTTAAAAATTTTTAAAGATTTCCTTCTTTCCTTCTCTCTCTCTTTCTTTCGTTAGAAAGAGACAATCCGAGAGCACAAGCAGGGGGAGGGGCAGAGGGAAAACCAGAACCAGACTCCCTGCTGAGTTTGGAGCCTGACTTGGGACTCAGTCCCGGGACCCTGAGATCCTGACCAGAGCCAAAGTCATACACTTAACTGACTGAGCCTCCCAGGCGCCCTAAATATATGAACATTCTATAGAGAACAGTTTAAATAATGTTTTCATTTTGGGGCTCGGAGGGATAAATCCTTCAGATACGTGTATTAATCCAGCCAGGGATTAAGCCCCCCCCTCCCCCCCCCCCGTAGAACCAGGACTGTGACAAAGGAGCCACCTTTGAGTAGAGGGCTACTATGAGTGGAGTGAGTAGAGCTCTAGGCAACTGAAAAGGGGTCATGTAATCCCAACAAGTACTGACTTAACACCATTACCACCAACATGTAATTTCATTAGTGCTGTAGCAATGCTGAGTAATTCTGAAAGCATGTGCTTTCCTTGGGGCAAATGGTTGTGAGCGCTCCATAGGGTAAGGCCCATGGAAAGGTCTTGCTAGTTTTTCTGAAAGTGAATCATTCTAAATGGGCTTCTGGTGAGTTTTCTGCATGATTTCTATTCCACAGAGATTTGATGGGAAAAATTTTCAAGAAACTTTAAAAAACAAACTCAACTTCTTTTAACACTTAGAAAATGTACCACATGGGGCAAAGTATTAAAAAAAAAAACAAAACACTTGTTTGGAGCACCTAGCTGGCTCAGTCAGTATCACGTGCGACTCTTGGTCTTGGGGTTGTAAGTTCGAGACCCACACTGGGTGTAGAGATTACTTAAAATTAAAATCTTTAAAAGGAATAAACAAACAAATAAAAACACTTGTTTGTTGCATTGAAGGAGAACCTTGATGAGTGGAACTTTGAAATGGAAGAAAAAGGTGGGTAAATACAGAGGTTGAAAATTTCTGTTAGCAACTAAAGAAAACCTAGCTGAACTTGGAAATCATCGTGAAAAGCAGATCTCTTCTAGTCTGAGGCATTGTATCCCTGAGCTCAGACTCTTGCTTGAATTAGATGCCCTGTATCTGCAGGGTTGCAGGGCCCACAGGAGAATGAGAACGGGGAGGCGGATACTGTTGGAAAAAGAGAGCATGGAATGTCCGTAGTGGTCAAGAGAAATGTGTTTGTGGGTGTGTGGGAGGGTGTCAAGGGAAATGAACTCTGCCAAGCTGATTTATTTTTTAACTGCCAAAGCATTCCTGGGACATTCTCCCTAGATGCTAGGATTAGAGAGGTGGTGAGTTTCAACAATAGGCTTATCCATTATGAGTACAGGCATTTTTTTTCTCAGATGTATTTTTAATTCTCAAAAGATAATGATGACATTAAGGAAACTTGGAAACAAAATGGCTGCTCATAATTCTGCTACTCTTTAACTGAAAATCAAAACAAAACAAAACGAAAAACCTCTTTATGTTTTATGTTTTGTGGTTTGTGTTTTCTTCTAGACTGAAATCCTTCTTAGCAATTCTTTCAGGCCAGTAAGTTTCCTCTTGGCATATCTATTAAAGCAGCTTCTGGCCCCTAACAAGCTAGGAACAATTCTCAGGTGTTGTATTATTCTTCCTTAAATTGGAAACTTGAACGCAGAGATAGATGATCTGCAATTACCATTTCATGACTGTTTTCAAGATTCTTCCTTTCAACAACTACTGGTCAACGGTCACTTGGTCTGCAGAAGGAAAGGAAGGAAAGGAAAGAAACCTTGTGCGTAAGAAGCATAAGAAAGCAACTCTATAGTTCTCTAGAATGGACTTGGGGATTATCCATCTTTATTTCCTGTTTAGTAAGGAAAATGAGGCCCAGGAAAGTCGTAGAAGTAACAGGCTATAGGGGACTTTGCACTAAGCTCCTAAAAAATAAAACGTCTAATTTTAAATAACTTCAGATTTACAGAAAAGTTTTAAAAATAGTACATAAAGTTCAAGTATACCCTTCATCCAGCTTCCCTTAATGTTGACAATTATACAACTGTAGTTCAATTATTGAAACCAGAAAATTGGTATTGTCATAGTACTATTAATTAAACTACAAACCTTATTTGGATTTCATCTGTTTTCCCACTAGTGTCTTTCTTTAAAAAATATTTTATTCAAATTCTATTTAGTTAAAATATAATGTATTATTAGTTTCAGGGGTAGAATTTAGTGATTCATCAGTTGCACAGAACACTCAGTCCTCATTATATCAAGCACCCCCCTTAATGCCCATCATCAATTACCCCATCCCTCCACCCACCTCTCTTCCAACAACCCTCAGTTTGTTTTCTAGAGTTAGAGTCTCTTATGGTTTGCCTTGCTCTCTGCTTTTACCTTATTGTATTTTCCCCTTCCTTTCCTTATATTCATCTGTTTTGTTTCTTATATGCCACATATGAGTGAAATCATATGATATTTGTCTTCCTCTGACTTTTTTCGCTTAGCATAATACCTCTAGTTCCATTCATGTTGTTGCAAATGGCAAGATTTCATTCTTTATGGTGGCTGAGTAATATTCCATTGTATATATATACCACATCTTCCTTATCCATTCATCTGTTGATGGACATCTAGGCTCTTTCCATAGTTTGGCTATTGTGGACATTGCTGCTATAAACATTGGGGTGCACGTGCTCCTTCAGATCACTATGTTTGTATCCTTTGGATAAAACCTAATAGTGCAATTGCTGGTTCTTAGGATAGTTCTATTTTCAACATCTTGAGGAACCTCCATACTGTTTTCCAGAGTGGCTGCCCCAGGTTGCATTTCCACCACGAGTGTAAGAGGGTTCCCCTTTCTCTGCATCCTTGCCAACATCTGTTGTTTCCTGAGTTGTTAATTTTAGCCATTGTGAGCAGTGTGAGGTGATACATCATTGTGGTTTTGATTTGTATTTTCCTGATGCTGAGAGATGTTGAACATCTTTTCATGTGTCAGTTAGCCATCTGTATGTCTTCTGCTAGTGTCTTTTTGTCTGTCACTCTGGAATCAAATCCTGAATGTCACACTGCATTTAGTTATTACGGCTCTTTACTTTCTTCCCGTCTGGGAGAGTTTCTCAGACTTTGTCTTCGATGACCTTGATCCTTTTAGAGAATACTGGTCAAGTATTTTGTAGAATGTTCCTCAATTGGTTTTTGTCTGATGCCTTCCCACAATTAGACTGAGGTTATATGTTTTTGGTGACAATACCACAGAGGTGAAGTGGTGTCCTTCTCAGTGCATCTTTCCAGAAAGCACACAATGTCGTTATGTTTTTCGACTGGTGATGTTAACCTTTGTCACTTGATTGAGATGGTGTCTCCACTGTCAGTTTTCTCTGCTGTCAACTTATTATTTTTCCCTTTATAAATGATAAATAACCTTAAGGACATACATTGAGACTATGCTGAAATCTTGCTTTTCCTCAAACTTTAACTCACAGATTTTAGAATCTATCAGTGGATAGATCTCACCTGCAACAAATATTATTGTGATGTTCACCTAGCAGTGATTTTGTAATGTATTTATATTGATATGTATGGACTTGTGGATATTTTATTTTGTAGGTTATAACCCAGTACTGTCATTATTTTGTTGCCCAAATTTTCCACCTTTGGCCATTGGAAATTCCTTTAGGTTCACTCCTACATCCATGGTTGACTTCATGATGCCTTATCATCATGGGGTTGTTGTGTTCAGTCTTTCCTTATATTGGACACAAAGTTTTCCAGGCTTAATTAGATTTCTACTACCCCAGTCTTAGAATAAGCCACTCCTCCAAGGACACTTACGAACCAAGACCTTTTGATATAAACCTCTTATGTTACATCTTAAACAACGTGACCTGAACCCTTTATAAATGTTCCCAGAAATATACTGTAAAGGTAGATGAAGTTTGTCCTTACTGAGCTGGTTCTAGTCATCCTGCATTGGCTGCGGTGACTCCCAATCCTTCTTTGTCCACCTTACTCACGCTGCTGGGATGAGGTGGCAGGAAGACGAGAAGATACAAGAGTGAATTTGAGTGTATTTAAGGCTATAGCTATAGACAGAGGCAATGTGGCTATAGATGAAGGTATGGATAGGGAGGCTCGGAGAAACCCTGATGGAACTCACTATACACGTCTAAATTCTTTCTATTTACCACCATGAAAATTAAAAATCACAAAATTTTCATGAGCAAGTCAGAATCTTTGAAGTTTAATTTTTCTCTGGCCTTTGATCTACTGTGCCCTTAGGTTAAGAGCTCTTGGGGACTTTGGCCCTCTTCCCTTTTTCTCCCTCTCAAGGTGCCTCCAGCAGTTGTCAGCTGATTTATGGGGTCATGGCAAGTCACCTTCTCAGAGTCACATGCTCACTAGGTGCGTATGATTATACTCTGTGTTAGGGATGGATACAATGAAACATATGGATGTTAAATGAAACCAGAGCTAAGTTTACAGTGGAAATTAAAAGACTGAAAACAAAAACTATAAAATTCCAGATTTCTAATCTTTTGCATGAAATAATAGAACTGAGGGGTGCCTGGGTGACTCAGTCAGTTAAGCATCCAACTCTTGGTCTCAGCTCAGGTTTTGATCTCAGAGTCGTGAGTTCAAGCCCTACATTGGGCTTCATGTTGGGCATGGAGTCTGCTTAAAAAAAAAAAAAAAGAACCGAGAAAATAACTTAGGAAATTATTCCAAATAGGTGAGTATGTCTTGTGATTTAAATATCTGCAGTAAGACTTATATTCTATCCCAGGATTGAAGGACACTTAAGGGCAATAACAATCATAGTTTCTTGGGGTTTGTTATGAGTGTAATTGCTTTTCTGCTATATGAATGTTCACTTCATATCTTTTGTTTTTTTTAATTGTCTACAAATGACAGAATATGTTTTCTTTGTTCTCGTCTCTGTGTGTGCTTGAATGTGTATGGAGTGTGCATGTGATATGTGCGTGTGTGTGTGAGAGAGAGAGAGAGATGTGACATACTTCTTTCTTACTTTTACAGGAAATTTAATACATGTCAGCACAAATCTAACTGAGAATGACTCACTTGGCAGGAAAACTAGGTTCACACGCCAGAGCAAACAGAACGCAGTGAGATCTCAAGGAGAGGGAAAGGGTGGGGAGGCAGTTTACAATTTAAGATATGAGTAAAGGTGCTTTATTAAATTTATTTTCCGTTTCTCACAGTCATCCTGAATTTTTATCCTGACCTCCGCAGCACTTGTCTTAAACTATCTAGGAAGCTTCTTCTCCCCACCCTGCAAGATCCTTGCAATCATCTAGCTATGAGGTCCAACCTCTTCTGCCTTCTCCACATCTTACGTATTTTTTCTCCTTCTTTCTATCCCCACAGGCACCCACTTGATGCAGGCCTTCGCCAAGTTTTGTCTGGACTATTACTTTAATCTTCTTTTCATCTTTGATTGTCTCTGAATTATTCATCGCTTAAAACATATCCCAGGCATCTCTTCCGACACAATACGAGTGATTTGTTTCTTGATGCCACCACTGAAGCTTGTGTTAACCCATTCAATAGTTTGGTCCCAGATGCATTCTAATTGGTAGTTTATATACTTATCTGCCCTACTTGACTGAGGTTGTGAGCTCCACAAGAACTGGGATGATGTCTTCCTTCTTTGGATAACCTCAGTACCTAGCAGTATTGGGCACACTAGATTCTTGGTAAATGCTTGGTCAACAAATAAAAAAGATGAGCAAATGAATGGGTGAGTAAATAAAGGAGTCTACTCAGTTCACTGATTAACTATTATTAACTAGTAAATGCTTTATTGTCAAATCCCAGCAAATGTTTCTCCCTGGGGCTGATAATTCATTATATGGAAGATCAATATCCTTTAAGGTAACTTCTTATAAGTGATAATTTCTCTTCTGCAAATAGTTTCTTGATACCAAGTGTTATTTTTCCTTTTTTACACATTTGTAATTATGATGCCTCATGTCTCCATCTAGTGAAACCAATTGGTAGTACAGCAATTAAAAAAAATGTCTAAGAATATAAGGACCACAGTTGTGAAAAATCATTTATGGAAAATTATCCTTCATTCTCCAGGTTCAAAAACCTCCCATTGTGACTACTTTGTACTTTCCAGAGTTCAGCAAGTTCTTCTTGCCCAAATGACCTATTTATAAATGTTATATATTATATTATATATATTATATATTATACATTAATATGTTCCAATATTATAAATATTGGAGGTCAATTGGAGGGTCAATGTCACTGCAAAATAATGTGGATATAAGAATAACATTTACAATTAGCTTGTCTTTCACCATTTTAAATCAAAGAGCCATTGATATTTATTAACATGGAATGTTATTTAGATATTTCACAGAATAACATTTTTGTAAATTATGCAAACAATGCTGGCATGAGTTAATTTAACTAATACACTAATAACTAACTAACTAATAATTTAACTAATACACTTTTAAAGATTTATTTATTTATTTGACACAGAGAGAGAGCACACAAGCAGGAGGAATGGCAGGCAGAGGAAGAGAGAGAAGCAGGTTCCCTGCTGAGCAGAGAGCTGGATGCAGGACTCGATCCTGGACCCCAGGATCATGACCTGAGCCAAAGGCAGATGCTAAACTGACCAAGCCACCTTGGTGCCCCTAATTTAACTAACATTTATTGTGTGTTTTTTAGTAATCAAGATATGCTTCAAGGTAAATATTATTTCATAATGGTATCCATTCTTATAAAGCTAAAAGGAACATAACACAATTATATATTGTGTAGGTAAATCTCTGTCACCTATCTATCTATCTGGACTGTAAAGAAAAGCAAGGAGCTTGTGAACATAATGGTGAGATGGGTAGTCACCTCTGTGGAAAGGCAAGATGCATGGATCAGGAAGGACCCTCTAGTAGTTTCCCCAGGATGAGAAATGCTTTCATTCTATGTGAAGTCTTGGGTTTATGGATGTTTATTTTGTTGCTATACTTACTAACTTAGGTGAATGTATTCGTTGATATAGAAATCTTACTTTTGAGACTCTCCTACAGAAATAAAGCACCAGTATATAAAGATATGCATTAAAAAGGGAGAAGGAAGAAAGAAAAAATAAGATAAAGAATGAGTGCAGTTGCCACAGAAACCCTATGTACACTCATTCTACTTCTGTACTCTTATTTAAGTGTGATACTTATTGGTTTGTCATAAAGGCAATATTTAATAACATTGTATTATCATACGATATGCTTCAATAAAAATATTCATGTTTTAAATGTTTAATTTTAAGCAATATTAGGACTTAAACATTGAAATGGATAGATCATATGCGTAAATATAATAAGGTGTATTATGTTGATAAAAGAACATTGAATATGACAGTAAAGAAAGTCTGGTAGCATAAAAAATAAGTAAATGAATTACAATATTTTCATATGGGGATTCAAAAACCTTAAAGTTTAAAATAATCTTTGCTGTATTCTATAGAAAATACTGTATTTTCTTTGCTGTATTTTATAGAAATACTTTGCTGTATTTTTACTTTAATTTGTAAAAGTATTTTTAAAAGACTTTTTACAGTATTTTTAAATACTGTAAAAATACTGTAAAAAGTTTTTAAAATACTTTTTTATTTGTAAAAGTATTTTTTAAAATACTTTTTCAAAGCATTTTAATACTTTGCTGTATTATAGAATACTTTGCTGTACTTTATAGAAACCCAATGTTCTATAGAATTTTCTTTATCCTTATCACTTTGGTATGAATTGGCAATTGTTTCCCAGCAATATTTTATATAAAGAATGAATGTCTCAAATCCAATGTGAATATTGCTATTCATTAGTATTTTGGATTTGCCTTATATTAAAAGTAACACAAAAAATATTATTATTGTCATGAATCTAATATTTGCAGTTAGATGGATAATTTCCTGACTCATTAAATTATAAAAGAAAAACAGCTGTGTTTCTATATGCTAGCGAGAAACTATTGAGGGATGCCTGGCTTATTCAGTTGATGAAGCATGTGACTCTTGATCTTGAGGTTGTGGGTTCAAGCCCCATGATGGGTGTAGAGATTACTTAAAAATAAAAAAGAAAAAAAAACTATTGAGAAATGAAATAAAAATTATGACTTGCAAATCATCAAATACATAAACCTATCTACAAAAGACACAAGCCTATATAAGTAGAGAGTTATGTCATGTTGATTGAGTGTAAGATTCAAGTTTGTTGGTCTCCAAATTGATCTCTGGATTGACCACAGTCCCAATAAAAATACAAGGGGTCCTTTCTGTAGAAAACAACAAGCTGGTTCTAACATTAATATGGAACTACAAAGCACTAAGAATAGCCAAATCATTCTCAGAAAAGAAAAGAGCTAGAGGATTATACTATTTAAGACTTCCTGTAGAGATAATCAAGACACTGTGGTTTAGGCATAAAAACAGACAAAAAAGGCAATGGTACAGAATAGAGTTCAGAAAGAGACCCATACATATATAGTAGATTATTTTTGACAATGGTGCTAAGGTAATTCAATGGGGAAAAAGGTCTTTTCAACAAATGGTGCTGCTTAAAGTAGATAAACAAGACAAAACAGAAAACAAAAAACAAAAAAAAAAGAAAGAAAAAATAAAGTGGATAAACATATGCAAAAGGAAAAAAAATGAAATTGGAAGCATACCTTACACTCTACACAAAAATAAATTTGAGATAAATCATATATCTAAACCAATATTTCTCAGCCTTTTTTCATTATTACCTTCTCCCTTTAGGAGGCTTTAAGACACATTTGCCCCCTAATCACCCCTCCCCAGTGGCCAAAATGAAAAAGGATGGACTCTTTTAGTTTAGGTTCCCACAAAAGTGGGCCCTGGAACAAGGATCAAAACACCAGTTGGGGAGGGGAAAAGTGAGAGAAGGCAGGCAAAGCAGGGCACTGTACTTAGCCCAGGTGAACCCACCACAAAGCTTCCTGCCTCTGGAGTTCACAACATCATCTCCTTAGTCAACCCCTTCACCTTCCTACTCAAGGCCATTTCAAATATTCTCCACTTCCCTCCAATTTTTGTTCCCCTAGTAGATGGTTTGGAGCCCCCATTTCACAGAAGAACCATAAGCCATCGGATGGGAGCTTTTCATCAACAAACCTTTGGTGAATTTCACGTTCGACCCCTACTTTCCCCTTTCCTTCCGTTTATTGTGAAAGAGTCGTCCCTCTGGGAGACAGCCCTTGTCCCTTCCTTTCGCCGTCACACTGCACTGTGACTTTCGGCTTGGTTCCCTATCTTGCCCACTCATGGCCCTGCCCCAGCCTCTGGAGCTGCACAGGTGACTGGCCCTTACTGCTTATTTGGGGGAGTTAATAAGCCACCCGAGCGCTATCTGCAAGGAGGCCTCCCCAGCATGCTTTGGGGCGGGGCCAGTGTCAGGAGCCCTGTTTCACGCACGCCCACCTCCAGCTTCCTGGTGGGGGTGTTCATAGACTTGACCTGAGGGTGCGGAATTCTACCACCCCGCTTCCGCGAGACCAGAGTTGCGCACCGAACCTCCCAGACGAGGGTCAGGCAGGCTTTCCGGATGCCTGAGTGTCCTTTCAGCCTGCACCCTCTGGGGGCTTTAACTAGAGCCCTTCGGGGCTCTTGCACTTCCGGGCCTCAGATGGTGCTCCGAAGCCTCTCCAGGGGCGGGCCCCCCGGGTGTGGACGCCCTCGGCACTGGAACTCCAGGGACACAGTGAAATAAGGTGGGAATAATATTGACCGCTGTGTTGACCGCCCCTCCCCCACCGGGTACTGGCTGTCGGGGCTTGGGTGAGCCGGGACTCTAAGGCCCAGATTTCATCTGTCTGTTACTGCGGATCAAGCAGGTGTGGTACGACAGGGAACGAACAGAAAAGGCGCTTTGGAAAGTGCCAGAGGTGAGGGCCTGGCCTACGGCCTTGCTGCAGTTGCCGCAGGGGCTTGGGGAACAGCCTCTCCCGCCCTGAGAGAAATGGGACCGGGTCAGAAGAACAGAAACCTCACTCAGCGTCTGCCCCACCCCCAAGCCCCCCGCGGAGAGGTAAGTGTCCCAAACTCTCCTTGCAGGACCCATGTCCACAATGTGGAGGATCCATATTCGGACGTAGTCCTGGGGGTCTTGCTTCCGGTGAAGCTGATCTCCCATGATGTATCTCCCTGGTGCCCGCGGAGGCCCCTGCCTTCATCTTTCATTTGGGAGATTCTACACTTAATGGCCGGCCTACCGTGCATCAGACAAGGTGTGGTGGAGGATGTGTTTCTGTGTTTGCCTCGCCTGGGGTGGATGGAAATGAGGGATTTTTAAAAAGTTTTTATTGACAAGCCATTGGAGACTCTTTTTTTTTTTTTTAAGATTTTATTTATTTATTTGACAGACAGAGATCACAAGTAGGCAGAGAGAGAGAGAGAGAGTGGGGTGGGGGGAAGAAGGCTCCCTGCTGAGCAGAGAGCCTGATGTGGGGCTGGATCCCAGGACCCTGAGATCATGACCTGAGCCGAAGGCAGAGGCTTTAACCCACTGAGCCACCCAGGCGCCCCGTAGTGTCTCTTACCTAAGCTGTGTAGTAGCCTGCTATCAGCTCTCTAATCCTTCAGTTGTCCCTCTTAAATTCTTTCCCTCACTATTGCTAGACAGCCTACCTAAAACAAAATGAACATGAAATGCCCCTGCTTAAAATCCTTCAGCTGATTTGTATTGCCTACTAAAGTCTATACCTCTTTTAAGTTTTTATTTCAATCATTAGTTAACATACCATGCTATATTAGTTCCAGGTGTACAATATAGTAATTCAACACTTCCATACAATACCCAGTACTCATCACAACAAGTGCACTCCTTAATCACCTATTTCACCCATCCCCCCCACTTTCCCTCTAGTAGCCATATTTGTTCTCTTTGCTTCCCTCTGTCTCCTTTTCCCTTTTGTCCATTTGCCTTGTTTCTTAAATTCCAGATATAAGTGAAATCCTATGGCATTTGCCTTTCTCTGACTGACTTATTTCACTTAGCATAATACTCTGTAGCTCCATCCATGTCATTGCAAATTGCAAAAGGCATTGCAAATGCCTTACTTTTTATGGCCAAGTAATATTCCATTATGGACATCTACTTTCTCTCCATATATATAAATACACACACACACACACACACATACATATAGCTATACATATTTATGTGTCTATAATACATACAGATATATATATATATACACACACTCAATACATATATATATATATATATATAATCGCATCTTCATCCATTCCTCAATTGATGGACACTTCAGCTGTTTCCATAATTTGGCTATGGTAGATAATGCTGCTTATAAACCTATAAACACGAAGGTGCATGTATCTTTTTGAATTGGTATTGTTATATTCCTTGAGTAAATATTTAGTAGTGCAGTTGCTGGATGATATGGTAGTTCTATTTTTAATTTTTTGAGGAAACTGCATACTGTTTTCCAGAGTAGTTGTACCAGTTTGCATTCCTACCAATAATGTAAGAGGTGTGCCCTTTTCCCATATTCTTGCCAACACCTGTTGCTTCTTGTGTTGTTGATTTTAGCCATTCTGATAGGTGTGAGGTGATATTGTAGCTTTGATTTGTATTTTCCTGATAACTGAAGTTGAGCATCTTTTCATGTGTCTGTTGGCTATCTGTAGGTTGTCTTTGGAAAGAGAGAGACAAAGTGAGAGAGGAAACACAAGCAGGGGGAGTGGAAGAGGGAGAAGAAGGCTTCCTGCAGAGCAGGGAGCCCAATGCAAGGTTCGATCCCAGGATCCTGGAATCATGACCTGAGCCAAAGGCAGATGCTTAACGACGAAGCCACCCAGGTGCCCCTGCCTACTTTTTAATTGTATTATTCATTTTTGGGGGTGTTGAGTTGAATCAGTTCTTTTTATCTGTTGGATACTAATCTTTTATCACATATGTCCTTTGTATGTATCTTCTCCCATTCTGTAGGTTGCCTTTTAGTTTTGCTGATTGTTTCCTTTGTTTTGCTGATTGTTTCCTTTGTTGTGCAGAAGCTTTTTATTTTGATGTAGTTCATTAATTTTTGCTTTTGTTTCCCTTGCCTCAGGAGACCTATCTAGAAAGAAGTTGCTATGGCCCATGTCAGAGAATGTACTACTTTTTTTTTTTTAATTGAAGTATAGTTGACATACAATGTTACATTAGTTTCAGTTATACAATATAGTGATTGGATAAGTCTACACCTTATGCTATTCTCGCAAGTGTAGTTACCATCTGTCCCCATACAATATTATTACATTACCATTGACTAGATTCCCTTTGTGGTACCTTTAATCCCCATGACTTATTCATTCCATAGCTAGAAGCCTGCATCTCCCATTCCCCTTCAGTCAATTTGCCCATCCCCCCTCTCCCCTCTCTTCTGGTAGACATCAATTTGTGCTCTGTATTTTTGGGTCTGATTCTGCTTTTTGTTTACTTATTTGTTTTGTTTTTTAGATTCCACATATTAGTGAAATCATATGGCATTTGTCTATTTGTGTCTGACTTGTTTCACTTAGCATAATACTCTCTGGGTCCATGTTGTTGCAGATGACAAGATTTCATCCTTTTATGGCTAAGCAGTATTCCACTTTCTCTGTCCATTCATCTACTGATGGACAACTGGATTGCTTCCATATTTTGGCTGTGATAAATAATGTTAATAATGTTGCAGTAAACATAAAGGTGCAGTATCTTTTTGAATTTGTGTTTTTGTTTTCATTGGGTAAATATCCAGTAGTGGAATTACTGGATCATATGGTATTTGCATTTTCTGTTTTTTGAGGAACCCCTATACAGTTTTCCAGAGTGGATGCACTGATTTCTATTTCCACCAAATGTGCATTAGAGTTCCTTTTTCTCCACATCTTCACCAACATTGGTTTCTTGTGTTTTTGATTTTAGTCATTCTGACAAGTGTAAGGTGATATCTGATTGTGGTTTTGATTTTCATTTCCTTGATGATGAGTGATGTTGAACATGTTTTCATATGTCTGTTGGCCATGTGTATATATGTCTTATTGGAAAAATGTCTATTCAAGTCTTCTGCCCATTTTTAAAATTGGATTATTTTTTTGGTGTTGAGTTGTAGAAGTTTTATATGCATTTTTGTTATTAACTCCTATTAAATATATCATTCGCAAATATCTTCTCCCATTCAGTAGGTTGCCTTTTCAATTTTCAATTTGTTGATTTTTTTTTTGCTGTGCTTTTTATTTTGGTGTTGCCCCAATAGTTTAGTTTTGCTGTTGTTTCCCTAGCCTGAGAAAAATGTTGTTACAGCTGATGTCAAAGAAATTACTGCCTGTGCTCTCCTCTAGTTTTATGGCTTCAGGTTTCACATTTGGATCTTTAGTCCATTTTGAGTTTATTTTATATATGGGAATAATAAGGTGGTGCAGTTTCATTCTTTTGCATGTGTGTGTCCAGTTTTCTTAACACTAGAGATAGAAAGAGACTTAACACTAAAGATGGAAGAGACTATCTTTTCCCCATTGTATATTTTTGCTTCCTTTGTCCCTAGATTAGTTGACCCTATAAGGGTGGGTTTATTTCTGGGTTCTCTATTCTGTTTCATTGATCTGTGTGTCTATTTTTGTGCCAGTACCATAATGTTTTGATTATTACGGCTTTATAATATATCCCCAAATCTGGGATTGTGATAACTCCAGCTTTGTTCTTCTTTCTCAAAATTCCTTTGGTATTCACGGTCTTTTGGGTTCTATACAAATTTTAAGATTCTTTGTTCTAGGTCTGTGAAAAATGTAGGTGACATTTTAAGAGGGATTGCGTTGAATCTGTAGACTGCTTTGGGCAGTGTGGACATTTTAACAAGATTAAATTTTTCTGGGGTCCCTGGCTGGCTCAGCTTGTAGAGCATGTGACTCTTGGTCCTGGCATTGTAAGTTTGAACCCTACATTGGTGTAGAGATTACTCTAAAAAAATCTTTGGAGAAATTAATCTTGTGAGTTTTTTTAAAATCAATGAGCATGGAATATCTTTCCATTTGTGTCATCTTCAGTGTTTTTTATCAGTGTTTCATAGTTTTCAGAGTACAGGTCTTCAATCTCCTTGCTTAAGTTTATTCCTAGCTATTTTATTCTTTTTGACAAAATTGTAAATGGAATTGTTCATTTTTTCTGGTACATCATTATTAATGTATAGGAGCACAACTAATTTCTGTACATTTATTTTGTATCCTGATACTTTACTAAATTCATTTATTTGAATAGTTTTCTGGTGGGGTCTAGGATTTTCTATGTATAGTATTATGTCATTTGCAGAAAGTGACAATTTGACTTTTTCCTTACCTATTTGGATGGCTTGTATTTCTTGTCTGATTGCTGTGGCTAGGACTTCAGTACTATGTGGAATGAAAGGGGTAAGAATGGACATCCATTTCTTGTTGCTGATCTTAGAGGGAAAACTCTGTTTTTCGCCATTGAGTATCATGTTAGCTGTGCGTTTTCATATGTGGCTTTTATAATATTGATGTGTGTTTCCTCTAAAAACACTTTTTTGAGTTTTTATCATGGACAGAAGTTGGTAAGAGAAAGCATTTGACAAAATCCTACTGAGATGACATGATTTTTTATCCTTTATTGATGTATATCATATTGATCTGTGAATATTGAACCATCCTTGTTGTTTCCAGAATAAATCCCACTTGATGGTGGTGAAAGATCTTTTTAATGTATTCCTGAATGCAGTTTGCTAATATTTTGTGAGAATTTTTGTATCTCTGTTGATCAGAGATATTGGTTGGTAGTTTTTTTTTGGTAGTGTCTTTGTCTGGTTTCGCTATCAGGGTAATTCTGGCCTTGTAGACTATATTTGGAAATTTTCCTTCCTCTATTTTTTTTTTAAATATATTGAAGAGGATAGGTATTAACTCTTTGAAAAATGTTTAGTAGAATTCACCTATGAATTCATTTGGTCCAGGACTTTTGTTTGGAAATTTTTGGATTACTGATTCAATTTCATTGCTAGAAATATAAAATCTGAACAGACCAATTACTTCCTGATTCAGTTGGAAGATTGTATGTGTCTAGGAATTTATCCAGTTCTTCTAGATTGTCCAGTTTGCTGGCATATAAAGTCTGTACTACTTAATATGTTTTACAGGGCTATATTTGCAACTTCTGCTACTCCCTGCTCTGCATGTTATTTATGGGAGTAATAGATAATGTTTACAGTTTCCCCAAAAGTCCCCATGCTGTTCAGGGCTTCTGTGTAATTGTTTTTTATGATTTTTCTGTCTGGAATTTCCTCACCACATTTTTCTTCCTGCCTTTTTATTTACTGTCCTTCAAGTCCAAGCTCTAGAATCATTCCCTTCAAAAAATCAAAGTTCCAAATCAAGCCAATGGCCTTTCTTTCTGTTCCAGGTAGTGTTTATCTCTATTATTCACTTCAAACATACTTTTATTTATTTTTTTGTATTTAAATTCAGTTAGCCAACATCTAGTACATCATTAGTTTTTGATATAATGTTCAATGATTCATAGTTGTATATGCCATAATTTAAATGTATTTCCTGAACATAAAGTTTCTTACTTTAATTTCTGTAGTCTTTCCTTTTTTTTTTTTTTTTTAAACAATTTTTGTTGACTTCTGTTCATGAGGGTTTGATTCCTCATGTGTTTGCTGGATGGTGTTAAGAGCTCATATTTGGATGAACCTTAGTTTTGGGAATTCTGAGGGATCTGAACTGAGATGATTTTCTTTGGTTTCTGCTGGGTGCTAGGGTCACTACCAATCAGGAACCACTTCAGTTTAATTGATTGGACTGAGGTTTCTTGAACTGTGAGCATAGCATCAATTCAAATCCCAGAAAGAGCATAAAGCTGGTTACAAAACATTAGCGAGACTATTAAAATTATTAATATTTTTAAACCCAATGCCAACAGAGACACTGATTTGCTTGTTGGTCATTCTGTTAGCATATAGGTTTTTTTCAAGGTTTTTTTTTTTTTTTTTTTTTTTCAGTTAAACATATAACCAGTCTGGGTGCCTGGATTTACATGTAGGTCTTAGATTTAGCTCACCACTTTGTCAAATTCCAATCCTATTACATGGGTAACCAACAAAACTCTAGATTCCCAGGAATATGTTAGAACTTTTCAAAGTCCTTTCTTGACATCTCATTTCACAACTTTCCTCCTTTCCTTTCCTCCCTCCTTCCCTCTCTATCCTCCCTCCCTCCCTCCCTCCCTTCTTCCCTCCTTCCTCCCTTCCTAGCATTTTGGTTAGCCTATTGTTTGCCCCACTTCCTGTTTAGCACTTCAGGCAGCCACAATGTTAACTAAAAAAACTTTAGATTTTTTGGCTTGGCATACTTCCAAAGCATTTCAGGCTTCTGTGTCATTTACCACTTTAGTTTCAGTACCAGAGTGTGTATGTATGTATGCATGGATGTATGTGCGTGTTTGTGTGCCTGTGATCATTTCATACTTCCCTTCTTTTTTAAATTTAGCAATGTATTTAAAAGTATTTTTAGGGGGTGCCTGGGTGGCTCAGTGGGTTAAGCCTCTGCCTTCAGCTCGGGTCATGATCCCAGGGTCCTGGGATAGAGCCCCGCATCGGGCTCTCTGCTCAGCAAGGAGCCTGCTTCCTCCTCTCTCTCTGCCTGCCTCTCTGCCTACTTATGATCTCTCCCTCTCTCTCTGTCAAATAAATAAATAAAATCTTTTTTTTTTTAAAGAGGTATTTTTAGAAGTAATGCCAGTGAAAATGGCAAAGCAGGGATCTCTAAAAATTCTTCCCTTTATAAAAATAGCAAGAATGTTGGTGAAAATGGTCAGAATCCTCTTTTCCAGAACTCTGGAAATTAACCAAAGGCTTGCAGCAATCTGGGGGAGCATTTATTGAAGAATATGCTCTGGATTTTGATGCGCACAGATAACTTTGTGGTGTTTTATCTTGCGCCATTTGTGTTACACTCTCCCCAGCTCCATGGTAGCCTTGAAGACCAACATCTTGCAATCATGGTGAAAACCAGTCTTCTGGGTGCCAATGGAGGGGACAGAAGGGGATTAGAGCTATTCAAAGGTCTGTTCCCAGAAAAATGTCGTTATTCGACCTATCTAGTGGGTCCCTGCAAGAGCCCACTCACAAGACTGTCTTTATGTGGCCTGACTTGGAGCTTACCCAGCCTTTGCCCTGGGGACATTTGTTGAAATCAGTGAATCAGAGACCACTGTTGAACATCATGGCTGCCTAAGGTATAAATAATAGTTGAGGCAAAAGAAAAAGCTATGTAATGAGATATCCATAGAGAGTTTGAAAAGCTGCAGCATATTCCTGGGACTCTAGAAGGCCACCTGTACCTCTAAGGCTGTACACATGTCCAGGATTTTGCCTACTTTAAACCTTTAGGTCTTTTCAGGTCTTTCTTATCCCTGGCCAATCTTCTTGTGCCCTGCACAAGTGTAGGTTATGGTGGACCTGTAAACTGCCTGGCTGTGTGGAAAGCATGCTCAAACAGTACATGAAACTTCTTGTGTCTACGGAGAGACTTAGTGCTTCCCAGGCATCTGAGGGAATCTGTACATTTATTAGCTGACCATTATACTAATCAAGCTGACTTCAGTGGCCACACTTTATAAAGAATAGAGACTTTACAGAACTTTGAATTAGAAATTTCTAATCAGAATTCAGAAAAGTCACTAAACGAACAACAATGAACCCTGGGAAAGGGAAAAATCAGTGATTTGCGGTTATTTTAAAAGTCCAGTTTTCAATAAAATATTAAGACCTGAGAAGAAACAAATACTGTGACCTTCGAAAGAGTTTCTTAGTCTCTTTATCATCCTCTTATGGGAGACAGGAAGTCTAGAAGGGCTAAGGTTGTCTTCTTGCCTTTCCCTTAGGGAACACAAGGCTCTGGTAAAATAATTTCTGTTTAGAGCAGTTCTTTCTCACAGAGAACAGAATGCTCTGGGCATATTTCAAAATGATCTAGCCTTGGGGTCATCAACATGATACTGAAGTCAGTGACCATGTTTTATTCATTTTTGTATCTTGCCAAGAACTTGCAGAAATATTAAATAAGTATGACCTTAATTTCTTTTCTGTGACTTCAGCTGTGACCATTTATTAGACATCAGAACATGTACCAACATGGACTGTCAAACAGGTGTTTCTTATTCCTTTTTGTGGTAATTCTTATAATTTTCATACAGAAATTTCTGATGTTTCATCTGTATTTTTAAAACTTTCTTTCCATATTTGTTTTCCTTTCTTTGGCACTTGTATCCACCTTCTCAGGTTTGCTCTACCAGGAAAATGGGAATATTTTAGATTTAAAATTAATATTTGTTTTTGTTTTTTTTTTAAGATTTTATTTATTTATTTGATAGAGATCACAAGTAGGCAGAGAGGCAGGCAGAGAGAGAGGAGGAAGCAGGCTCCCCGTGGAGCAGATAGCCCAATGCGGGGCTCGATCCCAGGACCCTGGAATCATGACGTGAGCCGAAGGCAGAGGCTTTAACCCACTGAGCCACCCAGGTGCCCCTAAAATTAATATTTGATTGCTTCCTCTCAATCCCATGAAATGATAGCTTGCATAAATAATTTTTGTCCTGAGTCCTGTATCAACCTTGCCTATTTTAGTCAAATTAGGGTTATCCAGAAAACATTCAGCCCTCTGATTCATTTTCTTTCTTGCAAAATTGAAGGTATAAGATGAGACAATCTGCTGTGAGATTATTATCCTCAGATCTTTGATCTTGGTATTCCCCCATTCCTCATCTTTAAGGAGAACTGCATCTATTTTTAAGACCCTATAGCCTGGAACCAAGTTCACAGTATACCCCACTCTACTACTACAAACTCAGGACCAACTGGAATCAGTGTGGAACCAAGTTCATTGTATTCCCCACTCTACTATGATCTCAGGACCACCCAGAATGTGTTGTTTGGGGTTGCCATGGACACGGAACTCTTACTCCACTACTGGCTTGTTACAAGCACCAGGTAAAGAGCTGGGGTGGAGGGCTCTCCGGACAAGGGTATCCTATACTCTACTTTCTATGTTGACTAACGTTGCCCTTCATCCTCACTGAGAGTAAAAAGAATATAATGTTCTAGAGGGAGGGCTGGAGGATGGGGAAGGGTACAGGAAGGGGGTCTTTGTGGCCACAGACAGGAAGTTTTGCCTTGTGCTCAGCTGTGGGGAGCATTAATAAATGTTTGTTTTTTTCCTGGGGACCTCCCAGAACCTTCTCACCCTCAGGGAACCAGAGGTGGAGGGACTGTGGGGTGAGGGTGTGTGGATGGGGTTATGGGGGTGCACTAGGTCAATATAGGACCAAATAGCAGTAACCTTGTTGCTGGCCAGGAATTGGGGCAAGATTTGACTTAATGGGCTTGGTTTGGGGAAATAAAAATAAAAAAGGAAGTTAAAGGCATCATCCTGGAAGGCAGGAAGAAAGAACCCTGCTGTTAGTATCTCTAGTAATGTTTGCTCCCATTTAGGAAAATTTGTTGTCGAGTGACAAGATACTAGTCTTTCTGTGTCTACCACCCTTCTGCTTCGGCCCCTCGAAAGCAGCCCTGCCTGCAGGTAAGCAGATCCGAGCTTTGCAGGGTAGGAGTATCCTTAAATATGCGGCTCTGCCTTGGTCCACCCCTTCCTGGCCACCTCTGGAACAGAATGGAGCAACCTCAGAGCTTTGGGATTCCTACTCCCACTGCCCATGAGGTGCTATCTCTTGCAGGTACCAAATTTACAGGTGGTTGGCCCTCACACGCAAACTCATCAACATTTATGCCCAAATTGACCTATTTATGAAAATATTTTTTAATTCATTTTCATTTTTTTCTCCTTGTCCAGAATTTAGGCCTTGTGGCACATTTCAGGCTGCCTCCTTGATAACTTGGGTTGCCACGTTAACTCGGCAATATCTTATTCTCCAGTGACTTCTAGTTTTCTTGCATGACACAGATTGTTCTGTGCAATGTTGAAGGGTGCATCTTTGCTTTCCCACCCTTTGATTTATGCTACAGAATATTTCAGGATCCCTATGATAATATAAAATTGGTTTGAAATGAGTTTGTTTCCCTTCCTGGGTCCTATGTAGCCAAAGAACAATCTTTAAAGTGTCCTGTCTTTGAATTAAACTTACTGTACATTCAAAAAACTTTTCTTCTATTTCTCAACCCAGAATAAAATACTGAGGGGAAAATACAAAATGCACATTTCACCAGATTGATAAAATTGTACAGGATTGTAGATTTTATAAGTTTGTGGATTCAAGATTTTAGAAATGCTGATCCATTCCTAGTAAGTTCTATGTGTGACTTTCTAATTGGGCAAATATCTTATGTGTTTTAAAAATACTGAATTTAATATGTGCCTTTCCTTTTTTTAGATTAATTGTAGATTAAATACAACCCCAAGACAATAACATGCGGAGATTAAAGAAGAACCGTTTATATCTCTGGTTCATGCATCAAAAAAATAATAAGTAAGTGATAAGCCTTAAATTTACTAAATTTTAAGGATAATTCTCGGCCTTGGTTAATAGAATAGGGAATACATGTATACTTTCTTTCATGATTAATGTAAACTGTATATAAATGAAATTTGGCAAACTCACAATTTAAAGATCTTGTTTTTATGCTTATAATTTATTTAAAATACTACAGCGTAGGCAGTATGCCAGTAATAATATGCATGTGGTAGCCACAGTCACTTTCTCTAAAATTTAAATTCAATTTAATTAACATACAGTACAGTATTGGTTTCAGAGGTACAATTTAGTGATTCATCAGTTTCAAATAACATCTAGTGTTCATTCCATCAACTACCCTCATTAATGCCCATCTCCCAGCTACTCCATCCCCCCGTCTACCTTATCCCTTGACCTACCTCCCATCCAGCAACCCTCAGTTTGTTTCCTAGAGTTAAGAGTCTCTTATGGGAAAAAAAAAAAAAGTGTCTCTTATGATTGGTCTCCCTCTCTGATTTCATCTAATTTTTTCCTTCCCTTCCCCTATGTTCATCTGTTTTGTTTCTTAATTTCCACATATGAGTGAAATCATATGATAATTGGCTTTTTTTGGGTAGACTTATTTTGCTTAGCATAATACCCTCCAGTTCCATCCATGTCATTGCAAACAGCAAAATTTCATTCTTTTTGGTGGCTGAGTAATATTCCACTGTATACATATACACCACCTCTTCTTTATCCATTCATTTGTTGTTGGACATCTGGGATCTTTCCATAGTTTGGCTACTGTGGACTTAGCTGCTATAAACACTGGGGTGCACATACTCCTTCCAATCATTATGTTTGTATCCTTTGGATAAATACCTACTAATGCAATGGCTGGGTCATAGGGTAGTTCTATTTTAAACTTTTTGAGGAACCTCCATACTGTTTTCCAGAGTGCCTGCACCAGTTTGCATTTCTACCACCAGTATAAGAGGGTTCCCTTTTCTCTCATCCTTGCCAACTTCTGTTCTTTCCAGAGTTGTTAATTTTAGCCAATCTGACTGGTGTAAGGTGGTATCTCATTCTGGTTTGATTTGCATTTTCCTGATGCTGGGTGACATTCAGCATTTGTTCATGTGTCTGTTCTCCATTTGTATGTCTTCTTTGGAGAAATGTCTGTTTATGTCTTCTGCCCATTCCTTGACCAGATTTTTTGTTTTTGTTTTTGTTTTTTTGGTGTTGAGGTTGATAAGTTCTTTATAGATTTTGGATACTAGCCCTTATCTGATAAGACATTTGCAAATATCTTCTCCCATTCTGTAGGTTGCTTTTAGTTTTGTTGACTGTTTCCTTTGCTGAGTCACAGCCACTTTTAGCTTCTCCTCTGGGACACCTGGATGCCCCATTAGGGCTACTCTGTCCTTTTTGGGGAGTTGACCATTTTGAGATGGCCACTATAAGGGCTTTAGTTGTCCTGTCTCAATCAATATGTGAAACACTGTTAATTACCACAGGGAAGGTCACAGATTTTTATTAGTGATGAGTGGCTTGCGAATCAGCATGATAGATGTTAGAGACCTATGACTATTCAAGATCTGTGAATTGGTTAAAACAAATAATAATAGTTACCTTTGCAAGAGTTGTAATGAGGACCAATTAAAATATCTGTGAAACATCAGTACAATGCCTGGCACTTAATAAATACCATTTAAATGTTCATGAGATGAAATATCACTTTTGTGATATTCTTTCTTTAATTTTAAGAAATTTATTTTTCAAATTTTTTTTCTTAGATGTCTATAATCCAAGTGTTGGAGATCTGTTTTTATCCTTCGTATCAACTGGCTTTTATTTTGTATGTTCTATTTTTTTCCTACTATTTTCTGGGAGAATGTCTCAACCTTGTCTTCCAACTCCAGGTTAATTTGCTTTTTGCATGTATCCAAACTACTATGTATCCCATGAAATGATTATTTCAACAATTAGACTTTTAAGTTTAAGATACCCTCTTTTGTGTGTGTGTGTGTGTGTGTGTATGTGTGTGTGTGTTTAGAAGTTCCCTTTAATGAGTGTATAAGCAGAGGGTAGAATCCTGGCCTCACACTAAAAAAACCGTCATTCGCTGTATGCCTTCAGGTGTTTTACTAGACCTTTCCTGATCTCAGTCTTTTTGTTTTTGTTTTTGTTTATTTTTAGTTTCAGAAGTAGAATTTCATGATTTATCAGTTTTAACACCCAGTGCTCATTGCATCAAGTGGCTTCCTTGATGCCCATCATGCAATTATCCCTTCCCTCCACCCACCTCCCTTCCAAAAACCCTCAGTTTATTTATTAGAGCTCAGCGTCTCTTAAGGTTTGCGTCCCTCTCAATTTTCATCTTATTTTTCCTTCCCTTCCCCCTACTTTGTTTCTTAAATTCCACATGTGAGTGAAATCATATGGTATTTGTCTTTCTCTGACTGACTTATTTTGCTTAGGTTTTTCCTTAGGATTTCTTATTCTCATTTCACTTACTATCCTCTTCCCTTCTACCTTTAAAAGGGTATTTCTTTTCTTTTTTTTAAAGATTTTATTTATTTATTAGACAGAGAGAGATCACAAGTAGGCAGAGAGGCAGGCAGAGAGAGAGGGGGAAGCAGGCTCCCCGCTGAGCAGAGAGCCTGATGTGTGGGGCTCGATCCCAGGACCCTGAGATCATGACCTGAGCTGAAGGCAGAGGCTTAACCCACTGAGCCACCCAGGCGCCCTTTAATGGTATTTCTAATGCTTACTTAAAATCTTGGTCCGTATGATCCAGTGGTTCTGTTTCAGATGGTATATGTTGTTCAGTTTGTGGTATTTTGTTTTCAGTGATTGTACTCCTCAGGTATCTAATTATTATTATTATTATTTTTTTCAGCATAAAAGTATTATTGTTTTTTCACCACACCCAGTGCCCCATGCAATCTGTGCCCTCCCTAATACCCACCACCTGGTTCCCTCAACCTCCCACCCCCCCACCCCTTCAAAACCCTCAGGTTGTTTTTCAGAGTCCATAGTCTCTCATGGTTCACCTCCCCTTCCAATTTCCCTCAACTCCCTTCTCCTCTCCATCTCCCCTTGTCCTCTATATTATTTGTTATGCTCCACCAATAAGTGAAACCATATGATAATTGACTCTCTCTGTTTGACTTATTTCACTCAGCATAATCTCTTCCAGTCCTGTCCATGTTGCTACAAAGTTGGGTATTCGTCCTTTCTGATGGAGGCATAATACTCCATAGTGTATATGGACCACATCTTCCTTATCCATTCATCCGTTGAAGGGCATCTTGGTTCTTTCCACAGTTTGGCGACCGTGCCCATTGCTGCTATAAACATTGGGGTACAGATGGCCCTTCTTTTCCCTACATCTGTATCTTTGGGGTAAATACCCAGTAGTGCAATTGCAGGGTCATAGGGAAGCTCTATTTTTAATTTCCTGAGGAATTTCCACACTGTTCTCCAAAGTGGCTGCACCAGTTTGCGTTCCCACCAACAGTGTAAGAGGGTTCCCCTTTCTCCACATCCTTTTGATTTGTGATCTTACATTCCTTGTGGCCATTGACCCCCCTGTCTGGTAACTTGTATTAGGGAAGGGCTAATGATTTGCTTGGGACAATTTCAGTCTGCAGCTGTTCTCAAAGCATAATTACTAATAGCATGTCTGTTCTACTTTCAAAAGTATCCTCTGTTGGATGAGGTAATACAAGTCATCCTTGTTCAAAGCTGGGACCTAAGGTATATCTTTCTCAGTATATTTAACATGAGGGTGATAGCCTGGGGACAGAGAATCTGCAGAACAGTGAAACACTGTGACCCAGGTAATTTCTGTAGCCAGGGTACATCACCTTTAAGGTCCTGGACAAAAGCAGCATTGGAGAAGGTAGCCTTCTAGGTTGTTCACCTTGGCCTTGGAGGTAGGGGAGAGGTAAAAGCCCAAAGATTGCTCTTCAGCCTTTCCCTGCTTTCATTAACTAACCTAATGTTACCCAAATTTTATTCTAATTACTTCTGGGTAGTTGCTACTAAGAACGGTAGTGACTATCTCTGGGGAAAGGCAAGAACAGAACTTAAAATTTTCCCTTCCACTCAGCCCCTCAAGACTGCCCATAGCAGCCTTTTCCTGTCTGCTGGTTAAGGGACAGCTATATCTCCTTGGAGACTCACAGGGTTTGTGGTATTGTTAGTTTTTTAAATCTATAGTTTAATTTCTGTAGTTTTGGAGGAAGAGTATCCTATGGATAGGAATCCAAAATTTCCAAAATTTCCCAGGAAATTATGGGAATGTAGTACTTTGGAAATGTTTTTGAAACTTAAATATTATCTTTTTATATTGTTGTCACTGATTTTTTTTTCATATTTGTCACATTGGTATTTTTGATATAACATTTGGTGGAGAGGGCAGGCTGCCTAAAAACTTGTAATGTTTGTGAGATGGTGAACTTCAGCATGACTTTATGAAGTAGACACATGCAAAGTGCATTTTCAGTGTGTCTTATTTTACAGGTGAGGAAGTTAAACTAGAGAGATTAAGTTATCCAACCCAGTGGTTTGGTGGCAGGAAGTCTTGACTTAGGATAACTTAACCATATACCTCTTTGTGATGATCTGAGAGAAAAATCATTCTGAACACTTGTCCTGTTTTCACTTCAGAAAAATCCTTTAAACATTCTTGTTTATTTCTTCTATACCAAATGATGGCCAGAGACTAGCCCTTGGCACTGGAATATTAATTGTTTTGACAGTTTCTTTATTTCTATGTCCTTTGCTACCTATTACCTGGATCCACCTCCCCGTGCCTATGGTCAGATCATTCACATATCTCAAATTGATTCCAGAATGTATGAATGGTTGACAAAACGGAGAAGAAAGGTGGTATAATCACAAAGACTATACCTCCCTTAATTCCTTCTCTTTCCAGTGAACAATCAAACAGCTGAGAGTCTGTCTCAGAGGTCCCGTTGCTGTACCCTGAAACTTCCTGTTGTTTCTGTCATGTTTCCTCGTGATTTTGTCATGTCCTAAAATTCTGTCAGGAAAAGGAACCTGATTGCTTTCCAAAATGATTTTAATTTTTGTATGTTTTTTACTTTTTAACAGAGTTATGGATTCCTTCTTAGGATCCTCTAACGACAGCGATGTCAAGGGGTAAGTTGACTTGACTGATCTGAGTACCAAAAGGTAATAGAGAGCATTGGTAGCAGTAAGAGGTTTCCATAAAAGATTGTAAGCTTCTATAGGTAACTGTCTTTCTTTTGGGGTCCAAGTAGAAAAAAGAACAAGTCATAAGAGCGAGACTTTCTACTTAAAGTTTGTTTGGGACCCTGAGTAACCAAAGCTCTTAGGAAACTCTCATAATGTCTGTGGTGAGATACTGCTAAAGTGGACCAGGTGAAGAGAGGATCCTGTTATTTGAGCAAGAAGAGGTGGCAGTGGACAGGGTGCAGTGGATCTCTCCACAGAAAAGAATGGAGCTGGGACCCTGGGTGGCTTAATCAGTTAAGTATTTGCCTCCTCTGCTCCTCTGCCTCTCCCCCCTACTCCCATTGTCCCACTTATGCTCTCTCTGAGAAATAAATAAATAAAATCTTAAAAAATAAAAGAAAAAAGAATGGAGATAACAGACCTTGGTCTGTCCCCTTTACTCTCCAGAGATTTGCAACCATCTAAAACTGGTGTCCTGGGTGCCTAGGAGGCTCAGTCATTAAGCATCTGCCTTTGGCTTAAGTCATGACCCCAGGGTCCTGGGATCGAGGCCCATATCAGGTTCCCTGCTCAGCGGAAAGCCTGCGTCTCCCTCTCCTACTCTCCCTGCTTGTGTTCCCTCTCTCTGTGTCTCTCTGTCAAATAAATAAATAAAAAATCCTAAAATAAATAAAATGAAACTGGTGTCCTAAACGTAAACCCGCCATCATATTGGAGGAAGACCCTGCCTCAAGTGTGCACTTTTCTGAACCAAACTGAGGAACAGAAAATACTTACATGACACATGAAGAATATATAGTGAAGGAACTTGATAATCAGGAAATAACCTGAAAGGCTGTTTACCTACAAACCAAGGTTGTATTTTGAAGTAAATTCAACATCAGTGCAGTTCCTTAGGAAAGTTGAGTTTAACAGTAAAGAATTGCACTTATCTTGATTTGTTAGGCTTTTCCGACAGACCTGAAATTTTTAATACAACTATATAAAACCCCATTTCTTTTTTTTTTTTAAGTCTGATGTTCTTTTTTTTTTCTTATTTCTTTTCAGCGTAACAGTATTCATTGTTTTTGCACCACACCCAGTGCTCCATGCAATATGTGTCCTCCTTAATACCCACCACCTGGCTCACCCAACCTCCCACCCCCCCACCCCTTCAAAACCCTCAGGTTGTTTTTCAGAGTCCATAGTCTCTCATGGTTCACCTCCCCTTCCAATTTCCCTCAACTCCCTTCTCCTCTCCATCTCCCCATGTCCTCCATGTTATTTGTTATGCTCCACCAATAAGTGAAACCATATGATAATTGACTCTCTCTGCTTGACTTATTTCACTCAGCATAATCTCTTCCAATCCCGTCCATGTTGCTACAAAAGTTGGGTATTCATCCCTTCTGATGGAGGCATAATACTCCATAGTGTATATGGACCACATCTTCCTTATCCATTCGTCCGTTGATGGGCATCTTGGTTCTTTCCACAGTTTGGCGACCATGGCCACTGCTGCTATAAACATTGGGGTACAGATGGCCCTTCTTTTCCCTACATCTGTATCTTTGGGGTAAATACCCAGTAGTGCAATTGCAGGGTCATAGGGAAGCTCTATTTTTATTTTCTTGAGGAATCTCCACACTGTTCTCCAAAGTGGCTGCACCAACTTGCATTCCCACCAACAGTGTAAGAGGGTTCCCCTTTCTCCACATCCTCTTCAACACACGTTGTTTCCTGTCTTGCTAATTTTGGCCATTCTAACTGGTATAAGGTGGTATCTCAATGTGGTTTTAATTTGAATCTCCCTAATGGCTAGTAATGATGAACATAAAACCCCATTTCTTTTTTTTTTAATTTTTTTATTTTAATAACCATATAATGTATTTTTATCCCCAGGGGTACAGGTCTGTGAATCGCCAGGTTTACACATTTCACAGCACTCATCATAGCACATACCCTCCCCAATGTCCATTTCCCCACCACCCTCTCCCGTCCCCCTCCCCCCCAGCAACCCTCAGTCTGTTTCTTGAGATTGAGTCTTTTATGGTTTGTCTCCCTCCCAATCCCATCTTTTCATTTTTTCTTTTCCTACCTCCCCCAACCCCCCTTGCATCTCCACTTCCTCATATCAAAGAGATCATATGATAGTTGTCTTTCTCTTATTGACTTATTTCGCTAAGCATGATACCCTCTAGTTCCATCCACATCGTCGCAAATGGCAAGATTTCATGTCTTTTGATGGCTGCATAATATTCCATTGTGTATATATACCACCTCTTCTTTATCCATTCACCTGTTGATGGACATCTAGGCTCTTTCCACAGTTTGGCTATTGTGGACATTGCTGCTATAAACATTCGGGTGCACGTGCCCCTTCGGAGCACCACGTTTGTATCTTTAGGATATATACCCAGTAGTGCAATTGCTGGGTCATAGGGTAGCTCTATTTTCAGTTTTTTGAGGAACCTCCACACTGTTTTCCAGAGTGGTTGCACCAGCTTGCATTCCCACCAGCAGTGTAGGAGGGTTCCCCTCTCTCCGCATCCTCGCCAGCATCTGTCATTTCTTGACTTGTTAATTTTAGCCATTCTGACTGGTGTGAGGTGGTATCTCCTTGTGGTTTTGATTTGTATTTCCCTGATGCCGAGTGATGTGGAGCATTTTTTCATGTGTCTGTTGGCCATCTGGATGTCTTCTTTGCAGAAATGTCTGTTCATGTCCTCTGCCCATTTCTTGATTGGATTATTTGTTCTTTGGGTATTGAGTTTGATAAGCTCTTTATAGATTTTGGATACTAGCTCTTTATCTGATATGTCGTTTGCAAATATCTTCTCCCATTCTGTCAGTTGTCTTTTGGTTTTGTGAACTGTTTCCTTTGCTGTGCAAAAGCTTTTGATCTTGATGAAATCCCAATAGTTCATTTTTGCCCTTGCTTCTGTTGCCTTTGGCAATGTTCCTAGGAAGAAGTTGCTGCGGTTGAGGTCGAAGAGGTTGCTGCCTGCGTTCTCCTCAAGGATTTTGATAGATTCCTTTCTCACATTGAGGTCCTTCATCCATTTTGAGTCTATTTTCGTCTGTGGTGTAAGGAAATAGTCCAATTTCATTTTTTCTGCATGTGGCTGTCCAATTTTCCCAGCACCATTTGTTGAAGAGGCGTTCTTTTTTCCATTGGATATTCTTTCCTGCTTTGTCGAAGATTAGTTGACCGTAGAGTTGAGGGTCTATTTCTGGGCTCTCTATTCTGTTCCATTGGTCTATATGTCTGTTTTTGTGCCAGTACCATACTGTCTTGATGATGACAGCTTTGTAATAGAGCTTGAAGTCTGGAATTGTGATGCCACCGACTTTGGCTTTCTTTTTCAATATTCCTTTCGCTATTCGAGGTCATTTCTGGTTCCATATAAATTTTAGGATTATTTGTTCTATTTCTTTAAAAAAAATGGGTGGGATTTTGATAGGGATTGCATTAAATGTGTAGATTGCTTTAGGTAGAATAGACATTTTCACAATATTTGTTCTTCCAATCCATGAGTATGGAATATTTTTCCATTTCTTTGTGTCTTCCTCAATTTCTTTCATGAGGACTTTATAGTTTTCTGAGTATAGATTCTTTGCCTCTTTGGTTAGATTTATTCCTAGGTATCTTAAGGTTTTGGGTGCGATTGTAAATGGGACTGACTCCTCAATTTCTCTTTCTTCTGTCTTGTTGTTAGTGTAAAGAAATGCGACTGCTTTCTGTGCATTGACTTTATATCCTGCCACGTTACTGAATTCCTGTACAAGTTCTAGCAGTTTTGAAGTGGAGCCTTTTGGGTTTTCCACATATAGTATCATATCATCTGCAAAGAGTGATAGTTTGACTTCTTCTTTGCCAATTTGGATGCCTTTAATTTATTTTTGTTGTTTTATTGCTGAGGCTAGGACTTCTAGTACTATGTGGAATAGCAGTGATGATAACGGACATCCCTGCCGTGTCCCTGACCTTAGTGGAAAAGCTCTTAGTTTTTCTCCATTGAGAATCATATTCACTGTGGGTTTTTCATAGATGGCTTTGATGATATTGAGGTATGTACACTCTATCCCTACACTCTGAAGAGTTTTGATCAGGAAAGGATGCTGTACTTTGTCAAATGCTTTTTCAGCATCTATTGAGAGTATCATATGGTTCTTGTTCTTTCTTTTATTAATGTATTGTATCTCATTGATTGATTTGCGGATGTTGAACCAACCTTGCAACCCTGGGATAAATTCCACTTGGTCGTGGTGAATAATCCTTTTAATGTACTGTTGGATCCTATTGACCAATATTTTGGTGAGAATTTTCACATCTGTGTTCATCAAGGATATTGGTCTGTAATTCTCTTTTTTGGTGGGATCCTTGTCTGGTTTTGGGATCAAGGTGATGCTGGCCTCATAAAATGAGTTTGGAAGTTTTCCTTCCATTTCTACTTTTTGGAACAGTTTCAGGAGAATAGGAATTAATTCTTCTTTAAATGTTTGGTAGAATTCCCCTGGGAAGCCGTCTGGTCCTGGACTTTTGTTTGTTTTGGAGATTTTTGATGACTGTTTCAATCTCCTTACTGGTGATGGGTCTGTTCAGGTGATCTATTTCTTCCTGGTTCAGTTGTGGCAGTTTATATGTCTCTAGAAATGTATCCATTTCTTCCAGGTTGTCAAATTTGTTGGCGTAGAGTTGCTCGTAGTATGTTCTTATAATTGTTTGTATTTCTTTGGTGTTGGTTGTGATCTCTCCTCTTTCATTCATGATTTTATTTATTTGGGTCCTTTCTCTTTTCTTTTTGATAAGTCTGGCCAGGGGCTTATCAATCTTATTAATTCTTTCAAAGAACCAGCTCCTAGTTTTTTTGATTTGTTCTATTGTTTTTTAGTTTCTATTTCATTGATTTCTGCTCTGATCTTTATGATTTCTCTTCTCCTGCTGGGTTTAGGCTTTCTTTGTTGTTCTTTCTCCAGCTCCTTTAGGTGTAGGGTTAGGTTATGTCTTTGAGACCTTTCTTGTTTCTTGAGAAAGGCTTGCACCTCTATATATTTTCCTCTCAGGACTGCCTTTGTTGTGTCCCACAGATTTTGAACCGTTGTGTTTTCATTATCATTGGTTTCCATGAATTTTTTCAATTCTTCTTTAATTTCCTGGTTGACCCATTCATTTTTTAGAAGGATGCTGTTTAGTCTCCATGTATTTGCGTTCTTTCCAAATTTCCTCTTGTGATTGAGTTCGAGCTTCAGAGCATTGTGGTCTGAAAATATGCAGGGAATGATCTCGATCTTTTGATACCGGTTGAGACCTGATTTATGACCCAGGATGTGGTCTATTCTGGAGAATGTTCCATGTGCACTAGAGAAGAATGCATATTCTGTTGCTTTGGGATGGAATGTTCTGAATATATCTGTGATGTCCATCTGGTCCAGTGTGTCATTTAAGGCCTTTATTTCCTTGTTGATCTTTTGCTTAGATGATCTGTCCATTTCAGTGAGGGGAGTGTTAAAGTCCCCTGCTATTATTGTATTACTGTCGATGTATTTCTTTGGTTTTGTTATTAATTGGTTTATATAGTTGGCTGCTCCCATGTTAGGGGCATAGATATTTAAGATTGTTAGGTCTTCTTGTTGGACAGACCCTTTGAGTAGGATATAGTGTCCTTCCTCATCTCTTATTATAGTCCTTGGCTTAAAATCTAATTGATCTGATATAAGGATTGCCACCCCAGCTTTCTTCTGATGTCCATTAGCATGGTACATTGTTTTCCACCCCCTCACCTTAAATCTGGAGGTGTCTTCGGGTCTAAAATGAGTTTCTTGTAGGCAGCATATGGATGGGTTTTGGTTTTTTATCCATTCCGATACCCTGTGTCTTTTGATTGGGGCATTGAGCCCATTAACATTCAGGGTAACTATTGAGAGATAGGAATTTAGTGCCATTGTATTGCCTGTAAGGGGACTGTTCCTGTATATTGTCTCTGTTTCTTTCTGATCTACTACTTTCAGGGTGTCTCTTTGCTTAGAGGACCCCTTTCAATATTTCCTGTAGAGCTGGTTTGGTGTTTGCAAATTCTTTCAGCTTTTGTTTGTCCTGGAAGCTCTTTATCTCTCCTTCTAGTTTCAATGATAGCCTAGCCGGATATAGTATTCTTGGCTGCATGTTTTTCTCGTTTAGTGCTCTGAATATATCATGCCAGTTCTTTCTGGCCTGCCAGGTCTCTGTGGATAGGTCTGCTGCCAATCTAATGTTTTTACCCCTGTATGTTACAGACTTCTTTTCCCGGGCTGCTTTCAGGATTTTCTCTTTGTCTCTAAGACTTGTAAATTTTACTATCAGGTGACGAGGTGTGGACCTATTTTTGTTGATTTTGAGGGGCATTCTTAGCATCTCCTGGATTTTGATGTTTGTTCCCTTTGCCATATTAGGGAAATTCTCTCCAATAATTGTCTCCAATATACCTTCTGCTCCCCTCTCTCTCTCTTCTTCTTCTGGAATCCCAATTATTCTAATGTTGTGTCGTCTTATGGTGTCGCTTATCTCTCGAATTCTCTCCTCGTGGTCCAGTATTTGTTTGTCTCTCTTTTGCTCAGCTTCTTTATTCTCTGTCATTTGGTCTTCTATGTTACTAATTCTTTCTTCTGCCTCATTTATCCTAGCAGTGAGAGCTTCCATTTTTTATTGCACCTCATTAATAGCTTTTTTTATTTCAACTTGGTTAGATTTTAATTCTTTTATTTTTCCAGAAAGGGCTTTTATCTCTCCAGAGAGGGTTTCTCTAATATCTTCTATGCCTTTTTCGAGCCCGGCTAGAACCTTGAGAATTGTCATTCTGAACTCTACATCTGTTATGTTACCAATGTCCGTATTGATTAGGTCCCCAGCCTTCGGTACAGCCTCTTGTTCTTTTTTTTGAGGTGAGTTTTTCCGCCTTGTCATTTTGTCCAGGTAAGATTTGCTTTCTCCTGCTGTGGAATTCCGGTGTTCTTGGTGACTGAAGTTGGTTTTGGATGTGTTTCTTGTTGATCTTCTGGAGGAGGGGCCTGTTGTAGTGATTCTCAAGTGTCTTTGCCGCAGGATTGCACCGCCCTTGCCAGGGTCCAGGCTAAGTAATCCGCTCAGGTTTGTTTTCGGGAGCTTTTGTTCCCTGAGCGCTTTCTGTAGAGTTCCGGAGGACGGGAATGAAGATGGCGGCCTCCCAATCTCTCGGCCTGGAGGAGCCGAGAGCTTGGGGTTCCACTCCTCAGTGCGCTCTCAGAGCAAAGCGCCCAACCGCCCTGCCTCCCTGGCCTGCGGTCGCACCTTGAGGAAAGCAGTCAATTACTGGAGCTGGAGAAAAGCGTCGGGTCGCTTCCGTCTCCGCAGCCTCTGGCCGCGCTCCGAGCCCACCCAGGCTGCGACCGGCACAAGGTAACCCCGGGCTTAGAGCTCACTCTTCGGCTTTGTCGCTGTAGCCGGCTTCCCCGCTCTAATACCTGCAAGCTCTGCGGCACTCAGACACCCCCAGTTCTTCTGTGACCCTACGGGACCTGGGGTTATGCTGACCCCGCCTTGGTTTCCCCCTGGTTTAGCCTCTGGAGCGATGTCTCCCAGTGGAGCCGACTTTTAAAAGTCCCGATTTTGTGCTCTGTTGCTCCACCGCTTGCCGGGGAGCCGGCCCCTCCCCCCGGGGGTCTATCTTCCCGTCGCTTTGGATTCACTTCTCCACAGGTCCTACCTTTCAGAAAGTGATCAATTTTCTGTTTCTAGAATTGTTGCTCTTCTTCTCTTCGATTTCCCGTTGGATTTGTAGGTGTTCACAATGGTTAGATAAGCTCCTGCTACCCGATGTCGTCTCAGCCTGCTACTTCTCTGCCGTCTTGACCCCTCCCCCCTCTAAAACCCCATTTCTAAGGAAAATTGAAATACTGGTTTCCAAATAACTAATTTACAAAGGTGTTTTTTTTTTTTTTAGAATTCAACCAGTTTACAAATTGAAGACAACTTCTTTTTTTTTTTTTTTTTTTAAAGATTTTATTTATTTATTTGACAGACAAAGATCGCAAGTAGGCAGAGAGAGAGGAGGAAGCAGGCTCTCCGCCGAGCAGAGAGCCCGATGCGGGGCTCGATCCCAGGACCCCGGGATCATGACCTGAGCCGAAGGCAGAGGCTTTAACCCACTGAGCCACCCAGGCGCCCCTGAAGACAACTTCTAACTAAGTTCAGAAAAGTTTGGCTTTGATACAAAAGTTGGGTATTCATCCTTTCTGATGGAGACATAATACTCCATTGTATATATGGACCACATCTTCTTTATCCATTAAGTCCGTTGAACGGCATCTTGGCTCTTTCCACAGTTTGGCAGTTGTGGCCCTTGCTGCTGTGAATATTGGCGTGTTTGTATCAACATGGACGGGACTGGAAGAGATTATGCTAAGTGAAATAAGTCAAACAGAGAGAGTCAATTATCATATGGTTTCACTTATTGGTGGAGCATAACAAATAATATAGAGGACAAGGGGAGATGGAGAGGAGAAGGGAGTTGAGGGAAATTGGAAGGGGAGGTGAACCATGAGAGACTATGGACTCTGAAAAACAACCTGAGGGTTTTGAAGGGGCGGGGTGGGAGGGTGGGGGAACCAGGTGGTGGGTATAGGGAGGGCACAGATTGCATTTATTTTCTTTTTAGTACTGCTTTTCCTTGCCCCTAAGATTTTCGATTTTGCTTCATCTTCAGTCTTTTTTATTCTCTTCTCTTTTTGCTCTCTGACTAGATGAATTCCACTACCCTGTATTTGAGTTCACTCAAAGTTTCTCCCACTTGGGTGATGGGGGTCCAGAGGTACAAATTTCTAGTTATAAAATAGGTTATGTGATGTAATATACAACACAATGACTATAGTTAATAATACGGGATTGAATATATGAAAGTTGCTAGGAGAGTAAATCTTGAAAGTCCTCATCACAAGAAAAAATTCTGCTAAGTATGGTGACAGATGTTAATAGACTTATTGTGGTGATGATTTTGTAATATATACAAATATCAAGTCATTATGTTGTACACTTGAAACTAATATAATGTTAATAATATAAAATATTAATAAAAAAGTTTTTAAAGGATTAATGGGAAGAAAAGTCATTCTGATGATGTGCTCTACTTTCAGTTTAGAAACTTCTGTAAACAGAGTTTAGGTAGATCCTAATCTAGCTACTTCTTTCTGCCCTCCCAAATAGTGACTAGGGACTGGACTTGCCATTGAAATTCTCATTGTTCTGGCATTTTCCTTCCATTCTCTCTATATCCTTTCAACAACTGTTACCTGGATCTACCTCCCCATCCTTACACTGTCATGTCTCCATCTCTCTCTTCCCAAATTTATTCAACAGTTAACAGAATGGTAGAAAAATTGGGAAAGAACAAGGCTAATTTAATCATTATTGAAACTTTTCTCTTACTTGCTTCTTACTATTTCCAGTAAATATGCACATGCATATGCATGTGCCCACACATGCACACACATGGACACACATGCACTCACCCCAGAGGCTGGCTTACACTGTGGTAATTCAAAGCTGTTGCTTCAGGTTCTGTCACCTCTCCTCAGGAAAAAGCATTATTTCCTTCCACATTGTCTGACTTTATTTTTTGTGTATTTTATCCCTCTGGCAGAAATGACAACGTTCCAGTGCCCTCTTCAATGTCTTCTGGCCATAATATCAACAATAGGTGAGTTGATTTTCTGTTATCTGAGTGGGATAATGACTTGGAAACATCAGTGGTGATACAGCTTATTCAGATAGCCTGTCAGCTTCTGTATATAACTCTTTTTTGTTATTTTGTTTGGGATCTAGATGGGAAAAGAGGAACAAATCAAAGTGAGGGAACATTTATTCTGGGCCTGTTTGTGACCTTAAGGGATTACCCCTCAAAATGCTTGGGAAACTATCCGAGTGTCTGTATATGACATTCTACTTATGTAGTCCAAGGGAGGGGAGAATACACTTGGAAGCAAAAAGGCAATAGCAGTGGACAGGGAGCAGAGGAGCCCTCAGCAGAAAATAAAGGAATTAATAGACCCAAGATCTTTCCATCACCCTTCAGAACTCTACCACCATGTGAGGCTAGTTGCCCTAAACCCAAACCCGCCATCATATTGGATGGAGTCCCAGCCCCAGCCCTGAAGTTAGCTGGCCATATCTGAGGAACAAGGAAAACATCCATGAAGCATGAAGAGTAAAGAGGTGGTAGAGGGACTTGGAATCAGAAAATTAGATGGCATAAGAAGGATAGGTACCTACAAACTATAGCTGAATTTGAAATAGATGCAAGTGCAAAAGCAGATACATATTGGAGTTAGGTTCAGTAGTCAAGAAATGTTTTAAAATCACTCTTGATCCATTAAGGATTCTTTTACAGGTCTAAGAATTTTATTTCTACCATATAAAGCTGCATTTCTAGGGGAAAATGAAATACTTCTTTCCATATAGCCAAATTACATGAGAATTTTTTAGTGTTCAACCACATTATGATTTGTAGATAAATTGAAGCTTATTTGAATGAAAAAAGTATGTAAGATGTTTGATTAGATTCATTTTATGCTTTAGTTCTGATCAGAATGAATTGACCTCAGCAACTGATAAGGAAGTCACCAATAAAAGGTGAGATAAACATGTGTAAAGATACACCAGAGATATTCAACGCAGTTTTTTGGACACTCTAAAATGTTGGCAGTCTCCACTTCTTTATGTAACATATTTTTTATCTAGTTTGGTGGAAACTAGATCAGATAGATCTAGTTAGATCTGATAGAAACTTAGGTCTTCCTATCTGAGTTACCAGAAGCCAAAACTCTTAGAAAACTATCAGATTGTTGTATGAGATTCTACTAGAATGGGCTGTATTGGTTTTCTAGGGCTGCTGTAACAAAATATCACAAAACTGAATGGTTTAAAACAGCAGAAATTCATTGTCTCAGTCTTAGAGGCTAGAAGTTGATATCAGGGTGTCAGTAGGATTGTTTCCTTTTGAGGGCTGTGAGCAAGAATCTATTCCATGCCCCTCTCCTAGCTTCTGGTGATTGCTGTCAATCTCTGCTGTTCCATCGTATGTAGAATCATTGCTCCAATCTCTACCTTAATCTCTACATAGGTGAAGTATGTGTGTTTGTGTCTACATTTTTCCTTTGTATTAGGACACCAATTATACTGGATTCAGAGCCCAGCCTAAACCAGTTTGACTGTGTCTTAATTACACCTACAGCAACCCTATTTCCAAAAAGGTCACATGCTGAGTTACAAGGGATAGGATTACAACATAATATATGACAAGTTAGGAGAGAGTCCTATTTAGAGCCAGAAGAATAATGTCAGTAGACTGGGAACAGAAGAGGCCCTAGTAGGGAATAATGGAACTAACAGATACTGTGTCTACCCCATAGCCTCCAGAGCTTATGTGAGATAGGCCTGAAGCTCAAATCCACTATCATGGTGGATAGAGCCACTGCCTCAGACCTGCATTACTTGACCCTGTCTAAGAGGCAGGAAAGATGACCACGATGGGTGAAAGTAAGAAGGTGATAGAAGGACTTGCAAATCAGGAATTTAGATGGAATAAGAGGGACGTGTACACTATAAACTGAAGTTAAAGTGAAATAAATGCCACCACCAACGGCATATATATTTTGGGATTAGGGACAGATAAAGAACTTAAATTATGTAAGAGAAAAATAAAAAAACAGAAAAAAAAGAACTTAAATTACTTAAACCTTGATGCTTACTGTTTTTACAATTTTAAGATATCAGTCACCACCATATGAAATCTTATTCCTTTAAAAAAATTTTAATTCCAGTATAAGTAACATACAGAATTATATTAGTTTCAAATGTACAATGGGGATTCAGCAATTTTATACATTGCTCAATATTTGTCACCGTAAGTGTGCTCTTAGTCCTCTTTCATCTGTTTCACCCATCCCCCCCACCCCGGGTAACCTAGTAAAGAGTCTTTTGTTTTTCTGACTTTTTGAGGAACCTCCATACTATCTTCCAGAGTGGCTGTACTAGCTTGCATTCTCACCAACAGTGAGAATTTCTCCACATCCTTGTGGAGAAACTATAAAACACTGATGAAAGAAATGGATGCATTTCTCCACATCCTTGCTAATGTTTGTTGTTTTCTGACTTGTTAATTTTAGCCATTCTGACTGGTGTGAGGTGGTATCTCATTGTGGTTTTGATTTTTATTTCCCTGATATCCAGTGATGTTGAGTACTGTTTTCATGTCCATCTACAAAGGAATGGATAAAGAAGATGTAGTAGATATATACAGTGGAATATTACTCAGCCATCAACAAATGAAATCTTCCATTTGCAATGACATTGATGGGACTAGAGGGTATTATGCTGAGCAAAATAAGTCAATCAGAGAAAGACAATGATGATTTCATGCATATGTGGAATTTAAGAAACAAAACAGATTATAGGTGAAGGGAGGGAAGAATAAGATGAAATCAGAGAGGGAGACAGACCATAAGAAACTCTTAACTATAGGGAACAAACTGAGGGTTGCTGGAGGGGATGTGGGTGAGGGGATGGGGTAACTGAGTGATGGGCATTAAGGAGGGCACGTGATATAATGAGCACCGGGTGTTACATGCAACTGATGAACCACTGAACTCTAGCTAATGTTAACTGAATTTAAATAGAATTTTTTAAAAAGTTTGGGTTCTATTAAGGAGGGCATATATTGCATGGAGCACTGGATATTATACATGAACAATGAATCATGGAACACTACATCAAAAACCGATGGTGAACTGTATGGTGACATATAACATAATGAAATTTAAAAAATAAAAAAGTTTGGGTTTTTTGTTTCTTTTTCTTTGTTTTGTTTTTTCAGTTCTACATATGAGTGAAATTATATGGTATTTGTCTTTCTCTGACTTATTTCACTTAACATTATACTCTCTAGATCCATCCAGGTTGCAAATGTCAAAATTTCACTATTTTCTATGACTAATATTCATTGGTGAGTGTGTGTATATGTGTGTCTACATATATACATGCATACCACATCTTCTTTATCCATTCATCTATCAATGGGCAGTTCAGTTTTAGCCATTCTGAGAAGTGTGAGATGATATCTCATTGTAGTTTTGATTTGCATTTCCCTGATGATGAGTGATGTTGAGCATCTTTTCATATGCCTGTTGGCCATCTGGATATCTTCTTTGGAGAAATGTCTGTTCATGACTTCTGCCCATTTTTTAATTGGATTATTTGGTTTTTGGTGTTGGGCTGTAGAAGTTCTTTATACATTTTGGATACTAATGCTTTATTGGATATGTCACTTGCAAATATTTTCTCCCATTCAGTGGTTGTCTTTTAGTTTTGGTTGTTTCCTTTGCTGTGCAGAAACTTTTTATTTTGATGTAGACCCAACAGTTTATTTTTGCTTTTGTTTCCCTTGCCTCAAGAGAACATATCTAGAAAGATTTTGCTACAGCTAACGTAAAAAATTACTGCCTGTACCCTTTTTATTATTTTAGATCTCACATTCAGGTCCTTTATCCATTTTGAGTTTATTTTTGTGTATGGAGTAAGAAATTGATCCAGTTTCATTCTTTTGCAGCTAATTGTCAAGTTTTCCAAACACCATTTCTTGAAGAGACTATTCTTTTCCCCTTCCATATTCTTGCCGCCTTGTTGAAGATTAATTTGACTATATAATCATGAGTTTATATCTGGCCTCTCTGATCTATGTGTCTATTTTTATGCCAGTACTGTACTCTTTTGATTACTATAGCTTTGTGGTTTATCTTCAAATCCGGGATTGTGATACCTCCAGTTTTATTCTTTTTCAAGGTTGCTTTGGCTATATGTGGGTATTTTGTGGTCCACATGAATTTTAAGATTCTTTGTTCTAGTTCTGTGAAAAACACTGGTAATTTCATAGGAATTGCATTGAGTTTGTAGGTTGCTTTGGGTATTATTTTAACAGTATTCTCCCAACCCCTGAGCATGGAATATTTTTCCATTTGTGTAATCTTCCATTTCTTTTACCAGTGTTTTATAGTTTCCAGAATATAGGTCTTCTGTCTCCTTAGTTAAGTATTTCTAACTACTTTTTTGGTGCTATTGCAAATGGGACTGTTTTCTTTATCTTTTTGCTACTTCATTATTAGTGTACAGAAATACAGTGGATTTCTGTATATTGATTTTGTGTCCTGCAAACTTAATGACGTTATATATCAATTCTTGTGGTTTCTTGTTGGAAATTTTAGGGTTTCTATATATAGTATCATGTCATCTGCAAATAACAACAGTTTAACTTCTTCCTTGTGATTCCTTATGAGTTAGGATGCTTTTATTTCTTTTTCTTGTCTAATTACAGTGGCTAGGACTTCAGTACTCTGTTGAAAAAGTGGTAAGAACTTCATTGTCTTGTTCTTGATCTTAGGGGAAAACTGTTTTTTATCATTGAGTATGATGTTAGCTATGGGTTTTTCATATATGGTTTCTATTATATTGAAGTATGTTCCCCCTAAACCTACTTTGTTGAGGGTTTTAATCATGAATGGGTGTTGTACTTTGTCAAATGCTTTTTCTGCATATATGGAAATAATCCATATGGTTTTTATTCTTTCTCTTGTATATCACATTGATTTGCAAATATTGGACTGCTTTTGCAGACCTAGAGGAAACAACATTGATTGAGATGAATAATTTTATTAATGTATTGTTGCATTCAGTTTGCTAATATTTTGTTTAGGGTTTTTGCATCTGTGTTCATCAGAGATATTGGCCTGTAGTTCTTCTTCTTCTTCTTTTTTTTTTTGTGGTCTCTTTATCTGGTTTTGGTATCATGGATGGCCTTCTAAAATGAATTTGAAAGCTTTTCTTCCCTTCTTTTTTTGGAATAGTTTAAGGAGAATAGTTATTAGTTCTTCTTTCATGTTTCATTGGAGTCACCTGTGAAGATATATGGTCCTGGACTTCTGTTTGTTGAAGGATTTTGATTATTGTGTCAGTTTCATTGCTGATAATTAGTCTATTCCAATTTTCTATTTATTTCTGATTCAGTTTTGGAAGATTATATGTTCTAAGAATAGATCCAATTTTTCTGGGTTGTCCAACTTGTAATTTTTCATAATATTAAAAATCCTTTGTATTTCTGTGGTATTTTTCATCTTTTATTTCCTATTTTGAGTCCTTTCTCTCTTTTTCTTTGTTTTTTTTTAATGAGTTAAACTAAAGGTTTATTGATTTTATTAATTTTGTTGATCTTTAAAAAAAAAAAAAAGAGCTCCAGGTTTCATTGATCTGTTTCATTTATTTTTAGTTTCTGTTTTGTTTATTTCTGTTCTAATCTTTATTACTTCCTTCCTTCTACTGGTTTGGGGTTGTGTTGTTTTTCCAGCTCCTTTAGATGTCAGGCTGGGTTGTTTGAGACTTTTCTTGCTTCTTGAGGTAGCCCTTTATTGCATCAAACTTCTCTCTTAGAACTGTTTTTGTTTCATCCCAAAGATTTTGGACCATTGTATTCTTGTTTTCATTTGTCTCCATGTTTTTTTGATGTCTTTTTTGATTTTTTTTTTTTGTTTGACCCATTCATTGTTTAGTAACGTGTTATTTAATCTCCATGTATTTGTGTTCTTTCCAGATTTCTTCTTGTGGTTGATCTCTAGTTTCATAGTGTTGTGGTCAGAAGAGATGCATGGTATGCGTTCAGTCCTTTTTAATTTGTTGAGACCTGTTTTATGGCCTAAACTATGATTGATTCTGGAGAATGTTGCATGTGCAATTGAGAAGAAGATGTATTCTGCTGTTTTAAGATGAAATATTCTGAATATATCTGTTAGATCCATCTGGTCCAATGTGTCATTTAAAGCCACTGTTTCCAGGGTGCCTGGGTGGCTGAGTCAGTTAAGTATCCAACTTCATTTTGGCTCAAGTCATGATCTCAGGTTGTGAGATTGAGCCCTGCATTGAACTCCATGTTCAGCATGGAGTCTGCTTGAGATTCTCTCTCTCCTTTTGTCCGACCCCCTTTTGTGCTCCATTTATATACATATATATGTTAAAAACAAAATAAAACCACTGTTTCCTTGTTGATTCCCTGTTGGGATGATCTGTCCTTCATGTAAGTGGATATACACACACACACACACATACATACATATATACATATATGTATACATACATACATGTATATATACATGCATACATATATATACACATACATACATACACACATACACATACACTGTTATTGTATTACTATGAATGATTACTATCAATTATTTTAAGTTTGTTATGAATAGCTTTGTGTATTTGGGTGCTCCCATGTTGGATGCATATATATTTGCAATTATTATAACTTCTTGTTGAATTGTTCCCTTTATGATTATTATATAGTGTCCTTCTTTGTCCCTTGTTACACTCCTTGTTTGAACATCTATTTTGTCTGGTATAAGTATTTCTATCCTAGCTTTGATTCCACTTCCATGTGTGTGATAGACGCTTTTGCATCCCTTTACTTTGAATCTGCATGTGTTTTTAGTTCTGACGTGTGTCTCTTACAGGCAGCAAATAAATGAGTCTTGCTTTTTTTTTTTTTAAATCCATTCCATCACCTACATCTTTTGACTGAAGCATTTAGTCTTTTTACGTTCAAAGTAATTATTGGTAGGTATGTACTTACTGCCATTTTGTTACTTGTTTTATGGTTGTTTTTATAGTTCCTCTGTTTCTTTTCCTCTTTTCTGTCATGGTTCGTTGGCTTTCTTTAGTGATATACTTGAATTCCTCTCTTTATTTTTTTACATATCTATTTCTTATTTTTGATTTGTGGCTCCATTAGGTTTACATATAATATCTTATGCATATAGCAGCCTATATTAAGTTGATGGTTGCTTAAATACTCAACTGTCAGAAAGGATGAATACCCAACTTTTACACAACATGGATGGGACTGGAGGACATTATGCTGAGTGAAATAAGTCGAGCAGAGAAAGTCAATTATCATATCATTTCAATTATTTGTGGAACATAAGGAATAGCATGGAGGACATTAAGAGAAAGAAGAGAAAAATGAAGGGGAGAAATCAGAGGGGGAGATGAATCATGAAAGACCATGGACTCTGGTAAACAACCTGAGAGTTTTAGAAGGGAGGGGGTGGGGGAATGGGTGAGCCTGGTGATGGGTGTTAAGGAGGGCAGGGATTGCATGGAGTACTGGGTGTTATACGTAAATAATGAATCATGAACACTGTATCAAAAACTAATGACTCTGAAAAACAACCTGAGGGTTTTGAAGGGGCAGGGGGTGGGAGGTTAGGGGAACCAGGTGGTGGGTATTAGGGAGGGCATGGATTACATGGAGCACTGGGTGTGGTGAAAAAACAATGAATGACGTACTGTGTGGTGACTAACATGGCATAATAAAATAAATTTGAACCCATTCTAAAAGCACTAAATTTTTACTCCTCCCCCCACATTTTAGATGGTGTCATACTTTACATCTTTTGTGAATCCCTTGACTGATTTTTATAGATTGAGTGTTACTGCTTTTGTGCTTCCTATTTTCTTACTCCTGCCTATGATCTCTTCTTTTCACTTAGAGTCAGCTTTAAATTTCTTGTAAGGTTGGTTTACTGATGATGAATTGGTTTAAGTTTTGTTTGTTTAGGGAAACTCTTGATTTCTCCTTCTGTCTGAATGATAACCTTGCTGGATAGAGTACTCTTGGTTGCAAGTTTTTTTCTTTCAGCACTTTGAATATATTGACCACTCCCTTCAACCTGCAAAATTTCTGCTGAAAAATCAGTTAATAGGTTTATGGGGTTTCTTTTGTATGTAACTGTTTACTTTTCTCTTTCTGCTTTAAAAATTCTCTCTTTAGGGCACCTGGGTGGCTCAGTTGGTTAAATGTCTGCCTTTGTCTCAGGTCATGATCTCAGGATCCTGGGACTGAGCACCACATAGGGCTCTCTGCTTAGAGGGGAGCCTGCTTCTCCCTCTCCCCCTGCCTGCTGCTCTGCTTGCTTGTGCGTGCACTCTCTCTCAAATAAATCTTTAAAAAAATTATCTCTTTATCACAATTTTTTTTGCCATCCTAATTACTATGTGCCTTGGTGTAGACCTCCTTGGGTTGATATTGTTTGGGTCTCTCTGCCTCCTGGATCCAGATTTCTGTTTCTTCCCCCAGGTTAGGGAAGTTTTCCACTTTATTTCTTCAAATAAATTTTCTGCCCCATTTTATCTCTCATCTTCTTGTGGAATCCCTATAATGTGAATCTTATTATGCTTGATGATGGCACTGAGTTCTCTTAATATATTCTCATTATTATTTTTTTTTCCTTTCTCATTTTCAGCTTGATTGCTTTGCATTACTTTGTCCTCTAGGTTACTGATTCATTTTTCTGCTTCTAGTACTCATTCCCTCCAATGTATTTTTAATCTCAGTTACTAAATTTTTCATTTTGATTGGTTCTTTTTAATGATTTCTTTCTCTCTGTTGAAGTTCCCACTCAAGTTCTACACTCTTTTCTCAAGTCCAATGAGTAGGTTTATGACCATTACTTTAAATTCTCTACCAAGCATGTTACTTATCTCCATTTTGTTAGGTCTCTTGCTGTGATTTTTGTCCTGTTTTTTTCATTTGGGACATATTCCTCTGTCTTTTCATTTGTCTAACTCTGTGTCTGTTTCCATGTGTTGGGAAAGTAGCTACATCTCCTGCTCTTGAAAGAAGAGTTCCAGTGGTGTGCTACAGTGCAGTCCCCTGTTCAACAGAACCTGGCACTTCAGGAGTTTCTTCTATGTGTGTTGTGTGTGTCCTCCTGTTGCAGCTGAGCTTTGCTTGCCTTCAGTCCAATCATTAGCAATGGCTCTCTTTGCCTATTATGGGCAGGGTTTGTTCCCTGTGTTTTAGTGGGCCAGTCTGGGGCCACCTCCAGCTTGAGTTGAGTCAGACTGTTTGCCATTTGTCACTGCAGGGCACTCTCACTTGTTGTGCCCTGAGAAGCTTTTGTTGGTGGGCAGGGCCTGCAGTTAGACCAGATGTTTGTCCCCTACTCACTGTTGGGTCTACAGTTGAACTGGTGTGTATGATTATTTTTCCCTTACGCCAGGGCATGGGTCACTTTGGAGTGGCACTGGCCCCTGTTAGGGATGCTGGCATACTGCTTGTGACACAGCTTTGGAAGATCTCCTGCTATGGGTCTCTCTGCTATGAGAGAGGGGTGCTTGGTCTACAGTGATCCAGTACGGAAAGAGACTTGCAGCCACTCATGGAAAACTCCTGCCCAGTCTGGGGTTGTAGGGACATGTCAGCAGGAGAACAGGGGTGCAGAATACACTGTTAGTAAGCTAAGTGGAGAGTGTGCTGCACCAGTTACCACAAGTATCTACATAACTTGGCTGAGAGGTTGGGGAGGGAAATGACACCTGCCAGCACTTTTGTTCTTGGAGATGTTTCCCAAAGTTTCCCTCCCCCTCCAGAACATGCTCTCAGATTAGTAAATTAATCTCCTTCCTTTGTACCCCAGGTGTTTTTCAAATTGTTGTGTCAATGTTCTATCTTGGGGAGCTGTTTGTTGTGCGTCTCTTTAAGAGCAGGTACTTAGTTTCATATTGTCCTCCAGCTCTCCCAGAGCTGAGCCCACTGATTTTTAAAGTTCCAGGCATTGAGTACCACTGATTGTAAGAACTAGTGAAGTTGCTCCCCTCCGGCTTTCAAAGCCCAATGTTATGGCAGTTTGTCTTCTCTGTGCTTGTTTCCCATGCCTGGGGTGCCTGGTGTGGGGTTTTCTGAGCTATTCTCTCTGTGTCCACCACATCCCTCACCCCTGTGGGGAGTTCTGTTGGTCCATTTAGTTCTTGACTGTGTCTCTGCCCTTCCTACCCTCTTTGATGTTGTCTCTTCTCTACATTTAGGAGTGTGGAGTCTGTTCTGCCACTCTTGGGTTATTTGGGGGGTTATCTATACTGATGTAGGTGTTATCTAGGTGTATCCATGGAATGAGGGGAGCACAGGATCCTCACATTCCACCATCTTGCCCAGCAGTCTAAAGCCTTATTTCTAATACAAAAAATGATATATCAGGTTCAATTTACCAATACATGAATTTTTAAAGATCAACCAGTTCATGAGCATAGAGTAATTACAATTGTTTGGACAAAAAAAGTAAATCTAGAATTACATGTGGTATCTGACCATGTACCTTTCTAATCCTTTAGCCCAAACCATTACGTATTAACATCAGAACCCTATGAGGAAGGCAGCCATGAAATGTGAAATTGAAAAGCATAAATATATATATATATATATATGTGTGTGTGTGTGTGTGTGTGTAAAGTAATAAGTACATATATACATATACATACTCTTATCAACATAAACACTTATACATTCATACACATGCACACACACAGCAATACAACAGGAAGAAATGAAGATTGAAATTTATGAAATTAACTCTCAGGAGCATCCAAAGCAGTACAGTAAAAAGCTGTTTCTAAGTCTTCTCACAATTACATCTGTAGGTAACTCTTTATCTTTTAAAGATTCACTTAAATAAAAGAGGAGCAAGTCATGAAAGGGATGCTTCTTCCTCTAAGTATGTTTGTTACTTAGTTAGTAGCAGGCAAATCCTTAAAATATCAGATTGCCTATATAGGAAACTCTACTGGGGTGGGCCAAGAAAGAACAGAATGGTATTTGAAATAAGGAGGAGTCAGCAATGGACAGAAAAATGGAGACCTCAGCAGAAAAGAATGGAGGTAATACACTGGTTGTGTCTATGACCCTCTGGAGTTCTGCTGCTGTATTAAGCTGATCCTCCAAACCCAAATCTGCCATCATACTGGAGGGAGCCTCTGTCTCAGGTTGTTAGTTGCTTGACCCTAAAACACCTCCATGAAGAGTAAGCAGGTGATGGAGGGAATCACCAATCACAAAATTAGTTGAGGTCAAAGAGATATGTATGTCTAAACCTACAAACTAAGGTTGAATTGAAATAAATTCCACCACCAAAAGTAGTTACACATTGGATTAGGTTAATAATGAACACTTCACCTAAATCTTGATGTGTTAACTACTCATGGATATAAGATAATCATTACTACCATATAAACCTCATTGCTAATAATAAACTGACACACCAAGTTCCAGGTTACTTATTTGCACTTGGATTTTTATTTTTTTATTTATTTTTTTTTTTTAAAGATTTTATTTATTTGACAGAGAGAGACACAGCGAGAGAGGGAACACAGCAGAGGGAGTGGGAGACGGAGAAGCAGGCTCCCTGCGGAGCAGTGAGCCGGATGTGGGGCTCAATCCCAGGACCCTGGGATCATGACCTGAGCCGAAGGCAGACGCTTAACGACTGAGCCACCCAGGCGCCCCTGCACTTGGATTTTTAAAAATCAGCCGGTTCATATCATAGACTGTTGTAACTATTTGAATGGAAAAAGTATATCTAGAATTACCCGATGTCTGACAATGTACCTTTTTGATTCTTTAGCCCTGCCCAGAGTGAGTGGACTTTGGAAACCTATGAGGAATCTACCAGTGAAATGTGAGATATGCATACATAAATTTAAAATGATATATATAATCTCAACACATACACGCATGAAACAATAAAGAGAGAGACTGAGATTTGTAAAAGTCACTCTCAGGAGTATCCGTGGCAATAGAGAGTCTTCAAAAGTGCTTCTGAGTCTTCTCTGTAGTGTATATATGTAACTGTCTTTTTTTTTTTTTTTAAGATTTAGTTGAATAAAAGAATTCATAAGACAAATGCTTTTCCCCTAAGTTTGTCTCCTTTAGTAGCAGCTAAACCCTTAGACGAAAGTAAGGAGAAGAGAGAAAGCCCTGAGAACCAGGAATTTAAATGGATAAGAGGGATGGGTGCCTCCAAACTGAAACTGAATTTGAAGTAGATTCTACCAGAAAAGGCTATTACACACTGGGAATAGGGTGACAGTATAGAACTTCTTATAAATTGATACATTATTTATGGGCCTAAATCATTGGCATCTTTTATATAAAGCCTCATTTCTAATAAAGAATGAACTACCTGGTTCATTTAGTTGATAAGTAAATAATTTTTAAAGATTGACTGGTTCATAAGTATAGAACAATTGTAGGTATTTAAATGGAAAAAAGTCAGTCTAACATTACATGTGGTGTCTATGTGCCTTTCTGATTCTTTAGCCCTGCCCAGAGTGAACTGACATTGGAAAACTATGAGGATTTCACCACTGGAATGTGAGCTATGCATGCATAAATTTAAAATGATATGTATAATCTCAATACATACACACATGGAACAGTAAAGAGAGAGACTGAGACTTGTAATAGTCACTCTTGAGCATCCATGGCAATAGAGTATCTTTAATACTGCTTCTAAGTTCTTGCTGTAGTATATGTAGGTAACTTTCTATCTTCTTCTTCTTCTTCTTTTTTTCTTAAGATTTAGTTGAAAAAGAGCGGAAGCCATAAGAGGGATGCTTCTTCGCTTGAGTACATTTGTCTCCCTTAGTAGCAGCCAAACCCTTAATGAAAGTAAGGAGAAGAGAGAAAGCCATGAGAACTAGGAATTTAAATGAATAAGAGGGATGGGTGCCTCCAAATTGAAATTGAATTTGAAAAAATTTCTACAAAAAAGGCTGTTACACATAGGGATTAGGATGACAGTATAGAACTTCTTATGGATTGATGGATTATTTATTTGTAGGCCTAACATAGTCATTAGCATCTTTTTATTTTATTTTTTCAGTGTTCCAATATTCATTGTTTATACACCACACCCAGTTCTCCATGCAATACATGGTCTCCTTAATGTCCACCACCAGGCTCACCTAACCCTCCACTCCCCTCCCGTCCAAAACCCTCTGTTTCTCAGAGTCCACAGTGTCTCATGCTTTGTCTCCCCCTCCTATTTCCCCCAATTCACTTTTCCTTTCCTTCTCCTAATGTCCTCCATATTATTCCTTATGTTCCACAACTAAGTGAAAACATATGATAATTGACTCTCTCTGCTTGACTTATTTCACTCAATATATTCTCCTCCAGTCCCATCCATGTTGATACAAAGGTTGGGTACTCATCCTTTCTGATGGAGGCATAATACTCCATTGTATATATGGATCATATCTTCTTTATCTATTCATCGGTTGAAGGGCATCTTGGCTCTTTCCACAGATTGGCAATTGGGGCCATGGTTGCTATGAACATTGGGGTACATAAGGGTCTTCTTTTCACTACATCTGTATCTTTGGGGTAGATACACAGTAGTGCAATTGCAGGGTGATAGCGTAACTCTATCATTACCATCTTAAATAAAGCCCCATTTGTAAAAAAAATGACCTACCAGGTTCATTTAGGTGGTATATACATGAATTTTTAAAGGTTGACCAGATCATATGTATACAGCAGTTGTAGCTATTTAAATAGAAAAAAGTCAGTCTAGAATTAAATATGGTGTCTGACTATGTGCCTCTTTGTTCTTTAGAACTGCCCTGACTGGGGGCACCTGGGTGGCTCAGTGGGTTAAAGCCTCTGCCTTCGGCTCAGGTCATGATCCCAGAGTCCTGGGATCGAGCCCCACATCGGGCTCTCTGCTCAGCGGGGAGCCTGCTTCTCCCTCTCTCTCTGCCTGCCTCTCTGCCTACTTGTGATCTCTGTCTGTCAAATAAATAAATAAAATCTTTAAAAAAAAAAAAAAAAAAAAAAGAACTGCCCTGACTGAATTGAAATCGGATGGCTATGAAGTCACCAGTAAAATGTGAGCTAAGTGAATAAAGATAAATATATATCTATATGGACATGTTTGAAAATATTTATATATTAAAACAGACCCACAAAGACACACACAAACATAAGTACAATGAGAGGAAGGGATGAAGTTGCCAATGCATTCCTAGGAACACCCATGACAATACAATGTCTTTGACTCTGAATCTTTTCAATGTAGCACCTATAGGCAACTGTTTATCCTTTTTGGCTCCAGTTGGGTTAAAGGAGGACAGGTCATAGGAGGATCCTTCTTCCTCCTAGTGACTACCAACCAAAACCTTTCAGAGATTTCCGGAATGCCTGTGTACGAGACTTCCTTGATTGGGTGAAGAAGGGACAGAATGCTATTTAAGACAGGAGGAGGTAGCAGTAGGCAGGGGGCAGAGGAGCCATCAGCAGAAAGAAAGGAGCTAATCAAACCTGGATCCTTCACCCTCCAGAGCTTTGCCACCATGTGAAGCCACTGTCCCAAAGCCACAGTCACGTGGAGGGAGCCCCTGTTTCAGACCTGCCAGTTACTTGACACCATCTGAGGGCAGGGAAGGCAGGCATGGGAGGTGAAAGGCGGTGAAGGAGGGACTGGAGAAGCAGGAAGTTAGATGGGGAAGAAGGAGGTATACCTGCAAATTGAGGGTGAATTTGAGATCAGTTCCACCATAATAGGCTGTTCCACACTGGCCAGGCTCAGTAGTTAAGATCTGTACTTGATCCTTGAATCATCTGTGTTTTTGCTAGGTCCATAACACTTACTACAAACACGTAAGTCTTCATTTCTAGGGCAAATGAGAGATTAGGTTTCAAATAATTGATTTGCATGTGAACTTTCTAAGTGTCAGTGAGTTTATAAGTTCAACTTAAGAAAGTAAGTCTGGAAGTCATGTGATGTCTTACCGTGTCTGTTTTTAATCCTTTAGCCCTGGCCAGAGTGAATGGACAGCCCCATCCACTGAAGGACTCTTCAAAGTAGTGTGAGCTATGATGAATACATACATAAATATGTATCTCTACACACACAAAACACACACACACACACACAGACACACACACACACACATACACATACACACTGAGATTTGGGATGTTTGCTCTCAGGATCACACATGGGCATACAGACTTCCCGCAATACCGTTTGTAACATCTTCTCATGGTAAGCCTCTCTATGTAATATTCTTGGTCTTTTGAACGGAGGTGGAAAAAGGATGAACAGGCTCTAGAGAGAGTCTTTTTGATTCCTGGTTTTGTTCATATTTGTCCACCCTTGACTATTGTGGATGAGATTCTACTAGAATGGGCAAGGGAGGAGGAAAATTTATTTGGAGGAAGGAGGAGTCAGCAGAAAGGATGCAGCTGATGGATCCTGGATCTGTCCCTCACGCTCCAGAGCTCTGCCCCCATGTGAGGCTGGTGCTCTAAACCTGCCACCAAACTGGAAGGAGCCTCTGCCTCAGGTCTTTAGCCACTGACTCTGCCTGAGGGGCAGGAAAGGCAACCAGGAAGCAGGAAGAGTAAGCAGGTGATGAAGGGAATTGAGAGTCATGAAATGAGTTGGGGTCAAAGAGATCTGTACCTCTAAACTGCAGCTGAATTTGAAATAAATTCTACCAGAAAAGGCTGTTACACACTGGGATTAGGGTGACAGTATAGAACTTCTTATAGATTGACACATTATTTATTTGTAGGCCTAACATAGTCCTTAGCCTCTTAAATGAAGCCTCATTTCTAATAAAAAGTGACCTACCAGGTTAAATTAGATGATATATGCATGAATTTTTAAAGATTGACCAGTTCATACGTAGAGAGCAGTTGCAGCTATTTAAATGGGGTGGGGGGAGTCAGTCTAGCATTACAGGTGGTGTCTGACTATGTGCCTCTTTAATCCTTTAGCACTTCCGTGCCTGAATTGAAGTCAGATGGCTATGAAGTCACCAGTAAAATGTGAGCTAAGTGAATAAAGATAAATATATATCTATATGGACATGTTTGAAAATATTTATATATTAAAACAGACCCACAAAGACACACACAAACATAAGTACAATGAGAGGAAGGGATGAAGTTGCCAGTGCATTCCTAGGAACACCCATGACAATACAATGTCTTTGACTCCTTCTGAATCTTTTCAATGTAGCACCTATAGGCAACTGTTTATCCTTTTTGGCTCCAGTTGGGTTAAAGGAGGACAGGTCATAGGAGGATCCTTCTTCCTCCTAGTGACTACCAACCAAAACCTTTCAGAGATTTCCGGAATGCCTGTGTACGAGACTTCCTTGATTGGGTGAAGAAGGGACAGAATGCTATTTAAGACAGGAGGAGGTAGCAGTAGGCAGGGGGCAGAGGAGCCATCAGCAGAAAGAAAGGAGCTAATCAAACCTGGATCCTTCACCCTCCAGAGCTTTGCCACCATGTGAAGCCACTGTCCCAAAGCCACAGTCACGTGGAGGGAGCCCCTGTTTCAGACCTGCCAGTTACTTGACACCATCTGAGGGCAGGGAAGGCAGGCATGGGAGGTGAAAGGCGGTGAAGGAGGGACTGGAGAAGCAGGAAGTTAGATGGGGAAGAAGGAGGTATACCTGCAAATTGAGGGTGAATTTGAGATCAGTTCCACCATAATAGGCTGTTCCACACTGGCCAGGCTCAGTAGTTAAGATCTGTACTTGATCCTTGAATCATCTGTGTTTTTGCTAGGTCCATAACACTTACTACAAACACGTAAGTCTTCATTTCTAGGGCAAATGAGAGATTAGGTTTCAAATAATTGATTTGCATGTGAACTTTCTAAGTGTCAGTGAGTTTATAAGTTCAACTTAAGAAAGTAAGTCTGGAAGTCATGTGATGTCTTACCGTGTCTGTTTTTAATCCTTTAGCCCTGGCCAGAGTGAATGGACAGCCCCATCCACTGAAGGACTCTTCGAAGTAGTGTGAGCTATGATGAATACATACATAAATATGTATCTCTACACACACAAATACACACACACACACACACACACACACTGAGATTTGGGATGTTTGCTCTCAGGATCACACATGGGCATACAGACTTCCCGCAATACCGTTTGTAACATCTTCTCATGGTAAGCCTCTCTATGTAATATTCTTGGTCTTTTGAACGGAGGTGGAAAAAGGATGAACAGACTCTAGAGAGAGTCTTTTTGATTCCTGGTTTTGTTCATATTTGTCTACCCTTGACTATTGAGATTCTACTAGAATGGGCAAGGGAGGAGGAAAATTTATTTGGAGGAAGGAGGAGTCAGCAGAAAGGATGCAGCTGATGGATCCTGGATCTGTCCCTCACGCTCCAGAGCTCTGCCCCCATGTGAGGCTGGTGCTCTAAACCTGCCACCAAACTGGAAGGAGCCTCTGCCTCAGGTCTTTAGCCACTGACCCTGCCTGAGGGGCAGGAAAGGCAACCAGGAAGCAGGAAGAGTAAGCAGGTGATGAAGGGAATTGAGAGTCATGAAATGAGTTGGGGTCAAAGAGATCTGTACCTCTAAACTGCAGCTGAATTTGAAATAAATTCTACCAGAAAAGGCTGTTACACACTGGGATTAGGGTGACAGTATAGAACTTCTTATAGATTGACACATTATTTATTTGTAGGCCTAACATAGTCCTTAGCCTCTTAAATGAAGCCTCATTTCTAATAAAAAGTGACCTACCAGGTTAAATTAGATGATATATGCATGAATTTTTAAAGATTGACCAGTTCATACGTAGAGAGCAGTTGCAGCTATTTAAATGGGGGGGGGAGTCAGTCTAGCATTACAGGTGGTGTCTGACTATGTGCCTCTCTAATCCTTTAGCACTTCCGTGCCTGAATTGAAGTCAGATGGCTATGAAGTCACCAGTAAAATGTGAGCTAAGTGAATAAAGATAAATATATATCTATATGGACATGTTTGAAAATATTTATATATTAAAACAGACCCACAAAGACACACACAAACATAAGTACAATGAGAGGAAGGGATGAAGTTGCCAGTGCATTCCTAGGAACACCCATGACAATACAATGTCTTTGACTCCTTCTGAATCTTTTCAATGTAGCACCTATAGGCAACTGTTTATCCTTTTTGGCTCCAGTTGGGTTAAAGGAGGACAGGTCATAGGAGGATCCTTCTTCCTCCTAGTGACTACCAACCAAAACCTTTCAGAGATTTCCGGAATGCCTGTGTACGAGACTTCCTTGATTGGGTGAAGAAGGGACAGAATGCTATTTAAGACAGGAGGAGGTAGCAGTAGGCAGGGGGCAGAGGAGCCATCAGCAGAAAGAAAGGAGCTAATCAAACCTGGATCCTTCACCCTCCAGAGCTTTGCCACCATGTGAAGCCACTGTCCCAAAGCCACAGTCACGTGGAGGGAGCCCCTGTTTCAGACCTGCCAGTTACTTGACACCATCTGAGGGCAGGGAAGGCAGGCATGGGAGGTGAAAGGCGGTGAAGGAGGGACTGGAGAAGCAGGAAGTTAGATGGGGAAGAAGGAGGTATACCTGCAAATTGAGGGTGAATTTGAGATCAGTTCCACCATAATAGGCTGTTCCACACTGGCCAGGCTCAGTAGTTAAGATCTGTACTTGATCCTTGAATCATCTGTGTTTTTGCTAGGTCCATAACACTTACTACAAACACGTAAGTCTTCATTTCTAGGGCAAATGAGAGATTAGGTTTCAAATAATTGATTTGCATGTGAACTTTCTAAGTGTCAGTGAGTTTATAAGTTCAACTTAAGAAAGTAAGTCTGGAAGTCATGTGATGTCTTACCGTGTCTGTTTTTAATCCTTTAGCCCTGGCCAGAGTGAATGGACAGCCCCATCCACTGAAGGACTCTTCGAAGTAGTGTGAGCTATGATGAATACATACATAAATATGTATCTCTACACACACAAAACACACACACACACACACACACACACACACACACACATACACACTGAGATTTGGGATGTTTGCTCTCAGGATCACACATGGGCATACAGACTTCCCGCAATACCGTTTGTAACATCTTCTCATGGTAAGCCTCTCTATGTAATATTCTTGGTCTTTTGAACGGAGGTGGAAAAAGGATGAACAGGCTCTAGAGAGAGTCTTTTTGATTCCTGGTTTTGTTCATATTTGTCCACCCTTGACTATTGTGGATGAGATTCTACTAGAATGGGCAAGGGAGGAGGAAAATTTATTTGGAGGAAGGAGGAGTCAGCAGAAAGGATGCAGCTGATGGATCCTGGATCTGTCCCTCACGCTCCAGAGCTCTGCCCCCATGTGAGGCTGGTGCTCTAAACCTGCCACCAAACTGGAAGGAGCCTCTGCCTCAGGTCTTTAGCCACTGACTCTGCCTGAGGGGCAGGAAAGGCAACCAGGAAGCAGGAAGAGTAAGCAGGTGATGAAGGGAATTGAGAGTCATGAAATGAGTTGGGGTCAAAGAGATCTGTACCTCTAAACTGCAGCTGAATTTGAAATAAATTCTACCAGAAAAGGCTGTTACACACTGGGATTAGGGTGACAGTATAGAACTTCTTATAGATTGACACATTATTTATTTGTAGGCCTAACATAGTCCTTAGCCTCTTAAATGAAGCCTCATTTCTAATAAAAAGTGACCTACCTAGGACTTCTAATACTATGTTGAACAAGAGTGGTGAGAGTGGGCATCCTTGTCGTGTTCCTGATCTCAATGGGAAGGCTGCAAGCTTTTTCCCATTGAGGATGATATTTGCTGTGGGTTTTTCATAGATAGATTTGATGAAGTTCAGGAATGTTCCCTCTATCCCTATACTTTGAAGCGTTTTAATCAGGAACGGATGCTGGATTTTGTCAAAAGCTTTTTCTGCATCAATGGAGAGGATCATGTGGTTCTTCTCTCTTCTCTTATTGATTTGTTCTATCACATTGATTGATTTGCGAATGTTGAACCATCCTTGTAACCCAGGGATGAATCCTACCTGGTCATGGTGGATAATCTTTTTAATGTGCTGTTGGATCCTGTTTGCTAGGATCTTGTTGAGAATCTTAGCATCCATATTCATCAGTGATATCGGTCTGAAATTCTCCTTTTTGGTAGGGTCTTTGCCTGGTTTGGGGATCAGGGTGATGCTGGCTTCATAAAAAGAGTCTGGAAGTTTTCCTTCTGCTTCAATTTTTTGAAACAGCTTCAGGAGAATAGGTATTATTTCTTCTTTGAAAGTTTGATAGAATTCCCCAGGGAATCCGTCAGGTCCTGGGCTCTTGTTTTTTGGGAGGTTTTTGATCACTGCTTCAATCTCGTTACTAGATATCGGTCTATTCAGGTTGTCAATTTCTTCCTGGTTCAATTTTGGGAGTTTATAGTTTTCCAGGAATGCATCCATTTCATCTAGGTTGCTTAGCTTATTGGCATATAACTGTTGATAATAGCTTCTGATGATTGTTTCTACTTCCTTGGTGTTAGTTGTGATCTCTCCCTTTTCATTCATAATTTTATTAATTTGGGCTTTCTCTCTTTTCTTTTGGATTAGTGTGGCCAATGGTTTATCGATCTTATTGATTCTTTCAAAAAACCAGCTTCTAGTTTCGTTGATACGTTCTACTGTATCTCTGGTTTCTACCTCGTTGATCTCTGCTCTAATCTTGATTATTTCCCTTCTTACGTGTGGAGTTGGTTTGATTTGTTGTTGATTCTCCAGTTCTTTAAGGTGTAGAGACAGCTGGTGTATTCTGGATTTTTCAATTTTTTTGAGGGAGGCTTGGATGGCTATGAATTTCCCCCTTAGGACCGCCTTTGCTGTATCCCATAGGTTTTGGAGTGAAGTGTCTTCGTTCTCATTGGTTTCCATAAATTGTTTAAGTTCTTCTTTGATCTCCTGGTTGATCCAAGCATTCTTAAGCAAGGTGGTCTTTAGCTTCCAGGTATTTGAGTTCCTTCTGAACTTTTCCTTGTGATTGAGCTCCAGTTTCAAAGCATTGTGATCTGAGAATATGCAGGGAATAATCTCAGTCTTTTGGTATCGGTTGAGCCCTGATTTGTGACCCAGTATGTGGTCTATTCTGGAGAAGGTTCCATGTGCACTTGAGAAGAATGAGTATTCTGTTGTTTTAGGGTGGAATGTTCTGTATATATCTATGAGGTCCATCTGGTCCAATGTGTCATTCAATGCTCTTATTTCTTTATTGATTTTCTGCTTCGATGATCTGTCTATTTCTGAGAGAGGCGTGAAAACAGACACATGGACCAGTGGAACAGAGTAGAGAGCCCAGATATGGACCCTCAACTCTATGGTCAAATAATCTTTGACAAAACAGGAAAAAATATCCAGTGGAAAAAAGACAGTCTCTTCAATAAATGGTGCTGGGAAAACTGGACAGCTATATGTAGAAGAATGAAACTTGACCATTCTCTTACACCGTACACAAAGATAAACTCGAAATGGATAAAAGACCTCAACGTGAGACAGGAATCCATCAGAATCCTCGAGGAGAACATAGGGAGTAACCTCTTTGATATCAGCCATAGCAACTTCTTTCAAGATATGTCTCCAAAGGCGAAGGAAATAAAGGCAAAGATGAACTTCTGGGACTTCATCAAGATAAAAAGCTTCTGCACAGCAAAAGAAACAGTCATCAAAACAAAGAGGCAACCCACGGAATGGGAGAAAATATTTGCAAATGACAGTACAGATAAAAGGTTGATATCCAGGATCTATAAAGAACTCCTCAAACTCAACACACACAAAACAGATAATCATATCAAAAAATGGGCAGAAGATATGAACAGACACTTCTCCAATGAAGACATACAAATGGCTACCAGACACATGAAAAAATGTTCATCATCACTAGCCATCAGGGAGATTCAAATCAAAACCACATTGAGATACCACCTTACACCAGTTAGAATGGCCAAAATTAGCAAGACAGGAAACAACGTGTGTTGGAGAGGATGTGGAGAAAGGGGAACCCTCTTACACTGTTGGTGGGAATGCAAACTGGTGCAGCCACTTTGGAGAACAGTGTGGAGATTCCTCAGGAAATTAAAAATAGATCTTCCCTATGACCCTGCAATTGCACTGCTGGGGATTTACCCCAAAGATACAGATGTAGTGAAAAGAAGGGCCATCTGTACCCCAATGTTTATAGCAGCAATGGCCACGGTCGCCAAACTGTGGAAAGAACCAAGATGCCCTTCAACGGATGAATGGATAAGGAAGATGTGGTCCATATACACTATGGAGTATTATGCCTCCATCAGAAAGGACGAATACCCAACTTTTGTAGCAACATGGACAGGACTGGAAGAGATTATGTTGAGTGAAATAAGTCAAGCAGAGAAAGTCAAGTATCATATGGTTTCACTTATTGGTGGAGCATGACAAATAATATAGAGGACAAGGGTAGATGGAGAGGAGAAGGGAGTTGAGGGAAATTGGAAGGGGAGGTGAACCATGAGAGACTATGGACTCTGAAAAACAACCTGAGGGTTTTGAAGGGGCGGGGTGGGAGGGTGGGGGAACCAGGTGGTGGGTATTAGGGAGGGCACAGATTGCATGGAGCACTGGGTGTGGTGAAAAAACAATGAATACTGTTACGCTGAAAATAAATAAAAAATTAAAAAAAAAAAAAAAAAAAAAGTGACCTACCAGGTTAAATTAGATGATATATGCATGAATTTTTAAAGATTGACCAGTTCATACGTAGAGAGCAGTTGCAGCTATTTAAATGGGGTGGGGGGAGTCAGTCTAGCATTACAGGTGGTGTCTGACTATGTGCCTCTTTAATCCTTTAGCACTTCCGTGCCTGAATTGAAGTCAGATGGCTATGAAGTCACCAGTAAAATGTGAGCTAAGTGAATAAAGATAAATATATATCTATATGGACATGTTTGAAAATATTTATATATTAAAACAGACCCACAAAGACACACACAAACATAAGTACAATGAGAGGAAGGGATGAAGTTGCCAGTGCATTCCTAGGAACACCCATGACAATACAATGTCTTTGACTCCTTCTGAATCTTTTCAATGTAGCACCTATAGGCAACTGTTTATCCTTTTTGGCTCCAGTTGGGTTAAAGGAGGACAGGTCATAGGAGGATCCTTCTTCCTCCTAGTGACTACCAACCAAAACCTTTCAGAGATTTCCGGAATGCCTGTGTACGAGACTTCCTTGATTGGGTGAAGAAGGGACAGAATGCTATTTAAGACAGGAGGAGGTAGCAGTAGGCAGGGGGCAGAGGAGCCATCAGCAGAAAGAAAGGAGCTAATCAAACCTGGATCCTTCACCCTCCAGAGCTTTGCCACCATGTGAAGCCACTGTCCCAAAGCCACAGTCACGTGGAGGGAGCCCCTGTTTCAGACCTGCCAGTTACTTGACACCATCTGAGGGCAGGGAAGGCAGGCATGGGAGGTGAAAGGCGGTGAAGGAGGGACTGGAGAAGCAGGAAGTTAGATGGGGAAGAAGGAGGTATACCTGCAAATTGAGGGTGAATTTGAGATCAGTTCCACCATAATAGGCTGTTCCACACTGGCCAGGCTCAGTAGTTAAGATCTGTACTTGATCCTTGAATCATCTGTGTTTTTGCTAGGTCCATAACACTTACTACAAACACGTAAGTCTTCATTTCTAGGGCAAATGAGAGATTAGGTTTCAAATAATTGATTTGCATGTGAACTTTCTAAGTGTCAGTGAGTTTATAAGTTCAACTTAAGAAAGTAAGTCTGGAAGTCATGTGATGTCTTACCGTGTCTGTTTTTAATCCTTTAGCCCTGGCCAGAGTGAATGGACAGCCCCATCCACTGAAGGACTCTTCGAAGTAGTGTGAGCTATGATGAATACATACATAAATATGTATCTCTACACACACAAAACACACACACACACACACACACACACACACACACACACACACATACACACTGAGATTTGGGATGTTTGCTCTCAGGATCACACATGGGCATACAGACTTCCCGCAATACCGTTTGTAACATCTTCTCATGGTAAGCCTCTCTATGTAATATTCTTGGTCTTTTGAACGGAGGTGGAAAAAGGATGAACAGGCTCTAGAGAGAGTCTTTTTGATTCCTGGTTTTGTTCATATTTGTCCACCCTTGACTATTGTGGATGAGATTCTACTAGAATGGGCAAGGGAGGAGGAAAATTTATTTGGAGGAAGGAGGAGTCAGCAGAAAGGATGCAGCTGATGGATCCTGGATCTGTCCCTCACGCTCCAGAGCTCTGCCCCCATGTGAGGCTGGTGCTCTAAACCTGCCACCAAACTGGAAGGAGCCTCTGCCTCAGGTCTTTAGCCACTGACTCTGCCTGAGGGGCAGGAAAGGCAACCAGGAAGCAGGAAGAGTAAGCAGGTGATGAAGGGAATTGAGAGTCATGAAATGAGTTGGGGTCAAAGAGATCTGTACCTCTAAACTGCAGCTGAATTTGAAATAAATTCTACCAGAAAAGGCTGTTACACACTGGGATTAGGGTGACAGTATAGAACTTCTTATAGATTGACACATTATTTATTTGTAGGCCTAACATAGTCCTTAGCCTCTTAAATGAAGCCTCATTTCTAATAAAAAGTGACCTACCAGGTTAAATTAGATGATATATGCATGAATTTTTAAAGATTGACCAGTTCATACGTAGAGAGCAGTTGCAGCTATTTAAATGGGGTGGGGGGAGTCAGTCTAGCATTACAGGTGGTGTCTGACTATGTGCCTCTTTAATCCTTTAGCACTTCCGTGCCTGAATTGAAGTCAGATGGCTATGAAGTCACCAGTAAAATGTGAGCTAAGTGAATAAAGATAAATATATATCTATATGGACATGTTTGAAAATATTTATATATTAAAACAGACCCACAAAGACACACACAAACATAAGTACAATGAGAGGAAGGGATGAAGTTGCCAGTGCATTCCTAGGAACACCCATGACAATACAATGTCTTTGACTCCTTCTGAATCTTTTCAATGTAGCACCTATAGGCAACTGTTTATCCTTTTTGGCTCCAGTTGGGTTAAAGGAGGACAGGTCATAGGAGGATCCTTCTTCCTCCTAGTGACTACCAACCAAAACCTTTCAGAGATTTCCGGAATGCCTGTGTACGAGACTTCCTTGATTGGGTGAAGAAGGGACAGAATGCTATTTAAGACAGGAGGAGGTAGCAGTAGGCAGGGGGCAGAGGAGCCATCAGCAGAAAGAAAGGAGCTAATCAAACCTGGATCCTTCACCCTCCAGAGCTTTGCCACCATGTGAAGCCACTGTCCCAAAGCCACAGTCACGTGGAGGGAGCCCCTGTTTCAGACCTGCCAGTTACTTGACACCATCTGAGGGCAGGGAAGGCAGGCATGGGAGGTGAAAGGCGGTGAAGGAGGGACTGGAGAAGCAGGAAGTTAGATGGGGAAGAAGGAGGTATACCTGCAAATTGAGGGTGAATTTGAGATCAGTTCCACCATAATAGGCTGTTCCACACTGGCCAGGCTCAGTAGTTAAGATCTGTACTTGATCCTTGAATCATCTGTGTTTTTGCTAGGTCCATAACACTTACTACAAACACGTAAGTCTTCATTTCTAGGGCAAATGAGAGATTAGGTTTCAAATAATTGATTTGCATGTGAACTTTCTAAGTGTCAGTGAGTTTATAAGTTCAACTTAAGAAAGTAAGTCTGGAAGTCATGTGATGTCTTACCGTGTCTGTTTTTAATCCTTTAGCCCTGGCCAGAGTGAATGGACAGCCCCATCCACTGAAGGACTCTTCGAAGTAGTGTGAGCTATGATGAATACATACATAAATATGTATCTCTACACACACAAATACACACACACACACACACACACACACTGAGATTTGGGATGTTTGCTCTCAGGATCACACATGGGCATACAGACTTCCCGCAATACCGTTTGTAACATCTTCTCATGGTAAGCCTCTCTATGTAATATTCTTGGTCTTTTGAACGGAGGTGGAAAAAGGATGAACAGACTCTAGAGAGAGTCTTTTTGATTCCTGGTTTTGTTCATATTTGTCTACCCTTGACTATTGAGATTCTACTAGAATGGGCAAGGGAGGAGGAAAATTTATTTGGAGGAAGGAGGAGTCAGCAGAAAGGATGCAGCTGATGGATCCTGGATCTGTCCCTCACGCTCCAGAGCTCTGCCCCCATGTGAGGCTGGTGCTCTAAACCTGCCACCAAACTGGAAGGAGCCTCTGCCTCAGGTCTTTAGCCACTGACCCTGCCTGAGGGGCAGGAAAGGCAACCAGGAAGCAGGAAGAGTAAGCAGGTGATGAAGGGAATTGAGAGTCATGAAATGAGTTGGGGTCAAAGAGATCTGTACCTCTAAACTGCAGCTGAATTTGAAATAAATTCTACCAGAAAAGGCTGTTACACACTGGGATTAGGGTGACAGTATAGAACTTCTTATAGATTGACACATTATTTATTTGTAGGCCTAACATAGTCCTTAGCCTCTTAAATGAAGCCTCATTTCTAATAAAAAGTGACCTACCAGGTTAAATTAGATGATATATGCATGAATTTTTAAAGATTGACCAGTTCATACGTAGAGAGCAGTTGCAGCTATTTAAATGGGGGGGGGAGTCAGTCTAGCATTACAGGTGGTGTCTGACTATGTGCCTCTCTAATCCTTTAGCACTTCCGTGCCTGAATTGAAGTCAGATGGCTATGAAGTCACCAGTAAAATGTGAGCTAAGTGAATAAAGATAAATATATATCTATATGGACATGTTTGAAAATATTTATATATTAAAACAGACCCACAAAGACACACACAAACATAAGTACAATGAGAGGAAGGGATGAAGTTGCCAGTGCATTCCTAGGAACACCCATGACAATACAATGTCTTTGACTCCTTCTGAATCTTTTCAATGTAGCACCTATAGGCAACTGTTTATCCTTTTTGGCTCCAGTTGGGTTAAAGGAGGACAGGTCATAGGAGGATCCTTCTTCCTCCTAGTGACTACCAACCAAAACCTTTCAGAGATTTCCGGAATGCCTGTGTACGAGACTTCCTTGATTGGGTGAAGAAGGGACAGAATGCTATTTAAGACAGGAGGAGGTAGCAGTAGGCAGGGGGCAGAGGAGCCATCAGCAGAAAGAAAGGAGCTAATCAAACCTGGATCCTTCACCCTCCAGAGCTTTGCCACCATGTGAAGCCACTGTCCCAAAGCCACAGTCACGTGGAGGGAGCCCCTGTTTCAGACCTGCCAGTTACTTGACACCATCTGAGGGCAGGGAAGGCAGGCATGGGAGGTGAAAGGCGGTGAAGGAGGGACTGGAGAAGCAGGAAGTTAGATGGGGAAGAAGGAGGTATACCTGCAAATTGAGGGTGAATTTGAGATCAGTTCCACCATAATAGGCTGTTCCACACTGGCCAGGCTCAGTAGTTAAGATCTGTACTTGATCCTTGAATCATCTGTGTTTTTGCTAGGTCCATAACACTTACTACAAACACGTAAGTCTTCATTTCTAGGGCAAATGAGAGATTAGGTTTCAAATAATTGATTTGCATGTGAACTTTCTAAGTGTCAGTGAGTTTATAAGTTCAACTTAAGAAAGTAAGTCTGGAAGTCATGTGATGTCTTACCGTGTCTGTTTTTAATCCTTTAGCCCTGGCCAGAGTGAATGGACAGCCCCATCCACTGAAGGACTCTTCGAAGTAGTGTGAGCTATGATGAATACATACATAAATATGTATCTCTACACACACAAAACACACACACACACACACACACACACACACACACACACACACATACACACTGAGATTTGGGATGTTTGCTCTCAGGATCACACATGGGCATACAGACTTCCCGCAATACCGTTTGTAACATCTTCTCATGGTAAGCCTCTCTATGTAATATTCTTGGTCTTTTGAACGGAGGTGGAAAAAGGATGAACAGGCTCTAGAGAGAGTCTTTTTGATTCCTGGTTTTGTTCATATTTGTCCACCCTTGACTATTGTGGATGAGATTCTACTAGAATGGGCAAGGGAGGAGGAAAATTTATTTGGAGGAAGGAGGAGTCAGCAGAAAGGATGCAGCTGATGGATCCTGGATCTGTCCCTCACGCTCCAGAGCTCTGCCCCCATGTGAGGCTGGTGCTCTAAACCTGCCACCAAACTGGAAGGAGCCTCTGCCTCAGGTCTTTAGCCACTGACTCTGCCTGAGGGGCAGGAAAGGCAACCAGGAAGCAGGAAGAGTAAGCAGGTGATGAAGGGAATTGAGAGTCATGAAATGAGTTGGGGTCAAAGAGATCTGTACCTCTAAACTGCAGCTGAATTTGAAATAAATTCTACCAGAAAAGGCTGTTACACACTGGGATTAGGGTGACAGTATAGAACTTCTTATAGATTGACACATTATTTATTTGTAGGCCTAACATAGTCCTTAGCCTCTTAAATGAAGCCTCATTTCTAATAAAAAGTGACCTACCAGGTTAAATTAGATGATATATGCATGAATTTTTAAAGATTGACCAGTTCATACGTAGAGAGCAGTTGCAGCTATTTAAATGGGGTGGGGGGAGTCAGTCTAGCATTACAGGTGGTGTCTGACTATGTGCCTCTTTAATCCTTTAGCACTTCCGTGCCTGAATTGAAGTCAGATGGCTATGAAGTCACCAGTAAAATGTGAGCTAAGTGAATAAAGATAAATATATATCTATATGGACATGTTTGAAAATATTTATATATTAAAACAGACCCACAAAGACACACACAAACATAAGTACAATGAGAGGAAGGGATGAAGTTGCCAGTGCATTCCTAGGAACACCCATGACAATACAATGTCTTTGACTCCTTCTGAATCTTTTCAATGTAGCACCTATAGGCAACTGTTTATCCTTTTTGGCTCCAGTTGGGTTAAAGGAGGACAGGTCATAGGAGGATCCTTCTTCCTCCTAGTGACTACCAACCAAAACCTTTCAGAGATTTCCGGAATGCCTGTGTACGAGACTTCCTTGATTGGGTGAAGAAGGGACAGAATGCTATTTAAGACAGGAGGAGGTAGCAGTAGGCAGGGGGCAGAGGAGCCATCAGCAGAAAGAAAGGAGCTAATCAAACCTGGATCCTTCACCCTCCAGAGCTTTGCCACCATGTGAAGCCACTGTCCCAAAGCCACAGTCACGTGGAGGGAGCCCCTGTTTCAGACCTGCCAGTTACTTGACACCATCTGAGGGCAGGGAAGGCAGGCATGGGAGGTGAAAGGCGGTGAAGGAGGGACTGGAGAAGCAGGAAGTTAGATGGGGAAGAAGGAGGTATACCTGCAAATTGAGGGTGAATTTGAGATCAGTTCCACCATAATAGGCTGTTCCACACTGGCCAGGCTCAGTAGTTAAGATCTGTACTTGATCCTTGAATCATCTGTGTTTTTGCTAGGTCCATAACACTTACTACAAACACGTAAGTCTTCATTTCTAGGGCAAATGAGAGATTAGGTTTCAAATAATTGATTTGCATGTGAACTTTCTAAGTGTCAGTGAGTTTATAAGTTCAACTTAAGAAAGTAAGTCTGGAAGTCATGTGATGTCTTACCGTGTCTGTTTTTAATCCTTTAGCCCTGGCCAGAGTGAATGGACAGCCCCATCCACTGAAGGACTCTTCGAAGTAGTGTGAGCTATGATGAATACATACATAAATATGTATCTCTACACACACAAATACACACACACACACACACACACACACTGAGATTTGGGATGTTTGCTCTCAGGATCACACATGGGCATACAGACTTCCCGCAATACCGTTTGTAACATCTTCTCATGGTAAGCCTCTCTATGTAATATTCTTGGTCTTTTGAACGGAGGTGGAAAAAGGATGAACAGACTCTAGAGAGAGTCTTTTTGATTCCTGGTTTTGTTCATATTTGTCTACCCTTGACTATTGAGATTCTACTAGAATGGGCAAGGGAGGAGGAAAATTTATTTGGAGGAAGGAGGAGTCAGCAGAAAGGATGCAGCTGATGGATCCTGGATCTGTCCCTCACGCTCCAGAGCTCTGCCCCCATGTGAGGCTGGTGCTCTAAACCTGCCACCAAACTGGAAGGAGCCTCTGCCTCAGGTCTTTAGCCACTGACCCTGCCTGAGGGGCAGGAAAGGCAACCAGGAAGCAGGAAGAGTAAGCAGGTGATGAAGGGAATTGAGAGTCATGAAATGAGTTGGGGTCAAAGAGATCTGTACCTCTAAACTGCAGCTGAATTTGAAATAAATTCTACCAGAAAAGGCTGTTACACACTGGGATTAGGGTGACAGTATAGAACTTCTTATAGATTGACACATTATTTATTTGTAGGCCTAACATAGTCCTTAGCCTCTTAAATGAAGCCTCATTTCTAATAAAAAGTGACCTACCAGGTTAAATTAGATGATATATGCATGAATTTTTAAAGATTGACCAGTTCATACGTAGAGAGCAGTTGCAGCTATTTAAATGGGGGGGGGAGTCAGTCTAGCATTACAGGTGGTGTCTGACTATGTGCCTCTCTAATCCTTTAGCACTTCCGTGCCTGAATTGAAGTCAGATGGCTATGAAGTCACCAGTAAAATGTGAGCTAAGTGAATAAAGATAAATATATATCTATATGGACATGTTTGAAAATATTTATATATTAAAACAGACCCACAAAGACACACACAAACATAAGTACAATGAGAGGAAGGGATGAAGTTGCCAGTGCATTCCTAGGAACACCCATGACAATACAATGTCTTTGACTCCTTCTGAATCTTTTCAATGTAGCACCTATAGGCAACTGTTTATCCTTTTTGGCTCCAGTTGGGTTAAAGGAGGACAGGTCATAGGAGGATCCTTCTTCCTCCTAGTGACTACCAACCAAAACCTTTCAGAGATTTCCGGAATGCCTGTGTACGAGACTTCCTTGATTGGGTGAAGAAGGGACAGAATGCTATTTAAGACAGGAGGAGGTAGCAGTAGGCAGGGGGCAGAGGAGCCATCAGCAGAAAGAAAGGAGCTAATCAAACCTGGATCCTTCACCCTCCAGAGCTTTGCCACCATGTGAAGCCACTGTCCCAAAGCCACAGTCACGTGGAGGGAGCCCCTGTTTCAGACCTGCCAGTTACTTGACACCATCTGAGGGCAGGGAAGGCAGGCATGGGAGGTGAAAGGCGGTGAAGGAGGGACTGGAGAAGCAGGAAGTTAGATGGGGAAGAAGGAGGTATACCTGCAAATTGAGGGTGAATTTGAGATCAGTTCCACCATAATAGGCTGTTCCACACTGGCCAGGCTCAGTAGTTAAGATCTGTACTTGATCCTTGAATCATCTGTGTTTTTGCTAGGTCCATAACACTTACTACAAACACGTAAGTCTTCATTTCTAGGGCAAATGAGAGATTAGGTTTCAAATAATTGATTTGCATGTGAACTTTCTAAGTGTCAGTGAGTTTATAAGTTCAACTTAAGAAAGTAAGTCTGGAAGTCATGTGATGTCTTACCGTGTCTGTTTTTAATCCTTTAGCCCTGGCCAGAGTGAATGGACAGCCTCATCCACTGAAGGACTCTCCGAAGTAATGTGAGCTATGATGAATACATACATAAATATGTATCTCTACACACACAAATACACACACACACACACACACATACACACTGAGATTTGGGATGTTTGCTCTCAGGATCACACATAGGAATACAGAGTTCCTGTGATACTCTTTGTAACATCTCATGGTAAGCCACTATAGCTAATATTCTTTGTCTTTTGAAGGGAGGTGTAAAAAAGGATGAACAGGTCATATAAGGCATTCTCTTTCTCCTAGGCTTCACCCTTAATACTAACAGCGAAACTGATAGGAAACTCCAATTGACTCTGTCTGTTGCTGTACTGGAGTGGGTTAAGGGATGAGAGACACCTTTTTGGAGAAGGAGAGTAATATTAAATTGTAAATGGTAAATGGTATGAGTTGACAGGATGCAGAGAATTCCTCAGCAGAAAAGAGTTGAGCTAATAGACCAGATCTGTCTGTGTTTGCCAGCATGTGCGACTGGTCCCCCAAGGCTGGACCTATCGTCACATTGGATAGAATCATTGACTTAGACCTGTGGTGTCTAAGATACCATCTGAAGGCTAAGAAAGACATCCATGGTTCCTAAAGAGCACAGATGGACTAGAGGGCCTTCAGGAATTTAGGTTAGTCAATAGAAATATATATCTACACTGAGTTCAATGAATGAGTCCTACCATGAGAGGATATTGCACACTGGGTCAGATTCAGTAGTAAAGAACTATATATAAACTTTGAGTCATTAGTTTTTTTTTTTTTTTGACAAGTATGAGGCATTCATTAGGAACATATAAAGTCTCATTTCTGGGGGAGATGACATACCAGGTTTCATATAACTGATTGATGTGTAAATTTGTAAAGGGTCAGCTATTTTGCAAGTTAGAGAGTAATGTTAAAATTTGAACCAAAATATTTAGTTTAGAAAATCATGTAGTCTGACTGTGTCCCTTTTTAATCCCTTAGTACTACAGTGAGTGAATTTACAACGGGAACTTCTGATGGAATCACCAAGGAAATGTGAGATATGAACAAAACTATCCACATGTAAATATAAGTATGGGGCGGGGGAGAAAGAGAGATTGAGATTTGGGAGATTCATTTGCAGGAGGATCCATGAACTTTAGTGTCTTGGACACCATTTGTAACTTTCTGTCCGGTTTGAGTGGAGTTTAATAAAAGAGGAACAGGTCATGAGAGAGATACATCTTATTCCTTGTCTTTTTGTCCCCCTCAGTTAGTGGCCCCCAAAACTCCTAGGAAACTATCCTAATGCTCCGTGTGTAAGACTCTACTAAAATGGAACAAGAGAGCAGAAAAACCTATTTTGGAGCAGGGAGAAGGTTCAGGAGTGAAGAAATGTACACAAATTTGATTCATTAAGGTTTTTCCCACAGGACTAGGATTCTCATTATAAGCATAGAAAGCCTCATTTGTAGGGAAACATTAAATGCCAAGTTTCAAATGACTGGTTAGGTTAACTTTTAGGTCAACTAGACTGCAAACTGTAGCATGGTTTAGATAATTTTCATCTATAAACAAGTCTAGAGAGACATGAAAAGTCTTAAAATATGCATTTTTAATCCTTTAGCAATGACCAAAGTCAGGTGAAAAAGCTAATTTGTGTTGACCCTTTGATGAAAGGTGAGATATAAACATATGGAGATAGAGGAAGGGAGATACTGAGATTTGTGGAATTAAGGAAAGTATTCATGGCAATAGAGTTTCTTTGGTACTTTATCTAAAGTCTTTGCAAGCTTCAGTATGTAACTTTCTTTCTCTTTTGCATCTTTTTTGGGGGAAAAAGAACAGATCATAAAAGGAAATAGTCTGTTACCTTTAGTAGCATCCAAAATACTTAGGAAACTACCAGATTGCCCAAGTATGAGATTCGATGTACTCCCTAAGTATGTGGGCCAAGAGAAGATAGAATTGAATTTGGAGCAAGGAGGACTCAGTGGTGGATAGGGAGCATAGGACCCCTCAGCAGAAAAAAAAAAAAAATGGAGCTAGCAGACCCTGGATGTATCTCTGACCTCCCAGAGTGCTGTCAACATGTGAGTCTGGTGCCCCAAACTTACCATCACACTGAAGGCAGGTTGGCAGTTACCTGACCCTTTCTGAGGTGCAGGAAAGGCTTCTATGATGGGTTAATAGGTGGTTTAGGGACTTGAGAAGGCAGAAAATTACAAGGGCAAGCAAGGTGAGTATCTACAAACTCAGTTGAATTTGAAGCAAATTTAACCACAAAATGGTATTACACTTGGTAATTAAAAGAAATGTACATAAACCTGATTTATTAATTTTTTCCACAGGACTAAGGTTTTCATTACAAACAAAATTCATTTCCAGGGAAAAATTATATAATACTAGGCTTCAGTGAGCTGATTAAGATGTAATTTTTTCGGGTCAACTACATTATAAATTGTAGAGTAATTGAAACTAATTTGCATTTAAAAATCACTGTAGAAAGACATGGAGTCTTACTATGTGCATTTTTAATCCCATAGCTCTGATTTAAATGTGTTGAAAAAAGTAACCTGTGTTAGAGCCACCAATGAAAGGTAAGATATAAATATGTAAAGGGAGAGGAAGGGGGATAATAAAGTTTTTGAGATTTAATTAGTTATGAAGTCCTTGTCTCCAAAAGTTATTTAAATCCTATCCAGGGAAAAGATATCCATGATATTTGAAGAGTAGAAGGTGGTAGAGGGGCTGAGGTTCTAAATAACTAATTGACATATTTTTAAAAGTTCAATCAGTTTATATATTGCAGAGCAAATGTATCTAATTTCAACCTAAAAAAAGTAAGTCTCTGAAGTCACTTGGTTCCATGTACATTTTTAATCCTTCATACTGACCTGAATAAAGTGACAGCAGAAGTATTTGACTATACTTTAGTATATTTCAACTTTCAATGATGGTGCATTAAAGACTACTGATGTCATTTATTTGGGTCAGTGCTATATATACATTGATCTCTCTACATATAGAGCTGAAGAAAGAGGGACACAGAGGAAGACAGGCAGAAGACTGAGACAGGAGATAGACTGAGGGTGTGGGGTGGGGGAAGGAGAAATAGAGAAGGGAGAAGGATGGGAGGAGGGAGACTAGAAGGAGGGAGGTGGTGGAGAGGAAGCTAGAGAGATTTACAAAATTCGATCTTGGAAGTACCCATGAGAATACAGAGTTTTCTGGACAACAAGTCTAAAATTTTTTCTAAACATTTAGGTCGTCCAGTGAGCTAAGTCATGTTTACCATATCCTTTAGATTCAAGGAATTTTTTTTGTTTAAATTAATTATCACATTGCTGTTACATGTAGCAAATCTCTAACGACATGTTTTTGCATTTGTTGGTGGTTAAAGTATAATGGAACGACTCTCCAGGTTCCATGATGAAGATACTGAAGACACTGTCTTTCTCAATTCACATGAGTAAGTCAGTTTGAAGTTTGAAAGAAGGGAGCCATCAGTGGATCTCTTATTTTTGTAAAGGTAGATCTTGTACAGAGGCAAAGAGAAAAACTGAAAAGGTATCAAAATGTTTGAGAGGGAGAGTACACAATAATGACTCATATTGAATTTTCAGATGAGTACCATGCTTGGAAAAAATATTTCTAAAGTTTCACGAATAAATGTTCTTCTAGTTTAAGAATGTGAAAATATTTTTAATAGATAATAATTTTAGAGTAAAGTTTTCTTAACAGAGGGTTGCAGAATGCTACTTATTCCTTAGTTGTGTTCCTTCCTCATTTTTCTTCTGGATATATTTTCGTACCCAGAATATATTTTGTGGATTTTGTCTATGAGCAAATGGGACTGAGAACAAAAGTGAAAACATTTTTCTGAGTAAGGGTCTCTTCATGCTCATTGGGATTTTATTAATTTTGACTTGTGTGTGAGTAATCTCCCTGAGAGTACTTCCTATTGCAATGACCTGAAGGCATTTTTACTATGTATTCATGGCAAGGAAACAATACATTCTTAAAATCACATGTGTCTGAGTTGCAGAAATATTCACGAGATTTTTCTTTTGCTTTTCTTTTTGCCACTTATTTAACCATTCAACAGCTTGTGTCAATGTTGGAGAGTGAGTAGTGCTGAATAGGAAATTAACTGGTCACTCTTGGAATTTTTTTGCTGTCTAGAAAAAGATTATATGGAAAATAAAGAGGAGACTAATGAATCCAAATAGTTCTCCAGATTATGATGAATTAATTTCCATTTTCTATGACTTTTCATCGTGGGCCATCAGTGAAAAGTTCATTCTGCTACTTAATTAAATTATAGGTCCGCATATTAGCTATATGTTTTCTGCAGTGAAGCTGCCGAGGACTGGAGCAAAATTTGTTTTGTTTTGGGGTTTGGGGGTTTTTTTTTTGGTTTGTTTTTAATTCTAGTATCGTTAACATATAATGTTATATTAGTTTCAGGTGTACAATATAGTGATTCAACAATTCTATATGTTACCTGATACTCATCATGACAAGTGCACCCTTAATCCCCATCACCTATTTAACCCATTCCCCTATCCATCTCCCTTCTGGTAACCATCAGATTGTTCTCTATAGTTAAGAGTCTGTTTATGGCCAGTGGGGAAAACAGTATGGAGGTTTCTCAAAAAGTTAAAAATAGACCTATCCTATGATCTAGCGATTGTATTAACTGGGTATTTATACAAAGAATACAGAAACACTCATTCAAAGGGGATACATGTACCCCTATGTTATAGCAGCATTATTTACTATAGCCAAATTCTGGAAACAGCCCAAGTGTCCATGTATTGATGAATGGATAAGATATGTGTGTGTGTATATAATGGAATATTATTCAGCCATAAAAAAAGAAATCTTGTCATTTGAACAACATGGATGGAGCTAGAGTATAATGCTAAGCAATGTAAGTCAGCCAGAGAAATACAAATACTGTATGATTTCACTCACATGTGGAATTTAAGAAACAAAACAAAAGAGCAAAAGTCGGGGAGGAAGGCCAGAATTTGAATAGACTGAACAGGGCAAGTATTTCCTTCTTGCCCTCTCCAAACAAAATAAAGTGGGGTTTTGTTGGTTTTGTTTTTAAATTGCAAACACTTAGTACATAGATACTGGTAGTATTTGCATTAGTATCTGTGAGAAATACAGATGTTTCTAGCAAGGAAGGTGAGATTTGAAGTAAGAGCTGAAATTAATGCTTGGCTTTGGCATCTAAGACTTACCTGGCACTTGGCAACTCTCTAAATCTCTTTAAACTTCAGATCATTCATCTGTATACTGGTAATAATTCTATCTACATACCTATTTACTGGGTATTGCATAATTAAAAACTAATAAAAGTAAAATAATAGGCATGAAAGTGTTTCAAACCTAAAGCACCATAAATAAATTTTATGCTCAAAGCCAAAAATAACTAAAGTTCTATTACGAAAATCAGAAAATACAGATAAGAAATAACTCCACCCATAAATAGTCATTCTGATTTTCTGATAACTATTTTTTAAGGTTCTTTATGCATGTTTTTTATGGATAAAGTATCATGCTTACATTCTTTTTTTAATTAAGTTTTTAATTCCAGTATAGTTAACATACAGTGTTATATTAGTTTCAGGTGTACAATATAGTGATTCAACAATTCTATCTATACATTATTCAGTGCTCATCATGATAAGTATATTCTTACTCCTGTTCACCTATGTCATTCATTTTCCCGCTGACCTCTCCTCTCATAACGCTCTGTCTGTTCTCTACAGTTAATCTGTTCTTTTGGTTTGTCTCTTTTTTTTAATTTTTTTATTTATTTTTTTTTAAATTTTTATTTATTTATTTGACAGAGAGAGAGATCACAAGTAGGCAGAGAGAGAGGAGGAAGCAGGCTCCCTGCTGAGCAGAGAGCCTGATGCGGGGCTTGATCCCAGGACCCTGAGATCATGACCTGAGCCGAAGGCAGAGGCTTTAACCCACTGAGCCACCCAGGTGCCCCATGGTTTGTCTCTTTTTTCCCCTTTGTTTCTTAAATTCCACATATGAGTGAAATCATATGGTATTTATCTTTTTCTAATTTATTTCATTTAGCATTAAACTCTCTACCTCCATCCATGTTGTTGCAAATGAAACAATTTCATTTTTTATGGCTGAATAATATTCCTGTGAGAGAGAGAGAGTGTGTGTGTGTGTGTGTGCGCGCGCACACGCACGCACATACATTTTCAGCCATTCATCTATCAGTGGACACTTGGGTTGCTTCCATATCTTGGCTATTATAATTAATGCTGTAACAAACATAGGGGTGCATACATCCTTTCAAATTAGTGTTCCTTACTCTTTGGGTAGATACCAAATAGTATGATCACTAGATCATAGGGTAGTTTCTTTTTTAATTTTTTGAGAAACCTCCATACTGTTTTTCACAGTGGCTATACCAGTTGCATTCCCACCAATAGAACACAAGAGTTTCTTTTCCTCCACATCCTCGCCAACATTTGTTTCTTGCATTGTTGATTTTAGCCATTCTGACTGGTGTGAGGTGATATCTCACTGTAGTTTTGATTTGCATTTCCCTGATGGTTAGTGATGTTGAGCATCTTTTCATGTGTTTGTTGGCCATCTGTATGTCTTTTTTGGAGAATGTCTGTTCATGTCTCCTGCCCATTTTAAAATTGGATTATTTGGTTTTATGTTGTTCAGTTATAAATTCTTTACATATTTTGGATACTAACACTTTGTCAGATATGTCATTTATAAATAGCTTCTCCCATTCCATAAGTTGCCTTTTGGTTTTATTGATTGTTTCCTTTGCTGTGCAGAAGCTTTTAATTTTGATGTAGTTCTAATAGTTTATTTTTGCCATTCTTACATTCTTTTTAAAATAAATTCATAGTTCCATCCACATGTTGCAAAGGGCAAGATTTCATTTTTTGATGGCTGAGTAATAGTCCACTGTACATATATACCGCATTATGTTTATCCATTCATCAGTTGATGAACATTTGGGCTCTCCATATTTTGGCTATTGTTGATAATGCTGCTATTAACATGGGTGTGCAGGTACCCCTTATAATCTGTATTTTTTTATCCTTTGGGTAAATACCTAGTAGTATAATTGCTGGATCCTAAGGAAGTTCTATTTTTAACTTTTTGAGGAACCTCCATACTGTTTTCCAGAGTGACTATACCAGTTTACATTCCCACCAACCATGCAAGAGGGTTCCCTTTTCTCCACATCCTTTCCAACATCTGTTATTTTCTGAGTTGTTAATTTTAACCATTGTGACTCGCATGAGGTGGTATCTCATTATGGTTTTGATTTGTATTTCCCTGATGATGAGTGATATTGAGCATCGTTTCATGTGTCTTTTAGCCATGTGGATGTCTTCTTTGGGAAAGTGTCTATTCATGTCTTCTGTCCATTTCTTAATTGGATTATTTGTTTTTTGGGTGTGAGTTTGGTAAGTACTTTATTAGATTTTCGATACTAACCTTTTATCAGATACATCATTTCCAAATATCTTCTCCCATTCCATAGGCTGCCTTTCAGTTTTGTTGATATAACTTATTTAAATAGTCAGATATTGCTGGATGTTGTTTACAACTTTTTATTGTTGCAAAAAAATATTTTTAAGACCAAATCTCTGTATATGATTATTTCCTTATGATAAATTCTCAGGAATAGAATTCTGTGTCAACAGAAATGTTTGAGGCTACTGATATTTTTATACACCATTAAAATTAAAATTTTATACACCATTAAAATTATATTTTAATTATACATATACATTTTTTTCAAGATTTTATTTATTTATTTGTCAGAGAGAGAGAGAGCACATTGCACGGGGAGTGGCAGTCAGAGGGAGAAGCAGACTTCCCGCTGAGCTGATACAGGAGCCAGACATGGGGATTGATCCCAGGACCCTGAGATCATGACCTAGGCGGAAGGCAGATGCCTAACCAACTAAGCAACCCATGTACCCCAAGGCTATTGATACTGATAAGCCCTCCCACATCAAGATGAAGATGTGTGTACTTCCTACCCACACTAGCCATCATTGATCTTATCAATCTTAGTAATATGTTTATTCTAATGTACATCCCCTTTGACATTTTTTATAGAACTTGTACTTCTTTGTTTGCAAAATACCCTTGCCCATTTAAAATCATGGGTTTTATCTCTATTGTTTGATTAAAAGCTTAAATATATCATTTTTTTGTATCCTAAATGAGGCAAGTAATTTTTCCATTTGTCAAGCTTTTCACTATACAGAACTTTCTAATCTTTGTGCAATAAAATATATCTGTACTCATCTTTATGATTCATGCCTTAGAGTTTAGAAAGCCTCTATCCCAGATTTTAATATATAGAGCAACATTTCTTCTATGTTGTGACTTTATTTTCCACATTTAAAAAGAACATCTTCCCAGAAGTTACTCTGTTTTAAGGTATGAAGTATAGGAATCTCTTTTTCTCCTGAGTAACTACTAGTTTTTCAATATCAAAACTGTATCACCCTCCGTTGTCTTTGCCAACTTTAATGATCTTTATTGCACTTATCACCTTATAACTTAGTATGCTATTTACTTATTTATTATATTTATGGTTATCTTTACAAATAAGAATACAAGCACCATAAGAGAATAATTTTTTTTTCTATTTTAACTGCTCTCTCTCCAGTGCCTAAAGCACTTCCATGGCCCATAGTAGGCATTCAGTGAGTTTGGTTGAATTAATTAACTCATTGAAAAAATTTTTACAATGATTTTTAGATCCCTTTCTATTATATTATGAATCTTTAGATACTGACTGCTTCCAGAATCTATTTTATTCCATCATTTTATTAGCCTTTTAATTATAGCACACTTTTCACACATTAAGGTATAATTTACAACACACTAAAACATGTTTTCAACTTAAGGTACAATTTATATATAATGAATTTTATGCATTGTGTGGTAGTTCTGTGAGTTTTGACTAATACATTCATGTAACCATAATCAGGACAAGAACAACTGTATCATCCCCTTAAAATTTCTCAAGTCCCTTTGTGTTCAGCCCCTCCCACAACCTCAGCATGTGGCAATCACTGGTCTGTTTTCTCTTTACAGTTTTACCTTTTTCAGAATGTCATTTAATAGATTTGAGTGGAATTATAGACAATCGAAATTGGCTTCTTACATGTAGTGTAATGCATTGGAGATTTATCCACATTAATACATGTATCAGTATTGTATTTCTTTTTATTCCAGACTTGTATTCCATTATTTGAATATACCATATTTTCTTATCCATTAACTGATTGATGGACATTTGAATTATTTCTGCTTTTGGCCTATTATGACAAATGTGGCTATGAACATTTGCAAGCAAGTCTTTGTGTGGATATAATTGGTTAACACTGAGCAATAGAATTGCTGAATCTTATGGTAAAGACTATGTTTAATTATAATAGAAATAGTTTCCAAAAAGGCTAACATTTTACATGTATTAGGGTTCTCGTTGCTCGGTATCCTCACTAGTACTTGGTTTGTCCATCCGTTTTGTTTAGTTTTTTAAGACAATTAATAGATGAGTAGAAATATCTTCTCATGAGACTTGAAATTGCAATTTCATATGAACAATCATGTTGAACATCTTTTCTTCTGCTTATTTACTATCTATAGATTATTTTGATGAAATGTCTGTCCAAATCACTTGCCTGTTTTTATTTTATTTATATTTTTTATTTTTTTAAAGAAAGGATAAGTTAAACTTTATTAATGTGATATATATTTTTTTTATTTTAATAAACATATAATGTATCTTTATCCCCAGGGGTACAGGTCTGTGAATCGCCAGGTTTACACATTTCACAGCACTCATCGTAGCACATACCCTCCCCAATGTCCATATCCCCACCACCCTCTCCCGTCTCCCCTCCCCCCAGCAACCCTCAGTCTGTTTTTTGAGATTGAGTCTTTTATGGTTTGTCTCCCTCCCAATCCCATCTTTTCATTTTTTCTTTTCCTACCTCCCCCCAACGCCCCCACATTGCATCTCCACTTCCTCATATCAAAGAGATCATATGATAGTTGTCTTTCTCTTATTGACTTATTTCACTAAGCATGATACCCTCTAGTTCCATCCACATTGTCGCAAATGGCAAGATTTCATGTCTTTTGATGGCTGCATAGTATTCCATTGTGTATATATACCACCTCTTCTTTATCCATTCATCTGTTGATGGACATCTAGGTTCTTTCCATAGTTTGGCTATTGTGGACATTGCTGCTATAAACATTCGGGTGCACGTGCCCCTTCGGAGCACCACGTTTGTATCTTTAGGATATATACCCAGTAGTGCAATTGCTGGGTCGTAGGGTAGCTCTATTTTCAGTTTTTTGAGGAACCTCCACACTCTTTTCCAGAGTGGTTGCACCAGTTTGCATTCCCACCAGCAGTGTAGGGGGGTTCCCCTCTCTCCGCATCCTCGCCAACATCTGTCATTTCTTGACTTGTTAATTTTAGCCATTCTGACTGGTGTGAGGTGGTATCTCCTTGTGGTTTTGATTTGTATTTCCCTGATGCCGAGTGATGTGGAGCATTTTTTCATGTGTCTGTTGGCCATCTGGATGTCTTCTTTGCAGAAATGTCTGTTCATGTCCTCTGCCCATTTCTTGATTGGATTATTTGTTCTATGGGTGTTGAGTTTGATAAGCTCTTTATAGATTTTGGATACTAGCCCTTCATCTGATATGTCGTTTGCAAATATCTTCTCCCATTCTGTCAGTTGTCTTTTGGTTTTGTGGACTGTTTCCTTTGCTGTGCAAAAGCTTTTGATCTTGATGAAATCCCAATAGTTCATTTTTGCCCTTGCTTCTGTTGCCTTTGGCGATGTTCCTAGGAAGAAGTTGCTGCGGTTGAGGTCAAAGAGGTTGCTGCCTGCGTTCTCCTCAAGGATTTGGATGGATTCCTTTCTCACATTGAGGTCCTTCATCCATTTTGAGTCTATTTTCATCTGTGGTGTAAGGAAATAGTCCAATTTCATTTTTCTACATGTGGCTATCCAATTTTCCCAGCACCATTTGTTGAAGAGGCTGTCATTTTTCCATTGGACATTCCTTCCTGCTTTGTCCAAGATTATTTGACCATAGAGTTGAGGGTCTGTTTCTGGGCTCTCTATTCTGTTCCATTGATCTATATGTCTGTTTTTGTGCCAGTACCATACTGTCTTGATGATGACAGCGTTGTAATAGAGCTTGAAGTCTGGAGTTGGGATGCCACTGACTTTGGCTTTCTTTTTCAATATTCCTTTGGCTATTCGAGGTCTTTTCTGGTTCCATATAAATTTTAGGATTATTTGTTCTATTTCTTTAAAAAAAGTGGATGGGATTTTGATAGGGATTGCATTAAATGTGTAGATTGCTTTAGGTAGAATAGACATTTTCACAATATTTGTTCTTCCAATCCATGAGTATGGAATATTTTTCCATTTCTTTGTGTCTTCCTCAATTTCTTTCATGAGGACTTTATAGTTTTCTGAGTATAGATTCTTTGCCTCTTTGGTTAGATTTATTCCTAGGTATCTTATGGTTTTGGGTGCAATTGTAAATGGGACTGACTCCTCAATTTCTCTTTCTTCTGTCTTGTTGTTAGTGTAAAGAAATGCGACTGATTTCTGTGCATTGACTTTATATCCTGCCACGTTACTGAATTCCTGTACAAGTTCTAGCAGTTTTGGAGTGGAGCCTTTTGGGTTTTCCACATAAAGTATCATATCATCTGCAAAGAGTGATAGTTTGACTTTTTCTTTGCCAATTTGGACGCCTTTAATTTCTTTTTGTTGTCTGATTGCTGAGGCTAGGACTTCTAGTACTATGCTGAACAGCAGTGGTGATAACGGACATCCTTGCCGTGTTCCTGACCTTAGCGGAAAAGCTTTCAGTTTTTCTCCATTGAGAACGATATTTGCAGTGGGATTTTCATAGATGGCTTTGATAATATTGAGGTATGTGCCCTCGATCCCTACACTTTGAAGAGTTTTAATCAGGAAGGGATGCTGCACTTTGTCAAATGCTTTTTCAGCATCTATTGAGAGTATCCTATGGTTCTTATTCTTTCTTTTATTAATGTATTGTATCACAGTGATGGATTTGCGGACGTTGAACCAACCTTGCAGCCCTGGAATAAATCCCACTTGGTCGTGGTGAATAATCCTTTTAATGTACTGTTGGATCCTATTGGCCAATATTTTGGTGAGAATTTTCGCATCTGTGTTCATCAAGGATATTGGTCTGTAATTCTCTTTTTTGGTGGGATCCTTGTCTGATTTTGGGATCAAGGTGATGCTGGCCTCATAAAATGAGTTTGGAAGTTTTCCTTCCATTTCTACTTTTTGGAACAGTTTCAGGAGAATAGGAATTAATTCTTCTTTAAATGTTTGGTAGAATTCCCCTGGGAAGCCGTCTGGTCCTGGACTTTTGTTTGTTTTGGAGATTTTTGATGACTGTTTCAATCTCCTTACTGGTGATGGGTCTGTTCAGGTGATCTATTTCTTCCTGGTTCAGTTGTGGTAGTTTATATGTCTCTAGAAATGTATCCATTTCTTCCAGGTTGTCAAATTTGTTGGCGTAGAGTTGCTCGTAGTATGTTCTTATAATTGTTTGTATTTCTTTGGTGTTGGTTGTGATCTCTCCTCTTTCATTCATGATTTTATTTATTTGGGTCCTTTCTCTTTTCTTTTTGATAAATCTGGCCAGGGGCTTATCAATCTTATTAATTCTTTCAAAGAACCAGCTCCTAGTTTTTTTGATTTGTTCTATTGTTTTTTAGTTTCTATTTCATTGATTTCTGCTCTGATCTTTATGATTTCTCTTCTCCTGCTGGGTTTAGGCTTTCTTTGTTGTTCTTTCTCCAGCTCCTTTAGGTGTAGGGTTAGGTTGTGTCTTTGAGACCTTTCTTGTTTCTTGAGAAAGGCTTGCACCGCTATATATTTTCCTCTCAGGACTGCCTTTGTTGTGTCCCACAGATTTTGAACCGTTGTGTTTTCATTATCATTGGTTTCCATGAATTTTTTCAATTCTTCTTTAATTTCCTGGTTGACCCATTCATTTTTTAGAAGGATGCTGTTTAGTCTCCATGTATTTGCATTCTTTCCAAATTTCCTCTTGTGATTGAGTTCGAGCTTTAGAGCATTGTGGTCTGAAAATATGCAGGGAATGATCTCGATCTTTTGGTACCGATTGAGACCTGATTTATGACCCAGGATGTGGTCTATTCTGGAGAATGTTCCATGTGCACTAGAGAAGAATGCATATTCTGTTGCTTTGGGATGGAATGTTCTGAATATATCTGTGATGTCCATCTGGTCCAGTGTGTCATTTAAGGCCTTTATTTCCTTGTTGATCTTTTGCTTAGATGATCTGTCCATTTCAGTGAGGGGAGTGTTAAAGTCCCCTGCTATTATTGTATTACTGTCGATGTATTTCTTTGGTTTTGTTATTAATTGGTTTATATAGTTGGCTGCTCCCATGTTAGGGGCATAGATATTTAAGATTGTTAGGTCTTCTTGTTGGACAGACCCTTTGAGTAGGATATAGTGTCCTTCCTCATCTCTTATTATAGTCCTTGGCTTAAAATCTAATTGATCTGATATAAGGATTGCCACCCCAGCTTTCTTCTGATGTCCATTAGCATGGTACATTGTTTTCCACCCCCTCACCTTAAATCTGGAGGTGTCTTCGGGTCTAAAATGAGTTTCTTGTAGGCAGCATATGGATGGGTTTTGGTTTTTTATCCATTCCGATACCCTGTGTCTTTTGATTGGGGCATTGAGCCCATTAACATTCAGGGTAACTATTGAGAGATAGGAATTTAGTGCCATTGTATTGCCTGTAAGGGGACTGTTCCTGTATATTGTCTCTGTTTCTTTCTGATCTACTACTTTCAGGGTGTCTCTTTGCTTAGAGGACCCCTTTCAATATTTCCTGTAGAGCTGGTTTGGTGTTTGCAAATTCTTTCAGCTTTTGTTTGTCCTGGAAGCTCTTTATCTCTCCTTCTAGTTTCAATGATAGCCTAGCCGGATATAGTATTCTTGGCTGCATGTTTTTCTCGTTTAGTGCTCTGAATATATCATGCCAGTTCTTTCTGGCCTGCCAGGTCTCTGTGGATAGGTCTGCTGCCAATCTAATGTTTTTACCCCTGTATGTTACAGACTTCTTTTCCCGGGCTGCTTTCAGGATTTTCTCTTTGTCTCTAAGACTTGTAAATTTTACTATCAGGTGACGAGGTGTGGACCTATTTTTATTGATTTTGAGGGGCGTTCTTAGCATCTCCTGGATTTTGATGTTTGTTCCCTTTGCCATATTAGGGAAATTCTCTCCAATAATTGTCTCCAATATACCTTTTGCGCTCCCCTCTCTCTTTCTTCTTCTTCTGGAATCCCAATTATTCTAATGTTGTTTCGTCTTATGGTGTCTCTTATCTCTCGAATTCTCTCCTCGTGGTCCAGTATTTGTTTGTCTCTCTTTTGCTCAGCTTCTTTATTCTCTGTCATTTGGTCTTCTATGTTACTAATTCTTTCTTCTGCCTCATTTATCCTAGCAGTGAGAGCTTCCATTTTTGATTGCACCTCATTAATAGCTTTTTTGATTTCAACTTGGTTAGATTTTAGTTCTTTTATTTCTCCAGAAGGGGCTTTTATCTCTCCGGTGAGGGTTTCTCTAATATCTTCTATGCCTTTTTCGAGCCCAGCTAGAACCTTGAGAATCATCGTTCTGAACTCTAGATCTGTCATATTACCAATGTCCATATTGATTAGGTCCCCAGCCTTCAGTACTGCCTCTTGTTCTTTTTTTTGAGGTGAGTTTTTCCGCCTTGTCATTTTGTCCAGATAAGATTTGCTTTCTCCTCCTCTAGAATTCCACTGTTCTTGGTGAGTGAAGTTGGTCTTGGCTGGGTTTCTTGTTGATCTTCTGGGGGAGGGGCCTGTTGTGATTCTCAAGTGTCTTTGCCACAAGCGGAATTGCACCGCCCTTGCCAGGGAGTGGGTTAAGTAATCTGCTCGGGTTTGCTTTTGGGAGCTTTTATTCCCTGAGCGCTTTCCGTAGAGTTCTGGAGGACGGGAATGAAGATGTCGGCATCCCAATCTCCGGCCCGGAGGAGCCGAGAGCTTGGGGTTCCGCTCCTCAGTGCGCCCTCAGAGAAAAGCGCCCAACCGCCCGCCTCCCTGGCCTGTGGTCGCACCTGTCGGAAAGCAGTCAATTGCTGGCACTTGGAGAAATGCGCCCAGTCGCTTCCATCTATGTGGCCTCCGGCTGCGCTCTGAGCCCACCCAGCCTGCGACCGACACAAGTTAACCCCGGGCTGAGAGCTCACTCCTCAGCTTTGTCATTGTAGCCGGCTTCCCCGCTCTAATACCTGCGAGCTCTGTGGCACTCAGACACCCCCAGTCCTTCTGTGACCCCATGGGACCTGGGGTTACGCTGATCCCACCTGGGCTTCCCCCCGGTTTAGCCTCCGGAGCGAAGTCCCTCCGTGGAGCAGACTTTTAAAAGTCCTAATTTTGTGCTCCGTTGCTCCGCCACTTGCCGGGAGCCGGCCCCTCCCCCGGCGGTCTATCTTCCTGTTGATTTGGATTCACCTCTCCCCAGGTCCTACCTTTCAGAAAGTGATTGATTTTCTGTTTCGGGAATTGTTGCTCTTCTTCTCTTCGATTTCCCGTTGGATTTGTAGGTGTTCACAGTGGTTAGATACGCTGTCTAGCTGATCTCTTGCTACCTGATGTCATCTCAGCCTTCTACTTCTCCGCCATCTTGACTCCTCCTATTAATGTGATATATTAATGAAACAAATTCATGTAACTATATGGCAGCATCATTATTAAGTCAAAAATTAGTTTATTAAATAGTTTTAATCAATTTTCCCTCTGGTCTCCTATATCTATTCTGTAAGTTGTTATATTGCTAATATTTTCCAGAATTTGGAGTAAATTTTTAAATTTTTTAAATGCTTTTTCTTTTTGAGGTTTTATTTTTAAGTAATATCACCCTGAATGTGCCCAGTCAGTCTCATCTTGCCTGTTTTTAAATTTTTTTCCTTATTGTTGAGTTTTGAGAGATCTTGATATATGCTGGATACAAGTTTTTTATCAGATGAATGTTTTACAAGTATTTTCTCCCAATCTGTAACTTGTCTTTTCATTTTTTTAATAGTGTCTTTTGCACAGTAGAAATTTTAAAATTTTGAGGCAATCTAATTTTTTCTCATGATAGGGCTTTGGTGTTCTCTCTAAGAAATCTTTTCATAATCCAAGGTGAGAAATATTTTCTGCTTTCTTCTAGAAGTTTCACAGTTTTGGGGTTACATTTAGCTATATGGATCCATTTTGAGTTAATTTTTGTGTATATTGTGTGATACAGGTTGAAGAGCATTCTTCAAATGTATATGTATATGTAAATGTATATCCAGTAATTCCATTATGGTTTCTTGTAAGATTCTCTTTTGTCCATAGAATTGCCTTTGCATCTTTGTTGAAATCAGTTGCCCAAATACAAGGGTCTATTTCTGATCTCTCTTTTGTTCTACTCTTTTGTGTGTCTATTCTTTCCTTAATACCACATTGTCCTATTTAACTTTAGAGTAAATGTTCAAATCACGTAGTGCATTACTCTGCCTTCCCATATACATTTAAGAATCAGGTTGTCAATATCTATAAAAAATAATGCTGTGATTTTTTTAAAGATTTTATTGAATCTATAAATTGGTATGTGGAAAATTAACATTGATATTGAAACTTCTAATCAATGAACATGATGCATTTCTTATTTGGACCATGTTTTCTTTCATCATGTTTTATAATTTTCAGCATGCAAATCTTGCATATGTTTTGTTTTAAAATTCACATATTAGTTCCATTAGCTTTTATGCACATTCCTTGTGATTTTCTTGGTAAAACAAGCATTTTATCGGCATATAGGAGGTGTGTTATTTCTTTCTTTCTAATCTTTATTTCTGTTACTTCCTTTTCTTGCCTTATTGCACTGTCTAGGGCCTCCAATACAACTTTGAATAGAAGAAAGTGTGAACTGACATCCTAAATTCCTAATCACTGGAGAAAAAATTCAGTCTTTCATCATCAAGATTGCCATTAACTGTAGCGATGGCTATGGCTTTTTGTAAATGGTGCTTGTCTGGTTAAGGAAGTTTCTTCTATTTGCAGTTCACTGAAAGTTTTTATTATGAATGGGTGTTAAATTTTGTTTAAAAAAATAACATTTTTTTACATTGTGAAAATTAATAAAGGAAATCTCACTAAAACGGACTTGGGAAGTTTGGCAAGGGGAGCTCTCATACCCTAACACTTGCTGTCAGTTGCAAATCCAACAGAAAGAGACTGCAAATCAATACTAACACAGCCCAGCCAAGAGAAATTGTCACAACTCAACCAATGAAGAACCACTATACTTCAACCTCCCAATTTACTCTTTTACTTTTACTGTTTACAACCAACCAGTTTACGGTTTACTTTTAGTTTATAACAACCCCTTCCAACTTCCCCCTTTCCTCTATAAAAGAGTGTTTCTCTCCTTTGTGGTTTTGCCATAGCTTGCTTGTCCTGGATTGCAATTCTCTGCTCTTCCCAAATGAATCCATTTTTGCTGGTAAAATAACTGGTAATTTTATTTTTTTTTCTTTTAAAAATATTTTTAAATTTAAGTTTATTTTTACTTAGTGATTAAAAAATGGGATCCAGAGAAGACCCCCAACAGCTCTGAGGCTGGGGAGCAAACAGGTGCCACCAGCAGAGCCAATTCCTGAATAAACTCATTTTTGCTGGTAAAATAACTGGCAGTGTTATTATTTTTCTTTTTTTAAAATATTTTTACATTTAAATTAAATTTAATTAACATATACTGTATTATTAGTTTCAGAGTTAGAGTTCAGTGATTCATCAGTTGTGTATAACATCAAGTGCTCATTCCATCAAGGGCCCTCCTTCATGCCCATCACCCACTTACCCCATCCCCCCCATCTCCCCTCCAGTAACCCTGAGTTTGTTTCCTAGAGTTATGAGTTTCTTATGGTTTGTCACCCCCTCTGTTTTCATCTGATTTTTCCTTCCCTCCCCCTATGTTCATCTGTTTTGTTTCTTAAATTCCACATATGAGTGAACTCATATATTTGCCTTTCTCTGATTTATTTTGCCGGGCATAATACCCTCTAGTTCCATCCACGTCATTGCAATAGCAATATTTCATTCTTTTTGATGGCTGAATATTATTCCATTGCATATATACACCACATCTTCTTTATCCATTCATCTGTTGATGGATATCTGGACTCTTTCCAGAGTTTAGCTATTGTGGACATTGCTGCTATAATCATTGGGGTGCATGTGCTTCTTTGAATCACTGTATTTGCATCTTTTGGATAGATACCTAATAGTACAATTATTGGGGCATAGGGTAGCTCTATTTTTAACTTTTTGGGGGAACATCCATACTCTTTTCCAGAGTGGCTGCACCAGTTTCCATTCCCACCACCAGCGTGAGGGTTTCCCTTTCTCCACATCTTTGCTAACATCTGTTGTTTCCTGAGTTGTTAATTTTAGCCATTGTGACTGGTGTGAGGTGGTATCTCATTGTGGTTTTGATTTGTATTTCCCTGATGGCAGTTCTATTTTTAAGGTTAACATTACTTGGTGATCAGAAGTGGGATCCAGAGAAGACCCCCAACAGCTCTGAGGCTGGTGAGCAAACAGGTGCCGGTACCCACAGAGCCAATTGTGCTCACTGCTTTCTTCCCTACCCTGGGGTTTGAGGGTAAGTTTTCTCCTGGATTTTGAGCTTTACACTTTGTGTTCAAGCTCTTCAGACTTTATTCAGGATCTGTTTCAAGGTCTTGTGTTTTGTGTTTTGTGTGTGTGTTTTTTTTTTTTTAATTTGAGAGTACTTATTTGGCCTTTGGTCCAACTCTCTTTTAGGACCAGACTCTCCCTGTTGGAACTGTGCATTTGAACTGTGTTGGCCTGTCTGACCCCCTTTGGGGATTGGACCATTCCATCAGGAACTATGCCTGTTGGAATTACACAAACCTTTAGTCTGACTCCTATTTGGGATCAGATTGTTCCTACTGAACTGTGCTAGCCTTTGGTCTGACTCCTTTTTGGAACCACATTTTACTACTGGAACTTTGCTGGCTTTTGGCCTGATTCCTTCTAGAACCACGCTGCTCCTACTGAAACTGCTGTTTAGGAGTTTATATCTTTGCTCTAAAGAAAAACCTCTAAGAAATGGTATCCCGGTCATCAAAATGCTCTGAGGGCTGCCTCCTCCTTTCCTCCTCCACCACTATGGGCACTCTGTTGGTTTTATATTTTCAAACTATGGTCCCTTCACATGTACATTTATAACTGAGTATACTGACCTGACCAAAAATAATTTATAACTTCAGTGGCCTTATAAGAAATTTTAATATCCCCAAACTCGTTTTACTCAAAACTAAGTTAGAAAGCCATGGCTCCAAAACAAACAAACAAAAACTGAATGAGATACCTCTTTTAAATGTTACCTTGAGGCTTCCAGATGTTTTCAGGATTCTGTTTGCCTCTTTGTGAAATACTATTTCTTTATTTTTTAAAAATTTTCATTATATTCAGTTAGCCAACATATAGTACATCATAAGTTTTTGTTGTAGTGTTCAATGATTCATTACTTGTGTATAATATTATTTCTAAATTAATTGAGGCAAACAAACAGTTGAAAGGGGTCAAAATGGCTTCTGAGGCCTCATCCCATTCCCTGGGCCACCCACCCCCTGGCTGCAGACAGTAGAAGCCACCTTGTGCTCAGGCCCCAACTCTGGTGTCACTTTCCTCTATTCTCTCTATAGAACTTGCATTTTCCTCATAATCTATTCCCATTCCTCCTCTCCTGAAACTATCAAAACCCCCTCTTTAAAGTTAAGTCTTGTGAGTACCTAAATAAACCTCAGGTTTCCCACATTCCCTTGACTATGTCCAAAATGAGAACCATAATTAAAGTTTCTTGAAGTGACTGGTACATACATGCAGCAATCCGTCTTGATGACAGCACATGCCAGGAGCGATTCTATTTTGCAGAACTGCTTATCTCATTTGGAAACTCTCCAATAAGGAGGGTGACTGCCTTATGGGTGGAATCAAAGGTGGTAGTCATGTGTTTGGCTAAAGCTTATACCTGCATTCTATGTCAGTGGTTGGCCACAGAAGGAGAGAGAATGGACAGGGGTTGAAACCACCAAGATGTTCTGCTGGTTCTATGTCAGGCCCTGACCACCTCCCAGTTGGTAGTCTTCTCCTATAAGTGGGTGAGTCTGTGGCCTGGCAGGTGGGGCACCCCAGATTCAGTACTTAGTCTAGTTATAGGGTAAGTAGGGCCAGCCATGAGTACCACATGCCCAAAGCCATCCCCACAGAGAGGGGAAGGCACCCACAGGAATGAATGCTTGTTTCCATAGTCAGGTACCAGCAATGATGAGTAAAGTATAACTGCATTGTTGTGTGGGGATCCATCCTACATTATGACCTGTAGCATCTGTGGTCCTGTTGTGCCTCTCTATGCAAATGGGGCCATTCCCATGATTTGTACCTATGTTGCATTTAATCACCCCAAGCCAACCCAAAAGCCATCCCATACCTATTCTATAGGTAGAGTCTTATTTAACTGTTCCCATATCAAGTGGAAAATTTTGCTCTTTGTGTCTTCCTGGACAGGGAACCTGGATACCTTAGTGAATATGGGTCAGTCCAAGTAGGGGCATGAAGGTGTTATACCAAGTATAAAAGCATTCCCAAGTGCTGTGGAGGGCAGCCTGGATTTGTCAAAGGAGGCCCATGGTCGCTGATAGGGGGAGTTCACTACACACCCAATAGTTGGTCTTTTTCTATAAGGAGTTGTGGTCAGGGCCCATTTGGTAAATGGGTTTCCTATGCAGAATCTATGGGCAAAAAGTAAGATGTTGAGTAGGCACCAGAAAATGCTAGTGACAATTGACTAATAGAATCAGGAGGGGGGGTTGTTCTTGGATAACCCTACCCCTGGCCTCAGTCTAGCTCCAAATTGACCGTACCAAATTGTTAGCTCCTTTTCTGCTACATGGCAGAACTGCTACATGACAAACTTGGAAAGGATAATGGGGTTACCACAATTCTCTGTAGGGCATTATGATAATGTCCCTTTTCACAAGAGGCCTAGGGTTATGTATCTTCATTGTTTTCAGTGGAGTAGGGTGAAGAAATGGGGGGATGGTTGGGACCTGTTCTATCCCTATCCTACAGGACTGAAAACCCAAAACACTGTACACTTGTTTGTCATTTCCAGGGCTACATAGTTACATGTTCTTCTATAGATAGATCTTGTGACAAGGGCAGTAAAAAGTTATCTTGTGTCCCTACATGCAGCAAAGAGCATCCTTCCTGCATGCTGTCTACTTGTATTCTAAGGGTGACATCAGGGGTCCTTGAGCAAATAGAGTATCGGCACTATTGGAATGTATATATTTATTTAATGTCTGTATAACTGTTGACAGGTGGTGTTTCCAAAAGGCCAGTAAATGGGTTTCTTGCTGCAATTATTTCAACAGTCCACTCACATATTCTATCAACCGAGCTGCACTGGGATTACATGGTAGATGAAAATGCCAATGGACATCTTGAGCTTTGGCCCCCACTTGCACTTTATGTCCTGTGAAATGGGAGCCTTGGTTGCTGTCAGTATCAGTGGACACCCTGTATGTAGCACACAGCTGTTCCAGGCCACAGATGTTGGCCTTCTGTGTGGCATACTTGGTGGGCTGGCTTGCAGGAGTCCTGAATAAGTGTCATGCATGTCAAAGCATAATGTCAGCCATCAGAGACTGGCAGGGGACCAATCAATCTGCTATCTCTGAACAGGGTGCCCTCTTCTCTTCCCCACTACCTGTCTGTGTCTCTTGACAAAGGTCATGGTCGTTCCTGGGCACAGGTTGGGCTTTGTTGGTAGATGGTTACAGTGTCTTGGTAATGCAGTGGTAAGCCCCAGTTCTTAACAACTGCCCACAAGGTCTGTTGTCCTCAATTTCCCATGTTGTATAGCTAAGTGGCATTGTCTTCTTTTGGCAAGTCTTCTAGGAGGCAGATGTGGCCCAACTCATTGTTCTGTTGATTACCAGGTGGGATGTGTGCAGTGTGTGCCTCTACATGGTAAACAGTAGTGTTCATACCTTGTATGCACTGGAGTTCCACATGTTGCTTCCCCAGCATGGGTGCCCTGTCACCATCTAGTCCTGTGCCTTCCATTGAAGAAATCATATGGTTGGTCCCTTATAGATTTCCCAGATTCTGTGCATAGAACAATGGAATTGGGCTCATGAAGCACCTATGTTGTTTGCAGTTCAGCCCATTGACTACTATGTCTGGCACCAGAGTCCATTAGATAGTTTCAGTTGAGGGTTGGATGGCAGTAGCTGTCCAGGTGCAGAGGTCACACCTTGCTGACCCTACACCTTGCTGACCCTACAAGCATGATCAGGGATTGGTAACTGTAAAGAATGGCAACTGTGGTGGCTTTGCAACCTCAGTTAATGGCTTTCCTTCAGAGGTGACATGAGTCACCAGGCCAAGAATGGAGTGCAGCTCCACACTAAGAGGGCTATTTGTCAAGGTACTGTGTTGTTGCAAGTAGGCATGCCATTTAGCTGCAGTCTGGATTTGGGCAATACCTGACTTGAGCTCTTGGAATGTATCCTTTAGCCATGCTGCTATAGGATACTGAGTGCAAATGGTCACTGGGATCCTGTTAGTCGTGTCTTCTACTTGCCATAAGGCATGGTAATTAGCCCACAGTTGTTCTAAAATGCATTATCATGCTTCAGTTCCTTTCCATAATGGTGACCAGAAGACTTACAGTATGCATTTGTGCCCTTGCCATTGCCATAAATTCCATCTAAACCCTTCTGGGTAACTGGCTCCATCCAGTCAAGTGGCTGCCCCTGTACATGAACGCCTAAGTCTTGGATCTGTGTAACAGCCACCTTGGCTTGTTCGAATGCTTCTCTTTCCTTTGAAGACCAATCCCAATGGGCTTCTGTTCTTACAAATCTATAAAGGGGCTGAAGCACTTGAGCCATGCAAAAGATAAATGGATACCAAGACCCTAAGAAACCTAGGAAAGTTTGCAGCTGCTATGGTGTGGTGAGATGTGGATATCCTTGTATCTTATCAATAACTGCTACAGGAACAACTTCTTTAAAAAAAATTCCAGTATAATTAACATGCAGTGTTTAATAGTTTCAGGTGTACAATATAGTGATTCAGCAATTTTATACATTACTCAGTGCTTATTATGTTAAATGTACTCTTTAATCCTCTTCACCTATTTTACCTATGCCCACCTACTTCTCCTATGGTAACCGTCAATTAGTTCTCTATATTTAAGAGTCTGATTTTTGTCTTTTTATTTCCTTATCTGTTTGTTTTGCTTCTTAAAGTCCACAAATGAATGATCTTATACAGTATTTGTCTTTCTCTGACTTATTTTACTCAACATTATATTCTCTAGATCCGTATATGTTGTTGCAAATGGCAAAATTTCATTTTTTATGTCTGAATAATATTCCATTGTATGTATATATACCACCTCTTCTTTAGCCATCCATTTATCAATGGACACTTGGGCTGCTTTCATAAATTGGCTATTGCGAATAATGCTATAATGAACATAGCAGTGCATATATCATTCAAATTCATGTTTTTCAATTTTAGGGGTGAATACCCAGTTGTGAAATTACGGTTCATATGGTAATTCTATTTTTAATTTTTTGAAGAACTTCCATCTGTTTTCCACAGCGACTGTACCGGTTGGTATTGTCACCTATAGTGTTTAGGGTTCCTTTTTCTCCCCATCCTCACTAACACCTGTCATTTCTTGTGTTGTTGATTTTAGCAATTCTGACAGATGTGAGAAGATATCCCATTGTAGTTTTGATTTACATTTCCCTAATAATATCTGATGTTGAGGATATTTTCATGTGTCTGTTGGCCATCTGTATGTCTTTTTTGGAGAAACGTCTGTTCATCTGCTCATTTTTAAATTGGATTATATGGGGTTTTTAATGTTGAGTTGTATTCGTTTTTTACATATTTTGGATAATCCTTTAACAGATATGTCGTTTGCAAATAACCTCTCACAGTCAGTGGATTGTCTTTTTGTTTGTTTGTTTCCTTCATTTTGCAAAAGCTTTTTATTCTGATATAGTCCCAATAATTTAATTTTGTTTTTGTTTCCCTTACCTTAGGAGATATATCTAGGAAAATGTTGCTATGGTTGAGGGCAAAGAAATTACTGCCTGTGTTTTCTTCTATAGATTTTATGGTTGAGGTCTCACATTTACGTCTTTAATCTATTGCAAGTTTATTTGTGTGTATGGTGTATGAAAGTGGCCTAGTTTCCCTCCTTTTCATTTAGCTGTCCAGTTTTCCCAACACCATTTGTTAAAGAGACAATCTTTTTCCCCATTGTATATTCTAGTCTCCTTTGCTATAGATTAGTTGACCATAAAAGCCTGGGTTTATTTCTGGGCTCTCTAATATGTTCCTTTTGTCTATATCTCTGTTTTTGTGCCAGTACTATACTGTTATGATTACTATAACTTTGTAGTATATCTTGAAATCTGGGATTGTAATATTTTCCATTTTGCTGTTCTTTGTCAAGATTGCTTAGGTTATTTGAGTTCTCTTGTGGTTCCATACAAAGGTTTAGGATTCCTTGTTCTAGTTCTATGAAAAATGCTTTTGATATTTTGATAGGGATTGCATTAAATGTGTAGATTGCTTTGGGTAGTATGTCTATTTTAACAATATTTGTCTTCCCAAACCACAAGCAAGGAATATCTTTCCCTTTGTGTCATCTTCAACTACTTTAATCAATGTTTTATAGTTTTCAGAGTATATTCTTCCATCTCCTTGGTTAAGCTTATTCCTAGGTATTTTACTCCTTTTGGTGCAGTTGTAAATGGGATTGTTTTCTTAACTTTCCTGCTACTTTATTAGTGGATAGATGTGCAATAGATTTCTATATGTTAATTTGGTATTCTGGGACTTTACTGACTTCATTTATCAGTTCTAGGAGTTTTGGTGTAGTCTTTAGGGTTTTCTATATATAGTATTGGATTATCTGCAAATAGAGACTAACTTTCTCCTTACCAATTTAGATGGCTTTTATTTCTTTTTCTTGTCTGATTGCTATGGCTAGGACTTTCAGCACTATGGTGAATAAAAGTGGTGAGAATAGACATCCTTGTCTTGTTCCTGACAGGGGAAAATTCTCCCAGTCTTTCACCATTGAATATGGTGTTAGTTGTGGGTTTGGATATATGGCTTTAATTATATGGAGTTATATTCCCTCTAAACCTGTTTTGTTGAGTTTTTATCATGAATGGATGCTGTATTTGTCGAGTGTCTTTTCTGCATCGATTGAAATGATCATATATGTTTCATCCTTTCTCTGGTTGATGTGTTGTATCACATTGATTGACTTGAAATATTGAATCACTCTTGCATCCCTGAAATAAAGCCTGCTTGGTTTTGATGGCAAGTTTTTTTTAAATGTATTTTTGGATTTGGTCTGTTAGCATATTGAGGATTTTTGGATCTATGTTCATCAGTGATATTGGCCTGTAATTCTTTTTTTGTAGTGTCTATCTTGTTTTGGTATCAGGGTAATGGTGGCCTCATAGAAGGAATTTGGAAGCTTTACTTCCTCTTCTATTTTTGGAATAATTTGAGAAGAATAGGTTATTAACTCTTCTTTAAATGTTTAATAGAATTCATCTGTGAATCCACCTGGTCCTGGACTTTTATCAGGAGTATTTTCAATAACTTAATCAATTTCATGCTAGTAATTGGCCTGTTCAAATTTTCTATGTCTTCCTGATTCAGTTTTGGGAGGTTCTATTTCTAGGATTTATCCATTTCTTCTACGTTGTCCAATTTGTTCACATATAATTTTTCATGAGATTTTCTTATAATCATTTGTAATTTTGTGGTGTTGGTTGTTATCTCCCCTCCTTCATTTCTGAATGTATTTATTTGTGCGCACTCACTGTCATGTTCTCTTTCACTCTCACTCTTGCTCTTTCTTTTTGAGTTTGGCTAAAGGCTCATCAATCTTCTTGATCCTTTCAAAGAACCAGCTCCTGGTTTCATTAATCTGTTCTATTGTTTTTAAGTCTCCATTTCACTTATTTCTACTCTAATCTTTATTATTTCCTTCCTTCTACTGGCTTTGGTTTTGTCCTTTTTCCAGTTCCTTTAGGTGCAAGGTTAAGTTGTTTATCTGAGGTATTTCTTGCTAATTGAGGTAGGCCTGTATTGATATAATCTTTCCTCTTAGAACAGCTTTTGCTGCATCCCAAAGATTTTGGACCATTGTGTTTCATTTTCATTTGTCTTCATGTATTTTTTATTCCTCTTTGATTTCTTGGTTAACTCATTCATTGTTTAGTAGCAGGTTATTTAGTTTTAAATTTAAAAATTTGATTAAAAATTTTAAATTTGTGATTGATTTCTGGTTTTGTACCATGTGGTTGGAAAAGATGCATGATATGATTTCAGTCCTTTTGAATCTGTTGAGACTTGATTTCTGGCCTAACATGTGATCTATTCTGGAGAATGTTCCATGTGCACCCAAAAATAATATGTATGCTGCTGTTCTAGGATGGAATGTTCTGATTATATGTGTTAGGTACCTCTAGTCCAATGTGTGATTCAAAACTACTGTTACCTTGTTAATTTTCTGTCTGGATGATCTATCCATTGATGTAAGTGGGGTGTTAAAGACCCCTACTATTATGTTATTATTCTCAATTTCTTACTTTATGTCTGTTAATAGTTGCTTTATGGATTTAGGTGCTCCTAGGTTGAACACCTAATTGGTTATATTTGGGCGCATACAATTATGCCTTCTTGTTGGTTTGTTCCCTTTATGTTTATGTCTCTGTCTCTTGTTACAGTCTTTGTTTAAAATCTGTTTTTCTGATCTAAGTATTGCTATCCTAGACTTTTGCTTCCATTTGCATAGTAAATGTTTTTCCATCCTCTCACTTTCAATCTACATGTCTTTAGATCTGAAATGAGTCTCTTGTAGGCACCATTTATAGATAGGTCTTGTTCTTATCCATTCAGTCACCCTGTGTCTTTTTATTAGAGCAGTTAGTCTGTTTACCTTCTAAGTAATTATTAATAGGTATGTACTTACTGCCATTTTGTTATTTGTTTTATTTTTTATTTTTTTTAGCTTTTATTTGAGAGAGAGAGAGGAAGTGAGAGAGAGTATGAGCAGTGGCAGGGGAGAGGGAGAAGCAGACTCCCATCTGAGCAGAGAGCCAGATGTGGGGCTTGATCTCAGGACCCTGAGATCATAACCTGAGCAGAAGGCAGATGCTTAACTGACTGAACCACCCAGGTGCCCCTTTGTTACTTGCTTTATAGTTATTTTTGTAGTTCTTCTCTTGCTCTCTTCCCTTGTGGCTTAATGGTTCATTTAGTGATATGCTTGGATTCCTTTCTCTTTATTTTTTTGCATAATTATAGGTTTTTGATTTGTGGTTATCATTAGGTTCATGTCTAACATCTTATGCATATAGCAGTTATATTAAATTGATGGTAGCTTAAATTTGAACCCTTTCTAAAAGCACTATATTTTTACACCTCCCACCACATTTTATATATGTGATGTCAGACTTTATATCCTTTTATTTTATGAATCCCTTGACTGATTTTTATAGGTACAATTGATTTTACTGCTTTTTGCTTTACCTCCATACTAGCTTTATAACTAATTTACTACTTATTATGTTTGTAATTATATGTGAAATGTTTTCCTTTCATGATTTTCTTACTCTTGATAGTGGCCTTTTCTTTCCACAAAAAGAATTTCCTTTAATGTTTCTTGTAAGACTGGTATAGTAGCAATGAACTGCTTTCACTTTTGTTTGAAGAACTATTCATTTCTCCTTCTATCCTGAAAGAGAGCCTTGCTGAGTAGAGTGTTTTTAAGGGCAGGTTTTTTTCTTCTCAGCACTTTGAATATATTATGCCACTTATGGCCTCAGAGTTTCAGCTGAAAAATCAGCTGATAGACTTATGGGGTTTCCCTATTATGTAACTGCTTTATTTTTCACTTGCTGCTTTAAGATAAAATCTCTTTACCACTACCTTTTACCTTTTTAATTGTTATGTATCTTGGTGTGGACCTCTATGCATTGACTTTATTAGGGGCTCTCTGTGTCTCCTGGATCTGGATGTCTGTTTCCATCCCCAAATTTGGGAAGTTTTCATCTGCTATTTCTTCAAATTTTGCCCCCTTTTCTTTCTCTTCTCCTTTTGGGATTTCTATAATGTGAATGTTATTATGCTTGATGATTTTGCTGAGTTCCTAACCTATTCATATTTTTTATTCTTTTGTGTTGTTCAGCTTGATTGCTTTCTGTTACTCTATGTTCCACCTTGCTGATTGATTCTTCTGCCTCCTCTACTCTATTTATTCCCTCTAGCATATTTTTAATTTTGGTTGTTGAGTTCTTTACCTCTGATTGGTTCTTTTTTATATTTTATAGCCCTTTTTTGAAGGTCTCCCTGAGGTCATCCACTCTTTTTTTAAGTCCAGTAATTATCTTTATGACCATTAATTTGAGTTTTTTTTTAATCAAGCATATTTCTTATCTCTGTCTCATTTTAGTTCTTTTGCTCTCATTTTGTCCTGTCCTTTCATTTAGGACACATTTTTCTGTTTCCTCACTTTAACTAACTTTCTGTGTTTGTTTCTATGTATTAGGAAAGTCAGTTATATCTCCTGACTTTGAAAGTAGGGACCTTATGAAGAAGAGGTTCTGTGGTGCCTGTTTACCAGAAACAGGTGCTTCAGGGGTTTCTCCTATGTGGATTCCATGTTCTCTACTGCTGTAGGCTAAGCCTCACTTTCCTCCAGTCCAGTTGGCTACAATGGCCTGTTGGCTACAATTTGCCTGTTGTAGGCTGGCTTAGGTCCCTCTGCTGTCAAGGGGCCAGTCTGGGACTGCTGTGGACTTGCAGTTGGGTGGTATCAGCAGTCAGACAAGATGCCTGCCCTTAACTCATTTGCTGGGGCTGCAGTCACACTGAACTCAGGGCACTCTCCCTGTGTTGCTGAGAGGCTTTGGTTGGTGGGTGAGACCTGCAGACTAACGAGATACCAGCCTCCAGTCCAGCTACCAGAACTACAGTGACCCCGAACTGTGGGTTTATCTCCCTGTGCTGCCCCCTGGCAGGTTCTTGTTGACAGATGGGTCTGGAAATCTGATTAGATACCTGCCCCCATCTATCTGTTTGGGTGGCACATGCATTGATTGACAGGGCACCCTGCACTACCAATTATAAGGTTCAGCTGTTGGGACTACAGTAGAACTAGTGTGTGTAGTTATCTTCCCTTTACCTTCCCTCCTCAGGGCAGGTGTCACTTTGAAGGCAGCCCCTCTAAGTTGGGCATGTTGGATGTGGCAGATCCACAGGAGAATACGAGGGCAGGGGACATGCTGTTAGCAAGGTAGCTGTAAAGTATTCTCACTGGTTCCCGTAAGTGCCAGGCTATCTAGGCTAGGGAGGGGGCAAATGGTCCCACCAGCTCTTTTGTTCTTGGAGAAGTCTAAAGATCACTGCTTTCCAGCACATACTCTGAGATTAATTAATAAATATCCTTCACTATACCCCAGATACTTTTCAAACTTCTGCTTCTATGCTTATCTCAGTGGGATTGCTTGTTTTTCTTGCTCCTTAAGGGCAGGGACTCAGTTTCCTATTGCCCTCTGGCTCTCTTAGAACTAAGCCCACTGATTTTTAAAGTACCCTGAATTAAGTTCTCCTGGTTGCACAAACTCACAAAGTTAAGCCCTACTGGCTTTCAAAGCCAAATGTTATGGTGCTTTTATTCCCATTGCATGTCCCCCAAGTCTGGTACCTTCTGTGGAGTCTGCTTCTCTCTCTTTTCCATGCTTGTGGGGTCCCTCTTATTTGCAGTTAGTCTTAGCAGGAGTTTTGTTTCCCACTGCATCTCCACCCCACCTCCACTTTTCAGTGTGGCCTCCTCTCTATGATGACCTGTGGAAGGTCTCTTCTGTCAGTCTTTAGGTCATTTTCTGGGTTAGTTACACTGACACGGCTATTATCTTGGTGTGCCCAAGGGAAACTTAGGATCCTCTTACTCTATCACCTTCCCAGAAGTCCCTTGAAAACCTACAATATTAAAGCCATAATATTATGGAGAATTTCATATTATTCATCCTTGGTTTTAGAATCAATTGTTTACATTGCCACATGCTATATTAACAGTGATTATTTAGGCTCAGTTCTGAGTATTTGTGATTTCTTAACACTTTGTCTTTATAAGATATCTTCCTTATTCCTGAGTTCTTCATTTTGATTCATTGACTCATTTGACTCAACTTTTAAAGAAGTTGGCACTTCTTTGAGTAATTGTTTTTAGGAGAGGGACATGGCCTCTCTGCTTTGAGTCATGGCATGTTGGAGGGTGTTTGTCTGTTCCTTTTAAATACAAATAATGCTTCTCCTGAATGTAAAATTACTGAGTCACAGTTCTTTCTCTGCAAACTCCACACACATTGTTTGAAGCTACATTCTTAACACTCTTTTTAAAAAACTCAACTGTATATTTACTTGGAGTAGTTTTGGGAGGCACTGAAAAAAATAGGAGAGTTAAAGCCTCCCCTTCATGCCTTGTGATTCTGTCAGACATGGGTTCTGTATTGTCACTTTGCCAAGTAAATTCAGAATTATTGTAACATTTCCTCACTACCCAGAGATCCAGTCTGTGTGTGATCAGAAGGGCGTGTTTTAAGAAAATGGCAGCCTCAGGGCAATTCCCCTCTTTTGGCCAATCAGTCATGTGTCCACATTAGCCTCAGCTTCCTAAGCCTGGGCAGAGATAGTGAGCGCAGTTGGGGGAGGGAGAATTTGCAGGCAGTGGGGAGCTCTTATATCTCAGGTTAGCCTAATAGCATTCATCAGTACTGAATTTTGGCAGGGCCCAGTTCTATTCGTCTGTTCACTTCATTGGCCAGTCTAGTCTTGGGTGCAGGCTATAAGCACTGCTTTCACATTAATACCACTTGGGGTGAAATTTGGGTCCTGTGTTGTAGATTTCAGCAGGGCAATAATTTGCTCACCTTGTCTCCAGGCATAGCTGGAGGCTCCATCAAACGGGCTCCTCCTCCTCCTGTTAATGGAAGGAGCCCAGTCTCTAGGGTGTTTCTTCCTTGAATTGTATCTTACTGGGGCACCTGAGTGGCTCAGTGGGTTAAGCCTCTGCCTTCGGCTCAGGTCATGATCTCAGGGTCCTGGGATCGAGTCCCGCATCAGGCTCTCTGCTCAGCAGGGAGCCTGCTTCCCCCCCCCCACTTCTCTGACTGCCTCTCTGCCTACTTGTGATCTCCCTCTCTCTGTCAAATAAGTAAAAAAATAAAATCTTTAAAAAAAAATAAAAAAGAAATGTATCTTACTAAAATTCTGTAACTCCAAAGTGCACTTGCCACTCCAATGTGATTCTCATTAATGAGTAAGTGTTGTGTTCCTGTGTGTCTTTTTTTTCAAGAGATGAATATTATAAGACAAGAGTATCATTTACTGAAGGGCTTTGTTTTACTGCTATGGAAACAGGTCTGGCCAAGGTTTGACGACTTGCACAGGATCCCACAGTTCATTAATGGGAGAGATGGAACATTGATCTCTTCTACCCTGCCTTTCTGTCTCCATATTATCTTGCTTTAGTTAATGAACCCAAATTTAATAATACCATAAACTTGGGACTGGGGCTTTACAGACAATGGAAATATTACTAAACATAGTTTAGAGTTTTATTTGCATTTATTCTACATATGAAAGTTAAAAAATCATGAAGCAGAACATTGAAAATCTTGGTAAAGAACATTTTGTTGTGAAACTTCGGAAGAACGTTCAAACTATATTGTCCTTTGTTATTGGCTAAATTTATATTCTGTATTAGAAGAAATCTGTGATAAACTTGAAACTCTGGAATTTAATTTCTACTTCTTTTTGCAGCAGCATGATTAGTAGAATTTTGTACTCACTTGTATCATCACTCACGTTCAGGTATGTGAAACTCTAGAAAAGGAGATAATTACACATATTGTTAAATTTTTTTTTAAATTTCTTTTCAGCGTAACAGTATTCATTGTTTTTGCACCACACCCAGTGCTCCATGCAATACGTGTCCTCCTTAATACCCACCACCTGGCTCCCCCAACCTCCCACCCCCTGCCCCTTCAAAACCCTCAGGTTGTTTTTCAGAGTCCATAATCTCTCATGGTTCACCTCCCCTTCCAATTTCCCTCAACTCCCTTCTCCTCTCCATCTCCCCATGTCCTCCATGTTATTTGTTATGCTCCACCAATAAGTGAAACCATATGATAATTGACTCTCTCTGCTTGACTTAGTATTAAATATTTTTTAATAATAAAGGACCTCAGGGGGGCACATTTTCACTGTCAATATGTTGCTAAAAAGCCCTTGTGCCCCATTTAATGTAATTTGTCTTGAAATTTTAGTTTAAGCTGAACGTTAAGAATTGCAGAGAAATGGTATCTAAGCCTGATAATAACATATTAGTATATTTTTTCTACCTGTAAAAGTAAATGAATGAAAGATGCTTTTTAAAATCCAAGTGTTTGTATTAAACACTTTATTTGTCTAGAAGTACTCCTTAATTCTGGAAACATTCTACTTGGACTTCTCTACATGACTGTAAGATTTCCTGCCATGATACAGAGTCACACAAAATACTTGCTTTCTTTTAAATGTATTTAAAATTAAAATTAAAATTTATTTTTAATTTTTATTATGCTCAGTTAGCCACCATATAGTACAAAAATTATTAAAAATTTATGACAAATTTATAATATTTTAATTTGCATTGGAATTATAAGAAAGTATTTTGAGGACTAATAAATTTATCTTCATAGATTATACAAGTAGTGTAATCAGTTTATGAAGAATGTGTTTAGAATATATGAAAGCAAGATTTAGCAAGTACTTTAGAGTTCAATCATGTATGTATTTATGGAACTGAATTCCTTCCCATGTGCCCAGCACTGTGCTAGAAGCATCTATTAATATATAATCTCACTGATAAAACATCTCACTAGTCAAAGTGGACTTTTAAGGGCATGTTAGTCATGCTCTCACTTGGTTTTTATTGCTAAATTTGTGAAAGTTATCTATATGAATGAGATTCTATTATTGGGAGAAGCCCCTTAAAATTTTTTTGCATTTAAGGTGAGTTTACAAGTTGAGACATGTAATTTTAATTCAGGTTGCCTGTGCTATCTTGAAGTATTAATCTGATGTGTCCTTTGTAAAAGGGCATGATAACATGAAATGTTGGTATGGGAATTTTAATTCTCTAACAGTTGCTTCCATTGGGTGAAAACTTAGTAATTGTTTTGAGATTCTAAGGCAACACAGTATTCTATACCAGTGGACAATTTAATCCTAAGTGACATTTTGGTATATCATTGGCCTAAATGTAGTCTAACTTTAAGAGTAAAAAACACTTTATCTTTATTCTATTTCTCTGTTGTAGAATATTTGGAATTATGCTGGTCTTTGTGGATCTGTCTCTCATCATTACAGACCTGGTTGTCACTAATAGTACAACGTATATTCCTTTCGTATATCGTTCAATTTCTTTAGCTATTGCTTTATTTTTTTTGATGGATATTCTTCTTCGAGCATATGTAGAAGGGTAAGTTTGATTAATTGTTTAAAAGCATGTGAAGCTATTTTGTACTTCTGTGAGCAACATCCCAAAATAATTACCAAGGCGACCCAACAAATGCATCCCTCTTTATCAAAATAATTCTCCTCAATGCAAATGATGGGTATTCATCCTTTCTTATGGCTGAGTAATATTCTATTGTATATATGGATTGACATGGATGGAACTGAAAGGGATTATGCTAAGTGAAATAAGTTGAGCAGAAAAAAACAATTATGATATAGTTTTACTTATATGTGGAACATAAGGAATAGCATGGAGGACATTAGGAGAAGGAAGGGAAAAAGGAAGGGGGTAGAATCAGAGCAGGAGATGAACAATGAGAGACTATGGACTCTGGGAAACAAACTGAGGGTTTCAGAGGGAGGAGGTTAGGGTTGGGTTAGTCTGATGATGGGTATTAAGGAGGGCACATATTGCAATGAACACTGGATGTTATACACAAATAATCATGGAACACTAGATCAATAACTAAAAAAAAAAAAAAAAAAGTAAAAAGAAAAGAAAAACTATTCCCCTTGGAGGAATGGTCAACAAGAAAACAATCTAAATTCTAATTTCTCCTGGATTGGGCTTTAATATTATTGTTGCAGCTGGCACTCTAGTTTCCAGCAGTATGTTATAGATCCTTCAACAGGTAAAGATTAAAGAGTTTGTAAAGTGGGGCCAGGCAACTATTGTGTCTGTGTGCACATTATTAAGAGGAAAATGTGTGTGAGCTATGAATATAAATCTCAACAAGAGTTGAATCTAAATAAAATCTGACAGTGTATCAATACTAGATAATAGGTCATGAACAATCCCCTACCTCGGTTGAAAAAATATTTATGTTGAAGTACATTAAGGTATCTGTGGCATGCTCATCCCATCAATGAAGCTTGGTGGTGAGGCAGCAGCTGATTTTCTTTGCTTGCTGGATTTATGAAAAGGTGAACAAAGTGGGCCAAGCCCTGGAAGATGTCAGCAGTGAGAGTCAGGGACTAATTCTCCAGTCTCATTTCATGTAGAGCATTTCAGAAGGCTACGTGTCTCCTCTTCTGCTGAACTTCTGTCCTCCTACTTCAGAACCAAGGACAGTTTTTACCCCCAGGTTACTCAGAGCCTTAGAGGAGCTACCCCAGAATTCGAAGAAGAGTTCCTTGGAGCACCAGAGCTCCTGGCTAAAGGAGCCAGTGTTGGGGAGAAAGGCAAAGTGGATAGAAGTTCAACTTTTACAGGGGAAATCCCAGCCTACAGGGATTCTACTCTAGGCACAAAGCCAGAGTTTGCAAACCAAATTACTGGACTGTGTGTTTCTCTTGCACAATCCTCACAGCCCACTTGCTCTAAGGCTGTGACACATTTAGCTTCTGTTGCTCAGTAGTATTGCCAAACAGCCCACCTTTCTCACCCAATACGTGAAGGCATTGCTTGCCTCTTATTCAATGGTTTGGTTATACCTCTTACCATACTTAAGTTGCCATATTGATGCTTTTGTCACTTGTGTGTATAAAATAAGATACAATTTGGATGTTTTCCTCCTTAGTCTAGTCTAGTATTCATTTTAAAGAATCCATTAAACTAGAATTCTTAATGGAATAAGTCAAATAATTTGTGTTCTTAAAATATCCTTATTTCTTTGGGACAGCATACACTAATATTTTTTGTTTTATACTACAGGATAAAATACTATTTTTCTGATGCACTTAACTTCTTGGATGCTGTCATTATTGTAATGACTCTACTGATTGATATTATTTATATGTTTTGTGACTTTAAGTCTCTTCAAAATATCCCCAGGTAAGATATATATGTTTATTTCTCTTAAAGTTTAATTTTTTTTCTTTTTTGGGGGTGGGGAGGGGCTTTCTCTGTATTTTTCCTTTTGTATAATCTTTCTAAGTCTGAATGTGCTGATTCTGAGCCAAATAAGCTACCAAAAATGAAATATTTAGAAAAATTTCCACATACTTAGAAACTAAAGGATTGTTGTATTTAGGGAAGAGTGAAGGGTATACAGATTAAGTACCTTTAGCTGAATAAAGAACATGGAGCCCACAAAGAAGAAAGTTGGGACTTTGCCTCTTGTACTCACTTTAGCTTCTCTACATTTTGAAGTTCCCACTGAGGTTTAAGAGGTGATTGCCTTTGTTCTCCTCTAGGATTTTGATGGATTCCTATCTCACATTTAGGTCTTTCATCCATTTTGAGTTTATCTTTGTGTATGGTGTAAGGAAATGGTCCAGTTTCATTCTGCATGTGGCTGTCCAACTTTCCCAGTACCATTTATTGAAAAGACGGTTTTTTTCCCATTGGATATTCTTTCCTGCTTTTTCAAAAATTGGTTGACCCTAGGTTAAGGGTCCATTTTTGGGCTCTCTATTCCATTCCATTGATCTGTGTGTCTATTTTTGTGCCAGTACCATGCTGTCTTGATGATCACAACTTTGTAATACAGCTTGAAGCCAGGCATTGTGATACTCCCGATGGGCATTAAGGAGGGCATGTGATGTGATGAGCACTGGGTATTCTAGGCAACTAATGAATCATTGAACATTACATCAAAAACTAATGATGTATTATATGTTGGTTAATTGAATTTTAATTAAAAAAAAGAAATTCCCACTGAATTCCCATTGAGCTTCAATTACAAGTTCCTTACACATGAAATTCCTGGGTTTTTCCTGTAACCAAGAGAGTACTAGTTTGAACATATCCAAAATTTGGGTGACTCCCAAGATGATTTCTCTCAGAAAGAACAAATGGAACAGAAAACAAGGTGACATAGGCAGAACCATGGTAGTGGAATTTTGCAGTATAGCTGAAATGAAGAAAGCTGAGGCAACATTAGAACTGTTTAGGTATCAGGAAACTAAAATGTGTATGAGAGACTGAAAATGTCCCCCTCTCCCCTGCTTTTCCTCTTGCTACAGTAGCAATGAAGAAAAGGAACAGATGTATATTGAAATATAGATGTTGGGTGGCTCACTCATTAGTCCCAAAATCTTGATCCTTTCTGTACTCCAACAGCTTAGGATTCAATTCAGGTCCCAATAAAATGTGATGTCCTATGATAGGCTTTTGAAGTTGTAGATCCAGTATGGTCCTCTGACTGGCAACCTCAGTATCACCAAAGAACTTACTAGAAATGCAAGAGGAAAAACACCTCAGGCCCTGCTCCAGACCTACTGAATCATATGCACACTCAAGTTAGAGAAACACATATTCAAACCATCCAGTTCTCTGCCATCATATTTTTTTCTGATAGTAGGAGAGCCACCAGCTAGCACACTCGGGAAATATCTTAATCTGCTGCCTGCCTGATAATGTGTTAGCAGCTGTAGTGAGCCTCGTTACTGATGGGAAAGACATAGGTGAAAAGGAACCATTTTGACAGAAGAAAGTTTTGATGTGAAAATGATGGGAAAATGCTCATCTTAAATCACAAAAGTTCAATCTGCAAATTCTAAGTCTATCATATAACTATTTCTCTCCCCCAGAGTTTCTCAACCTCTGCACTACAGGTACTTTGGACCAGAGAGTTCTTTTGTTATAAGGGCTATCCTGTGCACTGGTGTCTAGTAGCATTCCTGGCTTCTACCCACTAGCTACAACTAGCACGCCCTCATACAGTGTGGCACCCAAAAATATCCCCAGACATTGCCAAGTATCCTATAGGTGGGTGGTTAGGAGGCTTGGTTGGGGGGGGAGCGGTGTATGTGCAAAATCACCCCTGGTTAAGAACTACAGCTCTAGGCTTGATCCATATTGACAAAATCCTATTTCTAAAGCAAAAATGAATCTCTTTACCATTAGATTGACAATTTTCTTTCGACCTCTACGACTTGTCATTCTTGTAAGAGTTTTTCATCTGGCTCATCAAAAGAGACATCTTGAACAGCTGGCCAGAAGGATGGTAAGCAGGCAGAATATGTTTATGATTCAGAATATGTTTGCTTCAGGAAATACTGACAAGGGTTTTATATATCTCTATAATATTCTTTATTTTTATGATGATTTTTCATCTCATAAGTTAATGATTGTTTTCAACTCTCAGGTTTCAGGAAATAAACGGCGGTATAAGAAGGATGGATTTGACTTAGACCTCACTTATGTTACCGGTTTGTAAAGTTTAACTGTTGATTTACTTTGTATTAACGTCAAATCTTTCTGGTGTCTGAGTAATTACGTTCATCTTGTTCTTGCTTTGTCTGAGCCACGTTCTTTGAAAGCATTCTTTATCCATGAAGACATGAGCCACTATGGCGGCACAACATATTTGTAGTTTATCCCTGACAATGAAAAATCTGCATTGTCCTCTCAAATCATGGCTGCTTGGCTACCTTCCAGGAAATTGAATGGATTTCCAGTTGGCTCCCTTTGTTTGGTTTGGAATTTGAGTTCTAGTGTTTTTCTGGGGTATGAGGATTTCAGAAAGACCTGTTCTCTTCCAGAAACTCTGGAGAATAAGAGATCTCAGTTTTCTGAGTCAGGAACTTTGGAAGGTACCCTGAGAGTTCCCACCATTGCTGGAACCCAGATTTCTCATTTTTCTTTGGTGTCTAAATAGGAAATAAATTCTGACCACTGGTCAACACAAATCTGTCCCATATGGCGGGAACCAGTTGAGTCTTAAGAACACTGTGTGAGTTTAATGGTCATTATAGCAGATAATTTAATATGTTTTCTTGATTATACTGAGAAGTAGCTTTTTTCCCCGTCATTCTTAATCCAGAAAGTTCTTTTCTATGAAAAAGGAGTCCGATTGTATATAAGTTAAGTTCTCTATATTGTTTTACATTTATAATGATATTCATAGTAGTAACTATTTTGGCTTACAGAGCGTATCATTGCCATGTCATTCCCATCTTCAGGAAAGGAGTCTTTCTATAGGAATCCCATTAAGGTAAGTGTATTTAACAAGTGCTCATAATTGTCAGTAAACATAGACTGTGGAGTCATAAATTTAATATTGGCCCAGAGATGGCAGTGTTCCAAAAATTTACTCTCTCCAGTAAAGAATTATAATGGACTGAGAGCAATTAGTTTTTGCTGTATAACGGACCCCCCCAAAAATTAGGGGCTTATAGCACCAACCATTTACTTCGTTCATGATAATGTGGCTTTTGAATTTAGGTTGGGCTTGACTGGGTGGTTCTGCTGATCAGGGACAGGTGGACTAATCACAGCCGGGCTGATGCATACATCTGTGGGTACCTACTTGGCATCCGAGGATTGGCTATTCTGAAACAGTGTGGTTAGAGAGGTACCTGGGTGGCTCAGTTAATTAAGGATCCAACTCTTGATTTTGGTTTGGGTCATGAGATTGAGCCCGGTGTTGGACTCCACACACTCAGCACAAAATCTGCTTGAGATTTTTCTCCCTCTTCCTTTGCCCCTCTCCCTGCTCACTCACACTCATGTGTTTTAAATAAATAAGTAAAATCTTAAAAATAAATAAATAAATAAATAAATGGGATGGTTGGATGTCTCCATGTGATGTCTCATGCTCCAACAGACTAGTTCAGGTTTGTTCACATGGTAGCAGTGGCAAAGGTCCCACAAACAGCAAGCAAAAGAATACAGAGCCCTTAACAGCCCAGGTCCAAACTAGTATAATGTGGCTTCTACGTCATTCTGTAGTACAAGGAAAATTTACAATTCAGTCCAGATTCAAGGAGTAGAACAGACTGCATCTGTTGATGGCAGGAATTGCAATAAATTATGGTCATTTTTATAGTCTTATCATAAGAGAAAAGGATGAGAATTCTTTAAATAAAACATATGTTCTTAGGTCCTAAGTTATAGTGGAAGCATACTACTTTAGATTCTGTGGATTAAATTACTTCACCCTTCCATGAAGATGACAACAAAGACAAGGAAGCCCCTGCCCCTCTCAAACCCAAAGCCAAGTCAAAGGCTTAGAAGATCAAGAAAGTGGTGCTGAAAGTCATCCATGGTCATCAAAAAAAGATCTGCCGATCACCTACATTCTGATGGACCCAAGACGTTGTATCTCTGAAGGCAGCCCAAATATCCTCAAAAGAACACCCCCAGGAGAAACAAGCTTGACCACTATGCCATCATCAATTTCCCCTGACTATGGAGTCAGCCATGAAGAAAATAGAAAACAGTAACACACTTGTGTTCACTGTGGAGTCAAAGCCAACAAGCACGAGATCAAACAGGCTGTGAAGAAGCTCTAGGACATTGATGTGGCCAAGGTCGACACCCTGATCAAGCCTGATAGAAGAAGGCATATATTTCATGGACTCCTGACTATGATGCTTTGGATGTTGCCAACAAAATTGAGATCATCTAAACTGAGTCCCACTGGCTAAATCTAATTTTTTTTACCATAACTAATAAATTATCAATTCAAACATAAAATGATGTTTAATATGAAATTCCAGTTAAAAGCCATCATTTAAGAAGTTTGCATATGTGTGTGGCTATATATTAGTATAATTTATATTATTATATCAATATGATATAATTATGTATATGTCTTTATATAAGTCTACACATAAACATGCATATATAATTATGCTTTTGTTGGGGCATACAAATACTATAAATTGCGCTAATCTTAAGTGGCTCTTGATGAAATTATATATAGGTTATGTATGCATTTAACCAACACCCCTATCAATATATAGAACATTTCTTGCTCTTTCTTAGTCAATATCCCAACACACTAGAGGTAATTATTAGTAAAAGTAAAAATTAAAATTAGTAAAAAGTAAAAATTAGTTTTACTTTTTCTTGAATTTCACATAAGTGGAATCATATAATACATCTTTTTTGACTGACATTTTAATGCCCAAAATCTGAGATTCCTTCAATATTGTTGTACAGTTCTTACAACATTTACAACATTTACATTACATTTACATTTTACTTATTTATTTATTTATTTATTTATTATTTACTTATTTATTTACAATTTACATATTACTTGTTTAGTATTTTAGTATTTGTTTAGTATTTACTGCTATCTAAAATTCTATATTAAAAGCCCAAGTATTCAGGGGCACCTGGATGGGTCAGTTGGTTAAGCAGCTGCCATCAGCTGAGGTCAAGATCTTGGAGTTCTGGGATCAAGCCCTGTGTTGTACTCCCTGTTCAGTAGGGAGTCTCCTTCTCCCTCTGGCCATACCCCTGCTCATGCTTGCATGCTCTCTCTCTCTCTGTCTCTCTCAAATAGGTAAATAAAATCTTTATTTTTTAAAAAAAAATCCTGTTTACAAACAAGCATTCTGTTTACATACAGGGATCATACAATTATACACCAGTTCACGAAGACAGCAAAGGTGCTACATTCTATAACATCTACTTTACAGAAACTTTTAAAAAATCAAAAGATACAGCTGAAGAAACAGATATAAATTTGGGAGCCAGTAATTTTGACAGGGAAGTTGTACAAGTCACATGACTTTTAAATATGTGAATTAAAAATCATGCATTTGGGGTCGTCATTATGCTTTGTGTTGATAACAAAAACAGAATACTGGCTGTTAAAGAATCATGTTAAAAAATATTTAATGCACTTCAAAATGTTACACAAATTATTGTGGTTTCTATGCACCCCTAAACCTTTAGTTATTTAGTTCAAGTATATCACTAAAGTGATACATTAATTCTTCCAGTACAATGGTATATTTCATTCTATTGACCATTGCATACTCTAGAATATTTTAGAAAAAAATGTGTAATATTCACAAATATTCTGAAAAACAAGCAGTGCAGTGAACCTGCCTAGTGCTTCTGAGATGGTCTCATGTCAGCTTAATAAGTATTCATTCTACAAAATAGTAAGCTAATGTTTGAACAATTACCAAGACAAAAAATATTTTCTCAAAAATCATGAAGTCTTTTTCTCAAGCATCACAAAAGGAGAGAGAAGAATTTTAGTTTGAACAGATCTCTTGGACTGTGCTTAACTTGGTATTTCAGCTTAGTTTCCAAGATTTCAGAAGGACCAGATCTTGAATTACAGACAGACTCCAATCAAAAAGTTTTAGCTTTTGGGCTCTTTCCATGATTTGGCTGTTGCCCATTGACTGATGAGTGGATAAAGAAGATGTGAGATATAGATATATAATGGAATATTACTCAGCCATCAAAAATGATGAAATCTTGCCATTTGCAACAACGTGGATGGAACTAGAGTGTATTATGCTAAATGAAATGTCAGAGAAAGACGAATATATGATTTCAATTTTGTGTGGAATTTAAGAAACAAAACATGAACATAGGGGAAGGGGAGGAAAAATAAGATTAAAAAAATGGGGACGCCTGGGTGGCTCAGTTGGTTAAACAGCTGCCTTCGGCTCAGGTCATGATCCCGGCGTCCAGGGATCGAGTCCCACATCGGGCTCCTTGCTCAGCGGGGAGCCTGCTTCTCCCTCAGCCTCTGCCTGCCACTCCGTCTGCCTGTGATCCGCGCTCTCTCTCTCTCTCTCTCTCTGACAAATAAATAAAATCTTAAAAAAACATTTAAAAAAAAAAAAAAAAGATTAAAAAAATGGGGGCGCCTGGGTGGCTCAGTGGGTTAAGCCTCTGCCTTCGGCTCAGGTCATGATCTCAGGGTCCTGGGATTGAGTCCCACATCAGGCTCTCTGTTTGGCAGGGAGCCTGCTTCCTCCTCTCTCTCTCTGCCTGCCTCTCTGCCTACTTGTGATCTCGCTCTGTCAAATAAATAAATAAAATCTAAAAAAAAAAAAATGGGGAGGTAAACTATGAGAGACTCTGTAGCTAAAAGAACAAAACTCAGGGTTGCTGGAGGGGATGTGGAGTAGGGGATGGGTTAAATGGGTGATGGGCATTAAAGAAGGCACTTGTTGGGATAAGCACTGGGTGTTAAATGTAAGTGATGAATCACTGAATTCTACTCCTGAAACCAATACTACACTATATGTTAACTAACTTGAATTTAAATAAAAAATAAAAATGAAAAATGCTCGACTTTACAACAGTGTGAAAGTGATAAGCATTCAGTAGACCTCACACTTTGAAGTTTGAATTTTGATCTTTTCCCAGGCTAGTGATCTGCTGTGCAATTATTTTCATCAGCTGCTGCTCCCAGCAGCTATGTGATCATGAGCATGTACAGTTGATACCCTGACAACAATTGTGTGTCTGTACAGCCATGTTTGTTTTTTTCTACTCAGTGCAGTATTCAATATATTACATGAGACATTCGACACTTTACTACAAAATAGACTTTCTATTAGATGATTTTGTCCAACTGTAGGATAATGTGTTTTTGAGCACAATTAAGGTAGACTAGGCTGCTTTGTTTTGTTGACTATTTCCTTTGCTGTGCAGGAGACTTTTATCTTGATGAAGTCCCAAAAGTTCATTTTTGCTTTTGTTTCCCTTGACTTTGGAGATGTGTCTTGAAAGAAGTTGCTATGGCTGATGTCGAAGAGGTTACTGCCTTTGTTCTTCTCTAGGATTTTGATGGATTCCTGCCTTGTGTTGAAGTCTTTCATCCATTTAGAGTTTATCTTTGTGTATGATGTAAGACAATGGTTGAGTTTCATTCTTCTGTACATAGCTGTCCAATTTTCCCAGCACCATTTATTGAAGAGACTGTCTTTTTTTCCACTGGATATTTTTTCCAGCTTTGTTGAAGATTAGTTGACCATAGAGTTGAAGGTCCATATCTGGGCTCTCTACTCTGTTCCATTGGTCTATGTGTCTGTTTTTGTGCCAGTCCCATGCTGTGTTGGTGATCACAGCTTTGTAATAAAACTTGAAATCAGTCTATGCGATGCCCCTAGCTTCGTTTTTCTTTTTCAACATTTCCTTGGTGATTTGAGATCTTATCTGGTTCCATACAAATTTTAGGATTGTTTGTCCCAGTACTTTGAAAAATACCTTTGGTATTTTGATCGGGATGGCGTTGAAGGTATAGATTGCTCTGGGCAGCATAGATATTTTAACAATGTTATTCTTCCAATCCATGAGCATGGAATGTTTTTCCATCTTTTTGTGTCTTCTTCAATTTCTTTCATGAGTGTTCTGTAGTTCCTTGAGTACAGATCCTTTACCTCTTTGGTTAGGTTTATTCCCAGGTATCATATGGTTGTTGGTGCTATAGTAAATGGAATCGATTCTCTAATTTCCCTTTCTATATTTTCATTCTTAGTGTAGAAGAAAGCAACTGATTTCTGTACGTTGATTTTGTATCCTACCACACTACTGAATTTCTGTATGAATTCTAGTAATTTGGGGGTAGAGGCTTTTGGGTTTTCTACATAAAGTATCATGTCATCTATGAAGAGAGAGAGTTTGACTTCAGAAGATATTTGTAAATGACATTACAGATAAAGGACTGGTATCCAAGATCTATGAAGAACTTCTCAAACTCAACACCCAAAAAACCAAATAAGTCAAAAAAATGGGCAGAAGACATGAACAGATGCTTCTCCAAAGAAAACATACGAATGGCTAACAGACATGTGGAAAAAAGTTCAATATCATTAGCCATCAGGGAAATTCAAATTAAAACCACATTGAGATACCTCCTTACACCAGTTAGAATGGCAAAAATTGACAAGGCAGGAAACAACAAATGTTGGAGAGGATGCGGAGAAAGGGGAACCCTCTAACACTGTTGGTTGGAATGTAAGTTGGTACAACCACATTGGAAAACAGTATGGAGGTTCCTCTATTAAAAATAGAGCTACCCTATGACCCAGCAATTGTACTACTGGCTATACCCCAAAGATACTGATGTAGTAAAAAGAAGGGGTACATGCACCCCAGTGTTCATAACAGCAATGTCCACAATAGCCAAACTATAAGGAGCTGAGATGCCCTTCAACAGATGAATGGATAAAGAAGATGTGGCTCATATATACAATGTAAAATTATTCGGCCATCAGAAAGGGTGAATACCCATCATTTGCATCAACATGGTTGGAACTGGAGGGGATTATGCTAAGTGAAATAAGTCAAGCAGAGAAAGACAATTATCATATGGTTTTACTTATATATGGAACATAAGGAATAGTGTGGAGGACATTAGGAGAAGGAAGGGAAAAATGAAGTGGGGGAAATCAGAGGGGGAGATGAATCATGAGAGTCTATGGACTCCAGGAAACAAACTGAGGGTTTCAGAGGGGAGGGTGGGTGGGGGAATGGGTTAGCCTGGTGATGGATATTAAGGAGGGCATGTATTGCATGGAGCACTGCGTTATACACAAACAATGAATCACAGAACACTACATCAAAAAATAATGATGTACTGTATGGTGACTAACATAACATAACATAACATATAAAAGAAAAGGTAGGCTAGGCTAAGTTATGATGTTGGGTAGGTTTCGTGTATTAAATGTATTTTTTACTTTTAATATCTTCAATCAAAAATGGGTTTGTTGGGAACTAACCCCATCACAAGTCAAGGAATATATGTAGTCAGAAAGAAACTGCCTTGAGAGAGATGAACACAATGATTATCAATTGAAAAAAGTATCCATTTTATTCATCTCTTAGACAAACAGAAAAATAAAACATTTTCCCCCTTGGAATATGTATACAATTATATAAATGTATATTATATACAGTGTACTATATATATTATATATTAAATAATAGTTATAAATATTATATAATAAATTGATATTACTATAATAGGATAATATATTTCCCTCTTAGAATAGTACATGTTTAAATATATATCATATATTACATAGTATATAATTTAATGTAATTTATAATTACATATAAATTATATGTAGTATATTTTATTCTATTTATAAATACATATTGCATATATATTTGTGTATATACTCATCTCTTAGAAACACAAAAATAACAACATTTTCCCCTTAGGATAATATATGTGTATTTATATGTAATATATGTTAAAATATACAATATAGGATATATAATTATGTATATAAAATATGGAGTTATATGCAATACATGTTATAATATGTAAATATACATTTCGTTTATGGACATATATAATATAAATTCATCTTTTATAGAAACAGAAAAACAAAACCTAGAAAAATAGATGTATATTTAGATATAGTTATATATATAAAAATATAACATGTATATATTAACGTACCTATAATCAAATTTAATATACACAGTATATAGTTTATATAAGTACATTTTTTTAGTTTATACATTATGTAATTATATTATAAATTCTATAAATTTATAAACTATAAACTAGATAATTTATATATAATACATCATTGATTTGTATATTATATATAATAGTTTTTATATAATCATATAACATGTTATATATTTTACATAATACATATTATATTGCATGCTATATTATGTATATTATATATTATATGGTATATACTACATTACATATAAACACATATTATTCTAAGGGGATAAATTTTATATTTTCCTATAAGAGATAAATATAGGTAATATATATTTATAAGTAGTATGGAACTAACACAAAACCATATAATTCATATGGTAAAATGTTGAAACTTTGACCAAAATATGAAAACTGCTAATGCTGTCAGAAAAAGACAAGACAAAAAGCTTTCGTGTATATCTATAAACTAAAGGTGATACTCTCCAAAGGTTTAAAAATTGTAATTGCTACTTCCATTTAAAAATTCTAATTCTAGGGGCATCTGGGTGACTCAGTTGTTTAAGTGTCTTACTCTTGGTTTTGGCTCAGGTCATGATCTCAGGGTCCTGGGATTGAACCCTGGGACAAACTTGGGCTCATGGAGGAGCTGGCTTAAGGGTTCTTTCCTTCTCCCTCTGCCCCTTCCACCACTCATGCATGTGCACGCTCTTGCTCTCTCTCCCTCTCTCAAATAAATAAAATCTTTTCCAAAAATAAAATAAAAACTTTAATTCTAAATTTAAAAAAAATATATATATACAAACCGAAATTTAACCAGAGGCCCCTGCCCCCTCCCCCCAAAAAAATCAGTGCTAAGCAAGACCCAGAACAGCTCATAATTTACAGTTCTGCATGAACAACTCTTTTAGGACTTATCCCATAAAGTACTTTATTTTACAATCTGCTTATCTTGTAGAACTAATTTTGTCCACTTTATTTCATTAAAATTTCATACAGTATAAAAGTAGAACTGTATGTAAATAATCCATCTAAAACTTCTGTAACATCGTCATTTTTTTCTGTAGATGATTCTGTGACTGTCTCATTCTACTGGTATTGGATCCTACTCATTCTTTTGTCTCCTGGCAGTTAGAACTACTGTTTCCAAGGCCTGTATTTTCACTGCCTTCAGGAAATAAATCTTTCTCAGCTTGAAACAGATGAGGTTCATCCATTTGATTATTTTTCCTCAGAAGCTTTGTCTCTTCATTCATAGTTAAATTTTCCCAGTCTTTCACCATTGAGTATGATCTTTATTTCCTTTATCTGTTTGATCTTTTTCTAGCTCCTTTAGGTATAAGGTTAGATTGTGTGTCTGAGACTTCTACTTGAGGTGGGCCTGTATTGCTCTAAACTTCCCTCTTAGAATAGCTTTTGGTGCACCCCAAAGATTTTGAACCATTGTGTTTCATTTTCATTTGACTCTGTGTATCTTTTGATTTTCTCTTTGATTTCTTGATTGACCTGTTCATTGTTTAGTAGCATGTTATTTAATCTCCATGTATTGGTGATCTTTCCATATTTCTTCTTGTTGTTGATTTTTAGTTTCATAGTTGTAGTCAGAAAAGATGCATGCTATGACTTGGATCTTTGTGAATTTGTTGAGACGTGTTTTGTGGTCTAATTTGTTCTCTGTTCTGACAACATTCCATGTGTACTTGAAAAGAATGTATATTCTGCTGCTTCAGGATGGAATGTTCTGAATGTATCCGTTAATTCAATATGGTCCCATGTGTTATTCAAAGCCATTGTTTCCTTGATGATTTTCTGTTTGGATGACCAGTCCATTGATGTAAGTGAGGTGTTAAAGTCTTCTACTACTATTGTATGACTCTCAGTTACTTCTTTTATGTTTGTTATTAGCTGCTTTATGTATTTAGGTGAGTAAATATTTACAATTGTTATATCTTCCTGTTGGATTGTTCCATTTATGATTATATAGTGTCCTTCTTTGTCTCTTGTTACAGTCTGTTTTAAACTCTATTTTGTTTGACATAAGTATTGCTACCCCAGCTTTCTTTTCACATCCATTTGCATGCATTCTCCACCTCTTCACTTTCAATGTGCATGTGTCTTTAGGTTTGCAATGAGTCTCTTGTAGGCAGCATATAGCTGGGTCTTGGTTATTTTTTTCCATTCCATCTCTTTATGTCTTTTGATTGGAGCATTTAGCCATTTACATTCAAAGCAATTATTGATGGATATGTATTTGTCATTTTGTTACTTGTTTCATGGTTGTTTTGGTAGTTCTCTCTTTCTTTCCTTGCTCTCTTCTCTCACAATTAGCTGGCTTTCTTTAATGATACATTTGGATTCCTTTCTCTTTCTTCTTTGCATGTCTATTACCAGTTTTTGATTTGTGGTTACTGTTTGGTTTATATGTAACATCTTCTGCATATAATAGACCATATTGAGTCAATGGTCACTTAAAGTTTGAATTCATTCTTTATTCCTCTCCTCTCCACAATTTAGGTATGTGGTGTCATAATTTACTTGTACTTTCTAAGTATGCTCACTGTTTTTCATAGTTATACTTACTTTAACTGCTTTTGTGCTTCCCACTTTTCTTACTCCTGCTGATTTTTGAAATTCCATGTTTTAAGTCCCACTGGTTGTAAGAACTCGCAAAATTTGGCCCTTCTGGTTTTCAAAGCCAAATGTAATGGGGATTCATCTTCCCTATATGGGCTCCCTGATGTGGAGGTTTGTTTTTCTCCCCTCACCATGCCTGTAGCACCCGTCCCTCCTGCAGAGAGTTGTATGGGTCTCTTTAGCTCCAGACCATGTCTCTGTCCTTACTACCCTCTTTCAGTGGCCCCTTCTCTACATTTAGCTGTGGAGTTTGTTCTGCCAGTCTCCGTGTCATTTTTTGGGTTATTTACACTGATGCATTTATTTAGCTTTATCTGTGTGAGGAGAGGAGCTGAAAGTCCTCCTATTCTACCATCTTCCCCAGAAGTCTTTGATATTATTTTAAATGGTATTTTAAAGTTTTGTTTTCTTATTTGCTGCTGTAATATATATATCCAGTACACTTCATAACCTCATACATTCAACAGACACATGAGAAGATGCTCAACATCACCCACGACCAAGGGAAATGTAAATCAAAACCACAAGAACACCTCACACCTGTCAGAATGGCTAAAATCAACAACACAAGAAACAACAGGTGTTGGTGAGGATGTAGCAAAAAGGAACCCTGTGCACAGCTGGTGGGAAAGCAAACTGGGTGCAACCACTGTTGAAAAGAGTGTGGAAGTTTCTCCAAAACCAAAAAATAGACATATTATGTGATCCAGGATTCATACTACTAGGTATTTACCCAAAGAAAACAAAACACACTAATTCAAAATGATACCTCTAGGTTCATCCATGTTGTTGCAAATGGCAGGATCTCATTCTTTTTTATGGCTCGATAATTTCTTTGTGTATATATACCACCTCTTCTTTAGCCATCCATCTTTTAATGGACTCTTGGGTTGTTTCCATATCTTGGCTATTGTAAATAATGTTGCAGTAACCATAGAGGTACAGATACCTTTGTGAATGAGTATTTTTGTTTTCTTTAGGTAACCCAGTAGTGAAATTACTGGATCATATGGTAATTCTATTTTTAATTTTTTTCAAAAACCTCTGTACTGTTTTCCACAGTGGTTGTACCAGTTTGCATTCCTACCACCAGTGCACAACGGTTTCTTTTTCTGCACACCCTCACCAACACTTATTTCTTATCTTTGATTTTAGCCATTATGACAGGTATAAAGTGATAGCTGATTGTGATTTTGATTTGCATTTCTTTTTCATCTTTTCATGTATGTGTTGGCCATCTCTATATCTTCTTTGAAAAAAATGTCAATTCAGAAGAAAAAGTCTATTCAGGTTTTCTGCCCATTTTTAATTGAATCATATTTTTGGGGGTGTTGACTTGTATAAGTCCTTTATATATTTTGAGTATTAACCCCTTATCAGATATATCATTTGCAAATATCTTCTTCCATTCACAAGGTGGCTTTTTAGTTTTGTTGGTGGTTTCCTTCACCATACAAAAACTTATTTGGAATAGTCCTAATAGTTTATATTTACTTTTGTTTTCCTTGACTGAGGACACATATCTAGAAAGATGTTGCAATGGCTGATGTCAAACAGCTTACTGCCTATATTTTCTTCAAGAAGTTTTATAGTTTCAGGTCTCACATTTAGGTCTTTAATCCAGTGTATTTATTTTTGTAGCAAAAAGGAACAAAACGACCATTCTTTTGCATGTAGCTGTCCAGTTTTCTCACCACCACTTATTGAAGAGACTATCTTTTCCCCCAGTGTACAGTCTTGCCTCCTTTGTCCTAGATTAATTTTCCCTATAAGTGTAGGTTTATTTCTGGGCTCTCTAATCTGTTCTATGTGTCCATTTTTGTACCAGTACCATACTATTTTGATTACTATAGCTTTGTAGTATATCTCATAATCTGGTTTGTCTTCAATTTCTTTCATCAGCATTTTATAGTTTTCAGAGCACAGATCTTCCACCTCCTTTGTTAAGTTTATTTCTAGGTTATTTTATTCTTTTTGATGCAATTGTAAATCAAATTGTTTTCTCTTTCTGCTACTTCATTATTAATGTACAAAAAAACCAATTTCTGTACATTAATTTTATGTCCTGAAACTTTACTGAATTCATGTATTCTAATTGTTTTTTATTAGGGTTTTAGGGTTTTCTCTGTATAGTATCATGTAATCTGCAAATAGTGACAGTAACATCTTCCTTACCAAATTGGATGCTTTTTTTTTTTTTTCTTGTCTGATTGCTGTGGTTAGAGCTTCCAGGAGTATGCTGAATAAAAGTGGTAAGAGTGGACATCCTTGTCTTGTTTCTGATCTTAGAGGGAAAGCTCTCAATTTTTCACCATTGAGTATGACATTAGCTGTGAGTTTGTCATATATGACCTTCACTGTGTTGAGGTATGTTCTATCTAAACCCATTTTTTGGAGAGTTTTATCATAAACGGATGTTGAATTTCGTCACATGCTTTTTTTGCATCTGTTGAGATGATTGCATGGTTTTTATACTTCATTTTGTTGACTTGGGGTGACTGATTTGCAAATATTGAGCCATTCTTGCAAACCTGGAATAAATCCCACTTGATCATGGTGAATGTTCCTTTTAATGTTTTGTTAAATAAGGTTTGCTAATATTTTGTTGAGAATTTTTGTTTCTGTGTTCTTCAGTGATAATGTTCTGTAATTTTGTTTTTTTGTAGTGTGTTTGTCTGTTTTGGTATCAGGATAATGCTGGCCTCATTAGGTTGTACTTCAAAGCTATACTTTCTTTGCTATTTTTTTGGAATAGATTGAAGACAATAGGTATTAACTCTTTTTAAAATATTTAGTAAATTCACCTATGATCTGTCTGATCCTGGAATTTGTTGGGAGTTTTTTGATTAACAATTCAATTCTGTCAGCAGTAATTTGGTTTTCGAATTTGTATGTCTTCCTGATTCAGTTTAGGATGACTGTATGTTTCTAGGAATTCATCAATTTTTTCTAGGTTATCTGATTTTTTGACATTTTTTTTTTGTAGTACTCTGTTATAATCTTTTGTACCTCTGTGGTGTTCTTTGTTAACTCTTTTGTCTCTGGTTTCATTCGGTTCCTTTTGTTTTCTTCTCTTGATCAGTCTGGCTAAAGATTTATTGACTTTTTTATGTTTTGAAAGAATCAGTTCTTTGTTTCATTGGTCTTTTCTATTCTTAAAGACTCTACTTCATTCATTTATGCTCAATTTTTATTAAATCTTTCAATCTACTAATTTTGGACTTTTCTTTTTCTTTTTTTTTTTTAGGTTTTTAGACTGAGGTTTTTCTTATATCTTTGGGTTGGCTGGTATCTCTATAAATATCCCTATTAGGACTGTTTTCTCTGAGTCTCAAAGATTTAGACTATTGTGTTTTCATTTTCATTTGTCTCCATATATTTTTTAGTTTGCTCTTCATTTTCTTTGTTGACTCATTTTTTGCTTCGTAGCATGTTGTTTAATCTCTACCTGTTTGGTTTTCCAATTTTTTTTCTGTAATTGGTTTCTATTTCACCCCATTGTGATTAGAAAATATACACGATATGATTCAATCTTTTTAAATGTATTGAGACTTGTTTTTTAGCCTACCATGTGATCTATCCTGGAAAACATTCTGTGTGCATATAAAAAGAATTTGTATTCTGTTGTTTTTGTGTGGCATGTCCTGTATTTATCTGTTAGGTCCATCTGACCTACTGTATTGTTCAAAGACACACTTTCCTTATTGATATTCTTCTTGTATGATATATCTATTTAAAAAGCACTGTGTTAAATTCCCCTACTATTATTGTATTACTCTTTCTCCCTTTATGGGTATTAATATTGGCTTTAAGTATTTAGGTGTGCCATTGTTGGGTACATAGATATTTATAATTGTTGTATCATCTTGTTCAATTGATTCTTTATCATTATGCAGTGCCCTACTTATTCTCTTGTAAGTCTTAAAGGTCTGCTTTTTGTGATATAAATATTGTTACCTTGGGGGTTTTTTTCCACTTCCTTCTGCATGAAATATCTTTTCCACCCATTCACTTTCAGCCTGAGTGTGCCCTTACATCTGAATGAGTGTCTTGTAGGCAACATGTAGATGTGTTTTGTATTTTATCCACTGGGCCACCCTATGCCTTTTGATTGAAGTGTTTAGAGCACTTATATTCAAGTAATTATTTTCAGTGTGTACTTACTGTCATTTTGATTGTTTTCTGGTTATTTTTGTGGTTCTTCTCTGTTCCTTCTTGTTCTCTTTACTTAAGATTATAAATTTCTGTAGTGTTATTCTTGACTTTCCTTCTCTTTTTTGTGTATCTTTTATAAGTTTTGGGTTTGTGTTTACCATGAGGTTTATATGCGACGTTCTAAGTATACATCATTCTGTATTAAGTTGATGGTCATTTAAGTTCAAGCACATTCTAAAAAACTTTTTAAATCCTTCCTCCATGTTTTGTGTTTATGTTTTCATATTTTACATCTTTTTATAATTTTCTTACTTCTAATTAAGGTCTTTTCTCTTCCACTTTAAAAAGTTCCTTTAACATTTCTTTTAAGCCTGGTTGGGTGGTGATGAACTCCTTTAGCTTTTGCTTATCTAGGAAACTCCATCTCTCTCTCAATTCTAAATAAAAACCTTGCTGGGTAGTTTTCTTGGTTGCATATTTTTTCCTTTCAGCACTTTGAATATGTCATGCCACTCTCCTCTGGGCTGCAAAGTTCCTGCTGAAAATTCAGCTGATAGGCTTATGGGGTTTCCCTTTTATGTAACTTTTTGCTTCGCTCTGACTGCCTTTAAAATTCTCTTTATCATTAACATTTGACATTTTATTATTCTGTGTTATGGTGTGGCCCTTCTTGGGTTCATCTTGCTTGGAATTCTATGGTTCCTGAACCTGGATATTACTTCCTTCCCCAGGATGGGGACGTTTTCAGCTATAATTTCTTCAAATATATTTTCTACTCCTTTCTCTTCTCCTTCTGGGGCCCCAATAATGCAAATGCTTACTTATTTGATGTTGTCCAAGAGATCCCTTAACCTATGCTCATTTTTAAAAATTCTATTTTTCTTTTTGCTATTCAGCTATCTTCTAGATCACTTATGTGTTCTATATTTACTAACTTACTGTTGATGCCATCTAGTAGTTTTTCATTTCAGTTATTACATTCTTCAACTCTGATTTGTTCCTTTTTGTTTTCTATCTCTTTGTTGAAGTTATCCCTGAGGTCTTTCACTTTTTTCTCTAGACCAGTGAGCACCTTTATGATCATAACTTTAAACTTTTTATCAGGCATATTGATTATCTCTGTTTCATTTAGTCTTTTTCTGAGGTTTTGTTTTGTTCTATTATTTGAAGCATATTCCTCTGCCTCCCAATTTTGCTTGATTTTCTGTATTTGCTACTATGATTAGAACAGCTACTTATCCGAAACTTGAAGGAATGGTCTTGTGTATGGTTGTCCCTTGTGTACACTGTGTGTTCCTAGTAACTTTGAGGGGCTGGCTAGAATTCTGGCTTGTGTGATCTGTGGGTACTGGGGCGCTCCATGTGGGGGCTGCCCTGGTGGGATGGCCATAATTGAAGTGTGTCTGAGTCAGGTCATTCCTGGAGCTGTCCACATAGAGAGAGCACCCTGGTAGCACAGCAGAAGGTGAAGTGGCTGTAAGCAGAGGGTCCTAGGGCTCTACACACTGAGAGGACCCTTACAAAATAGTTGAAGTGGGTGAAATCTGGGTGTCCCATGGCTCTCCATGCAGATAGTGCTGAGGTGGAGCACAAGCTTATGGAGGTCCTGGTGCACCCTGCACAAGTGGCACCCCAGCAGGACAGCTGTTGAAGTAGGTTTCAGTGAGGGTGCCTCAGGTTCTCCACATACAACTACTCCCTGGCAGAACTATTGAAGCTAAGGTGGGTGTAGGCCAGGGTGTCCCAAGGTGCTTACAGCAAAGGGCTCCCTGGCAAGTTAGCTGGAGCCAAAGCAACTGTGAACCAGGAGGTCCCAGCACACTCTCTGCAGTAAGTGCCCTAGCAAGCCATCTGAAGCCAATGTGGTGGGGGCCTGCAATGTTTCAGGGTGCTTTGCATGCATATGACTTTGATACAATGGCTGGAGGTATAGTGGGTGCCTAGCAGGAGTGTCCCAGTGTGTGTCATACTGGGGCCATTTTGATAGAATGGCTGGGGCTCATGTGGGCTAGGGGCCCAGGGCTCACTGGGGCTCTATACCAGCTTGGATGTGTAAACCCTGCACCTATCTACACTATCTAGGTAGAAGGGGAGCATGAACTGTGACAGTCAACAACCTGTCCAATCTGGAGAGATTTCTGGGAGCTTCCCTAGCATTTGGTAGAGTTCTAGGGCAACAATTTTTTTTTTTTTAAATCCTAGTTGCCCTTTTAAACCATGGCTTATTTTCTTGCCCCAAGGCAGATGAATCTCTAACTGAACCCTCACAGTTCACAGTGTCAGAGGTGGGGCTTCCCTTCATTGTTGTGCCTCCCTCTCTCTGCAGTTCTCTACATAGAAACTACATAGTTTCTTTATCTTTATCTTTTGTTATGCAGAAGCTGTTCAGTCATCCTTCAGTTCTTCAGGAGGAACTATTCTATTAATATTTGTAGATTTGTAGATTTGGTGTGGCCATGGAGAAGGTAAAGTCAGGGTCTTCCTACATTACCACTGTGGAATGGAATCTCAGTTTTCCTTATCAGCTGCTCTATAATGACCTTATGGCCATCCCACCATATACCTGGGGTAACTCCTGTCTGCTCCATATGTTTTCATTCTTTATTAGGCTAGCCTGGGTGTGTTCTTATGTAATGGCAAAAAGGCAAGAGCTAGAGTGGAATCTTATAAGGGTTTTTGCAATTACCTGCTTTATGTCATTCCGTTGATCAAATAAATTCACATGATAGAGCCCAATAGGGAAGGATGAAGTATTTGAATCATTCATGAAATCACTTAATGCAGGGAAGCTTTTCTATACATGCAAAAAATTAAAAACAATAAGTAGTCCATATTCATAGTCTTGAGACTTGGGCAGTCAAAATCAATTTATAAATGTTCAAAAAGGTCTTAAGGAGAGTGTGAACCATATCTTATCTAGGTTATGTTATTTGTAAGTAAGACATGATTCTACTACTCCCTTGACCAATTTTGAAAAATTTTCCAAACTGCTATTTAATGTGGAAACTACTTTATTCATTCCATAATGGGAATAGTTATGAAGTAATTTGACCAGGGTCCATTGGATGGATTATGGCACTTCAGGACAGCATCTTCAAATTGCCAGAATCCATCTCTAGGGATAGAGTATCCTTTGCCAATATTACTTTTCAGTAGGTTGGGCTGAGAACTGTGGGTTAATTACAACTTGTCTAAATTGATTCATTTTTCTTTGTAGATTTAGTGGTGATAAATATAAATTTAGCAACACTTAATATTGGCTAGGGTGTTAAAAAGCCACAAACTTCATTAAGTATGTAAGTCAAAGCAAAGATATTACTCTTGGCTTTTAGAGTGTTCTCTAGACCATTGAGGTTTTTGTTGTTGTTGTTGTTTTCAGTTCTTAACAATTATCTCCTTGGGGTATTGACAAAATTCTAGTAAACCATGATCTTTTTACCATTTTTAATAGACATAATAGAAGAAGAGGTGATAAATCATCAGTTTTCATAAAACTCATGAATCATAAACCACCCCCAAAATCATATCTACTATCCTTATGAATATTTACCTTCCTCTTTTGCCAGAGTGCAGGCTTATGTCTGAGCTATTAGTTCAGGTACCTGGGCTGACTGAGAATGAGGCAGTGGAGCTGTGCTGGTGCTTGCACGTTCAATGATAACAACGTATCCTGGACAGAGCATGTCTTTGTTGTTTTTAAGATGAAAGCCATCTACAAACTAACAAGTTTGACTAGAGGGTGTGAGATTCAGATATCGGCATGATTAATTTCTGAGAAAATGCAAAGTGGTCATGTAGTTCCCCTTCACTCTTAAGAGGGAATAAATTTGCAGGATTAGACTTTGAACAACAATGGATAGTAATATGTAGAGCAATGGATAGTAATATGTAGAGCAAACAGTAAGATTTCATATGCAGTAAATTTGCTAATATAAATGTCAAGTGTTTCCTAGAAGTAGCAAGATTGGACATATGTGGGAATAAAGAAGAAAGCACTATGGTGGAAGTGTTAACAAGTATGGCCAGTGCTGCCATGACATGCAGGCAAAGAGGTTGCACTTTCATCTCCAGATCATGGAATGTGCTAAGATAGACAGTCACTTCCAGTGTAAACTCTACTGGTTAGTTAATATTTTGTGAACATAGAGAAAGGGTTGGCATATTTAGGACAAAGTGGGAGGTTATTGCAAAAAGGGTTTCAAAGAGTAGACAGCATTTTTCACTTTCCCAAGAGTTTCTGGAATTGTAAACGTAAGGTTATTGAGAAAAAGGAGATCTACATTACCTACATTGCTAAAAATCTTCTTAGTTATCTTTTAGTTTTTGACCTTGGTACAATTACATATTCTTTATTCTGGTTGAGGACAAAAACTATCCATCTAGTCCTCCAAAATGTGGTTTCTTGGCAGAGTTGAACTTTGTTTTACATGCTTTTTGTCTCTGTAGAGCTAGTTAGTTTAAGAGGTGTTTATAGTCTTCAGGTAAACTATTTAGATCAGAAAACATAGCAGTAAGTTATCTTTGTATTGAGTCAAGGATGGACTCTTGGAGAAAATTCAGACCTTGAGATCATTTTTTTTAAACATATAGAGAAATATGAGGTGATTTTTAAAAAATCCCTAAAACTTAGCCATCCAGGTATTTTTTAAAAAAGATTTTTATTTATGTATTTGACAGAGAGAGAGAGATCACAAGTAGGCAGAAAGGCAGGCAGGGGGGAGGGGGAAGCAGGCTCCCTGCTGAGCAGAGAGCCCAATTCGGGGCTCCATCCCAGGACCCTGAGATCATGACCTGAGCCGAAGGCAGAGGCTTAACCCACTGAGCTGCCCAGGCGCCCCCCAGGTTTTTGTTTTTTTTTTCTTCCATTAAAAAAGCAAATGCTGAATATCTGTAAGTGTGGTATACTAAGGAAGACTGCACATAAATTAAACACTGTGAAATGTTTGCTTATTGAGAGAATGAAGGGCAAGACGGTATTCTAATGGTTGTGTGATATTTCATCAGTGTTATAATCAAGCTTGAATGTCGGATAGTTAGGTGTCATTAACATTAATAATGCAGCTAGTGGTAGATATTATGGAGGGCACGTATTGCATGGAGCACTGGGTGTGGTGCATAAACAATGAATTCTGGAACACTGAAAAGAAATTTAAAAAAACATTAATAATGCAGCATCAGAGGCACACAGGTTTAAAGGCATAAAACCTTTTCTCATAGGTTCCTAGGAATAAAATTACCTGGTTATGGAGTATGAGTATTTTGGGGGTTCTCAATATGTATTGCCAAATCCAAGGGATTATGTTAGCAATAAATCAAAAGCTTTATTTTCATGCCATCTTTGCGAGCATTGGATTTTCCCATTTGAAAAGGAAAGGGCTAATTTCATGGGTGAAAATGGGAGTTTATTGTTGTTTAGACTTCTCTGTTGGTGAGGTGAACATTTATCTATATAGGTTGTTATGCAGTTAAATTTTCTTTTTAATGAATTTATGTCCTAGGCCCATTTATCTATAGGTTGAGGGAGTATTATTTAAATTGTTTTGAGTTACTAGTTTATACTAGTATAACTAGTTTATAGTAATATTAGACATAGTCCCCATTCACTCCATTTTACTGAAAATGATTCTTCCCTGTTCTTTGTTTATTGTACTGTGGCATTTTTTAATGGAAATCTCAAATTTTTAAAGTCGAACCTAAATCTGTTGATCTTCCATTGCTTCAGTATTTTGTTTTTCTTGATCTAAAGATTTGATTAATATGCACTTGAACTTCTTAGAGATATTTGTGGGTTTTTTTAAATCTCTGATTCTTTACTCCATCTGGAATTCATTTTAGTGTAAAGGATCTCATGAAATCTTGATGTATATGAGTCTATTCCCCCATTCCAGCATTATACAGACTCAGAGTATTTATCTTTTTTATTTACTATTTCCTACTGACAATTTAACCAATTGATCGTTTTGATATTTTTTCTTTTTCACAATATGAAGCTAGTAAACGTTGCTCAGGGTACTATACTCATCAATTTTTAAGCTTTTTTATAGTCATTTTGTTATACAGAGACACATGGTCCTGTGTGTGAAGTTTCAAATGGATAAATTTGTTAGAAATACTGTATTTGTATGTGATAGTAACTGTACTTTAGATCACTATATCTTATTTGAAAAGTTATGCATATATGCATATTTGTGTGTGTGTGTGTATATGCACATACATGCATATGTATTCATTTTAGAAAATATGCAAAGGTGATCCAAAAAAGTCTCCATATTGCCACCACTTAACTAAAATTTAATGTGTTTATGTTTTTTTATCATGCATATATAGACACACAATCATACTACACATTTTTGCATTATTTATTCATTTAAATAGTGCATAGGTTGACTGTAATATCCAGATCATGATCTAAAAAAACTATCTATTTGGGCACCAGGGTAGCTCAGTTGGTTGAGCCTGAGATTCTTGGTTCTGGCTCAGGTCATGATCTCAGGGTTGTGAGATGGAGCCCCACATCAGGCTCCATGCTAAGTGGGGAGTCTGCTACAGATTCTCTCTCCCCCTCCCCTTCCTCTTACTCATATTCTCTCTCTCTTTTTTCTAAAATAAATCAATCTTTTTAAAAAATTAAAAAATATACATAACCTATCTATTTAAAAATAGATCTAGATAAGAATCATATATTACTATGAAATCATAATTTTTACATATTTACGTAAGGATAGTAACTGTCTCTGGTAGCTTTAAGCAATGTGTATTTATAGTAGAGGTTATTCAGGTAGTCACACACAACATTGTGGACTATTTGAAAACTGTCAGTGGATAAACTAGGACTTGAAATGTAGGTACTCTTTTCCCTAAATCTCCCCTTTAGGGTGAAGGACAAGTGAATAAAAGGTAATGATCATTTTGGCTTACTCCTAAGGAATAGCTTATATAGGTGCCATATGGATTTATGTAAGACATGTGTCTATTTTTTCTAGGAAGTTGTGCGGTTCTTAGATACCAAACATCAAGAACACTATCAAGTCTACAATCTATGCAGTATGTACATGGCCAGATATTTTGCTACTATTGATATGAAACAGATCACTACATATAAGATGATTCAGTCTTTACATTTCATTTAATCATAAGTATTTGTTGGGTGATGGGAAGTGAGTTTAAAAATCTCCGTCTTGCATTGGTTCTGTTTTGTAGAGGAAAAAAATATCTCAATAGTATAAATGCCGTGTGGGGCAGACAGGAAGCTTAAGTTGAGGCAGAGCCATTTTGGGTAGAATCTGCTCTGGTGGTGTTCGGTTTAGGAAAATACTTCTGTTTTCCCTGCTGGCTTGTGTTTTGAAGACAGACAATTCAAAAAATACATTTCCTAAATCTCTAGGAGTGGGGTGTGAGGAGAGCAAAACCCAAATGAAAAAATCCAAATAGTCAATAAACAAGGGAAAATATGCTCGAAAACAAAACCTGTAGAAAAGAGATTATATCCCCACTTAGTATTCTGTCTTGTCTTTTCCTCTTCCTGTATATTAAACAGACATTTTCAGGAGGCAAGCATTCTGGTTGGCCACATGTACTTCTGCTCTGTGGTAATTTGCGGTAATATGATGAGTAACCTACTAGAAAATTAAAAGTAAGCCCTGTTAAGCCCAAATAAGTTGGGTTCTCAAGATGGACAAACCACTGCTATCTCTGTTTTTCAGACCCTTAATATTCTTAAAAGCAACAAGAGCCAGTAAGAAATCTTTTAATGGTGGATAAGGGGGATGCCTGGGTGGCTCAGTTGGTTAAGCATCTGCCTTTTGCTCAGGTCATGATCTCAGAGTCCTGGGATCGAGTCCCGAATCTGGCTCCCTGCTCAATGAGGAGCCTGTTTCTCCCTCTCCCTCTGCAACTCCCCCTACTTGTGCGCATGCTCTCTCTCTCTCTCTCTCTCTGACAAATAAATAAATAAAATATTTTTTAAAAATTAAGGTGGATAAGGCATTTATAATAAAAAGTATAACTTCTTCATAACTTGATCATTTACTGTGTTTATTAGGCATAGCTATCTGACCTATGTATTATTTATTTTAGGTGAAAGAGCTTATAATCCTAAGTACTTCCATGACAGGGTCCAGCGAATCAAGATTGATGATCACAATGTCCCCAGCCTAAGGTAAATTTCATGCCAAGATGGCTGTCAAAAGAAAGCTAAATATACTGGGCTTGATTTTTTGGATGAATTTTAATTCAACTGAAAATTTTACATTTGAAATCAGTGAGATGGTGGCATTCACCAAAGAAGTAGATGAGTGGATGGCTCAAGATGACGAAAACATCGTAGTGATTCACTGTAAGGGAGGCAAAGGTAAAAATATTTTTTAATTTTTTTTATAAATAAATATTAATACATTAAAGTACAAGAAGAAGGTTCATACTGTTGTTAGTATTAATAGTTGTTAAAATTTTGGAAGGAGGGTTGCCTAGGTGGCGCAATGGTTAAGCATCTGACTCCTGGTTTCAGCTAAGGTCCTGATCTCAGGGTGGGGAGATCAAGTCCTTCACCAGGCTCTGCACTCAGCACAGAGTCTGCTTAAGTTTCTCTCTTCCTCTGCCCTTCTGCTCCCCACCCTGCTCTCTCTCACTCTTTCTTTCAAATCTCTCAAATAAATGAATAAATTAAGAAAAAAATAGTTAACATTTTTTGATGTTGGCTTCAAGACTAAAGGAAGGGAAGGAAAGGGAGTGGGGGGTGGAAGGTAAATACTAAAGGGAAGAAAATAGGAATAACAAAACTAAGAAAGATTGAGCATATTTTTTCTTGTTTATTGACTACTTGAGTTTCTTCATTTTTGATTTGCCAAAATATCTATGAAAGTAAAAATGTTTAATTTTATAAACTATCAGAGCACTTTTGTTTAAAATTGTTCTTAAACTTTGTGAGGACCTTTTAAATTTAAGGAGGAAACAGTGATGCTATTGCAAAACCCAAAAATTATAGTGTAATTTTTGTAGTGTAGAGATACAAAGAAGTTGATTTTTGTGAGGTAAAGTCGGAAAAAAAAAGTGTAAATTCATTCAATTTAAATTGAGTTGGATTTTTCTCTCATTCAGCTTTAGGCTTTTAATAATCATCTGAGTATATTTCACAATTTTTGGCCAAGAATTATATTTTTGGTGGACTATAAAACACTTTTTTATTGCATTCCAGTAAAACACAGTATTTTAAAACTGCCGTATACAACTGAGTAGAATCAGGTTTTAGTCTTACTTGAAAACTGGTTTTAAGCCCGTGAATTAATAGGTAGGTTCTATCATTAGCTCTACAGGTTGAAATATACTAGACATGCAATTTGAAATACATGTATAAATGAAGGCTATAGAAGTGAAACCATAGGCATTCCTTTGACTATCTTTTATTTACAAATACTGTCATTTCACGTGGCTTGACCTAAAATATTATAATCCAAGCAATTAACTGTAGTTTCCTTTTAATTAAAGCTAATTCCCTGCTTGAAGGATAACCTTCATTTCAAATTTCATTTTTAAATTTTTTCTGAGAAGGGACTTCAGTTATCCTGTGTCCACCTGTCTTACATTGACTTTCCTTTAGGATTGTTTGGCAAGCTGGTCTTCAGCTGGTATGTATCAGAGTAGCTTTTTATTTCAAGTTTCATTCATACTGGTTTTGGTCCCCTCTTGCTGGTTTGCTCTCTTCTTGCCTGCACATCTCCAGCAGAATCATGACAGTCAAAGTATTTTATTATTGATTTATGGGACTACTTTAAATAAACTGGATGTTGATTTTTTTTGAGTAATGTTGACATGCTATGTTAAAATGAAGACACTAATTTAAAAAGATGTGTGCACCCCTGTGTTTATTGCAGCATTATTTACAATCGCCAAGTTTTAGAAGCAACCCAAATGTCCATCAGTAGATAAATGGGTGAAGGAAATGTGGGGTGTGTGGACATACACACATGATGGAGTATTACTCAGCCATAAAAAATGGATGCTGTTGTTTCTGTTGGTAGTTTATATTATAACAGTCTACTCCTACGTGTTATCTTTAACTTGATTATGATTTATTTTGTCATTTGGAAGTATTTATGATTTTGAATGGAGTGAAATTTATCAGTCTTTCTTTGTGTGTACAATGTGTGGTTTGTGCTTTTTGTCATGTTTAAGAAATCCAGTCTGCACACTGAGATAGTGACAGTATTATACTTTATAAATATTAAAGTTTTATTTTTCAAATTTAGGTCTTTAATTGGGATTTGGGGAGGGATGGCTTTTTTCCATATGGATATACAATTGTCATAACACCATCCATCACATGCTCATTTATTCCCCATTGATTTACAATCCTTTCTCAATCATGTACCAAGTTTAAATAGAAGTTTGGGACTGTTTCTCAGTTCTTTATGCCACACTACTGAAATTTTATTTATTTATTTATTTATTTATTTTAATTTATTTATTTTGACAGAGAGAGATCACAAGTAGGCAGAGAGGCAGGCTCCTTGCTGAACAGAGAGCCTGATGTGGGGCTTGATCCCAGGACCCTGAGACCATGACCTGAGCTGAAGGCAGAGGCTTTAACCCACTGAGCCACCCTGAAATTTTTTTAATTTAAAAAAAATTTTTTAAAGATTTTTATTTATTTACTTGACAGAGAGATCACAAGTAGGCAGAGAGGCAGGGAGAGAGAGGGGGGGAAGTAGGCTCCTTACAGAGCAGAGAGCCCAGCATGAGGCCTGATCCCAGGAACCTGAAATCATGACCCGAGCTGAAGGCAGAGGCCAACCCACTGAGTCACACAGGCGCCCCTTAAAATTTTTTTTATTAAAGCATAGTTGAGGGGCGCCTGAGTGGCTCAGTGGGTTAAGCCGCTGCCTTCGGCTCAGGTCATGATCTCAGGTCCTGGGATCGAGCCCCACATCGGGCTCTTTGCTCAGCAGGGAGTCTGCTTCCCCCTCCCCCTCTGCCTGCCTTTCTGCCTACTTGTGATCTCTCTCTCTGTCAAATACATAAATAAAATCTTTAAAAAAAAAAAAGCATAGTTGATATATAGTGTTACATTAGTTTCAGCTATACAACATAGTAATTGACAAGTCTATACATTATACTGTGCTCCCAACAAGTGTGGCTACCATCTGTCACTATGCAATGCTTTCTGTTATCTTCAGTTACAGTACCACTGACCAGCTCCCTGTGATGTACCTTTCATCCCCTTGACTTATTCTATAACTGGAAGCCTGTATCTCCTATTCCCCTTCACCCATTTTATCCAAAGCCTCACCCCCTTCCCTTTGACACCAACCACTTTGCTTTCTGTATTTGTAGGTCTTTTTCTGCCTTTTGTTTTTTAGAATCCACATATAACTGAAATAATATGGTGTTTATCTCGCTGACTTATTTCACTTAGCAAAACACCCTCTAGGTCCATCCATGTTGTCACAAATGGTAAAATCTCATACTTTTATGGCTGAGTAATATTCCATTGTGTGTATATATTTGTATAATATTCCATTGTGTGTATATGTGTGTGTACACACACTTATAGAGAGATAGTTATAGATATCACCTCTTCCTTTGATAGGGACTCGGATTGCTTCCATACCTTGGCTATTGCAAATAATGCTGCAATGACCATAGGGGTGCATATATCTTTTTAATTAGTGTTTTCATGTTCTTTCAATAAATGCCCAATATCAAAATTACTGGATTACATGGTAATTTTATTTTTAAGGAACCTACAGAAGAATTAAGGAATTCTGAGGAACCTCCATACTGTTTTCCACAGTGGATATACCAATTTACATTCCCACCAGCAGTGCACAAAGATTCTTTTTCTCCACATCCTTGCCAACACTTGTTATTTCTTGTCTTAATGTTATATCTAATTGTGATTTTGATTTGCATTTCCCTGATGATTAGTGATGTAGAACATTTTTTCATGTGTCTGTTGGCCATCTGTATGTTTTTGGAAAGATGTCTATTTAGATCCTCTGCCTATTTTCTGAATCCTATTTTTGGGGGTTTTTTGGTGTTGTGTAAATTATTTGTATATCTTGGATATTAACACCTTATCATATATGTCATTTGCAAATATCTTCTCCCACTTAGTGGGTTGGCTTTTCATTTTGTTGATGATTTCATTCACTGTGCAAAAGTTTTTTTATTTTGGTATAGTCCCAAAGGTTTATTTTTACTTTTGTTTCCCTTGCCTGAGGACACATATCTAGAAAGATGCTGCTATGGCCTATGAGAAAGCACTTTCTGCTAACATTTTCTTCAAGGAGTTTCATGGTTTCAGGTCTCATGTTTGGGTCCTTAATTCATTTTGAGTTTATTTCTGTGTATGGTGAAAGAAAGTGGTCCAATTTCAATCTTTTGTGTGTAGCTGTCCAGTATTCCCAACACCATTTGTAGAAGACACTGTCTTTTTCCCATTGCATGTTCTTGCTTCCTTCATTCTAGATTAATTGAACCAACAACTGTGGGTTTATTTCTGGACTTTCTATTCTGTTCTGTTAATTTATTTGTTTCTTTTTGTGAGAGTACCATACTGTTTTGATTACTACAGCTTTGTAGTATATCTTGAAATTTGGGATTGTGATACCCCTAGTCTTGTTGTTTTCCAAGATTACCTAGGCTACTTGGAGGTCTTCTATGGTTCCATACAAATTTAAGGACTGATTTTTATAGTTGTATGAAAATGGCGTTCATATGTCGACAGGAATTACATTAAATCTTTGGATCATATGGTTATTTTAACAATGGTTGTTCTTCCAGTCCATGAGCGTGGAATTTCATTCCATCTGTTTGCTTCATCTTCAGTTTCTTTCATCAGTGTTTTATAGTTTTCATGTTATAGGTCTTTCACCTCCTTGGTTAAGTTTCTTCCAAGGTATTTTATTATTTTTAGTACTATTGTAAATGGGACTGTTTTCATAATTTCTCTTTCTACTACTTCATTATTAGTGTATAGAAATGCAATGGATTTCTATATATTGATATTGTATCCTGCAACCTTACTGAATTTGTTCATCAATTCTTGCAGTTTTTTTGGTAGAATCTTTTAAGGTTTTATATAGATAGATAGATCTATATATCTATCTATATCTATATCTATATCTATATCTATATCTATATCTATATCTATATCATTATTATGTCATCTGCAAATAGACTGTTACTTCTTCCTCACTAATTTGGATGCCTTTTATTTCTAGTCAGCTGTGGATAGGACTTCCAGTACTATGTTGAATAGGAATGGGGAGTAGACATCTTTGTCTTGTTTCTGATCTTAGGGGAAAAGCTCTTAGTTTTTCACCATTGAGTATGATGTTATCTGTGAGTTTTTCATATACGGCCTTTATTATATTGAGATGTTTCCTCTAAACCTACTTTGTTGAGGTTTTTATCATGCATGATTATTGTACCTTGTCAAATGCTTTTTCAGCGTCTGTTGAAATGATATGGTTTTTATCTTTCATTGATATGATGTATCACGTTAATTGATTTTGAATATTGAGCCACACTTGCATGTTAAATATAAATCCCACTTGCCCACAGTGAATGATTTTTTTAAGTATTGTTGGATTTGGTTTCCTAGTATTTTGTTGAGAATTTTTACATCTATGTTCATCAGAGATATTGGCCTGTGATTCTTTTTTTTTTTTTCTTTTTTGTAGTGCCTTTATCTGGTTTTGGTATCAGGATAATATTGGCCTCATAGAATAAATGAATTTCCTTCCTCTTTTTACTTTTGGAACAGTTTGAGAATACACATATATTCTTCTTTAAATACTTGGTAGAATTTATCTATGAAGCCATCTTTTCCAGGACTCTTGTTTGTTAGGAGTTTTTTTAAATTACTGACTCAATTTCGTTGTTGGTAATCACTCTGTTCACATATTCTATTTCTTCCTGATTCAGATTTGGGAAATTATACATTTCTAAGAATTATGAATTTTATCTAAATTATCCTGTTCATTCACATATAATTTTTTTATAATGTTCTCTTATAATCCTTTGCATTTCTGTAGTGTTGGTTTCTATTTCTCTTCTGTCATTTGTGATTTCATTTGAGTCCTCTCTTTCTATTTTTGTTTTTTGTTTTTGATGAGTCTGGCTAAAGGTTTACCAGTTTTATTGATTTTTTTTTTTCAAAGAATGAGCTCTTGGTTTCATTGGTCTGTTCGATTGTTTTTCACTTTCTATTTTGTTTATTTTTGCTCTAATATTTAGTATTTCCTTCCTTCTACTTGTTTGGGATTTGTTGGTTCTTTTTCTATATCTGTTAGCTGTAAGGTTAGGTTGTGCAATTGTGATTTTTTTATTTTGCTTCTTAAGTAGGCCTCTGTTGCTATGCACTTGCCTCTTAGGACCGCTTTTGCTGCATCACAAAGATTTTGGATCAGTGTGTTTTCATTTTTGTTTGTCCCTATGTATTTCTTGATTTCCTCTTTGATTTTGGTTGTCCCATTCATTGTTTAGTAGCATATTATTTAACTTCCATGTATCTGTGATCTTTCCAGATTTCTTCTTATAATTGATTTCTAGTTTCATAACACGGTCAGAAAAGACACATGCTGAGACTTCAGTCTTCTAAAATTTATTGAGACTTGTTTTGTGGCCTAACATGTGATCTATCCAGAGAATGTTCTATGTGCACTTGAAAAGAATGTGTGTATTCCACTGTTTTAGGGTAGAATGTTCTAATTATATCTGTTAGATCCATTTGGTCCAATGTGTCCAAAGCCATTCTTCCCTTCCTGATTTTCTGTTTGGATGATCTGTTCATTGATGTAAGTGAGGTGGTAAAGTCCCCTACTATTAACATATTACTATTGGTTATTTTCTTTATGTTTGTTATTCATTGCTTTATGTATTTTGGTCCTCCCATGTTGGATGCATAAATATTTACAACTGTTCTCTCTTTGTGTTGGATTTTTCCCTTTATGATTACATAGTGCCCTTCTTTGTCCTTGTTACAGTTTTTGTTTTAAGGTCTATTTTGTCCAATACAAGTATTGCTAACCCAGCTCTCTTTTCACTACCATTTGCATGATAAATGCTCTTCCATTCCTTCACTTTATTTTTTGTTTGTGTTGAGGAAAAATTTTATAATTGTATATAAAGTGCATAGTAGTATACTTAGTAAGTTCTTCACATATTGTAGTTGTGTGTGTTTTTTAATCACTTATCCATCTGTATCTTCTTTCCATAATATTTTTTTCATATTCATGCAGAAAAATTTTAGTGACTTCTTTTTTATTTTATTTTTTCATTTTTTATTTAAATTCAGTTAATTAACATATAATATATTATAGGTTTCAGGAGGTAGAGGTGAGCAATTCATCAGTCTTATATAATACCCCGGTGCTCATTACATCATGTGACCTCCTTAATGTCTATCACCAGTTACCCCATCCCCCTACCTCTCTTCCCTCCAGCAACCCTCAGTTTGTTTCCTATGACTAAGAATTTCTTATGATTTGTCTCTGTCTCTGGTTTTGTCTTGTTTTATTTTTTTCCCCTCTCCTCCTATGATCCCCTGTTTTATTTCTTCAATTCCACATATCAGCAAGATCATATGATAGTTGTCTTTCTCTGATTGACTTATTTCATTTAGCATAATACCCTCTAGTTCCATCCATGTCATTGCAAATGGCAAGATTTCATATTTTTGATGGCCGAGTAGTATTCCTCTGTGTGTGTGTGTGTGTGTGTGTGTGTGTACACACCACATCTTCTTTATCCATTCATCTGGGCTATTTCCATAGTTTGGCTATTATGGACATTGTTGCTATAAACATTGGGGTGCAGGTGCCCCTTTGGATCAAATTTGTATCTTTGGGGTAAATACCCAGTAGAGCAATTGCTGGGTTGTAGGGTAGCTCTATTTTCAACTTTTTGAGGAACCTAGTGGTTGTACAAGCTTGTATTCCCACCAACAGTGTAAGAGTGTTTCCCTTTCTCCATGTCCTTGCCAACATCTGTCATTTCCTGATTTGTTAATTTTAGCCATTCTGTGGTGTGAGGTGGTATCTCATTGTGGTCTTGATTTGCATTTCCCTGAGACCAAGGGATGTTGAGCATTTTTTCATGTGTCAGTTGACCACTTGTATGTCAGCTTTGGAGAAGTGTCTTGTTCATGTCTTTTGCCCATTTTTTGACTGGACTGTTTGCTTTTGGGGTGTTGAGTTTGGTAAGTTCTTTATAGACTTTAGATACTAGCCCTTTATCTGATATGTCATTTGCAAGGATCTTCTCCCATTCTGTCAGTTGTCTTTTGGTTTTGTTGACTGTTTCCCTTGCTGTGCAAAAGCTTTTTATCTTAATGAAGTCCCAATAGTTCATTTTTGGCATTGTTTCCCTTACCTTTGGAGATGTTGTCTACCAAGTAGTTGCTGTAGCTGAAATCGAAGAGGTTGCTGCCTGTGTTCTTCTCTAGGATTTTGATGGATAGAATTCATGGTTTTTTCCCCCCATGATTATTTAGTCTTTCAACTCTAATTTAAAAATTTTTTTTCTCTTTCCCCTTTCAATCACTTTATCAACTTTTTAGAAAAATCTTTAATGGGTGGATTCCTGTCTCATGTTTAAGTCTTTCATCCATTTTGAGCTATATTTGTGTATGGTGTAAGGAAATGGTCCAGTTTCATTCCTCTGCACATGGCTGTCTAATTTTCCCAGCACCATATGTTGAAGAGACTGTCTTTTTTCCATTGGATATTCTTTCCTGTTTTGTCAAAGATTAGTTGACCATAGAATTGAGGGTCCATTTCTAGGTTCTCTATTCTGTTCTATTGATCTATGTGTCTGTTTTTGTGTCAGTGCCATACTGTCTTGATGACTACAGTCATCAAGAAAACTGGTGATGCCACCAGTTTTGGTTCTTAATATTCAGAGTCTTTTCTGGTTCCATACACATTTTAGGATTATTTGTTCCAGCTCTGTGAAAAAAGTTGATGGTATTTTGATAGGGATTGCATTGAATGTGTAGATTGCTCAAGACAGCATAGACATTTTAACAATATTTGCTCTTCCAATCCATGAGCATGGAACATTTTTCCATTTCTTTGTTCTCCTTCAATTTCTTTCATGAGTATTCTATAGTTTTCTGGGTACAGATCCTTTGCCTCTTTGGTGAAATTTATGCCTAGGTATCTTATGGTTTGGGGGCAGTTGTAAATGAGATCAACTCCTTAATTTCTCTTTCTTCTGTCTCATTGTTAGTGTATAGAAATGCAACTTATTTCTGTGCATTGATATTTTTTTAAAGATTTTATTTATTTATTTGACAGAGAGAGATCACAAGTAGACAGAGAGGCAGGCAGAGAGAGAGGGAAGCAGGCTCCCTGCTGAGCAGAGAGCCCAATGTGGGACTCGATCCCAGGACCCTGAGATCACGACCTGAGCCAGAGGCAGCAGCTTAACCCACTGAGCCACCCAGGCGCCCTGTGCATTGATTTTATACCTTGCCACATTGCTGAATTCCTGAATGAGTTTTAGGAATTTGAGGGTGGAGCCTTTTGGGTTTTCCACATAGAGTATCATGTCATCTGCAAATAGAGTTTGACTTCATCTTTGCCAATTCAGATGCCTTGTATTTCTTTTTGTTGTCTGATTGCTGAGGCTAGGACTTCTAGTACTATCTTGAACATCAGTGGTGATATTGGCCATCCCTGCTGTGTTCCTGATCTTAGCGGAAAAGTGCTTAGTTTTGAGAATGATATTCATTGGGGGATTTTTGTAGATGACTTTTATTATATTGAGGTATATTCCCTCTATCCCGACACTGTGAAGAGTTTTAATAAAGAAAGGATGCTGTACTTTGTCGAATGCTTTTTCTGCATCTATTGAGAGGATTATATGTTTCTTATCCTTTCTTTTGTTAATGAATTGTATCATGTTGATTGATTTGCAGATGTTGAACCAACCTTGCAACCCAGGAATAAATCCCACTTGGTCATGGCGAATAATCCTTTTAATGTACTGATGGGTCCTATTGGCTAGTATTTTGGTGAGAATTTTTGCATCCATGTTCATCAGGGATATTGGTCTGAAATTCTCCTTTTTGGTGGTCTTTGGTTTTGGAATTAAGGTAATGCTGGCCTCATAAAATGAGTTTGGAAGTTTTCCTTCCATTTCTGTTTTTTTGGAACAGCTTCAGGAGAATAGGAATTAATTCTTCTTTAAATGTTTGGTAGAATTCCCCTGAAAAGCTGTCTGGCCCTGGGCTCGTGTTTGTTGGGAGATTTTTGATGACTGCTTCAATTTCCTTGCTGGCTATGGATCTGTTTAGGTCTTCTATTTCTTCCTTGTTCAGTTTTTGTAGTTTGTACATCTCTAGGAATGTGTCCATTTCTTCCAGATTGCCTAATTTGTTGGCATATATTGCTCATAATATGTTCTTAAAATTGTTTGTATTTCTTTGGTATTGGTTGTGATCTCTTCTCTTTTTTTTTTTTAATTTTTTTATTTCTTTTCAGCGTAACAGTATTCATTGTTTTTTCACCACACCCAGTGCTCCATGCAATCCGTGCCCTCCCTTATACCCACCACCTAGTTCCCCCAACCTCCCACCCCCCGCCCCTTCAAAACCCTCAGGTTGTTTTTCAGAGTCCATAGTCTCTCATAGTTCACGTCCCCTTCCAATTTCCCTCAACTCCCTTCTCCTCTCCATCTACCCTTGTCCTCCATATTATTTGTTATTCTCCACAAATAAGTGAAACCATATGATACTTGACTCTCTCTGCTTGACTTATTTCACTCTTCTCTTTTATTCGTGATTTTATTTATTTCGATCCTTTCTCTTTTCTTTTTAATAAGTCTGGCCAGGGGTTTCTCAATCTTATTCTTTCAAAGAACAAGCTCCTAGTTTCATTGATCTGTTGTATTGTTCCTTTGGTTTCTATTTCATTGATTTCTGGTTTAATCTTTATTATTTCTCTTCTCCTGCTGGGCTAGGCTTTATTTGCTGTTCTTTCTCTAGCTCCTTTAAGTGTAAGATTAGATTGTGTATCTGAGACCTTTCTTGTTTCTTGAGAAAGGTTTGTATTGCTATGTACTCCCTCTTAGGACCACCTTTGCTGCATCCCAAAGTTTTGAACAGTTGTGTTTTCATTTTCATTCGTTTGCATGAATTTTCTAAATCCTCCTTTAATTTCCTGGTTGACCCATTCATTCTTTCATAGGAAGCTCTTTAGCCTCCATGTATTTGAATTCTTTCCAAATTTCCTCTTGTGATTGAGTCCTAGTTTCAAAGCACTGTGGTCTGTAAATATGCAGGGAATGATCCAGTATTTTGGGACTGGTTGAGGCCTGATTTGTGACCCAGGATGTGATTTATTCTGGAGAATGTTCCAAGTGTAAAGTAAAATTAAATACATCGAAAGGATCGAATGTAACTGTAAAGAGGAAAATTAAAAAAGACTTTAATAAAACAACAACAATGAATCAACAACAACAAAAAAAGGGAAGCAGAGTACAAGAGAATATGATCAGACAGGTGACTAGAACAGAGCCATACACTAGATTTTGGGTGTGTTTTGGTCTGTTAGAAGAAACTACATCCCAAAATTGTAAAGAAAGAAAAACTTGTATATGTACAAAAATAAAATTAAATACAATGAAGGGATAGAATGTAACTGTAAAAATGAAAATTAAAGATTTTTCTAAAAAGTTGATAAAGTGGTTGAAAGGGGAAAGAGAAAAAAAATTTTTAAATTAGAGCTGAAAGACTAAGTAATCATGGGGAAAAAAACCCCATGAATTCTATGTGCTGCATTCCCTTACTACTGGAGTTTTGCCATTCTCATTAATAGGTAAACTTGGCCTTGCCTGGGTGTTCTTGCTAATCTCCCAGGGAAGGGGCCTATTGTTTTGATTCTCAAGTGTCTCTGCTTCAGAAGGAATTGTAACACCCTTGCCAGGGGGCCAGGCTGAATAATCTGCTCTAGTTTGCTGTATATGGCTTTTGTTCCCTCAGGCTGTCTGCATAGCTTTAAAGGATGAGAATGAAAATAACAGCCTCCTAATCTCCAGCCCAGAGCCAAGAACTCGGGGCCCCATTCCTCAGTGCGCCCTCCTGGAAAGACACTCAGTCCCTCCTGTCTCCCTGGTCTCTGTCTACACTCCATGTTCACCTGGCCTGTGACCAAGCATTTCTATCTCAGGCATAGGACATGTTTTGAGTCTCCAAACCCTGCAGACTCCTGTGGCTCACACCTGTGCCACTCCTCCCATAAGAGGAAGAAGGGTTTCACCTGTTCTGTCAATTGTTGGGCCCGTGCTCAGAGAGCAGTCTCGGCACTGTGCCTCAGTTCAAGGTTTATGGCAACCCCCAGGCTGAGAGTTGCCTCTCAGCAACTGTGCCTCACTGTCCCACCTAGGGTTCTGCCCCCATTTAGCCCCCCGAGTCTCTTTGAGGCCAGGGCGTCCCTCACTGGAGCAGACTTCTAGAAGTTCTGACTCTGTACTTCACTGCTGTATCGCTTTCCCGTAACCGGCTGACAGGTGCTCCCTCCACCCATGTTTATCTTCCCATGTGTTGCCTCGGATTCACTTCTCCATATGTTCTACCTTGCAGAAAGTGGTCACTTTCCTGTTGTAGAGTTGCAGCTCTTCTTTTCCTAAATCTCTGAGTTTGCAGGTGTTCAGGATGAGTTGAGAGCTATCTAGCTGAATTCCTGGGACCAGATGAAATTTAGGTCTCCTACTCTCCCAACATCTTGGACTCCTCCCCGCCCCTTCAGTCTCATTATGCATGTTTTTAGTTCTGACATGAGTCTCTTGTAAGCCTTGTAAGCCTCACTTTTTTTTTTTAAGAATTTATTTATTTATTTGACAGACAGAGACCACAAGTAGGCAGAGAGGCAGAGAGAGGGGGGAAAGCAGGCTCCCTGCTGAGCAGAGAGCCTGATGCGGGGCTCGATCCCAGGACCCTGAGATCATGACCTGAGCCGAAGGCAGAGGCTTAACCCACTGAGCCACCCAGACGCCCCAGCCTCACTTTTTTTAATCCATTTTGTCACCCTATGTCTTTTGATTAGAGCATTTAGTCCATTTAAAGTGAAAATAATTATTGATAAGTGTGTATTTATTGCCATTTTGTTACTTGGGGCTTTTTTATTATTCTTATTGTTTTGTAGTTCTCTTTTCCCTTCTTTTACTCTCTTCTCTCATGGCTAGTTTGCTTTCTTTAGTGATATACTTGGATTCCTTTCTCTTTATTTTTTGCATATCTTTTATTGGTTTTTGATTTGTGGTTACCATTAGGTTCATATATAACAGTTTAGACATAGGGCAGTCTTTATTAAGTTTATGGTCACTTAAGTTTGTCATTCTAAAGGCAGCAAATTTTTACTCCTCTCCCCTCCCCTGTTTTAGGTACACTGTATCATGCTCTACATTTTTTTGTTTTGTGAATTCTTTGAGTGATTTTCATAGACGCACTTATTTTTACTGTCTTTGTGCTTCCTGCTTTTCTTATTCTTACTTATGGTCTTCCCTTTCCACTCGAAGAGTACCCTTTAACATTTCTCATAGGGCTGGTTACTGATCATGAATTCCTTTATCGTTTATTTGTCTGGAAAACTCTTCATCTCTCCTTCCAGTATGAATAATAGTCTTGCCGAACAGAGTATTCTTGGCTGTGGGTTTTTCCTTCCAGTTTTTTAAATATAGCACGCCACTCCCTTCTGTCCTGTAACGTTTGCTTAAAAAAATAGCTGATATTTTGGGGGGTTTCCCTTATATGTAACTGTTTCCTTTTCACTTGCTACTTTGAAAATTCTCTTTTTATCACCACGTTTTGCCATTTTAATGACTGCATATCTTGGTATGGATGTCCTTGGATTGATTTTTTTGGGGGTTCTCTGTGCCTCCTGGACTGGATTTTTGTGTCCTTTCCAGAATTTGGGAATTTTTCAGCTATTATATCTTCAAATAAATTTTCTGCCCCATTTTCTCTCTCCTACTTCTGAGACCCGTACCGTGTGAATGTTATCATGCTTGATGGTGTTGCTGAGTTCCCTTAATATATTTTCATTTTTTAACTAGTCCTTTTTCTTTATTCTGTTCCGCTTGCTTGCTTTCCATTACTCAGTCCTCCACATCACTAATCCATTTTTCTGCTTCCTCTAGTGTTTTATATGTTCCATCTAATGTATTTTTAACTTCAGTTATTTAGTTCTTCGTCTCTGATTGGTTCTTTTTATGTTTCCTATCTCTTTGTTGAGGGTCTCACTGAGTTCATACACTCTTTTCTCAAGTCCAGTGAGTGTCCTTATGACCATTACTTTAAATTTCCTATTGGGCATGTTACTTATCTCTGTTTCGTTTCGTTCTCTTGCTGTGATTTTGTCCTGTTCTTTCATTTGAGACATATTCGTCTGTCTCTTCTTCTTGTCTGTATATCTGTTTCTGTGTGTTAGGAAAGTCAGCTATGTCTCCTGCTCCTGAAAGTAGTGGCCTTATGCAGAAGAGGTCCTGTAGTGTCCTGTGGTGCAATGTTTCCTGTTCGCCAGAACCTGGTACTTCAGGGATGTCTCCTATGTGTGCTGCGTGTGCCCTATGGCTGTGTCTTGGCCACTTTTTTCTCAGTCCAGTCATCCACAAGTCATCTTTGCCTGTCATGGGCAGGGTTTGGTCCCTGTGTTATGGGTGGGCCTGTCTAGAGCCTCATTGGACTTGATTTTAGTCAGACCAAGCATTAACCAGAGATGCAATAGCACCAAACTGCAGGCACTTTTCCTGTGTTTTCCCCACGAAGCTTTGAATGGTGGGCAGTACTAAAAGTCAGGCCCCAGCCCACTGGGCTGCCCCCAGCCCACTGATGGAGTGGAGTCAAACTCCTTGGTGTATGTGGGTTACTTTTTCTCTGGGGCAGGAGTCAGTTTGGAGTGGTACTGGCCCTGTCAAGGCTGATTGTCCACTTCCATGACTGTGACACCACTTTGTTTTTAGTTTGTTTAGTTGGTTTTTTGTTTTGTTTTGTTTTGTTTTTTGAAGGTCAAGCAAAGCTTTATTTCACGCCAAGCATCGAGAATCAAACCGACCGGTCAGGGCCGTCTCTTACAAAGAGGGGACTGGGTTTTTTTTTTTTTTCTTTTTTTAAAAGATTTTATTTATTTTAGAGAGAGAGAAGGAGCAAGAGCTCAAGTATGAGCGAGGGGAGGAGGAGAGGGAGAAGCAGACTCCCTGCTAAGCAGAGAGCCTGATGCAGGACACGATCTCAGGGTTCTGGGATCATGACCTGAGCCAAAAGCAGATGCTTAACTGACTGAGCCACCCAGGTGCCCCTGTGACATCACTTTGGATGGACATCCAACAAGGGTGTTTTGGAGGAGGCGGATCTGCAGAAGAACACAGTGTGGGACATGTGGTGCCAGCAAGGCCCCTCTACTAGAGGGGACCTATAGACCCCCAAAATCTCCTTCCAAGGCTGGAGGGGTGGGTCTGCAGAAGCGCTCAGGTTGGGGGGTGCACTGTTAGTAAGCAAAACGGAGAGTGTTTGTGTTACGCTGATTCCCTAGATGTATATATAAACTGGGGGCCTGGGGAGTGGAACAGTACCTGCCAGCTCCTTTGTTCTTGGAAAAGCCTCCTGAAGATCCCTGCCACTCCAGCACAGGCTCTAAGATTAGTGAACAAATCGCCGTTCCATATATCCCAAGTGTTTTTCAAACTGCTGCTTCTGTGCTGCATCTCAGCTGGGCTGTTGGGCTGTCTCTTTAAGGGGGGGAACTCAGTTTCCTGTAGTCCTCAGGATTTCCTGGAGCCTGGCCAGCTGATTGTGTAAGCCCACTGATTGTAAGAACTAGTAAAGTCAGGCTCCTCTAATTTTCAAAGTCAAATGTTACAGGGACTCGTCTTTCCACTGTGGATCTCCCATGCCTGGGGTGCGTGTTGTGGGTCTGCTCCTCTGTCCTGTCCACCCCAGCGGTGTCCTTTCCAACCACAGACCGTCCTGAGGGTCAGTTTGGCTCCCAACTGCATCTCTTCCCTTCCTACCCTCTTCAGTGTGGCCTCTTCTCTACATGTAGTTATGAAGAGTCTGCTCTACCGGTATTCCAGTCATTTTTCTGGTTTATTGGCACTGATGTGTTATCTAGGTGTATCTGTAGAACAAATTGAACGTAGGATCATCCAATAGTGCCATCTTTCTTGGAAGTGTTTGGTGGTTTTTCAATGAGAATTTATACTTTCCTTCATGATGGTCTTGCATAATTTTTTAGTATAGTTACACACAGTGTTTCATTATGGTCTTGCGTATCTTTGTTAAATTCATTCCTAGACATACTGCGGCTACAAATGGAAGCTGTTTTTAATATTACATTTGGATTCTTTCCAGTTTTTACTACTATAGCTAATGCTGCTATTATAAATATATATTCCTTGTTGCACATGCTCCCACATTTCTATTGACTGTGTACCTTGGAATAGAATATTCCTGTTTAGAGTAATGAATCTCAAATTGAATAGATGATGTCCAAAAATAATTCTACCAATTTACACTCCACTGTTAAATTGTTTGAAATTTCCATGTGTTCCATATCTTTACCAATAATTAGAATTCCTAGTCTTTTTATTTTTATCTACTGGGTGGGTGTGGGTGTGCAGATGAATCTCATTATGGATTTAATTTGCATTTCTATTATTATTAACAAAATTGGGAAAGTTTTCACAGGTTTATTAGCCACTTGGATGTCCTTCGTTATGAAGTAACTCTTTAATTTCTTTGCCCATTTTTCTCTGAATTTTTGGGTTTCTTCCCAGTTGGGTTGTAGGAATTATTTATATATTCTGGATTTCAACTCTATTATATGTTATATGTAATTTACAAAGATTTGTTTTATGTATTTGTTATATGTATTACAAGAAACATCTTCTCTGTATTTTGCTGTTTCTGTGTTTGTTTTATGAGTATCTTTTGGTTAACAGACATATTCTAATATAGTCAGTGTATATCATTCTTTCTCTTTATAAGGTTAGTGTTTTTGTATCCTGATTAAAAAGCCTTTCCCTGAGCTTAAGAAGACCCTTTCCCGTGATATCTTATAGACAGTTTATTATATTTGGAGTTCATTTTTATGTGTGGTGTGAGGCAAGGGCCAAGTTATCTAATTGTTTCAGCACAGAAAGATCAGAAAGACTTTTATTTCTTTACTGCCAAGACGTGTGGTTCAGTTTCTGAACTTTCTCTTCTGTTCACTGATCTTTCATCTATCTGTGTGTCTGTCACACAACTATCTTACTTACCACTGTTTTCTAATAAGTCCTGATTTCCAGTCAAAGGAGCCCCCTTTTCTGGTTCTTTTTCACAATTGTTTGGGTTTTTGTTTCTTTTCAAAATTTTATTTAAATTCTAGTTACTTAACATATAGTGTCATATTGGCTTTATGAGTAGAATTTTGTGACTCATCACTTACATGTAATTCCCAGTGCCCTCCTTAATACCCATCACCCATTTAGCCCATCCCCTACCCACCTCCCTCCATCAACCCTCACTTTGTTATCTATTCTTAAGAGTCTCTTGGGGTGCCTGGGTGGCTCAGTGGGTTGGGCCTCTGCCTTCAGCTCGGGTCGTGGTCCCGAGGTCCTGGGATCGGGCCCCGCATCGGGCTCTCTGCTCTGCGGGGAGCCTGCTTCCTCCTCTCTCTCTCTGCCTGCCTCTCTGCCTACTTGTGATCTCTGTCTGTCAAATAGATAAGTGAAGTCTTTAAAAAAAAAAAAAGAGCTTTTAAAAAAAAAAAAAGAGTCTCTTATTGGGGGGGGGTGCCTTGGTGGCTCAGTCGTTAACATCTGCCTTCGGCTCAGGTCATAATCTCAGGGTTCTGGGATCAAGCCCTGCATCGGGCTCCCTGCTCAGCAAGAAGCCTGCTTCTTCCTCTCCTACTTCCCCTGCTTCTGTTGCCTGTCTTGCTGTCTCTTTGTCAAATAAATAAATAAATTCTTAAAAAAAAAAAAAAAGAGTCTCTTATGGTTTGCTTTCCTCTTTTTTTCCCCTTCCCATGTTTATCTGCTTTGTTTTTTAAATTCCACATATGACTGAAAACGTATGGTATTTGTCTTCTCTGATTGACTTCTTTCACTTACCATGGTACCCTCTAGTTCCATCGACTTTGTTGCAAATGGCAAAATTTCACTCTTTTGATGGCTGCATAGTATTCCAGTGTGTGTGTGTGTGTGTGTGTGTGTGTGTGTGTGCGCGCGCACGTGCCACATCTTTACCCATTCATCTGTTGATGGACATCTGGGCTCTTCCCATATTTTGGCTGTTGTGGACATCGCTGCTATAAACATTGGGGCACATGTGTCCCTGTGAATCACTATGTTTGTAGGATTCTTTTCAAGCCCCATGTTGGGTATAGAGATTACTAAAAAATAAACTTAAAGAAAAAGAAAGCTTATATATTTTTGGTTAGATTTATTCCTAGATATTTTGATACTATTATAAATCATATCTCTTTAAAATTTTTATTCTCTAAATGTTTATTGTTGCTCTGGCATGCAATTCGTTTTATTAACCTTGCAATTGGCAACCTCACCAAACCTCCTTATTCTAATTTATCTGTAAATCCTTTTGGATTTTATGGTACATGCTTGCATCATGTGAACATAATCAATTGTATTTTTTCCCCTTCAATTTTATTTTTTTCTAACACTGGCTCAAACCTTTGGTCCAGTGTTGAATTAGAAAGAATCATCCTTGTTCTATTCCTGCTCTAAAAAGAAAAGCTTTCAAATCTCTCACCTATTGCTTTAGGGCGTATGTATATATATGTTTTATTTATTTAATTTGTTTATTTGAAAAAGAGAGCGCACACACAAGTGGGGGCTAGAGGAGGAGAAGGGGAAGGAGAGGGACAAGCAGACTCTGCAGAGCCCCATACAGGGCTCAATCTCATGACCCTGAGATCATGACTTGAGCAGAAAGAGTTGCACACTCAACTGACTGAGCCACCCCGGCACTCCTGTGTGTGTTTTAGGTACTCTATCAGATTAAGAAATTCCTGTAATTTATTGTTTTTATCATCAATGGATGTTAAATTTTATCAAAAGTCCCTAAGATGATGTAATTTTTAGCTTTGTTCTGCTAATATGATTGATTGCTTTGGTGGATTATCCTTCTATTCCTAGAACAGACACAATTTTGTTGTGCTCTATGATTTTTCATAAATTGCTGGATATTGAATTTTAATTAATCCAGAGGCACCTGGGTGGCTTAGCTGGTTAAGCGTCTGCCTTCGACTCAGGTGATCCCAGGGTCCTGGCATCGAGCCCCGCATCAGGCTCCCTCCTCAGCAGGAAGCCTGCTTCTCCCTCTCCTGCTTCCCCTGCTTATGTTCCCTCTCTCGTGGTCTCTCTCTCTCTGTGTTAAATAAATAAATAAATAAATAAAATCTTTTTTAAAAAAAGAAAAAAAAATTTCTGTGTCCATGTCATAGGTATGACTGGGTATATTTGTTCTTTTCTAATAATTTTCAAATTTTAGCTTCATAAACCAGAATTGGGTTGTGTTCCCTCTTTTTTAAAATTCTCTCAATGATTTTGTGTAAGGTGACATGTTTTTCCTTAAATATAATGTGAAATTCTCTAGTAAAGCCACACTGGCCTCAGTGTGGGGATTTGGTCTCATTTTCTTTGTGTGGAAGTTTTAAACCTGTGGTTCAGTTTCTTTACTAGGTGTAGAATTATTCATAATTTTATTTATTGTACCCATTTTTGGTATGGTGTATTTTTCCAAGCACTTGTCCATTTTATCTAAATTTTCAAGCGTCTTGGCATCACTTTGTTCAAAATATCATTGTATTCTAATATCTATCATGGTGGTTCCTTTTTCTTTCTTACATTATTTTCTTGTTTTCTTTTGATTAGTCTCATCAGAGATTTATCAATTTTATTAGTCCTTTTAAAATATCAAGTGTTTTGGCTGTATTGACTGTAATTCTTTCTTTTGTTTGTTTCCTATTTCATTAATTATTATTATATTTAGTGTTTCCTTTCTTCCACTTTCTTTGGTTTAATTTGTTCTTTCTTAAAAAAACTTCTTTAGAGGGATTTTAAGCTTTTTCTTTTCTGATTAGTATGTCAGGCCATAAATTTCCCTCTAAGAATTTTTAAGCTTCTTCCCACAAATTTTTATATGTAGCATTTTTTAAAAATTTATTTTAATAAACATATAATGTATTTTTATCCCCAGGGGTACAGGTCTGTGAATCGCCAGGTTTACACATTTCGCAGCACTCATCATAGCACATACCCTCCCCAATGTCCATATCCCCACCACCCTCTCCCGTCTCCCCTCCCCCCAGCAACCCTCAGTCTGTTTTTTGAGATTGAGTCTTTTATGGTTTGTCTCCCTCCCGATCCCATCTTCTTTCATTTTTTCTTTTCCTACCTGCCCCCAACCCCCCCACATTGCATCTCCACTTCCTCATATCAAAGAGATCATATGATAGTTGTCTTTCTCCGATTGACTTATTTCGCTAAGCATAATACCCTCTAGTTCCATCCACATCGTCACAAATGGCAAGATTTCATGTCTTTTGATGGCTGCATAGTATTCCATTGTGTATATATACCACCTCTTCTTTATCCATTCATCTGTTGATGGACATCTAGGTTCTTTCCATAGTTTGGCTATTGTGGACATTGCTGCTATAAACATTCGGGTGCACGTGCCCCTTCGGAGCACCACGTCTGTATCTTTAGGATATATACCCAGTAGTGCAATCGCTGGGTCATAGGGTAGCTCTATTTTCAGTTTTTTGAGGAACCTCCACACTCTTTTCCAGAGTGGTTGCACCAGCTTGCATTCCCCCCAGCAGTGTAGGGGGGTTCCCCTCTCTCTGCATCCTCGCCAGCATCTGTCATTTCTTGACTTGTTAATTTTAGCCATTCTGACTGGTGTGAGGTGGTATCTCCTTGTGGTTTTGATTTGTATTTCCCTGATGCCGAGTGATGTGGAGCATTTTTTCATGTGTCTGTTGGCCATCTGGATGTCTTCTTTGCAGAAATGTCTGTTCATGTCCTCTGCCCATTTCTTGATTGGATTATTTGTTCTTTGGGTGTTGAGTTTGATAAGCTCTTTATAGATTTTGGATACTAGCCCTTTATCTGATATGTCGTTTGCAAATATCTTCTCCCATTCTGTCAGTTGTCTTTTGGTTTTGTGGACTGTTTCCTTTGCTGTGCAAAAGCTTTTGATCTTGATGAAATCCCAATAGTTCATTTTTGCCCTTGCTTCTGTTGCCTTTGGCGATGTTCCTAGGAAGAAGTTGCTGCGGTTGAGGTCAAAGAGGTTGCTGCCTGCATTCTCCTCAAGGATTTGGATGGATTCCTTTCTCACATTGAGGTCCTTCATCCATTTTGAGTCTATTTTCATCTGTGGTGTAAGGAAATAGTCCAATTTCATTTTTCTGCATGTGGCTATCCAATTTTCCCAGCACCATTTGTTGAAGAGGCTGTCTTTTTTCCATTGGACATTCCTTCCTGCTTTGTCGAAGATTATTTGACCATAGAGTTGAGGGTCTGTTTCTGGGCTCTCTATTCTGTTCCATTGATCTATATGTCTGTTTTCGTGCCAGTACCATACTGTCTTGATGATGACAGCATTGTAATAGAGCTTGAAGTCTGGAGATGGGATGCCACTGACTTTGGCTTTCTTTTTCAATATTCCTTTGGCTATTCGAGGTCTTTTCTGGTTGCATAAAAATTTTAGGATTATTTGTTCTATTTCTTTAAAAAAAAGTGGATGGGATTTTGATAGGGATTGCGTTAAATGTGTAGATTGCTTTAGGTAGAATAGACATTTTCACAATATTTGTTCTTCCAATCCATGAGTATGGAATATTTTTCCATTTCTTTGTGTTTTCCTCAATTTCTTTCATGAGGACTTTATAGTTTTCTGAGTATAGATTCTTTGCCTCTTTGGTTAGATTTATTCCTAGGTATCTTATGGTTTTGGGTGCAATTGTAAATGGGACTGACTCCTCAATTTCTCTTTCTTCTGTCTTGCTGTTAGTGTAAAGAAATGCGACTGATTTCTGTGCATTGACTTTATATCCTGCCACGTTACTGAATTCCTGTACAAGTTCTAGCAGTTTTGGAGTGGAGCCTTTTGGGTTTTCCACATAAAGTATCATATCATCTGCAAAGAGTGATAGTTTGACTTTTTCTTTGCCAATTTGGACGCCTTTAATTTCTTTTTGTTGTCTGATTGCTGAGGCTAGGACTTCTAGTACTATGCTGAACAGCAGTGGTGATAACGGACATCCTTGCCGTGTTCCTGACCTTAGCGGAAAAGCTTTCAGTTTTTCTCCATTGAGAACGATATTTGCGGTGGGTTTTTCATAGATGGCTTTGATAATATTGAGGTATGTGTCCTCGATCCCTACATTTTGAAGAGTTTTAATCAGGAAGGGATGCTGCACTTTGTCAAATGCTTTTTCAGCATCTATTGAGAGTATCCTATGGTTCTTATTCTTTCTTTTATTAATGTATTGTATCACAGTGATGGATTTGCGGACGTTGAACCAACCTTGCAGCCCTGGAATAAATCCCACTTGGTCGTGGTGAATAATCCTTTTAATGTACTGTTGGATCCTATTGGCCAATATTTTGGTGAGAATTTTCGCATCTGTGTTCATCAAGGATATTGGTCTGTAATTCTCTTTTTTGGTGGGATCCTTGTCTGGTTTTGGGATCAAGGTGATGCTGGCCTCATAAAATGAGTTTGGAAGTTTTCCTTCCATTTCTACTTTTTGGAACAGTTTCAGGAGAATAGGAATTAATTCTTCTTTAAATGTTTGGTAGAATTCCCCTGGGAAGCCGTCTGGTCCTGGACTTTTGTTTGTTTTGGAGATTTTTGATGACTGTTTCAATCTCCTTACTGGTGATGGGTCTGTTCAGGTGATCTATTTCTTCCTGGTTCAGTTGTGGCAGTTTATATATCTCTAGAAATGTATCGATTTCTTCCAGGTTGTCAAATTTGTTGGCGTAGAGTTGCTCGTAGTATGTTCTTATAATTGTTTGTATTTCTTTGGTGTTGGTTGTGATCTCTCCTCTTTCATTCACGATTTTATTTATTTGAGTCCTTTCTCTTTTCTTTTGATAAGTCTGGCCAGGGGTTTGTCAATCTTATTAATTCTTTCAAAGAACCAGCTCCTAGTTTTGTTGATTTGTTCTATTGTTTTTTTAGTTTCTATTTGATTTCTGCTCTGATCTTTATGATTTCTCTTCTCCTGCTGGGTTTAGGCTTTCTTTGTTGTTCTTTCTCCAGCTCCTTTAGGTGTAGGGTTAGGTTGTGTCTTTGAGACCTTTCTTGTTTCTTGAGAAAGGCTTGCACCGCTATATATTTTCCTCTCAGGACTGCCTTTGTTGTGTCCCACAGATTTTGAACCGTTGTGTTTTCATTATCACTGGTTTCCATGAACTTTTTCAATTCTTCTTTAATTTCCTGGTTGACCCATTCATTTTTTAGAAGGATGCTGTTTAGTCTCCATGTATCTGCGTTCTTTCCAAATTTCCTCTTGTGATTGAGTTCGAGCTTCAGAGCATTGTGGTCTGAAAATATGCAGGGAATGATCTCGATCTTTTGGTACCGATTGAGACCTGATTTATGACCCAGGATGTGGTCTATTCTGGAGAATGTTCCATGTGCACTAGAGAAGAATGCATATTCTGTTGCTTTGGGATGGAATGTTCTGAATATATCTGTGATGTCCATCTGGTCCAGTGTGTCATTTAAGGCCTTTATTTCCTTGTTGATCTTTTGCTTAGATGATCTGTCCATTTCAGTGAGGGGAGTGTTAAAGTCCCCTGCTATTATTGTATTACTGTCGATGTATTTCTTTGGTTTTGTTATTAATTGGTTTATATAGTTGGCTGCTCCCATGTTAGGGGCATAGATATTTAAGATTGTTAGGTCTTCTTGTTGGACAGACCCTTTGAGTAGGATATAGTGTCCTTCCTCATCTCTTATTATAGTCCTTGGCTTAAAATCTAATTGATCTGATATGAGCATTGCCACCCCCGCTTTCTTCTGATGTCCATTAGCATGGTACATTGTCTTCCACCCCCTCACTTTAAATCTGGAGGTGTCTTCGGGTCTAAAATGAGTTTCTTGTAGGCAGCATATGGATGGGTTTTGTTTTTTTTATCCATTCTGATACCCTGTGTCTTTTGATTGGGGCATTGAGCCCATTAACATTCAGGGTAACTATTGAGAGATAGGAATTTAGTGCCATTGTATTGCCTGTAAGGGGACTGTTCCTGTATATTGTCTCTGTTTCTTTCTGATCTACTAGTTTTAGGGTCTCTCTTTGCTTAGAGGACCCCTTTCAATATTTCCTGTAGAGCTGGTTTGGTGTTTGCAAATTCTTTCAGCTTTTGTTTGTCCTGGAAGCTCTTTATCTCTCCTTCTAGTTTCAATGATAGCCTAGCCGGATATAGTATTCTTGGCTGCCTGTTTTTCTCGTTTAGTGCTCTGAATATATCATGCCAGTTCTTTCTGGCTGGCCAGGTCTCTGTGGATAGGTCTGCTGCCAATCTAATGTTTTTACCCCTGTATGTTACAGACTTCTTTTCCCGGGCTGCTTTCAGGATTTTCTCTTTGTCTCTAAGACTTGTAAATTTTACTATCAGGTGACGAGGTGTGGACCTATTTTTATTGATTTTGAGGGGCGTTCTTAGTATCTCCTGGATTTTGATGTTTGTTCCCTTTGCCATATTAGGGAAATTCTCTCCAATAATTGTCTCCAATATACCTTCTGCGCTCCCCTCTCTCTTTCTTCTTCTTCTGGAATCCCAATTATTCTAATATTGTTTCATCTTATGGTGTCTCTTATCTCTCGAATTCTCTCCTCGTGGTCCAGTATTTGTTTGTCTCTCTTTTGCTCAGCTTCTTTATTCTCTGTCATTTGGTCTTCTATGTCACTTATTCTTTCTTCTGCCTCATTTATCCTAGCAGTGAGAGCTTCCATTTTTGATTGCACCTCATTAATAGCTTTTTTGATTTCAACTTGGTTAGATTTTAGTTCTTTTATTTCTCCAGAAGGGGCTTTTATCTCTCCGGTGAGGGTTTCTCTAGTATCTTCTATGCCTTTTTTGAGCCCAGCTAGAACCTTGAGAATCATCATTCTGAACTCTAGATCTGTCATATTACCAATGTCAGTATTGATTAGGTCCCCAGCCTTTGGTACTGCCTCTTGTTCTTTTTTTTGTGGTGAGTTTTTCCACCTTGTCATTTTGTCCAGATAAGATTTGCTTTCTCCTCCTCTAGAATTCCGCTGTTCTTGGTGAGTGAAGTTGGCCTTGGCTGGGTTTCTTGTTGATCTTCTGGGGGAGGGGCCTGTTGTAGTGATTCTCAAGTGTGTTTGCCGCAGGCGGAATTGCACCGCCCTTGCGGGGGGCCGGGCTAAGTAATCTGCTCGGGTTTGCTTTTGGGAGCTTTTATTCCCTGAGCGCTTTCCGTAGAGTTCTGGAGGACGGGAATGAAGATGGCGGCGTCCCAATCTCCGGCCCGGAGGAGCCGAGAGCTTGGGGTTCCGCTCCTCAGTGCGCCCTCAGAGAAAAGCACCCTACCGCCCGCCTCCCTGGCCTGCGGTTGCGCCTAGAGGAATGCAGTCAATTGCTGGCACTTGGAGAAAAGCGCCCAGTCGCTTCCATCTCTGTGGCCTCTGGCCCTGCTCCGAGCCCCCCCAGCCCGCGACCGGCACAAGGTAATCCCGGGCTGAGAGCTCACTCCTCGGCTTTGTCACTGTAGCCGGCTTCCCCGCTCTAATACCTGTGAGCTCTGCGGCACTCAGACACCCCCTATCCTTCTGTGACCCCACGGGACCTGGGGTTACGCTGACCCTGCCTGGGCTTCCCCCCGGTTTAGCCTCCGGAGCAATGTCCCTCCATGGAGCAGACTTTTAAAAGTCCCGATTTTGTGCTCCATTGCTCCGATGCTTGCCGGGAGCCGGCCCCTCCCCCCGGGGTCTATCTTCCCGTCGCCTTGGATTCACTTCTCCACAGGTCCTACCTTTCAGAAAGTGATTGATTTTCTGTTTCTAGAATTGTTGCTCTTCTTCTCTTCGATTTCCCGTTGGATTTGTAGGTGTTCACAATGGTTAGATAAGCTATCTAGCTGATCTCCTGCTACCCAATGTCATCTCAGCCTGCTACTGCTCTGCCATCTTGACTCCTCCTCTATATGTAGCATTTTTAATAATTATTTAGTTCAAAGTGTTTTCTAATTTCCATTGTGCTTATTTCTTTGACCTATGTATTAAGTGGAAGTATACTTTCTTATTTTTAAACATCTAAGTATTTTGTAATTATCTTTTAGGAGTTGATTTCTGGTTGCATTGCAGAGAATATATTACCCATTTTTTAGTTTAGTTCTTAGAAATTTCCTTATACTTGCATTCTGGTCCACAATTTGGTCAATTTGGTCAAATCTTTTCTGTGCACTTGAAAGTGTATTAGGCATTGTTGTCAACAGTACTCTGTAGCTGTTAGGTCATTTGTTAATTGTTTTAATTCAAATCTTCTGTATACTTACTGACATTTTATTTTCGTTTGATTGAAATTTTACAATATAATTCCTTCCTCCTCCGCCTTCACCATTAGCTTAGAAGTCAAATATTATTTTGATATTCCTGTAGCAATTATGCTGAAGATTTCAATTTGCATCTCCGTTTAGCTATTGGGTTTTTTAATGTTGGCTTTGTATTTAGCAATCTACCCGAACTCTCACTAATTTTAGGCTTTAGCCTGTAGATTTACTTGGATTTTTCTTATCTGCAAGTAAGGAAATTTTGTTTCTTCTGTTTTTATCCCTATACATTTTGTTACTTTTTCTTACTGCACTAAGCCCTATAGTACAGTGTTAAATAGGAACAGTGAATAATGGACATTTTATTTAGTTCCTGGCTTTAAAGGGAGTGCCAGCAACATTTCAACATTAATATGATGTACAGGTTTCCTGCTATCTGAAAGAGTGTTCCTGTGAAAATTTTTGCAAACCAAAATAATGTGAAATAAAGAAGTAATTACCATTAATTTATACAGAAAATTTTTAGAGCATTCCTAGAGCCAAGAAAATAACCCATCTTAGCATTTTCTGGTATCTTAGGACATATCTTGCTAATGGATGCACAAAATAAATCAGGATGAACCACAGATGCTCACAGACAGAGTTCAAAGCTACAATGGCTTGACGCTAGATGCTAAGTGTCATTCCCAGGGAAGGAGTTTAGCAGTATCACTCTCACTGCTCAGAGTGTGTGCAGCCTCCATAAGTACTCACTGCAAAATAAGTGCTGAACAGTATTTTTGCTTTTTTCCTTTTTTTCATAAAAGTGAAAATCCTCTTCAGACAGCTTTCACTTAGGAAAAACAGGTGCTAACATGGGTTTTTCATGAAAGTGAAGTGGCATAATGTTGAAAAAATGGAAGATACTTACACCTGGTAGGTATTTTGGTAGATTCCCTTTCTTCAAGTTAAAAAGGCTTCCAGGGTGCCTGGGTGGCTCAGTGAATTAAGCATCCAACTCTTGATTTCAGTTCAGGTCATGATCTCAGGTTTACGAGATCGAGCCCCTGTGTCAGGCTTTATGCTGGGTGTGGAGTCGGCTTGAGATTCTCTCTCCCTCCCTCTACATCCCACTAACCTGTGCCTTCTTTCTCTCTAAAAAAAATAAGTAAGTAAAAGTAAAAAAGGAAGTTTCCTAGTTTTGCTTGGCTCTTAAAACTATGAATATATACTGAATTTTAGTAAATGTTTTTTTCTGCCTTTTTTGAAATGATTACAAGGTATATCTCTCTTAATCTGTAAATATGACATATTATATTAGTATAGATTTCTGACATAAGATTATTCTTGCATTATAAATGGAACATGGTATTGATATATATTTTTTCTACTGCTGGATTCCCTTTGTAAATAAGTCTTAACATCTATGTTCCTAAGTGACATTGGTATAAAATTATCTTTTATTATATTTTTGCAATTTGGGAATCTATTATATCAGTGTTAGTAAATGAGTTGTAAGTTTTTTTTTATCATTATCTAAAAGGATTTATAAATGATAGGAATTATTTCTTTCTTATAGATTTGGTAAAAATGTCATCTTATTCTTTTGGAGGGAGGTGGTAAGAAAGACTAGATATAATTTTTAATGCAATGTTGTTTTATTCAGGTTTTCCCTTTTTGAGTCAATTTTTTAAATTGATACTTTCATTTAAGTTTTTAAGGCTTATTTTAGAGAGCTAGCGAGAGCACAGAGTTGGTGAAGGGAGAGGCAGAAGGAGATGGAGAGAGAATCTCCAATGGACTTCTCACTGAGCAAGGAGCCCAAACTGGGACTTGATCTTACAACCCTGAGACAGTGACCTGTGCCAAAATCAAGAATTATATGCTCCACTGGCTGAGCCACCCAGGTGCCCCCATCTTCTTTTACATTTTTAAAACAGTTGATTTATTAAAGTTATCGTCACAGCGTTTTTGAATTTCTACCATACAATAATTTTGACCCCTGTTTTATTTCTAATATTTGTCTCCCCTCTCCTTTTCTAAAAATCAGGGGTTTTTTGTTTGTCCATTTTGTTTTAAAGATTCCATTTGTTTGCTTGACAGAGAGAGAGAGTGAGAGAGTACAAGCAGGGTGAATGGCAGAGGGAGAGGGAGAAACAGGCTCTCTGCTGAGCAGGGAATGCAATATGGGGCTGATCCCAGGACCCTGAAATCGAGACCTGAGTCAAAAGCAAACATTTAACCAACTAAGTCATCCAGGCACCACTACAAATCAGTTTTATAAGAGATTTCTGTCTCAGTTTTTTTAAGAAACAAACAAACAAACAAACAAACGTGGTATTTGATGTTACCAATCATGTCTCTTTCGTTTTGTGTTTCATTTCTGCTTCAATATTTATTTCAAAATTTTTTACTTGATTTTAGTGTATTCATTTCTTTTACTTTCTTGAATTGAAAACCTGGCTAATTAAATTTTAATCTGGGGGGCACCTGGGTGGCTCAGTTGGTAGACATCTGCCTTTGGCTTAGATCATGATCTTGGAGTCCTGGGATGGAGCCCTGAGCCCGATCCCTGCTCATCAGGGAGCCTTCTCCCTCTCCCTCTGCCCCTCTCCCCACATTTGTGTGCTCACGTGCTCATGCTCTCTCTCTCTCTCTCTCTCTCTCTCTCTCTCTCTCTCAAATTAATGAATAAAACCCTAAACTTTTCAAAAACTCTTTAACCATATGACCTATGGATTTGAAGTCTGTGTCTTTTCCTGTTAATACTGCTTTAGCTGACTTCCAGTTGTTTTATAGATACTGCTTTTGTTTTTAGTTTTGAATAATTCATGATTGTACTAATTCTCTTAAAAATTACTCTCCTAAAAATCTTCTGGTTTCTAAATGCAAAGATAATACAGAAGTGGTTCTTAAACATCTGGATTATTTAAAAATTATTTATTTTTAAATCTCTAGTTAGCTATGTTTTTATTATTGATTTTTGTATTTGTTCAGAGATTGTGATCTGGAATCAAATTGTGGTCCAGGGACTTGCAAAATCTTCATACTCACCTCAGAACTGCTAAATTAGAATCCACACTTTAATAAGATGCTCAGACAACCTGTCATTTAAGTTTGAGCGCCAATCTAGATGATTGCTCAGTAATGGCTTAGAGTGTTTTTCCCCTTTAATTGGTTTTCTGTCTGGTTTATCTAAAGCTTTGCTTCCCCCTGGGGACTGACTTAACCATTTTTCTTCCAACTTGGAGAAAAGAACAAGGCAAGCTTTTAACATTTTTGGCTACCTGAAAGCTCACGTTTAGGAAAGTTTGGTCCCTTTCTCCTTTTACCTAGAGGAGGGTGGGGGGGAAGCCAAGGGCAATCATTGGGGTTGCACTTTTCTCTCACTTTAGCCAGCATGGCCAAAATCAGCCAGGCAAACCAGCAAGCCAGTTCATATAGGGTTGCCTCTATTTGTTTTTATTTCCACAGGTAACTTTTCCCTCTCACAACAGCCGCTGAGCTGCTGTTTCACATTGCTGGTTACTCCATATCTACCCAAGATGTATCATGCCCATATTTCTTCATCCTTCCTTTTCCCAGACAATGTTTTGTCATATTTCAGTGAGTCAGTCATTGTAGTGAATCCCACTTCTGCCACCAACTGTGTCAGGGATCCCTCAGACCCATCCCGGGTCCAGTAATTCTCCAGAGGACTCACAGGACTCAGCATATAATCCTATTCATGATTGCGATTTATTATTAAATGGATACAAAGGAAAATTAGCAAAAGGAAAAGGTACATGGGGCAAAGTCCAGAAGAAACCAGGCACAAGCTTCCAAGTGTCCTCTTCAGTGGAGTCACCAAGGATGTGATTAATTCCTTCAGCAGTGAGTTGTGGCAACATGGGTGAAATGTTTCCTACCAGGGAAACTCCTTAGAGACCGTGTGTCCAGGGTTTTTATTGGAGGTTGGTTAGTAGATATCTTCTACCTAGGATGCACTGAAATTCCATGTTCCCAGGAGAAAGCAGGTGTTCAGAAGAAAACCATATTGTTTGCATAAATACTTCTAGGTCCAGTGAGCCAGTCTTATCAGGTAATGGTGTAGGAATCCTCCCCAAATCCAATTTTCTAGATACTGGCCAAGGCCAGACTTCCAGACAGGCCTCTAGAAGGCAGTCTCAGGCCAGCTCTGTTAACTTCTGCACAATAATATTGGGTCTTTGGAATTTGTTGAGAATTTGTGGTGTAACATGTGATCCATTTGAAACGATAATGAGAAATCTCATACCTAGAACATAATGTATGTTCTCTAATTTTCAGATGCAGAGAAATCTATCCATCAAATCAATCTTGTGAATTTTATTATTCAAATCTTTATATTTACTATTAATGTCAGAATTTGAGAGAAGTATATTAATAATTTCTCCCTTGATTTTTTAAAAGATGCTGGTTCCTTTTAATTCTACCAACTTTTCATTTTTATATTTTTTATATTTTGTGGAATATTGCTAGGGACACATGCAAATGCATGATTTTATATCATCTTAGTGGGTTATGAATCTTTCATAATTTTACATTCAAACTGCATCGTTGAAAATGTAATCTCAGCTCCATTTTCAATATATTTTTTATGTGTGACTACTGATATATTTGGACTTATTTATGGTATTCAGTTATGTATTTCATATTCACAACAATTTTTCTGTGATTCCTTTTATCCCTTTTCCTGCCTTCTATGGGTTCTTTCACCCTTTTCCCCCTATAATAGTTTCTTTTGAGATTTCTTGGCTTCAACTGTATTTACCAACTTGACTCCCTTCTCCATTTCTGATCCTCTGAGTTTTCCTTGCCTTTTTACTTTTGGATTGAGCCATGAAATCAAATGATTTTCTCTGTCATTTCCATGTGTTTTAGGTAGAGGCAGAGGTTTTCAATCTATCACTGATGCTTAAACCACAATCTTGACTTAGAAATAGCCTTTTTAAAAAACTTTCAATCAATTTATTAGATTTATTGCACTCTAATGAAAACAGTTCTCAGATTGAATATTTTCAGCATGCTTTTAAGGGTAAAGAAAGGCCTTCAAAATTTGCTATTTCTTAGAATAAATATTTTTCACTTACGAGAAAATAGTAGAAGAGTAACCATCCCGCCAAATTTACCAGATAAATAACAAAATATCTGAAATGAAGGGGGAAAAAAAGGCCAGTAAAGGAAACTCAAAATATAGCAATCTAGGTGCAGTGAAGAAATACTGAAAAAACAAGAGGAATAAAGTGGCCTGTGGGTGACTAGAAAAATCCCCCATCAGTGGGATGAAGGAGCTCAAGACCAAGATAGATACATTGATTTCATAAATTTATACATATCAACTTTGAAAAGATAAAAAGGAATAGTTTATGAAAGAAAGATTATGAAATGAAGTAAAAAAAGTAATAAACTTACAAATATTGTAGATCAGTGTTTCTCTAACTGTGCATATTCTTATGCAGTGGGTAATCGTGGAATAATTAGCATTAAACTCTGAATTTAAATCCTGGGACCATTACTAACCCATCTGGGTGAGTTACATGACCATCGCAAGTCTGTTTTCCCATCTATACAATGGGGATGGCAATTACCTATTTCAGAAGATTGTTATGAAACTAAAATGAGATAATACATATTAGAATGTATAACAGATCACCTGCACCTAGTAAACAGTGAATAAATGGTAGTTGTTATAATTATTAAAATGGAGCCTAGGGACATCCAGCACCAAAATCATTGATGCGGAAGAAGTGGCATTTATTTTTTTTTTTCAATTTTTTATTTATTTTCAGCATAACAGTATTCATTGTTTTTTCACCACACCCAGTGCTCCATGCAATCTGTGCCCTCCCTAATACCCACCACCTGGTTCCCCCACCCTCCCACCCCGCCCCTTCAAAACCCTCAGGTTGTTTTTCAGAGTCCATAGTCTCTCATGGTTCACCTCCCCTTCCAATTTCCCTCAACTCCCTTCTCCTCTCCATCTACCCTTGTCCTCTATATTATTTGTTATGCTCCACCAATAAGTGAAACCATATGATACTTGACTTTCTCTGTTTGACTTATTTCACTCAGCATAATATCTTCCAGTCCTGTCCATGTTGCTACAAAAGTTGGGTATTCGTCCTTTCTGATGGAGGCATAATACTCCATAGTGTATATGGACCACATCTTCCTTATCCATTCATCCGTTGAAGGGCATCTTTGTTCTTTCCACAGTTTGGCGACCGTGGCCATTGCTGCTATAAACATTGGGGTACAGATGGCCCTTCTTTTCACTACATCTGTATCTTTGGGGTAAATACCCAGCAGTGCAATTGCAGGGTCATAGGGAAGATCTATCAAAACAAAGAGGCAACCCACGGAATGGGAGAAGATATTTGCAAATGACAGTACAGATAAAAGGTTGATATCCAGGATCTATAAAGAACTCCTCAAACTCAACACACACAAAACAGATAATCATATTAAAAAATGGGCAGAAGATATGAACAGACACTTCTCCAATGAAGACATACAAATGGCTACCAGACACATGAAAAAATGTTCATCATCACTAGCCATCAGGGAGATTCAAATCAAAACCACATTGAGATACCACCTTACACCAGTTAGAATGGCCAAAATTAGCAAGACAGGAAACAACGTGTGTTGGAGAGGATGTGGAGAAAGGGGAACCCTCTTACACTGTTGGTGGGAATGCAAACTGGTGCAGCCACTTTGGAGAACAGTGTGGAGATTCCTCAAGAAGTGGCATTTACAAGAGTGGGTTAGGGATTCGAGAGAATTGGCTGTGAAAGGACAGAGAGATTAGCTGTTTGGGCATTTGGGCTGATAGTGTTTTTTATAAGACAAGGTGAAGGGGCCTGAATATAGTTATTTACCCTGGGGAGGGAGTCAGAGGAGGAAGTGGTTAAAGATACAGAGAAGTGGGGACTGATAGGTCAAGACACTAAATCAGAAGCGGATGGGACCCAGAGACCAACTGGAGGGTTTTGCTGAATTAAGAGGAGAAACTCCTCCATTTGCAATGACATGAATGGAGGTAGAAAGTATTACGCTAAGCGAAATAAGTCAGAGAAAAACAAATGCCTTATGATTTCACACATATGAGGAATTTAAGGGGAAAAAAAAAACAACCAAATAAGCCAAGGGGGCGGGGGTGGGGGTGGGGAGAAGGCAAACCAAGAAACAGACTTAACTATAGAGAACAAACTGTTACCAAAGGGAGGTGGGTGAGGGGCAGGGTGAAATAGGGGATGGGGACTGAGGAGTGCACTTGTTGTGATGAGCACTGGGTGATGTGTGGAAGTGTGGAATCACTACATCGCTCACCTGAAACTAATACTACACTGCATGTTAACGAACTGGACTTTAAATAAAAAGAGGAGGAACTCCTTATAAGTGAGATTCATGGAAAGACAGTAAGGATAGATGTCGTTGTAGGAAGCTTATGGTAGAGACTCCGGGAGGCAACAAGGTAAGGGAGGTCTTGAAGAAAGAAAGACACAAACTGAGAGACTATGGGAAGGTGGTTGGGGTTGGAGACTTAAGGAATATTGGGAAAATTTCAGCCAGATTCTGAGGGAACCAGGAAAAACTGACAACAGATAGAGAGAGGTGTCTTGGCCACATTGAGGGCCCAGTTTAAGTGTTAGACTGTTCTTTTATGCTACCAATATGAAAAGTTGTGGGATTTTTCTCTAGCAGTTCTCAGCATCACCAGTGTCTCTACATTTCTGGTGTAGGGACAGAGGAAGTTGGTGCTTGAACTGACGCAGTGTTAGACTTTTACAGAGTAGGTAAAGCGAAAGGGGCCAGAAACATGAAAGACAATGTTATTGGCAATGATTTTTTGGTACTGGTAGAACCAATAGTGAAATTATCCACCATGCACCTAGGTGGATGAGACAATGAAATAAAAATGAGAAAAAGGAGTGGTCATGGGACTGGATGTCTTGATAGATTGAAAGGCCAGATATTCATTCATTCATGCATTTAACACCAGGTACTGAGTAATGCAGGGTATGTGACAGTGTACAAAACACACAGGGGCACTGCTCCCATGGAGACCAGAGGCTCCTGTTTACAAAGAAAAAACGTGTTAGTTGGTGATTCATGCAATAGAAAAAAAGAGGATAAGAAGAATATGAAGTGGGGGGAGAGGTTGCTAATTTGACATGTATGTAAATGGTCAAGGAAGTCTTACCAATAAAATGACATTTGAGCAGGTGTCATACAAGGAGTACCATGAGAATACAGGTATACAGAAAGTATGAAGTCTATCATGAGAATATCAAAGAAATACGTGAAATCTACCAGAACTTAGAGAAGTCATGCTTGGCCTGAGTAGTAAAGGCCTTTCTTCATCTCTGTGTATGTAATCAGTCCTTTTAAATGTATCTGCATTAATATTTTGCCTGAATTAGCCCCAAAGTTAATGGCTGTCAGTGTGAGAAATATACCACCTCCTGGTTTTCAAAGGAGGAGATGAAATCAGTGCTATGTTACAGCATCTTCATGTTCTTCACCATAGAGCATATTCAATGATGTTGAGCTATCTCCTTAGTAAATTTATTCATTCAGGAATTTTAAGCTTTCTAGGATGTAAGTCCACTGGACCAAAGGACTAGAATTAACTGAGAACTTTGATACATTCGTTAGCTCTCTTTTACAGATGTCTTTTACCAACCAATGTTTAGACTTTTTTTCTGTTTGAAAGATTTAAAAAAAAAAAAAGTTGAAAAGTTCCGGTTATCAAAACACAATAATTAAAAGCACAGGCTTTGAAATAAAATATCTGGGTTCAAATCCCAACTATGGTATTAAATAATTGTGTGTCATTGCATGAATCACTTAAAATCTCCCTGCCTTTAATTTCTAGTATCTAAAATTTGTTGACGACAGTACCAAACACCTAATTATATTGTGGGGATTAAATGAATAGTGAAGAGTACCAGGAAAGAGGTTGTAATAGCCTAATAATAATGGCCATTATTATTATCCCTCAACCATATACTATCAATTTTTTTAAGATTTTATTTTTAAGTAATCTCTACATATAATGTGGGGCTTGAGCTCACAACCCTGAGATCAAGAGTTGTGTGCTCCACTGACTGAGCCAGCCAGGTGGCCCATATACTATCAGTTTTTAGTAGAAGACATATTTTTCTTAGTCTTTTTCTTTTCTTTTTTTTTCTTTTTTAGTTTTTGATGTAGTGTTCCAAGATTCATTATTTGCATAAAACACCTGGTGCTCCATGCAATACGTGCCCTCCTTAATACCCATCACCAGACTAACCCATCCCCCTTCCCCCCTCCCCTCTAAACTCTCAGTTTGTTTCTCGGAGTCTGTAGTCACTCATGGTTCATCTCCCCTTCCAATTTTCTCCTCTTCTTTTTTCTCTGCCTTCTCCTAATGTCCTCCATGCTATTACCTGTGTTCCACAAATAAGTGAAACCATATGATAATTGACTTTCTCTGCTTGACTTATTTCACTCAGCATAATCTCCTCCAGTCCCATCCATGTTGATACAAAAGTTGGATATTCTTCCTTCCTGATGGCTGAGTAATAGTCCATCGTATATATGGACCACATCTTTATCCATTCGTCTGCTGAAGAGCATCTCGGCTCTTTCTACAGTTTGGTGATTGTGGCCATTGGTGCTATGAACACTGGGGTACATATGGCCCTTCTTTTCACTACGTCTGTATCTTTGGGGTAAATACCAGTAGTGCAATTGCTGGGTCATAGGGTAGCTCTATTTTAACTTTTTGAGGAATCTCCACACTGTTTTCCAAAGTGACTTTACCAACTTGCATTCCCACCAGCAGTGTAAGAGGGTTCCCTTTCTCCAGAGCCTCTCCAACATTTGTCGTTTTCTAGTATGCAATGAGCTTGTTTTTATTTAAGTAATAGGAGGTGAATGTCTAAGCTTCTCTAGCTCCTTTGAAGTTATTTCAAGAGTGCTACAAAGTACATCTTTTGAGAAAATTAATTGTATCAAATGAGCATTGTATCAAACTGATAAAAAGGCAATTTTGGCCTGAATTTCTTGAGTAAGAAATTTTTAGATTTTTTAAATTTTAATTTAATTTTTTCAGTGCTCCAAAATTCATTGTTTATGCACCACACCCATGCTCCATGCAATATGTGCCCTCCATGATACCCACCACCAGGCTCATCCAACCCCACACCCCCCTCCCCTCCAAAACCCTCAGTTTGTTTCTCAGAGTCCACAAGTGTAGCCGATACACATTACATTAGTCTCAGGTGTACAACATACTGATTTCAGCAAAAGTGTACTTTATGCTATGTTGGCAAGTGTTGGCAGGAATGCGGTAAAAAAAGGAATACTTGTGCACTATTGGTGAGAACATAAGTTGGTGCATCCACTCTGGAAAACAGTATGCATGTTCCTCAAAAAGTTAAAAACTGAATTATCATATGATCCAGTAGTGCTGTTGCTGGGTATTCACCCAAAGAACAAATGTGGATTTGTTTACCACATGTGTAGCTACCATCTGTCACCATACAATGCTATTACCATACCATTGGCTATATTCCCTGTGCTGCACTCTTTGTGCTCTTTGACTTGTGCTCTTTGACTCTTTGACTTGTTCATCCTGTAAGTGGAAACCTGTACTTCCTACTCCCATTTCACCCATTTTGCCCCTTCCCTTACCCTTTCCTTTCTGGGAGCCATTATTTTGTTCTCTGTATTTATGAGTCTGCTTCTCCTTTATGTTCACTTATTTGTTTTTTAGATTCCATATATACATGAAATGATATGGTACTTGTCTTTCTCTGACTTATTTTACTAGAAATAATGTGCTCTAGATCCGTCCATGTTGTTGCAAATGGCAGGGTCTTCTTTTTTATGGCCGAGTAATATTACATTCTATGTATATACCCCCTCTTTTTCCATTTATCTATGGATGGACCCTTGAGTTGGTTCCATATCTTGGCTTTTGGAAATAATGCTGCGATAAACACAGAGGTGCAGATATATTTTCAAATTTTGTGTTCTGTGGGTAAATACCCAGCAACAGTATTACTGGATCATACGATAATTCAGGTTTTAACTTTTTGAGGAATGCATACTGTTTTTCAGAGTGGATGAACCAACTTATGTTTTCACCAATAGTGCACAAGTATTCCTTTTTTCCCATATTCTTGCCAACACTTGTTATTTCTTTTCGTTTTTTTTTTATTCTAGCCATTCTGACAGGTGTAAGGTGATATCTCGTTGCAGTTTTGATAGCATCTCCTTGATGATTAGTGATGTTGAGCATCTTCTCATTTGTCTCTTGGCCATCTGTATGTTGTCTTGGAAAGAATGTCTATTCAGGTCCTCTGCTCGTTGTTTCATTGGATTGTTTGGGGTTTCTTGGTGTTGAGTTGTATAAGTTCTTAATATATTTTGGATATTAACTCCTTATCAGATACATCATTTGCAAATATCTTCTCCTATTCAGTAGGTTGCCTTTTCAATTTGTTAGTGGTTTCCTTCACTATGGAAAAGGTTTTTACTTTGGCTTAGTCCCAATAGTTTATTTTTCTTTTGTTTCCCTTGCCTAGGAGACAGATGTAGAAAAATATTGCTAAGGGCAATGTCAAAGGGCTTACTGCGTAAGTTTTCTCCTAGGAATTTTATGGTTTCAGGTCTCACATTTTGGTCTTTAATCCGTTCTGAGTTTATTTTTGTGTATGGTATAAGTGGTCCAGTTTCATTCTTTTGCCTATAGCTGTGCAATTTTCCCAGCACCATTTATTGAAGGGACTGCCTTTTCCCCATTGTATAATTTTTACCTCCATTGTCATTAATTAATGGACCCAATAAGCGTGGGTTTATTTCTGGACTCTCTAATCTGTTCTGTTGATCTATATGTCTACTTTTGTACCAGTACCATACTATCTTGATTACTACAGCTTTGTAGTGTATCTTGAAATCTGAGATGGTGATACCTCAAGCTTTTTTCTTTCTCAATATTGCTTTGACTATTCAAGGTCTTTTGGTTCCATACATATTTTAGAATTCTTTGTTCTCGTTCTGTGAAAATGTTGTTAGTACTGGATAGGGATTGCATTAAATCTGTAGGTCACTTTAGATACTATGGACATTTTAACGATATTAATTCTTCCAATCTATGAGTATAGAGTATCTTTCCATTTGTGGTGTCTTCAGTTTCTTTCATCAGTATTTTATAGTTTTCAGAGTATAGACCTTTCACCTCCGTGGTTAAGTTTATTCCTAGGTTTTTATTATTTTGGATGCAATTATAAATAAAATTGTTTTCTTAATTTTCTGCTACCTTATTATTAGTGTATTTAAACACAACTGATTTCTGTATATTAATTTTGTATCCCATGACATTACTGAATTTACTTATCAGTTCTAATAGTTTTTTAAAGATTTTATTTGTTTGTTTATTGAGAGAGAGAGAGAGAGAGAGATAGCACGAACACTTGCATGCTTTGGGGAAAGGAGCAGAGGGAGAGAGAGAATCTCAAGATGACTCTTCGCTAAGCATGGCACTCAATGCAGGGCTCTTTCTCACAACCCCAGACATTACCTGAGCCAAAATCAGGAGTTGGTTGCTTAACCAACTGAGCCACCCAGGCGCCCCAGTTCTAATAATTCGGAATCTTTGGGATTTTCTGTATATAATATCATGTCATCTGCAAATAATGACAGTTTTACTTCGTCCTTAGCCATTTGGATGCCTTTTATTTCTATTCTGTCTGATTGCTGTGGCTAGGTCTTCCAGTACTATGTTGAACAAAAGTGGCAAGAGCGGACATCCTTGTCTTGTTCCTATTAGGGGAAGAGCTCTCAGTTTTTTACCATTAAGTATGATGTCAACCATGGGTTGTTCACATATGGCCTTTATTACGTTGAGGAATGTTTCCTCTAAACCCACTTTGTTGAGAGTTTTTATCAGGAGTGAATGTTAGGTTTTGTCAAATGCTTTGTCTACATCTATTGAGATGATCATATGACTTTATTCTTTGTTGATGTTGATTGACTTACAAATATTGACCCATCCTTGCATCCCCAGAAAAATCCTGCTTGATTGTGGTGAATGATCCCTTTGATATGTTGTTGAATATGGTTTGCTAATATTTTGTTGAGGATCTTTGCATCTATGTTCATCAGGGATATTGGCCTGTGGCCTGTGGATTCCTTCCTTTTTTTCCCTTTCTTTCTTCCTTTCCTCCTTTCTTTCTCTCTTTCTTCTTTTCTTTCTTTCTTTCTTTCTTTCTTTTTTTTTTTTTTTTTGTAGTTCTGGTTTTGGTATGAGGGTAATGCTGTGGGTCCCAGAACACTCCATGCTGGGCTGTCTGGTAGGATGGACAAAACTGTAGTAGGTACTGGCCAGCGTGGCCCCTGGGCTCTCTGCGCAGAGGGCTTCCTGACAGAATGGCTGAATCTGAAATGAGTGCCATCCAGGGAGTCGCTGGGCTCTCCATGCAGAGGGTGCTTTGCAGAATGGCTGAAGCTGAAGTAGGTGCAGTTGGAGGGATCCTGGTGCTGTCCCAACAGACGGTGCCCTGATGGGGTGGCTGGAGCTGAGGAACAGGCTGGAGGATCCCCGGCACTCCATGTAGGGGCACCCTGCTTGGGTGGCTGGAGATAAGGTGGCATGCAGGCCAAGGGGTCCTGGGGTACTTTTCACAGGGGGCTCCCTAGCAGGCAACAAGTGAGTGTGCAGGCCAGGGCAGTCCTGGGGCTCTCCATGCAAAGGGTACCCTGAGAGGACAGTTGAAGCTGAGGTTGGAGCAAGTCAATATCCTGGGGTCTCCCTGCAGGGGTGCTCTGGCAGGTTGGCTGGAGCCAAAGCAGGTATGTATTGGGAGGTCCCAGAGTGCTCTGTGCTAACAGAGCCCTAGAAAACTGCCTGAAGCTGAAGTGGGGCAGGTCTAGTATGTTGCATGGTGCTTTGCACCTGTATCACCTTGGCACAACAGCCAGAGTTGTAGGGAGCACTAACCAGGTATGTCCTGGTGTACACAGCACTAGGGCTGCCTTGGTGGGATCGCTCTGGCTCAAGTGGACTGGTGACCCAGAACTCACTGAGATATCAGACAATCTAGGACACCTGGACTCTGCTCCTGTTCACAGTATCAACATGGAGGGGAAGCAGAAACCATGGTACTCACCAGCCTTTCTGACCCAGAGAGAGTTCCAGCTGTCACCTGCTGTTTGGCAAAGTTGTAGGACTTGATCTTATATACTAGTTTCTATTTTAAACTGACTTTTTGTCTGTGCCCCAGGGCAGATAAGTCTGCTTGTGGTCCCTCAGTACTGTCCTTCCCCAGTTTGTGGTGTTGGGGGTGGGGAGTCCCTTCAGAACCATGTCTCCCTCTCTCTTGCCATTCTCTGTCTGGTTTCTCTATGTGGTTTCTGCACCTGTAAATAGGCGTAGATTTGGTGTGTCCACAGAGGAGGTGAGTTTAAGATCTTCCTACGTCACCATCTTGGACTGGAACTCCCCTCTTTTCATTACATCTTAGGTGCCTTAAGCAACTCTAAGGGACACAAAGATGCACACACACACACACACACACACACACACGAATACACGCTACCACTCTGGTGTCAGGAAAATTACCTCAGTCTCTGCTTACAGATTCAAGAACTTGAACTATAATTTGTGCATTGTGGGGAGGATGGTAGGCATAGCTGAGAAAGAATTAAGTTTAAGGATTGCTGTAAAAGAGCATATAAACTTGCATTAAGATATCTTTGATGATGTGAAAGTTGCTTAAATCTGTAGTACCTCAGTTTCTCCTTCCTTAAGCAGGGTATTTACCTCACAAAATTGTTGTCAGGATTATATGAGGTCTGTAAAGTATTAACCAAGTGTTGGTTATAATTATGAAAGCCAGAACTATATTTCAGAACTATATTTTATTTAGAGATCCAAGACACTTCTGACTTCAGGATAACAAAAGGTCTCTTACAGACTTCCATCCAACCAACTTGGTGAATATTTTGATGTTCTCTATTCCTTTTATAAACACCCGGTGAGGGGCACCTGGGTGGCTCAGTGGGTTAAAGCCTCTGCCTTTGGCTCAGGTCATGATCCCAGGGTCCTGGGATCGAGCCCCTCATCGGGCTCTCTGCTCAGCAGGGAGCCTGCCTCTCCCTCTCTCTCTGTTTGCCTCTCTGCCGGCTTGTGATCTCTGTCTGTCAAATAAATAAATAAAATCTTTTAAAAAAACCACAACACACCCATGGCGTCCATTGGCATGATGAAAACCTGTAGCCAGTAAGCTTCAATTTAGTGTGCCTATGTGTTCCTGCTTCCACAGTGTCTGGCACTTCTACTTGTTATTACACTTACATCAAATAGTCAAATATTATGTAGATCTGTAAGATGTCAGAGTGAACGGAACATTACAATTTTATGAGCCCTCAGTTGAATGTTTCAAGAAGACTCAAAGAAGTTGAGTGATTAAAACCAAAACTGCAGCTGAATTAAATGCAAGGAAGACTAATAGAAACACTGGGAGAAAAATCACAGTAGTAAAATCTAAGAGGCTTCTTCACCTAGATTCCTCTAAAAAGAAAAAAAATTCTGAAGCTAGTAATTACAGATGATGCAGTGGTTTATACCATGGGCCTGGCCTTTCTAAGAAAGAACTCCAACCTGGAGACTCATACTTAAAAAGTTAAAACCTTTAATATCAGAAGTTTAGTGAATATGTGTACACTTATGTTTCTTTTAATTATTTTATTTTATTTTATTTATTTTATTATTTTTTGTGTGTGTGTTCCAAAATTCATTGTTTATGCACCTCACCCAGTGCTCCATGCAATACATGCCCTCCTTAATAACCATCACCAGGCTCACCCAATCCCCCACCCCTTTCCCCTCCAAAACCCTCAGTTTATTTCTCAGAGTCCACAGCCTCTCATGCCTTGTCTCCCCCTCCGGTTTCCCCCAACTCACTTCTCCTCTCCATCTCCCGATGTCCTCCTTGTTATTCCTTATGCTCCACAAGTAAGTGAAACCATATAATAATTGATCTCTCTGCTTGACTTATTTCACTCAGCATAATCTCCTCCAGTCCTGTCCATGTTGATACATAAGTTGGGCACTCATCCTTTCTTTTTTTTTTAAAGATTTTATTTAATTAATTAATTAATTATTTTATATATATATATATATATATATATATATATAATTTTTTTGTTAACATGTAATGTATTATTGGCCCCAGGGGTACAGGTCTGTGAATTGCCAGGTTCACAGCCAGGTTCACTTCACAGCACTCATCATAGCACTTACCTTCCCCAATGTCCATAACCCAACCACCCTCTCGCTACCCCCTACCCCCCAGCAACCCTCAGTTTGTTTTGTGAGATTAAGAGTCTCTTATGGTTTGTCTCCCTCCCGATCCCATCTTGTTTCATTTATTCCTTTCCTACTGCCCAAACTCCCCACGTTGCCTCTCAACTTCCTCATATCAGGGAGATCATATGATAATTGTCTTTCTCTGATTGACTTATTTTGCTAAGCGTAATACCCTCTGGTTCCATCCATGTCGTCGCAATTGGCAAGATTTCATTTCTTTTGATGGCTGCATAGTATTCCATTGTATATATACCACCTCTTCTTTATCCATTCATCTGTTGATGGACATCTAGGTTCTTTCCATAGTTTGGCTATTATGGACATTGCTGCTAAAAACATTCGGGTTCACATGCCTCTTTGGATCATTACATTTGTATCTTTAGGATAAATACCTAGTAGTGTGATTGCTCGGTCGTAGGGTAGCTCTGTTTTCAACTTTCTGAGGAACCTCCATGCTGTTTTCCAGAGTGGTTGCACCAGCTTGCATTCCCACCAACAGCGTAGGAGGGTTCCCCTTTCTCTGCATCCTTGCCAGCATCTGTCATTTCCTGACTTGTTAATTTTAGCCATTCTGACAGGTGTGAGGTGGTATCTCACTGTGGTTTTAATTTGTATTTCCCTGATGCCAAGTGATGTGGAGCACGTTTTCCTGTGTCTGTTGGCCATCTGGATGTCTTCTTTGCAGAAATGTCTGTTCATGTCCTCTGCCCATTTCTTGACTGGATTATATGTTCTTTGGCTGTTGAGTTTGATAAGTTCTTTATAGGTTTTGGATACTAGCCCTTCATCTGATATGTCGTTTGCAAATATCTTTTCCCATTCTGTCAGTTGTCTTTTGGTTTTGTGGACTGTTTCCTTTGCTGTGCAAAAGCTTTTGATCTTGATGAAGTCCCACTAGTTCATTTTTGCCCTTGCTTCCCTTGACTTTGGTGATGTTTCTAGGAAGAAATTGTTGTGGCTGAGGTCGAAGAGGTTGCTGCCTGTGTTCTCCTCAAGGATTTGGATGGGTTCCTTTCTCACATTGGGGTCCTTCATCCATTTTGAGTCTATTTTCGTATGTGGTGTATGGAAATGATCCAGTTTCATTTTTCTGCATGTGGCTGTCCAATTTTCTCAGCACCATTTGTTGAAGAGACTGTCCTTTTCCCACTGGACATTCTTTCCTGCTTTGTCAAGGATTAGTTGACCATAGAGTTGAGGGTCTGTTTCTGGGCTTTCTATTTTGTTCCATTGATCTATGTGTCTGTTTTTGTGCCAGTACCATACTGTCTTGATGATGACAGCTTTGTAATACAGCTTGAAGTCTGGAATTGGGATGCCACCAACTTTGGCTTTCTTTTCAACATTCCTCTGGCTATTCGAGGTCTTTTCTGGTTCCCTGTAAATTTTAGGATTATTTCTTCCATTTCTTTGAAAAAAATTGATGGGACTCTGATGGGGATTGCATTAAATGTGTAGATTACTTTAGGTAGCATAGACATTTTCACAATATTTGTTCTTCCAATCCATGAGCATGGAACATTTTTCTATTTCTTTGTGTCTTCCTCAGTTTCTTTCATGAGTACTTTATAGTTTTCTGAGTACAGATTCTTTGCCTCTTTGGTTAGGTTTATTCCTAGGTATCTTACAGTTTTGGGTGCAATTGTAAATGAGATTGACCCCTTAATTTCTCTTTCTTCTGTCTTGCTGTTGGTGTATAGAAATGCAACTGATTTGTGTGCATTGATTTTATGTCCTGACATTTTACTGAATTCCTGTACAAGTTCTAGCAGATTTGGAGCAGAGTCTTTGGGGATTTCCACATAAAGTATCATATCATCTGCAAAGAGTGGTAGTTTGACTATTTCTTTGCCAATTTGGATGCCTTTAATTTCTTTTTGTTGTCTGATTGCTGAGGCTAGGACTTCTAGTGCTATGTTGAATAGCAGTGGTGATAATGGACATCCCTTCCGTGTTCCTGACCTTAGCGGAAAAGCACTCATGTTTCTCCATCGAGAACGATATTTGCTGTGGGTTTTCCATAGATGGCTTTGACGATATTGAGGTATGTACCCTCTATGCCTACACTGTGAAGAGTTTTGGTCAAGAAAGTATGCTATACTTTGTCAAATGCTTTTTCAGCACCTATAAAAGTTGGGTATTCATCCTTTCTGATGACGCATTATATTCCTTTATATATACGAACCATATCTTCTTTATCCATTCGTCCGTTGAAGGGCATCTTGGTTCTTTCCACAGTTTGGCGACTGTGACCATTGCTGCTATGAACATTGGGGTACAGATGGCCCTTCTTTTCACTCCATCTGTATCTTTGGGGTAAATACCCAGCAGTGCAATTGCAGGTCATAGGGTAGCTCTATTTTTAATTTCTTCAGGAATCTCCACACTGTTTTCCAAATCCTTATGTTTTAAATTAAGATAAATGACTGAAGGTAAGTATGTATCTTTTTTATGCTTCCCTGCTGTACTTGACTTGATTGGATGATAGGATATGTACTGTGTCTGTGACTGTACACAGCCACAAGGACAGGGAATCTGCAAAAGTGTTTTTCAGATGGGAAAATACCAGTTATAGAGACCCAGGGATGGCCTCCAGACAGAACTGAAATGTTAACAGTCTTTACCACTGGGAGCAGGGTTGGTAATAGTCAGGATTTCCTTTAGCAAGAAGCCTTGCTAAAGGCTTTTTACCACAGCATGAGGTGGTAAAAAGTCTTCTTTGGAAGTACTTGGCTTAGAATGTTTTCCAAACTATGGGTTGTAAAATAAGTTTAGTTGTTCATTGAAAAAAAAAAAAAAGAATAGGAAGTAGTATATATCTAAAGTTAAAAGGGTAAGCTTGAAATTACACAAAGTAAGTTCAGCATACACTGGCTAAGACAAAAGCTACAGATAACTGTAGAAATAAAAGACACACTGTATTTTTTAAATCAAATTTTGTATAGCAGGGCAAAAATATAATTTAGAGTAAAACATAAATTTTGAGGATGAAATAACACGCAATCACGGGTTTGCTTTTAAATGCTAGAGGGAGTGCCTGGGTCACTCAGTTGCTTAAGTGTCTGACTCTTGATCTCAGCTCAGATCTTGATCTCAGGGTCATGGGTTCAAGCCCTCCACTGGGCTCTGTGCTGGGTGTGGAGCATACTTACAAAAAGTTTAAAAAGTGAAATGCTGTGGTAGAAGAGAGGAAGAAAAACATGGAAGGAAGGAAGAGGAGCGAACAAGGACAACAATATAATATACTCTGGGAAACAGATATATGGGGTTTGTTATACTGTTCTGTTTACCTTCATGTATGTTTCATAACACACTTAAAGACTCAAAAATAGAAAGAAAAAATGGGTGTTATAAATGCTATGTCATGTTTTGGGTTCTGATCACGTTTTGTCTTTTATAGGTACTTTTATTTATGTTAGTTGGAAAAACAGGGTGTGTAATTGGTTCTTAACTGGTAAGTAGCTCTTTAGCTCTAAGGTCCTAGAGGAGACCTCACTGGCTCTGCCTGTCACTGCAGTCCCCAGCAGCGGGGATTCAAGAACAGTATACACGTGCGCACGTGCCTTTGTGTACACAGGACAGAATTCTAGATACAACCTCAGAGCAAAGAAACAGCTTTGGCTATTCCTGAATTGAAATCTTTTGAACAAGCACTTTCAGAGGAAAAGAAAATCGATCCCAAATGAGCTCTTTGAATATTTCTGACAGCATCTTTATACCAAGTACTGCCATGAACAGGTTGTTCGTGGACTAACTTCTTTTCTTTTGCAGGAAGAACTGGAACGATGATTTGTGCCTACCTTATTGCCAGTGGAATATTTACAACTGCAGAGGTAGGAAAGATGTTACTACAGATGATCTTGTGCTGATTGAATTTGATAGTTCTGAAGCCTCACTGGTAGGATATTAAGATGGTTCTTTGAGTCATGGTACTTAATGAAGTTGTAATTAGAGATCCACTTATTAGAAAGCCTCGTTTTGATATGTCCTTGTGTATTTTTTTTTCCAAAATTTTCTTTACATTCTAGTTAGTTAATACACCATATTTCCTAGTTTAATTTGCACTGGTTAGTAACTGACCTAGGTGCCTCTTAGTCTGGGCCAGGCCTAGGGTGAGGTCAGTGAGAAACTCCCCTCAAGCACAAAATTTAAGGGAATGCCAAAATTTTCAGTAGTTTCAGTAATTTTCAGTAATCAAATGCAGTATGTTTTAAAATCAAGATTAATGGAAAAAAATCCATGATGTCTACAGTAATACCAACATTTTAAATAAAGGTAGGGTCTAATAGGGACAGGATTAAGGAGAGAGGGGGTAAAGTCAACCTGTCCAAGTGTAAAACAACTCCACAGTCAAAATGCCTCCTACAGCTCAGTTGCTCCCAGCCCCATTCTTATGCCCCTAGTTAGGGGACGGTCTCCTTCCTCACAAGAATAATATCAAGATTGGTTTGGTAGGTTCTCCAAAGGACCTCCAACATCCTTAGAAGCACTAGGTAGGTCAAAGGTACATTTTCCAACGCAGAACAAAATCTCTCCTTGATGTTATTAACCTCTCATAGTCAATATCTATGGGATCTATTGGAGGCTGGGCCCTCTGAAAATTTCTGCAGAGACAGGGTGGGCTATTTCCGGTTCTTAAAGTGGGGTTCTCAGTCTTATTTCTGCCATGATTGTGCTGAGAAATTCCCACTGAATGGACATGGCCAGCAGCTCTGCTCCCCACTTGGCCAGTAGTCTGAGAAGAGAAACTTCGTGTTGTCTCCAGTGCCCCACTCTCTGGTGCCACCATCTGCTTTATTCCTAATTTGAGACACACAGGTTAGGAAAATGGAGGCTCTTCCCCAGTGTTTTCCAAACGGGGTCCAATCTCTCAGGGAATTGTAAAGTCAACTTGTTGGGTTGTGACTAGCGTTTTTAAAAATAAAATGGACTAGATTCGAATAGAAAATATCAAAAGGTAAGTATTGTTTTGTGAAACTTTGGTTTCAGTTGTATGTGAGTGCGTGTTTGTGTAAAAAACCTTGATACGATTTTTTTTGTTGTTAACTTTAGTTTGAGTAACCTCTGCCTACAGGCTGCAGACTTGAGGAAATAATGTGCCCTTAGAACCTTTAAGAATGCCTTCCACAGGAAAAGAAGGTGCATGTGAGCCATGACTGTGTTGCCCCCTTTTCCGTAGGAGAGCCTTTATTATTTTGGAGAACGGCGAACAGATAAAAGCACCAGTACTAAATTTCAGGGAGTTGAAACCCCTTCTCAGGTAAGTTGTCATTCTTAAAGGGGGGGACCTTTGGGGGAGTTCAGCAGCCATTATTTGGTTTCGCTGCGCACTCTTTTCCTCTCGTGATCGGGCCGCTCCACTCTGGTGCCTGTGACAGGCCTGTATCCCTCCCAGGGCCAGAGAGCCATGTCTATGAGTAACCCCCCCCCCACACACACACACCCTGCCCTGGGGAATCCTGCTCTCCATTTAACATTGGTCACTGCTTACGGAGTTTAAGAATTGATTCCTTCCCAAAGTAGAAAGGTCCAATTTCTAGGATTCCAGACTCGAAGATTATGGAAAATCACTAGCCTTTGATTTCTCTCTGAGAGGAAATGAGTCTTTCACAAACCCCTACTTGGGCCATTCATCTCTTGCAGAACATCTCGTGTGTGTGTGTGTGTGTGTGTGTGTGTGTGTGTGTGTGTGAGAGGGGGAGAATCAAAGAAAGAGACAAGAGGGGGCGGCCGTATTTTGAAAGAAAAAGGGGAAATTAACATCTTACCAAACCTATTCTATTCCAGACACTGTTATACTTTGACAAATATTATCTCATTTAATACTCAGAAAATCCATGTGAAATATATGCAGTTACCCTATTTTATCCTTTCAACAATATTTTATGGTGAATAATTTCAAACATAAAAAGCTGAGACAATCCTATAATAAATCCCCTTGTAGTCCTCACACCACTTCAACCATCGTTTTATCATGTTGCATTCATTCCCTCCCCACTCTCCTAACATGCACATGCACACACACACACACACACACACACACACACACCCCTTCTCCACAGATCTCAGATGACTGTGGAGGAAATCCCAGTCATCGGGTCATTTTATCTCACAAGTATTTTAGTGTGGCATTCACATAGACTCTCGAGGGTAAAAATACCATAACACCATTGATCATATCTAAAAATATTATATCTTAAGGGGTACCTGGGTGGCTCAGTTCGATAAGAATCTAACTCTTAATTTCAGCTCAAGGTCATAATTTCGGGTCATGAGATCAAGCCCTGCAACGGGCTCTACATTCCATGGGGAAGTCTGCTTGAGATTCTCTCTCTCCCTCTACTTCCGCCCCTCTGCCCCTCTAAAACAAACAAATAAATCTTTAAAAAATAAAAATATCATACCTTGGGGCACCTGGGTGGCTCAGTGGGTTAAGGCCTCTGCCTTCAGCTCAGGTCATGGACCCGGGGTCTGGGATCGAGCCCTGCATCGGGCTCTCTGCTCAGCAGGGAACCTGCTTCCTTTCCTCTCTCTCTCTGCCTGCCTCTCTGCCTACTTGTGATCTCTGTCAAATGAATAAATAAAATCTTTAAAAAATATATACCTTAATGATACCTTAGTAATATCCAATTTCTGGGGCATGTGGGTGGCTCAGTCAGTTAAGTGTTTACCTTCAGCTTGGGTCATGACCCTGGGGCTCTCTGCTCATTGGGGAGTCTGCTTCTCCCTCTCCTTCTGCTCCTCTCCATGCTCTTGGTCTCTCTACTGCACACACTCTCTCTCAAATAAGTAAATAAAATCTTTAAAAAATACACTCAAGCTGGCCACAGGGACAAGAGCATATGTATCTTCGTTAGAGGTGTGTGGAGCTCAAGTCCTTTCGTGATTAGGAGCACAAATGTGTGCCAGAGCACAAACCTTCCTTGAACTTAGTCACAGTTAAGCCTCCACCCAGACTGAGCTTTTCCACAGTCGTATTAACTACGTCTTGGTGAAATGTTGTAGCTCTTTCCCTGGGTCTGGTTAGGTGTCCGTTCAGTCGAAAGTGGCCTATAGGAGCAACATGTGGCTCCCTTCTTGTTCCTTCCCCACAGCACAGAGTTCAGAATTTTTCTTCTAAGGGAGATACTCAGTCATGAGACAGCAAACATAAGCATGCCTAGTCATATAATGGCACTCAATAAATGTTTCTTTCATTAATGATTCTCCCTAAATTCTATGTAAAAATAAAAACAAAAACAAAATCAGGAATGCTGAGGATAGACTTTTCACCTCCACTTAAATTGAGTCTTCTGTTATTTTGCAGAATAGATACGTTGGATACTTTTCCAACGTGAAAAGTACCTACAATATGACTCTCCCGCCAAGAAGAACGCTTAAGATTCAAAAAATCGTCATTCATTCAATTCATGGTATGTGTTTTGTGGGTCATTGACGAGTTGGCCAGGAGGGCAATGTTCTGACTCTGGAGGCGTGGGATGGTTGCTCCCATGTGTGTACCAACAATCCCAACTCATGGCTGTCCTTTTATGCATCCTCACATGTAACCCCTCCCAGTGGAAGAGCCCAGAAGCCCTTAGATGTCCTCTCTTCACCAGTTTGTGGGGGCTCCATCCCCTTCTTTTTTCTATTCTCACTGCTGCCTTGGCTTCAGCCCAGGGTGGGCTTTTAAGAATAGGACCTCTGATGGAGAAGAGAGGAAGGGCTCACGAGCCCTGGAGACCACCTCTCCCTCATGTCCACCTCTAGTTCAGGGTTCATCTGGCAGCCCTGTATCATTTGCTCACATGAGCCTTTCAGAAACCTTCTTTTCCCTCTCATCATCCTGGTCTCTCTCTCTCCCCTCCCTCCTGCACCCTTAGTCCCCTCATCCCCAGCAACTCGAGATGTCTTGATATGTCTTAAATACACAAAGGTGTCTTCAATACCCAAACAACAAAGGAAATTTGTTGCCACAAATTCTCTTTTAGAAATAACTACCAAGTGCCTGCTTTGGGCAAGCCCCCTGCTAGTGTTTCTCTGCCCTCAAGAAGGAGAGGAATGCGTGCGCATGGATATAAAGAGCTGACCACAGTGTTGGGGCACACACAGACTTGACCCTGCCAGCTGAGGGTCAAGGTCAAGGATAGCTTCCTAAGGAGCACCACCCAGGTCTTCCTTACTGGAATCTACGGAAACACAGAAAGGGGGTTGGGAGAAACCTGGGCTCGGGGCGGTGGTGGGGAGGGGGGGCGTCTTTCAGCCTCCTAGCTTCTATTAGTTATTACCAGGAGTAAAAATCCTGACCAATTTTCAAAGAGCTGACTGTTCTCCTGCCTCAAGAATGTCCGGAGAGAGACTGGGATCTGCCATCATGCAGGGAGGCAGGAAAATTAGATCTTCCATCTCTGGGACTTAAGAAATGAAAGGGAAGGGGAGGGGGAGAACCATCCTCAAGTCTTTAATTCTCCATCAACCACCCCGCTTCCTGCACAGTTCACAGGGGAGGCGGCAGAACAGGCTCGCCACAGTGGGGGTGGGCTGGGGCTTCACTCTCACTGCCCGAGGTGCAGCAGGGAGCGATGCTCTGACTCCCCAAAGTTAAACCATGGCCCATGTGGAGGTGCTGGGTCCCTCATGAGTAGTATGGTGCCGGAGCACTGGTATCCATCCAAACAGGCTTGTATTTTTAGCCTTCTGGGGAATCACAAAAAATAAGAGCTAGATATATATATTTTTAAACATTTCATCCAATTATTCAGAAATAAAAGAATCCTTTAAGTATATATATAAACTGCATAGTAAAACAGATTACAGTTAAAGTATAAAGTGCTTTTTTCAAATTATTTCTATATCCCTTCCTTCCCACCACACACACAGAGGTGGTGGTGAGGAGTTTTAATGGATTACCACAATCGGATTGCATCGGTTTCTGGCTTGTGAAAACAAATGTCAACCCAGGAGCATTGTTTCTGTGGGAAATTTTGTCTAGGTTTCCAAACAAGCATTGTGCAGGCAGACCCTTGAAACATGGCCCATTCGGGCAGAAGGCTGCCTGTGTATAAAAATTAGCAACTTTTGGTGAAAACGCTTTGCAGACTGCAGAGTCCTCTAGAGAATCCATTATGACTGTTTCCTTGGCGGTGTGTGAATTAGGAGGGAGAGGGTTGTTGTGGTCTGAATGGATGACCTCACTCAGAATTCCAGGTGTTGCCACACCTCTCCAGGTAGAGCCAGTCTCGTCCAACAGGTGTCAGAAGGTAGGGGACAGCAGTTTTGATCTGTTCCCTTCCCACATTCAGTGGGATCCTGCAAAAAGAGTCGACCACTTTATTCTAGACCAGGAAAAGCAACATGGTTCGCCACTGGAGCAGTTTCTCCCACCGAGAAATATAAACACAACCTTAAAACCAACTCAGTGGTAGGAGAGCCAGAATTGCGTCGGAGTGTATACTCTGCTTCAGTTTCTTCTTTGTTAACAATGGGACCAACGGTATCTATACAGACCCCCATGAGTATCAACCGTTCCAGGCAGACAAATAGGCATTTGGTCCAGTAGAATTTTAATGTATTTTTCTAACATGAATAGTGAGAATGGGAATCGTTTCTCAAAATTCTAAGCTTAAAAATGTTTTTAATAAGTTCTAGAATTTCGTATGTTTCTCAGTCTGATGTTGTACCCTTAAGACTGTGACTTCTCTGCTAAATTTTAAATTTTATATAAACTGCAGAAACATTGTTTAGTTAAAACTGGAAGGTGCAGAGATGGAGAACAGAGGAGCTAACCCAAATGGATAAGTACTGCAGGGGAAAACTGGGAGAGGGTTCCATGGGTTTGGTTTGCTAGTCTCAGGCTAACAAATAGATTCTAAAAGTCCAGTTTGAGATGCCTCATGGAGACTTCCAGACAAAGTTGTAATCTTAGCAGCTGTTCAGTACCATGTGGGTCCAGACTTCAGAGCCAACTTAAGAAGGGCTACATGGTAAGTTACCAGTCTTTCTGCACCCATGTAAATAATCAGGCCAAAGCTAATGACACCAGCATTTTTCTTTATATATATATATATATATCTTATCGCATTGTTAGGTTGCCCAACACACTGTACCCTCTAGGCTAAGAAGTTCTGTTAACTTTTGGGGTCTGGCTTATTTCACTTAGCATAATACCCTGTAGGTCCATCCATGTTGTCACAAGTGGCAAAATCTCATTCTTTTTATGGGTGAGTAATATTCTGTTCTATGTATACATACACACCACCTCTTTATTCATCTATCAATGGACACTTGAGTACAATAGCCACGTCTTGGCTATTGTAAGTAATGCTGCAGTAGACATACAGGTGCAAGCACTGTGGGCAATACTATAGTGTTTCCTCACGAAATTAAAAGTAGAATTACCATATGACCCAGTAATTCCACTACCGGATATTTACCCAAAGAATATGGAAACACTAATTTCAAAAGCTATATGTACCCCCGATGTTTATTGCAGCATTATTTACAATAGCCAGTATATGGAAGCAACTCAAGTGTCTGCCAATGGATAAATGCATAAAGAGAAGGTGCATATACAGATATGTATAATGGAATATTACTCAGTCAAAAAAAAAGAATGAAATATTGTCTTTGGAACAACATGAATGGACCTAGAGGGTATATTGTTCAATGCAATAACTCAATCAGAGAAAGACAAGTACCATATGATTTCATTCACATATGTAATTTAAGAAACAACAAAGAAAAAAACAAAAAACTAGAGTCTTAAATACAGAGAACAAACTAGTTGCCAGAAGGTAAGTGGGGTAAGAAACAACAAAAAAAAGAAAAAGACAAAAAACTAGAGTCTTAAATACAGAGAACAAGCTAGCTGCCAGAAGGTAAGTGGGGTAGGGGATTGGTGAAATAGATAAAGATGATTAATAGTACACTGACCTTGATTGTATAGAATTGTTGAATCCTTATACTGTACACCTGAAACCAATACAGCACTTATGTTAATTATACTCAAGTAAATAAATAAAGTGCCCAGAGTTGAGCCTTGCTGGTCCTGAAAACCTATTAAGCCCCACTAGTTTTCAAAGCCAAATGTTATGGGGACTTGTCTTCTCTTCTCAGCGCAGGTTCCCTGTGCCTGCTCTGTGGTCTGAGCCTCTTGCTTCTCCATGCTTGGGGTTCCCTCCTCTTCATGGATAGTCTTACCGGGGGGTTGGTTCTCAACTGTGTCTTCACCTCACCTACCTTTTCGATGTGGCCTCCTCTCTACTGTGGAAAGTCTGTTCTGCCAGTCTTTGGGTCCTTTTCAGAGTCTGTTGCACTGATGTGGCTGTTATCTTGGTGTGTGTGTAGGGGACAAGGTTAGCACAGGATCCTCCTACTCTGCCATCTTCCCAGCAACAAAACAGCAACCATCATATAATTTTTATCCTCCTCTTGCTAATGCGGTGTACCATGCTGACTGATTTGAAAATATTGAACCATGCTTGCATTCCCAAAATAAATCCCACTGATTGTGGCAAAGGATCTTTTTATTGTTGAATGTATTTTGCTAATATTTTGTTGAGGATTTTTATATCTATCTAAGTTCATGGGGAATATTGGCCTATAGTTTTATTTATTTGTTTGTTGTTTCTTTAATTGTGACTTTAGTCTGGTCTTGGTATGGGTAATGCTGACCTTATAGAATATATTTGGAAGTTTTCCTTCGCCTTCTACTTTTTGGGATAGTTTCAGGAGAATAGGTATTAACTCTTCTTTAAATGTGTAGCAGAATTCACCTGTGATTCTATCTGGTCCTGAGCTTCAGTTTGTTGGGACTTATTGGATGACTGATTCAGTTTCATTACTAGTAATTGGTCTGTTCAGATTTCCCATTTCTTCGTGACTCAGTGTTAGAGACACCAGCCTTCTTTTGGAATAAGAATAATCTTCCTTTGAGATTGTTAAGATCAAAACAGAAGGGGCATGGGGAGACTGTCAGAAAAAAGGGTGAAAGCGTTTGCAGTGAGCAGTAGTTTGACTTGTGCACCCTTCTGGGATTATCTCTACCTCTCATGGTCTTTAAGCTCTTTATAACTCTAAGTTGTAGAAAAGTAATAATACTGTAAATAATTTTTGTACATAAAAATACAAATTAGTTGTATCTAGTGGAAAGCGATTGATTATTAAACCATTTTTTAGGATTTTATGTATTTATTTATTTGGGAGAGAGAGAATGGGAGAGAGAGAGAGCATGAGAGGGGGAAGGTCAGAGGGAGAAGCAGACTCCCTGCTGAGCAGGGAGCCCGAAGCAGTACTCAATCCCTGGACTCCGGGATCATGACCTGAACCAAAGGCAGTCACTTAACCAACTGAGCCACCAGGCGACTGATTAAACCATTTTGTATCTGTTTATAAACTCATGTCATCAATCTTTATTTCCCTATAGATGCGCAGTATTCTTTTTAATTGAAGTATAACATATGTTAGTTTATATTAGCTTCATGTGTACAATATAATGATTCAATAATTTTATACATTACTCAGTGTTCATCAAGATAAGTATATTATCATCAACATAAGCATACTCTCATGGGTCAGCTGGGTGACTCAGTCTGTTAAGTGTCTGCCTTTGGCTCAGGTCGTGACCCCAGAGTCCTGGGATAGAGCCCTGTGTCAGGTTCCCTGCTCAGCGGGGAGCCTACTTCTCTCTCTGCCTCTCCCTTGCTCATGCTTTTTTTCTCTGTCCCTCTCAAATAAATAAATAAAATCTTAAAAAAAAATTTATGGACATTGAGGAGGGTATGTGCTATGGCGAGTGCTGTGAATCGTGTAAGATGGATAATTCACATACCTGTGCCCCTGAAACAAATAATACATTTTATGTTAATTTTAAAAATGATACGCGTACTCTTTATTCCCCTTTATTTCACCCATCCCCCTACCCACCTCCCTTATGGCAGCCATCATCTTGTTCTCTGTATTGAAGAGTCTGATTTTTTGTCTCCTTTATTCCTGTCATTTATATTTTTAAATTCCACATGAGTGAAATACATTTGTTTCTCTGTTTCACTTAGCATCCCTATAGGTCCATCCACACTGTTGCAAATGCCAAGATTTCATTTCTTTTTTAATTACAGCTGAGCAACGTTCCATTGTGTGTCTGTATACCTGTATAAATACATCTTCACTACATTTTCCTTACCTATTCGTCTATCAGTACACACTTGGATTGCCTCCATGTATTGGCTATTGTAAATAATGCTGCAGTAAACATAAGGGTGTATATAGCTCTTCAAATTGGTGCTTAATGTTCTTTGGGTAAATACCTAGTAGCAAAATTACTGGACTATACAGTAATTCTCTTTCTAATTTTGTGAGGAAACTCCATACTGTTTTCCACAGTGGCTTGTTGTTTACTTTGAATCAGCTGTAACATTTTACTGGTTTTTTACTAATTGATGAGTCAAATAAGGTTTCGACATGTATTTTAAAAATGCAAGGCAGAGGACAGTGCTGTGGTATGCAACAATTTCTGTAACACAGAAGTGGGGAATAACATGTATTCGTATTTGTGCATACGTACATATATAAAAATACTCTGGGAGAGTATTTGTATTTGATTATATGTGCATAAAAATATTCTCCATTTGGAGCTGGACAAATAAACAGGTGGGAGTAGGTGAGCCAGACTCTTCACCTCGTGTCTTTTTTACCTTTTATATTATAGAAATATGCTTTATTTTAAAAGGTTTAAATGTGTGGGAATTAAACTTGTAAATCAGTGCCCTTTCCTGTCATGTGTTAAGTATTTGAATTAATTTAGTTCTACATTTTCACTAATTTCTGGTGAACATCAGTTCTGCAGAGGAGTTCTGCAACTGGAATGGGATGGGATGGGATGGGATGGAGAAGTAAGGCTCAGACATGATGATGCTTAATACAAATGAATAATGTGTTCATACGGTGCAAATAGAATCTGAACATCAAGAATGATTAACATATGACTCTGTTAGAATATTTTTTTACTTCTGTACCTTCTATGCATATTTGTGACATTCCTGGTTAAAAGAAAAGCAGTAAGAATTAATTGGAGGCTTGAGAAACCAGCCTTTAAGAACTACTAAAAAAAGGGGGTCATCTGAATTGAATAGAGAGCAAGAAACCATTTGTCTATAGATGTATCGTGAATGCCACCGGAATGTTTGGATGCAGCTGTCTAATATCTAACTCCAGATGAGGGTAAGAGGAAATTGGACTATTTAAGACCCATTGTCGGATGTCTGAAGTAAGCAACACATTAGCAGGCAAGGTGGCAAGTTACCTACCTGATTTTTTTCTAGAAAGGTGAAGAGATGAAATTCTGTCTTAGAAGCTAAACTATGTGTCTTTTTATTCCCCCCCTCCAGCCTTATCAATTGTGCTTTAGGAGACAAAGTTGGGCTTAAAGCTTTGTCTCTTAAAGACGGAATCCAAGCAGGACCCAAATGATTCACTGTTGACACACTGTTAGCTGTCCTAATTTTCTCTTTAATCCATAATGTTAATCGGTGAGACATTTTGCTCTTTGTTCTAACGAGCCTAACTTTATTTCCTTCAGGTGTGGGAAAAGGCAATGGGAGTGATCTAAAAGTACAAATAATAATGCAGAGCCAGATCGTCTTTTTCTGTTCTGCTTCCAAAAACTGTCAGGTAAGAGACAGCATGCAAACTGGAAATTCTGGTGTTTGTTTCAAATCTCAATGTCAAACCAGCATGTTAAGTGTTAGCAGGCAGTGTCCCAAGTGACTCTACCTCCGATGTCCTATGGGACTGCACTGTGAGAAGTAACGCAAGAGTGGTTGGAAGGGGGACACATATACCTCTTTCCCCTAAGCGATGGGACCTGGTAGTCTGTTTTCTTAAATGTTGAAGTGCCTTCGACTACCCTAAAGCAAGAAGAAGCTTTCGCGGGTCTTAAGAAATATAAACCCTCAAAATTCTCTCTCCAGGTCTGTCTCTCTTCTCCTATTACTTCACCACCACCACTCCTTCCCCTTTGTCCCACGGAAGGCACGCGCGCAGACCTGATCCTTGACTTCTGTTTCTTATCGCTGCACATACTCTACTCTTGGTTCTGCTCATCCATTCTCCTGCTGTAAACTTTTTTTTTTTTTTCTCTTCCATCCACTCTGCACAGGCTTATGAGTACCCACCACATGGTAGGTGCAGGACACCTACCTAGACAGTTTCTGCCCCAACGACAGAACTGTGTTTGTCAATCCAGATTTGTCAGATGAGCTTTTCCTCTGCTTCTGCAAGTGACACCAGAATTCTCTCACTGAGGCCTTACGATGTAGAATCCTTGAGTCTCTCCTGGCCATGCCCCCACATCCAGTCACCACTTCCTATTGATTTTACCTTTGGAATCTCTCCTCACTCTCTCCGTTCCTTTCTGTTCCCATCGTCACGGCCCAGTCCAGCACCCCATTTGCTCATGCCTGGATTTCCACAGTGGTCTCCCTACCTTTCCCTCCTCTTCATACTATACAGCGTCGAGAGACCGGCAATATGCAGGTATTTCTCTGCTCCTACTTGAAAAGCAGTAAGTGGAGCAGAAAAAGAATGCACTCTGGGCCTGTAGTCAAAGCCAGTCAGTATCTTTGGCTCAGTATATCTGCAAAATAAAGACCACATCTCCAGGGTTGTGAGGACTAGGTTAGATAATATATGTGAAGTTGCTTTGTGAGCTATAATCACTAAGTGGTATAAGCGATAACTGTCAGGCCACTTTGTCGCATAGGAATTGCCCCGCCCCCATGCTTCCACAATTTTTCTTATTTCCTGGCTCTTGAACCTTTAAGATATTTCCCTATCATACCTGAGACCTGAGCTTATTGCTATCAGGAACTTGACCTGCAGACTCCATTCCAAGTAGACCGGGTACCTTCTGGCCCTTGGGACACAACACTCTCATTTCTGTTTCATGTGTTCGATGTCTTTCCTCCCCCTCCGCCACACCACCCAGTCTGCACGGCATTCTCTTTCAGTGCTCCTCGTGTGCACAAATCCTTCCACACACAACTCCTTTTCTGCTCCTCTGTGAAACTTTCTTATTCTATGCTTCTCATTAAGCTCCCCAAAACACACAACCACACAGTCTTCCTTATCCAGCTTGACATGTAATTCATGCCATTCTACCATTGTTTCTTAGGTCTATAGCTCCCTGAAGCATCACCTGAGTCTGCACCTTCTTTGGTATTTCACACAGACTCTCCTTAGTGTGGGTACTACTGTTATGCAAGGGCCAATCAGTAACAAAGAAATACTCAGGATAGCCCCAAAGTCCTTCATTCCAGAAACTTGGCCAATCTGTGGTCACTCCATCCAGTAGTTGGCTACGGACAAAGCCTATGACATCATTAGCAAACACCTTTCTAATAAAACATGACCAATTACATACTGTTTTTTGAATGTGAATGCCAACTTTAAAACTGAGCTTCTTAGTGTGTCCCAGCATCTGCAAATCAAATGACACACGTTCAACAGTGACATTTAAATTCTGACAGAAAATGGAGTATTTTACTTTTCAGCAGTGAAGTACCATACCCTCCAAACATGTTGGTCTTTTAAAAATGTAAACAGTATTGCAACTTAATAGAAATAATGATTCACATTTATTTATATGTGTAATGACTGCACTCTGAGACCAAGTGTACTTGATAAATCCAGGAAGCCGTGACAAGCAAACTGAACTTCACTGTTTATCCACCCATTAGCTAGGGTTACAGTTCTGAGTTCCATGTGATCATTCACAGATACTTCATGATGCTGAAACAGACAGCGTGACAATCCATCTGTCCAACTGCCCACCTCTGTATGATGATGTGAAAGTGAAGTTTTTCTCTTCATCAGTGAGTCATCCAGAACCAACCTATGCCAGTATTCTCGTCTGGCCTTTTGAATGATTCTGATTTAGGCTTTCCTTTGCTACAATTCCTGGCAAGGAACAGGATCGGAGATGTCAACCCCTAGCCAGGGAGGGGGAGAAAAACAAGGCTGGTCTATAACAAAATTTTTAAAAAGAACAGAAGAGATGTTTGCTCATTTTTTAACAAGATTTTATTTATTTATTTGACAGAGATCACAAGTAGACAGAGACAGGGGGGAAGCAGGCACCCCGCTGAGCAGAGAGCCCTATGTGGCACTCGATCCCAGGACCCTGGGATCATGACCTGAGCCAAAGGCAGAGGCTTTAACCCACTGAGCCAGCCAGGCACCCCTTGCTCATTTTTTCTAAATTCTATACAACTTGCATATATTCTCAGATAAGGAAAAAACCAAGGTATGTTTACTGTAGAGTGGTGATCACACTTTTGTTTTGTATCTTTAAAACACACTGCTCCCCATAGTTTATAAAGTACTTTACAATGAGGGAGATCTGACTTTCCTTTGAACTGATACATAATTCGTGTTAAATAGTTTTTTTTTTTTTCAGGTTTATTTATTTGACAGACAGAGATCACAAGTAGGCAGAGAAACAGGCAGAGAGAGAGAAAGGTGGAAGCAGGCTCCCCACAGAGCAGAGAGCCTGACGCGGGGCTCCATTCCAGGATCCTGGGATCATGACCTGAGCCAAAGGCAGAGGCTTAACCCACTGAGCCACCCAGGCACCCCTAAATAGTATCTTGAATCTAATATTTACCTTATGAAAAATGAGAATGTTTGCCATTGTCATTACTCTGAACATGAGTGTGTAACTTCTGCTGAGAAGTCACAAAGTGTACAATTGTTACTCTTTACATAACAGATTTCTAAGCCTCAGTGGTTTTGTTTTCCTATTAAAATCATCAAGCAGAACTGCCAACAACTAACAATGTTGATCAAGTTCTAGTTTGTGCCCTCCTTCACCCCTGCTTGCTCCCTGTTACGGAGAATCTGTTCGATAGTGAAATGGTATGTGTGTGGAAGCAAGTGACCTCGATTGTTCCCATTCCGGACGGCTACCCTTTGATCCCTGAAGCCGGTCAGAACGCTCGCTCAGTCAGTGGTCCTAAGCAGGAGCTCCACTACCAGAAGTACTGGCCCGGGCAGTGTTGCTTAATTTTGTGATTTTCAAGGGCCATGAGATGAAAACTCTCTCATGTGTGGGTATTCTTATCATTAATACTGACAGTCAATTATCAATGTAGCTACTCGTTGTAGAAAGGGATGAGGTCTTTGGACATAAACTGGCATCGGTCTCTGGTCAGCACGATGTAAACTAGGTTGGAGGGCTATTGTCTAATGTATATAGAAAAAACTACATTTCCTTAAATTTTGATAGGAATGGTAAGAAAAAGCCATTTCTTTTTTTTTTTTAAAGATTTTATTTATTTATTTGACAGAGAGAGAGGCAGAGAGCACAAGCAGGCAGAGGCAGAGAGAGAAGCAGGCTCCCCACTGAGCAAGGAGCCCGACGTGGGGCTCGATCCCAGGACCCTGAGATCGTGACCTGAGCCGAAGGCAGTGGCCCAACCCACTGAGCCACCCAGGCGCCCCAAGAAAAAGCCATTTCTTAAAGTCTCCTTTGTGTCGTGAGCGGAAGTTTATAGACTGTTAAGTGCTGTGTGTCTAATGGTGTGTGTCGTGAGCAGAAGGTTATAGACTGTTAAGTGCTGTGTGTCTAATGCTATGTGTGTAATTGTTCGACATATATAGAAAGGAAGGAATTTTAATCCCTTTGGAATTAGTTTTTAGTGTCATTTTTACCATGAAAATTAACTTTTTTTTTTAAATTTTAGGATTTGCCGAAATACTATGACAACTGCCCATTTTATTTGTGGTTCCATACAGCTTTTGTAGAAAATAACAGGTATGGCTCTGATATAATCCAGTAGAAATGGCTTCATCTCCAAGATCTGTGTAAGGCAGAATGGCACTCCTACCCTCAATTTATAGAAACCAAGAAATCCTCAAGTCCCCCATTCTTCATTATGTAAAATATAGGGCTATTCTTGAGAACCACTGTGGCATTATCCTCAAAAGTCCATGCCATAGGACTGTGTCATAGGAGCTGAAATGTATTCTAATCAGATCTAGAGTGTGGTGATAAACCCCTCCCCTTGCAAGTGGAGGAGGAGTCTGCTCAGTTACCCTGACTAGGGCAGGTCCACCGAATGTGTTCATCTACTGATGACCGACCACCTACCACATTCTAGGCCAGAAAGGAAAGCATCCTCGAGGAAGGCTTTAGCTAGTTTAAAGGTGACTGACACACTTAGATCTAGGGCAGAAGTTAGAGGACACAGTAAGCATCAGTGAAGACAGCTTTAAAAAAAAAAATCAATATTCTCCCATTTAAAAGTGACTTTCTAGTGACTAAACTGGGAAATATATATATTTTTTAATTATCTGAAAATTATTATTCCAGGGAAACTTCTTCCCTATCTGGAAATTCGTTCCTGAGTCTGGAAGTTCTCTAGAATTCTAGTTCTCTAGTGCTTGAAGGAGGACTGAGTTAGTGGGAATAGTAGAAATAGCCGCTGAGGACTATGGGTCTTGCTTGCGGGGGACGAGAGCTCTCTTAGAGACTCTGCAGGGAAAGGGTATCGGGTGTCAGCAGTAAAAACACAGCTCTGTCAGAGCCACACCACTTATTTAGGCTTTGGTCTCCATAAGGGATTTCCTTGGGACGGTGGGCTACTGCAAGCTGTGGATACCGCGGTTCACGGAGATGGCGCAACCTCTCTACGAACTGGCTAAGGGAGGACTCACTGTGGTAGAGTGGACAGCTGAGGCAGAAGGAGCATTTTGGGAATTACAAACAGCCTTACTGAGTGCCCCAGCATTGGCCATCCCAGATGTTACCAAGCCCTTCCACTTGTATGTGCCAGCTGAGGCACAGGAGAGGGACTAAGACTAACCCTGGTTGGCCTTCTGTGCTTGAAACCTGTTTCTTCTTTCCTAGGCTTTACCTTCCACGAAATGAGCTGGATAATCCCCACAAAGAGAAAACATGGCAAATTTACCTTCAAGAGTTTGCTGTCGAACTACTCTTTGAAGAACTAATAGCTGATACTAATAGATAGTTTCCCTTTTAGGATAGGATAATTTTCTCCCCAATCCCTGCCACCTATTCATGTCTCCTAACCCTCCTTCCTTGCCCGTATACCTATAGTTATACTTATACTTATACTTATACTTATACTTATACTTATACTTATACTATACTTATACTTATACTTATACTTATACTATACTTATACTATACTTATACTTATATTTATACTTATATTTATACATGTATTTTTTTAACATTAAATATATACAATGTAAAATGGGCTCTGCACCAGCCTGTGCTGAGTGCTGAAAATAAAGAAATGAAAAACACAATGGCTAGCCTCAGAGAAACTTCAGTCCTGGTAAAGGAGGAAGAAACAAATAATTAAAATTTGGTGAGGGCTTGCCGCAAGAGGGGGGCGGGTAGTGTGGCATCCCAGAGAAGGGAACGAAAAAGGGACAGAAGAGTGAGTTGTAGGGGAAGTCCCCAGGGGACCCCCATACTGGGGTGGGTTTTGAAAGACAAGTGGCCCTTTCTTAAGGGAGGAAACCCTGTTGATGTATCACTCGGAACTCTTACTTGCAATCAACAGAAGCCAACTCTGGAGCACAAAAGCGAAAGATTACAAGGATGCTGGGTGACTTCCGCGTTTGCTGAATGAGCCGATGGAGCTCCCCAAAGAACTTCTTGCAAGGGTCTCCAAGCCCACTGCAGAACTGTTGAGCCATGGAAACCATGCCGCAACTCCCTCAGAGCTTCTAGATGTTATAGTCCGTACCACTGTCGCTTTCGTACCAGGGCCTCCGCACCCTAACTGCTGCTCTTCCCAGCCGGGCACCTTCCTTAGCAGCCTGGCCAGAGAAGTCACTGCCACGCCACGGCCCCTGCCTTGTATTGCTCATTTCCAAATCATTAAATCACACAGAGGCAGCTGATGGAAGGAGTGTGAGTCAGGCGCCTGCACTCTGATCTGCAAAGGGGGCTGCGAACATGAGATTTCTGGCTTGTCTTGAAAGACAAGACAAGTTTCCTTGGTAGAACTCCGCAAATGTAGGCAGGGCTGTAAGACAATGCCAAGCAGCCAGAAAACACGACACATGTCCGCTGGAGACAGGCTGAGCATTCCCATCAGGGGGGTTACAAAACAAAATTCGGCCAAGTGAATTTGAAGACCTAACTGGTTTTATTAAGTAATTCATGAATCGGGCAGCATCCCATCCAGCAAGTAGAGGGAAGCTGAAAGGAGCTGTGCAAAATGGAAGGTTTTCAGAGGAAGGAGGATGGACCTAGAAGTTATTTGCAAAAGAAAAGAAAGGGTTGTTTCAGGCCAGGTCAGCTTCTTTATGGGGAAAGAGAATGGCAGGATTTATCATGGAGATAACCTCACTAGGGCTGATCAGGAAATTTCATATTGCCTGTTAAAACATCACATTCCTGGGATGCCTGGGTGGCTCAGTTGGTTAAGCGGCTGCCTTCGGGTCAGGTCATGATCCCAGCATCCTGGGATCGAGTCCCACATCGGGCTCCTTGCTTGGCGGGGAGCCTGCTTCTCCCTCTGCCTCTGCCTGCCACTCTGTCTGCCTGTGCTCGCTCTCTCTCTCTCTAACAAATAAATAAATTTAAAAAACAAACAAACAAACAAAAAATCACATTCCTGGGGTACGTTGAAACTGTAATTAAGTCTGGGTTTGCTGGGGCGGGGGTGGGGGTCGGTGTTGGCAAATGATTCTAATTGGGCTTTTTTTTTTTTTTTTTTTTTTAACTGAGAAGACTGCATGTACAAAGGTACAACTCATTTGGGGAACCATAGAAGTCTGGCTCTGTGCAGGGGAGGTGTGGGTATAAAGCTGAGAGCACTGGAAAATTCTGCTAGATGGGTGGGAGGAGCCACCCGCTGAGCCCTCAGGGCCCCTATAGTAGAATCTACTCTGTGTCCCTTGCTGAGGCACAAGAACTCTGACTTATTCCTCCTCTGGCCCCAGCTTTGCCCACAGTGGGGTGCTGTCAAAAGGAATCGTTGTGAGAGATGTCTGGGCGGCTCAGTCAGCTAAGTGTCCAGCTCTTAATTTCAGCTCAGGTCATGATCTCAGGATCATGAGGTGGAGCCCTACTTCAGGCTCTGTGCTCAGTACGGAGTCTGCTTGAGGTTCTTTCCCTCACCTACTGCCCCTCACCTACCCACCCCCCATCCCCCACCACTGTGGTGCACACATGCTCGCTCGCTCGCTCTCTCTCTCAAATAAATAAATAAGTAAATAAAATCTTAAAAAAGAATGAGTCATTGCAATAAATTTGTCAGATTGCACCACTTTCTTACAATTTATCAGTATGGACATTGTAGGTATCTGTGGTCTTCTCTCCCACAACTGTCTGCCTGAGATTCTCTTCTTCCCCCTCTGCCCCCCCCCACCACTGTCATGGTTGCACACTCTCTCTAAAATAAATAAATAAACTCTTTTTAAAAAAATGAATCATTGAAGGCGATTGGATGGCTCGGTTGGTAAAGCATCTGCCTTTGGCTCAGGTCATGATCGTGGGGTCCTGGGATTAAGCCCCATGTCGGGCTCCCGGCTCAGCATGGAGTCTTCCTCTACCTCTCCCTCCGCCCCTTCCCCCTGCTTCTGTACTCTCTCTCTCAAATAAATAAAATCTTTTTAAAAAATGAATCATTGCAATCAATTTGTTGGATTACATCATCATCTTATAATTCACCAGCGTGAACGTTGTAGGTGTCTATGGTCTTCTTTCCCCACAACTAGGCCTTTTTGCAATGGATACTTTTCTAAAAGCTAACGTGCTTTAGATACAAAAGTATTCCATTACTAACTCTTAAAGCCACATCCCCATTTTTCAATGACGTTTTCATTTAGATGCAACATCAAAACCATCTTTGAAAATGGTTATAAAATATGGCTTAGGAGCCAGAATGAACAATAATCTGTCCAACGATAAAACAGATCAAAACATTACCAACTTTGCAGATCTTTTACACTTATCAGATTAATCACAGTAAGCGTTACAAGCATTTTATAAATATTTTTAATAAGAATTCTAAAGGCCCATTCTCTTTGCCTTCTTTTTTCTTTTGTGATCATTAGAAGCTGCAAAATCTACTTATAATTGGTCCTATTTTCTTAGAAGTGCAAACTTATCAGAAATATATGAATAAATTTTCTTGTTTAGGTTCTTTTCATCTCTTATGTTCACATCTGACACCAGTCAGATAGATCCCTTCAAATTTTCAGAGTCAATAAGCACTTAATTCAGCTTGAACAATTGCCATTTGGGGGAGGGAGAACTTAATGTATAGCTTCTCCATAATATCAGGAGGAACAGTTCCTCCTTTGGTCACTACAAAACAGTTGTCTTGGCAACTATGAGGCTAGACTACCTCAACCCTACAGTTCTTAGATCTTTCTTTTTCTCATATATATTTTGGTCACTGTGGTCAATGGAAGATTTGAAGTTTATCCTCTTGGGAAGGATCCCTTTTAGTGAACCAAACAAGACAACCAAAAAAGGAAGTGTTTGTATTTACGGATGTTACATAGACGGATCATTTAATATATGGTTAAAAATTGCACTTGTTTTTATCTTTTTAAGCTTTTTTTAAAAAGTGGGCTCCAGGGTGCCTGGGTGGCTCAGTTGTTAAGCATCTGCCTTCGGCTCGGGTCCTGATCCCAGGGTCCTGGGATCGAGCTCCACATCGGGCTCTCTGCTCAGCTGGAAGCCTGCTTCTCTCTCTCCCGCTCTCCCTGCTTGTGTTCCCTCTCTCACTGTGTCTCTTTCTGTCAAATAAATAAATAAAAATTTTTAAAAAAATAAATAAAATAGGCTCCACACCTAGCATGGAGGCCAACACAGGGCTTGAACTCACAACCCTGAGATCAAGACCTGAGCTGAGACCAAGAGCCAGACCCTTAATCGACTGAGTCACCCAGATGCTGCTGTTAACAATTACCATTATGATTTAATACCAGAAAGCGTAAGAGGAGGTTGATTCCTCTCGTCCTAAACTGGTGCTAAGACTCAAAGGAAAGAGGCGGTAAGTCCCATACGTTCCAGAAAGAGCTGCCGCGAGTGGATAACCACACCTCCTTGTAGGCTTAAACAGAGGCAGCACAACCTGCTGCCTTCTCATCCATCAGCCCAGCCCTCCTCATCCAGGCTCCACCGTCACAGTCTGCAGTGGGAGAGAAACTGACTAGGTGGCAGGGACATGTTTGTCATTAGACATAGGCGAATTGTGAGGGTCAGGGAGAGTGCAGGGTTCTTGTTGAGATGCCTATCCCCCCCATTCACAAAATCATTCAGGCCACCAAAAGATTGAAGAGGTGAGGGTGGGGGGAGGTGAGAGAAATAGGTGAAGGGGATTGAGAGGTTAAAAACTTCCAGTTTTGGGGCGCCTGGGAGGCTCAGTGGGTTAAAGCCTCTGCCTTCAGCTCGGGTCATGATCCCAGGGTCTTGGGTAGAGCCCCGCATCGGGCTCTCTGCTCAGCAAGGAGCCTGCTTCCTCCCCTCTCTCTCTCCCTGCCTGCCTCTCTGCCTATTTGCGATCTCTGTCTGCCAAATAAATAAACAAAAATCTTTAAGAAAAAAACAAAAAAACTTCCAGTTTCATAAAATGAATAAGTCACGGAGATGAAAAGTACAGCACAGGAACTATAGTCAATAAGGTGGTGATAACGTACGGTGACAGATGGTGACCACACTTACCATCGTGAGTGTTGTGTGATGTACAGCATTGTCAAATCTCTATGTTGTGTGCCTGGAACTAATATAACATTGTATGTCAACTACACGTCAATAATATACTTTTTTTACATTGAGAGGAATATGTTTGGCTCTCCTCCCAGCCGGCAGACTGTGAGATGCCAAGTCCATGCCCTCCATGGTGCAGTTAAGCGTACAAGCAGAGTCAAGCAGGATAAGGGGGTCTTGGGAGGGCTTGGTGTGTGTATTGGGGGCAGCCAGAGTGCAGAGGTCCCATGGACCTAAGGACTGATGCCTGTTTCTCAGAGATTTCTGAAGGTGGAAAGGCTTACTCTGCTGGTTTGAAGGTCTAGTGGTCTGGTGAAGGACATCAGGGCTCTCAGCCGGTCCCATGGCCCCACGTGACAGGAAGGGAGGAGCCCGGGGGCTGCCCAAGGAGCCAAAGGAGACGATCTATTGCCTGAAGAGGGATTTGGGGGTAGGCTAACCGCAGCAGAAGCCACTGCCCTTGTCTGAGAGGGGCGCTCCAGCATGGAGGGAGCCAGGGCAAACCTGCACACTCTGCCCTAGAGAACCCCACAGCATAGTCTCTGAAGAGCCTCATCTGGACAGAGACCACCAGCATCAGATGGACCCAGAGCAAGGCCAGTGCAAAAGGCAAGCCTGACTTTCCTGTCCCCTTCCTGCCCCATCTTGGAGGAGCTGAACTCACAAGAGGAAAGGGAAGAGAGGAGAGAAATTGGAGTAGGAATTGAATCGGACCAAATTATCCTGACCAAAGGATGAGAAAGTTTTATGACTGGTGTGACCACTCTATTTCAAAATGCAAACTAGCCTCTATTGACTGTGCTGTACTTTTTAATTTTCTGTAGCGTAGCACATGCTATATAATTCACTTATGTATTATGTCTCTTATTTACTGTCTTTCTCTTTTCCTCTCACCTCTGTCTTCATCCCAAAATGTAAACTGGGCAAGATCGAGGATCTTTGCTTTTAACTGTTTCCCTGGCGTCTGGAATGATACATTTTGGTAGCCCATCACTACATGTGGCTGCTTAACTTGAACTTACAAGGAAATAAAGTAAATTCATTGCTTCCGTTGTCCTAGACACATTTAAGTACTTAATACCCACATATGGCTAGCGGCTCCCATATGGGGCAGGACAGGTATGGAAGATTTCGGTATCACTGAAAGTTTTTGTTTATTTGTTTGTCTGTTTGTTTGTTTTAAGTAGGCTCCATGGAGCCCAACTCGGGGCTTGAATTCACAACCCTGAGATCAAGACCTGAGCTGAGATCAGGAGTCCAATGGTTAACTGACTGAGCTACCCAGACACCCCTCACTAAAAGTTTTATCGAACATTGCTGATCTAGAACAATAGCTAGCGTGCTGTGGCACTCAATAAATATTTGTAGAATGAGTAACTGAGTGATCGAGTTGTTCTGAAGACAAGACAGTCTATCGGTTAAGAGTACAGTGTCTAGAAGCAAATTGCTCTATTAGTAGTAGTGCGAGAACTTGGGTAAACGACTTGATCTTTCCGTGCACCCATCCCAAGACACTTAGCCATTTCTTAACATTTAAAAAGTGCTTTTAGAAAATTGAGTATTTTGGAGAAACACAGATACAATCACTGAAAGGGAATACGAATAAAGGGATACATCCGTTCTTTGGAAGGTCCAGTATATTAGAGGCAACGCAGCCTAGAGATGATTGCAGGTCTGGAGTCAGATGGCTTGAGGGGAAAATCCGAACACCTATTTTTCCAGCTGGGCAGTTCGAATAAGTCTTCTGGGGATGAGAATGAGGGAAAGATACGGTTCTACCAACTGATGCTCTGTGTACCATCCCCATCCCCACTACCCCCAATGCCCAGGTGACCTCACCAATGAAGACTTCTGTATGCCACATTCTAACCTTCTCTTTATAATAGGATTCTTTACCCTCTGTGTGCAAAATACTAAAACATGGCATTCAACCAATTCCCAAATGCATATCCATCATTCAAAGCAGTAGTCAACATCTCCTTCCCAAGTTTTGTGCTAAACACTGGAAAATTGGAGATGAAATATAAAGCCTTGTTTCCCAAATAGAGGGGCTGCAACGAGGAAAGGAGTTCACTGAGTACTGCAGAGGCATGTCTGGGATGCTGGGGAGCAACAGGGAAAGGGCACAGGACCAAGCCCAAGGAACCAGGAAGCACACGGGGAGGAGGTAATGGCTGAGTCTTGAAGTATGAGAAGCAATTGTGAGTAGGAGTTTGAAAGGGGGAAACAAACTGTGCAACTGCATGAGAAGAAAGGAGAAAGAAGCTTGACAGTCTAGAAGCCCCAGTGGTTCAGTGCAGGATCAAAGGTGAGGATAATAGGAGAAGAAGTTAGCAAGGAGCAGGGCTGGCCTCCACGGGTCCCACAGACCCTGCTAAGAGTGTTGAGTTTTTTCAGAAGGTGGTAAGGAGTTGATGAGTAGACTTACTTTCTGATATGAATGTGGACAGGTGGATAGGTAGCATGGAGGGGAGGTTGAAAGCACGGACTCTGGAGCCCGACTGTCCTGTCCTTGAAGACCAGCTCTCCCATTTGATGGCTTTATGATGGTGGACAACTTCTTTAAGCCCCAAATTCCTCATCTTAAAAAGGGAAGAATAATTCTACCTGTGTCATGGAATTTGGTGAAGGTAAGATGAGGTAACGTATATAAATAACTTATTATAGTCCCTGACGCATGGTAAGTGGTCAATCAGTGCTAACTATTGTTATGATAGATCATTGGAATAATTAGTAATTTGGGGGGTTTTTTGTTTGCCTTATTTTTATAGTAAATACTAATTGAATGAATTGACTTCATCACAATGAAAGGAATTTAAAATGTTATCTATGTACCCTAATAAGAATATAAACATTTTATTCATTTAATAAAAATTGACCATGAATGATGTTCATTGCTAGGCAATGATGTTCAATGCTAGGCAGTTTGAGACTCTGAGAATAAAGCAGGGAACAAGGATGACCAAGGTCCCTGGTCTCAGACAGCTTATATTCTAGGGAGGGAGGCTGACAATAAATAAGTAAACAAAAGGTTTGACAAGATCTGTAAGCTCCAAGAGGCAGGGAGCTTAACTCTTTGTATCTCGTTATAGCCCAAGGGCATGCAATTTAGTGCCTACTGGAGGCGCTCCCTGAGCCTATTGAGGGGATGAAAGGAGATTGCTTCAGAGGGTGATGAGTGCGAGCAAGGCAAAGCAACTGGGCTACAGGAAGGAGTGGGAAGGTTGGCTTCACCAGTTGTGGTGCAGCTGAGAAGCTGGCTGATGAGCTAAGTGAGAAAGAGGTGAGGGAGGCAATCATGGGACAGTCTTTCAGAAGACTAGTCCAGGAAAGAGGAGATTCCATGCCAAAGCTGAAAGTCCTAGAGCAAAGCTGTGGTGTGTTTGTGAAGAACAGAAAGCAGACGCAAGTGGCTGGAACTGCAGTGAGGGGAGGTGAGGGGGATGGAGGTGGGAGCCACAGTCAAGCACTGGGCATGGAGGGCATTTAGGTCCATTTCCTCGCCCTGCACAGAACCCACCTGGGAAGTTTTTCTACTCCTCGCCTCAGAATGTCTATAGAGTGAGTCGCTTTGTTTGTCAGCTGCCCTTGGTCTTGTATGCTAGAATGACCTTTCCAGGCTGCGGCCCGGGAGACAGACTGGATTCCTCTCTCCTGTTGCCAGGCCCCGGCACTGCACTTTACCTGCTCGGTGTTTCTCGCTGTGTTGGTTTATTTGTGAGACTGATGTAACAATAAAATGAAATCTTACCCTCTGGGGGAAAATTTCTGAAGTACAATGGGGAGCCAGTTGAGGATTCCAAGCAGATGAAAAAGATGGTCTGAATTACGTTATTAATGAGAGCTTTGGTGGCTGGATAGGGAAGAAATTGTGGGAGAGTGGGAATGACAGGAAGGGGGCCACTTAGTTGACCATGGAAATAGCCAAAGCCCAGGACAATGGTGTCTTGGACTGGGGGTCTAGAATGAGGGGCAGAGGAATGAGGGAACCCCCAGCTCAGGTTCCAATCATCTGTAGTCTTTTTAGCAGGGACGCACATGCATACACACACATACCACACACGCCATCACACACATACCACACATGCCATCACACATACCCCACATACCACATACATACACACACACACCACACACACAGACTATACACACACTATACCACACATACACTACATACCACATACACACACCATCACAACACACACACACCATCACACACCATCACACATACCCTACATACCACATACATACACATACAAACCACACACCCCACACACACTATACCACACACACTCTATATACCACATACACACACTACACCACACATACACTGCATACCACATACACACACCACACACAGATCACACACACCCCACACAGAGACCACACACTATACCACACATACCCTACATAACACATACACACATACCACACATACTATACCACACATATATTACACACCACACACACACAGACCACACACACACAGACTACACAGCACACACACTATACCACAATACACTGCATACCACATACACAACCACACACAGATCACACACACCCCACAGAGACCACACACTACACCACGCATACCCTACGTACCACACACACACACCACATACACTATACCACACATATACTACATACCACATACACACACAAACCACACACACACACACACACAGCATACATATATCCCCCAACGCCCTCACTCCCACACACATACTACATACCACACATACACCCACACACAACACTGGAGCACCACATGCCGCCCCCCTCCCCACACCATGGTATAAATGTTTTATGTACCATGAAATTATCTCTGCCTGCAGAGGGCACCTGAGCCCTACAAATACATCCCAGGGGCAAAGAGGTGTTAACTCTCACAGAAAAGCGGTTTCATGGGGACCTAACTTGAGAGGGCCAGGAAAGGGAAAACAAAACAATCCCAACTGGAGCTGCAGTCTTGCTTAATGGAATTTAAAGGCTCTTCTTCTAAAAATCAGATTTTCTTGCCATGGTTTGTTAAATAAGTGTTAAATAAGACAGCAATTTGGGCCTTCGCACACTAGTGTAAGTCGGTTGAAGTATTCAGCCCTCCTCCTGGTGCAGAGAGGAGAGAGAGAGGCAGTTTGACAGGCAGTTGAGGGGAGGAGAAGCCTAATTTCCAGGGAGGATCTGGCCAGGGTGCTAGGCCTGGGGAGGCCCAAAGCTGGGAAGCTCTGAGAAGGGCAGGCAGCACAGAGGCAGGCCCCCAGGGGCAGCATGAGGGTGAAAAGGGAGGGAGTGGGGGTGGGGCAACCGGGGACCTTTCAGGTACTTGAGGATTGGGGCTGAGGACAGTTCTGCCTGGAAACATCTCTGTCAGCTCCAGAAATTATTTGCTGTGTCTTACACTGTGCAGCTCACATTAGAATGACGTGATCCTGCTCTTTGAGAAACTTAAAATCCAAAGCCATTTTACATGTCAATCTTCTGAGAATGAGTCATTTTACATTGAGGCTGAGAAGTGAGCACCTAGACAGTCTGATCTGAAGGGCACAAAGCCACTTCCTCTTCCGGCCCCCATCTCCCACACAGGCCGCTGCCGCAGGTCTCCCTACCCTCCCCCCAACCCTGGCCCCCACACACCTGACGTTGCCCTTTGGTTTGGGGCACTGAGGACCTAGTGCGAAGGCTACCCTGTGATCCAAGAGACTCCTCCACCCGTGCCCCCACAGGAGTACGTGACCATGACCCTTTGACCACATTGCCTTGTATCTCTTGTTGCATCACCTGTTAACCTGTGACCCTGATCTGATCACCAGACCCTGGAAGCAGGGATGAAGTCTTACTCATCTTCATATTCCAAGGGGACCGAAACTGTATTTTCACATAATACATGTTACATATTTATACTAATACCAGGTATCCACGTCTATTTTAGGCTGGGTTTGATACTCTTGTTTGGCTTGATTTATAGCCTGGATTAGCCTGAAATACATCTATATCTACCGAGAAAGATAAACATTTCCAACTGTGGATGGTGTGGAAACACAACAGGTGTTAGCGCACCTGTGAAAAAGGAAGGGAAATATTACCTCTGACATTCTGCCACACACCCACCCATTCCCTACCCAAATCGGGAAACCTGGTGACAAACTATGCCCTAAGTGAGCTCAGCTAGCCTAGCCTCCTTCTTCCTCTCTGCACCTTCAGCCAGTACGTTGCCTGGAGAAGAACGTTCGTAATAATTTGATACTTTTACTGATGAGGTCATGTGTAAATTGAAATGACTAACTAAAAGTGCTGGAGAAGTGGGCTTATTCTGCAGGCATATTTCACAAAGAACAAACCTCGGTGTACCAATGCCACTGGCAGCCTGGCTGGTTGGATTTCCAAATATTGACTGTTTGTGGACTTCCTTCTTGCGTGGTGTCCTCTGTCTGCCCTGACACGCGATGACCTTGGATTGGATAATCCTGATTTCATGCGGAGAAGTAAACGAGATAGCTGAAGGCAAATATATGTGTGTATATATATATATACACACACGCCTGGGAGGCTCAGTCGGTTAAGCATTTGCCTTCAGCTCAGGTCATGATCCCAGACAGAGTCCTAGGATCGAGCCCCACATTGGGCTCCCTGCTTAGTAGAGAGTGTGCTTATCCCTCTCCCACTGCCCCTCCCTTCCCAGCTCATTCTCTCTCTCTCTCACTCACTCTCTCTCAAATAAATAAATAAAATCTTAAATAAATAAATAAATATATATATATATATATACACACACACACATATATATATAAACTCTATAGCTAAAAGTAAATGTATTGGTATCAGTGAATACTGGTATATAGTAAACAACAAAGCAACATATTTATTGGAAAATGAATCACATATACAGGTGATGCTAGTGACTGAAAAGTAATGCATAATATAAATTAAATGTGATTGCATAAGAAGTGTATATAGACAGAGCAAGTGTGATGGAAAATGGAATAAAACAAGCAGCAAAAACTTCAATGAATGCATAAGCAAGCAGCCACAGAACCAGAAAAACTCACCTGGGCAGTGACATTTGTGTTCCACTGACCTGCCCTCACAGCAAAGGGGCTTCTCTATTTGCCCTGTTGTGGTCCTAGCATGAACAGATTGGCGGCAATGGCAGATCGGCAGAATATTTCTAACTTTTCCCAAGATGTATTATTTACTTAGCTCTATGGTGTTTCTTAGAATTAGCATGGTAGTTAAATAATGTACGAAATGAATGTGGGTAGATTCAGTATTACAGGAAGTGCATTAAATGGAAAAGAATTCACTTTTACCGTTAACTAAACTGCTATTTTATCATCTTTGCTGCTCTTCTGTAACTTTGTGTAATTTCACCCATTTTCAATATTTTTATATAATTATAATATACACTTATATAATTATAATATACACCCAACATCATCTTTCAGTTTAGTGCGCCACTAGTCATTGAATTCCATTTCTAACTCACTAGTGAAAAAATTTCAAATGATCATTAATTCATAGAATGCTTTGGAATCAGAGCAGTATATATATATATATACATATATATATATATGTACACACACACACACACATATATATATAATTGGAGGTGTGTGCATGTGTGTTATGGTAATAAACATAATTATCATATTATACTCTAGAAAGCTGTCAGCAAAGGCTTCAAATCCCTCATTTTCGTAGCAAGGCCAATCCTTTCCCTACTGCACTGCTGTGACACCTGAGGAAGGTGTAATTCTCAACCCTGGTTCTTCCTGTCTGTCCATCTTATTGCACAGAACCAAGAATGCCTTTCTATAGCTCAGGATATGACCCTTCCTAAACTCTCAGACTGGCCTTGTCCAAAGATGTGTTATAATTCGGAATATTTGAAAAACTCTTCCCAACATCCAAGACTAAATGTACATGTTGCTTTAAAATACAACTGAATGTGACATCAATAACATTTTTACTTCTAGATTTCTGCCTTCAAATCACAGATTCCAGAGATCTGCAGCACCATGAGCTGGCTAGAAACTATGTTCTCCTTAATTTTTAAAATTCTTTCATTTTCTTCAGCATCTGCATGTGGAACTATATTAAAATTCTTTTTTTTAATATTTTACTTATTTATTTGACACAGAGAAAGAGAGATCACAAGCAGGCACTGAGGCAGGCAGAGCGAGAGTGGGAAGCAGGCTCCCTGCTGAGCAGAGAGCCATATGGGGGCTCCATCCCAGGACCCTGAGATCATGACCTGAGCCAAAGGCAGAGGCTTAACCCACTGAGCCACCCAGCCACTCCAGAACTATATTAAAATTCTTACAACAGGGGTGCCTGGGTGGCTTAGTCGGTTAAGCTCTGACCCATGATTTTGGCTCGGGTCATGATCTCAGGGTCCTGGGATTGAGTCCTGTGTCGGGCTCCACGCTCAATGAGGTGTCTGCCTCTCTCCCTCTCCCTCTGCCTCTCTATGTGTGCTCTCTCTCTCTCTCTCTCTCTCAAATAAATAAATAAATAAATCCTTAAAAAAAATTCTTAACAACAATAACAATACACTCTTCCTGGAATTTCTAGTAAAAGTTGAATGATGAAGGTTTAGGTCCAGAAGTAGTAATTGCTGAAAAAATTGGCTTTGGTATTCTCTAGGAGTGCTATGTTTAAAATCAGAAGACAGCCTTATAAAGGAGAGTGCTTCTTAGCCTTCTAGATTGTTTAACATCCTCAACCAAAATGGTTTTCTGCAGAAGCTTCAAGTTTGGCAAACACATCTCTGCGCCAGGAGGATGGGTCCATCCCAAGTCAAAGGGACAGAAGTTCCTCCGCCTAGGACCCTTCTAGACCTTGCCCTATGTATCTCTTAAACTAGCTGTTCATTTTTTTCTTTTTTAAATTTAAATTCAATTAATTAACATATAATGTTTTATTTATTTCAGGGGTACAGGTCTGTGATTCATCAGTCTTATAGAATACCTAGTATTTGTTACATCACATACCCTCTCCAATGTCCATCGCCCAGTTACCCCATCCCTTCCCCCTGCCCCCAGCAACCCTGTTTGTTTCCTATGATTAAGAGTCTCTTATGGTTTGTAAGAGTCTCTTACAGTTTGGGACTTATGAAGTCTCTCTGGTTTTGTCTTGTTTCATTTTTTCCTCCCTTTCCCTATGATCCTCTGCCTTATTTCTTAAATTCCACATATCAGTGAGATTATATGATAATTAACTTTCTCTGGTTGACTTATTTTGCTTACCTAGCTGTTCATTTTTAACACCACTAGTAATGGGACTGACAAACACAAATGCCTCTTGACGTGGAACACAGTGAAAAATATAACTTCAGTTCTGCGTTTCTCCTGATTTAAAAAAACTAATAACTTCAATCTAATCACTAGGAAACAGGAAAAAAAATAAGAGTGCGCTACAAAATAACTCACCTGAACTCTTCAAAAACCTCAAGATCAAACACCTGAAACTAATGTAACATTGTGTGTCAACTATACTTTAATTTAAAAAGAAGTCAAGGTCATGAAGGACGAGGATGCACTGAGGAACTCCACTCAAAGGAGATGAAGAGGCATGGAATTAAATGCAACCTGTGATCTCTGATCGGGTCCTGGATGAGGAAAACAGTTTCTTTCGCTTTTGCTATAAAGGACATCGTTGTGACAGTTGGTGGAATTTGAATAAGGTCTGCAGATTGAATTATAGTATTATATTGATGTTAATTTCCTAATTTTATAATTGCACTGTACTTATGTAAGATAAAGTCCCTTTTTTTTTTAAAGACTTTATTCATCCATTCGACAGACAGAGATCACAAGTAGGCAGAGAGGCAGGCAGAGGCAGAGAGAGGAGGAAGCAGGCTCCCCACTAAGCAGAAAGCCCGATGTGGGGCTCCATCCCAGGACCCTGGGATTATGACCTGAGCCGAAGGCGGAGGCTTTAACCCACTGAGCCACCCAGGCGCCCTGATAATGTCCCTTTTTGAGGAAATACACCCCACATGATTTAGAGGTAAAGTGAATTATCTCTGCAAACTTTTTTCTTTTTTTCTTTTTTAAAGATTTTATATTATTTATTTATTTATTTATTTATTGACAGAGAGAGAGATACAGCAAGAGAGGGAACACAAGCAGGGGGAGCAGGAGAGGGAGAAGCAGACTCCCGCTGAGCAGGAGCCCGATGCTTGGCTTGAACCCAGGACCCTGGGATCATGACCTGAGCCCATGGCAGAGGCTTAACCATTGAGCCACCCATGTGCCCCTCTGCAACTTATTTTCAAGTGTTCTGGGAAAAAATAACAGGTAAGAGAATGAAAGATAAAAACAAATGTGATAAACATTAACATTTGGGTAGTCTGGGAAATATTTGTACAACTTTTGCAACTTTTCTGTATGTCTACAATTATTTAAACATAGAAGTTTCATTACAAAAACAAAGTTGTCTCCCTTACAGCTCCTGTAATTTTTAAACTTTCAAAGGATATTACCATTCATCTTTCAATTTTTACTGTAAGAGTAGCAAACTCTTCTTTTTTTTTTTAAGATTTTATTTATTTATTTGACAGAGAGAGACACAGCGAGAGAAGGAACACAAGCAGAGAGAGTGGGAGAGGGAGAAGCAGGCTTCCTGCTGAGCAGGGAGCTGAAGCGGGGCTCGATCCCAGGACCCTGGGATCACGACCTGAGCTGAAGGCAGACACCTAATGACTGAGCCACCCAGGCGCCCCATGTTGTTGTTGTTTAAGATTTTATTTTTAAGTAATCTCAACACCCAACATGGGGCTCAAACTTGCAACCCCGAGATCAGGAGTTGTGTGCTCTACCAACTGCGCCAGCCAGGTGCCCCCTGAGCTACGAAGTTTTAGTGTGATTGTTTTATTCTTCATTTCTTTGCTTTCGATTTCTTGGAAAAAGTATAAATAGTTTAAAAACACATGTTAGAGTTTATTTTTCTTTAATTATGTGAATTTTGTGGGTGGTCTATGTCACATGGCAAACTTCAAATAGTTTTGTCTGCTTATAGTACTGGACCCTGTGTCAGTCTGTCTCCAGGTGTTAAGGAGGTAAGAAGATCCATGAAGTTAACTCTCTGACATACAGCAGCAAATCCTCCTTTTTTGTTGACTTCGACATCTGCCTGGCATTGTGAAGCAATGCTAAACAATGTCATCAGTATAAATATTTGAGACCTGGGGCACCTGGGTGACTCAGTACATTAAGTGTCTGACTGTTGATTTTAGCTCGGGTCATGATCTCAGGGTCCTGGGTTCCTGTTCAGTGGGGATTCTTCTCCCTCTCCCTCTACCCCTCCCGCTGCTCTCTAAATAAATAATAAATAAATAAATAAAAATATTTGAGACCTGAATATTTTCTTCAATGATCCTTTGAACATTCATGACTTGTCTATGTATTATTTTAGGTTACCTTGGTATCAGGGGCACCTGGGTGGCTCAGTCATTAAGCGTCTGCCTTCAGCTCAGATCATGACCCCAAGATCCTGGAATCGAGCCCTGCATCAGGCTCCCTGTTCTGCAGGAGACCTGCTTCTCGCTCTCCCACTCCCCCTGCTGTGTTCCCTCTCTTGCTGTCTCTCTCTCTCTGTCAAATAAATTAAAAAAAAAAAAAAAAAAAAGGTTTGCTTGGCATCATCTCTAACGTTACTGCATGATGGCAAATTTATTGCTACTTTCCTTTTTAAAGATTTTATTTATTTATTTGAGAGAGAGAGAAAAAAAAGAGAGAGAGAGAGAGAGGGAGAGAGAGCACAAATGAGAGGGGAGGGGCAGAGGGAGAAGCGGGGTGGTGTGGAGTGGTGATCCCAGGATGTTGAGATCATGACCTGAGTTGAAGGCAGACACTTACCTGACAGAGCCACCCAGGCACCCTCCAATTTATTGCTACTTTATTCAACAGGGTTATCTCATATTTTATAAACAAAATCAAAATCAGCTTGAAGAAGCCCTTTTTTTTTTAAACAGTACGATCAATACCTATAATCTTCATCTGAAACACAGGCTCATTAAAATCTCTCCAGTGAACAGCTCCCTAAAGCTTTGTTTGCTTTTTCTTAATTTGTCCAACCACACTAACCTCAGAGGCATCGTTTTGCCGACACCAGCACTTGGATGTTGTCAAGTGAACTTTGACATTCAGGCTGGAATGATGCCAGTGAAACACAAACGTGCCATTGAGCCGGCATGAGAGCCAGTGAAAAGCCCTGATTAGGAGTCAGCAGGCTGTGGGCTAGCACTTACTAGTCATGTGACTTCGGGTGACTCAGTGAACTTCTCTGAGGCTCATTTTCTTGTTAGTACAATGGGGATAAAAATCCTTGCTCTGGGGCACTTGGGTGGCTCAGCTAGTTGGGCATCTGCCGTCGGCTCAGGTCCTGTTCCTGGGATTGAGCCCTGCACCGGGCTCCCCACTCAGTGGGGAGTTTGCTTCTCCCTCTCCCTCTGCGTGCTCTCTCTCTCAAATAAATAAATAAAATCCTTAAAAAATAAAAATGAAAATCCTTGTCCTGCCTTCCTCTATTAGTATCACAATGACCAAATTAAATAATGTATGTGATACTTCTTTGTAATATTTTATATAAACTGAAATAAGTTCTTACACGATTATCAAGATAGTTGGAAATTTAAAAAAAAAAAAAAAAGACAAAACAAGACAGCAGAGTGGCTGGTACGGTGAATGGATGTAATTAAAAGTTTGCTGAGAGGTGGTAGCAAGTCTCCAAAGGTGGGCCCTAGGAGCCACTCCTCCTAGTGTCCGGGGGAGGTACAGTTCCTTTCCTTAGAATCTGGGCTGGCCTTATGGCTCATTTTTTACCAGTGGAATACCACAGCAGTGATACTATGTGATTTCCAATGCTAGGTCCTAAAAAGCTGTGCAGCGTTACACTGGGCCTCATGGAACACTCACTGTATATAAGGCTATAAGGTAAGTTGGTCTCTATGTAAAAAACTCAAATACTCTAAGATGTTACGTTGTAAGGAAGCCCCAGCTAGGCAGGTAGAGAGGTGCAGGGCAGGAAAAAGATCTCTTTTCCTTCCACCCATCTTAGGTTCAATGGCTGGGACCCTGTAAATTAGACTAACAGAAGACAGGTTAACAAGAGAAAAACAAATAGAAGTTCATTAATGCATATGCCACACAGACATATCTCTGTGTCTGAGAGCACTCGGAGATGAGTAATTCAAAGAGATGGTTAGAATTTGGGCTTTTATAGCATCTTAAGAAAACAGTGGTGAATTTTCAGGGAAGTCACAAGACCAGGGCAAAGGACTTTCAGTTTCTAGGGCAGCAAATCGTGAAAAGGCAAATATATGGGGGGAACTAATGTAAACTAAGGGCTAGTTAGTAAAGTTATTTATGTGGATCCCTTTAGTGCCATTTCTGGGCTGACATTTCTAGAGTTGTAGCCAGTGCTTAACTTGTCTTTCCTGGTAGAGAAGGGAGGGGGAACACCTTCAAAAGTTTATGTCCTGCATTTAGGCAAATAGGGGGAGGGCTGAGAGCTCCACTTGTATTTGCATCTTAAATGTCCACAGCTCAAAATGATCTTTATGACCCAAGTGGTATATTTTAAGGTGGCATATTTTGCTACCCTTCAGAGGCCATGCAGAGAGAGAGGAAGCAAGAGAGAGAGAGAGAGAGAATATTACTCGGCCAGGCCCTGTGTCTTCCAGCCATCCCAGCTGTGCCATTAAATATGTGAATGAGAATAACATCTGGGACGTCCAATCCAGACTAGCTGTTATCTGACTGTAGCCACATGACTAACCCCAACGGGGAACCGCCCAGCTGCACCCAGTGAACCACAGAACTGTGAGAGAGAATAAACTGTTGTTTTAAGCCACTAAGTTTTGGGGTGGTGTGTTACACAGCAATCGGTAACTGGAATATAGAATAATTTTTGACTTTTCCGCTCATGGAAAGCTTGTCAAGTTAATGAGTGTAGAATTTCATGAGACATTTAGGACAAAGTCCCTGATGTGTATCAGGACTTATTTCAGTTGATTTGCTGCCTCTTGCCAAAGGCACATTGTTCTAGAAAGTGCATTTCAGGGGGCAATGAGAAGAAAATGATTAGTGAGTCCACGGCAGAATAGAAGAAGGAGGAAAAACATTTTCTACTTTCAGGCTACATTTTTGTTGTTTTTATAAATAATTGCTTTGAACCATTGCACAAATTATACTTTTTCACAGGACAGGTTTTTTCTTTTCTTTTTCTTAGGATATATTAAAATTCTCCTGTGGTTTAATTTGTGACCAATTTTATAATTGCAGATTTCTAACTGCTTTAATTAACTTTTTTGTTCAAATCAGTTTTGCTGAGATATATTATTTACATACAGTAAAATTCACACATTTTAGGTGTACACGTCTTGAGTTTTGGTAAGTGTGAAAGGCCATGACCCCCACCAGAATCAAGATATAGAGTATTTCAATAAGTTTTTTTTTTAAGATTTTATTTATTTATTTGACAGCCAAAAATCACAAGCAGGCAGAGAGGCAGGTGGTGGGGGGGGGGCAGGCTCCCCACTGAGCAGAGAGCCCCATGTGGGGCTTAATCCCAGGACCCTGGGGTCATGACCTGAGTCGAAGACAGAGGCTTAACCCACTGAGCCACCCAGGCGCCCTGAGTATTTCAATAAGTTTAAAAAGTTCCCTCATGTTCTGTCGTACCCAATCACCTCCTTCCATCCCCACTTCCTGGTAACTTTTGATCTGATTTCTTCCCTTTAGCTCTGTCTTCTTCACACTGTTATGGAAGCAGAATCATACAGTGTATGGTCTCTTACATCTGGCTCTGTTCGCTGAGCATTATGACTTTGACGTTCGTCAGAAGTTAATAGTCTGATCATCACTTTTAATAGTACACCAATTATAACACTTTTTCTTTAAGTGCATCCTAAGTGAATGTAGAGCTACGAATAGCTAAATAAGCCATACTGTCATTGTAGTATATCTCAAAATTCTATCTGAAGACCACCTGCACCAGAATCACCTGGGGTGCTTGCTAGAATCTCGGATTCAGATCTTTTGACCTACTCAGTTATGTGTTTAGTGACCACCTCCTTGTGACTTTATGCATAAGTAAAATCATAAACCCTCAGGTACTCCAAGATGAACAAGAATATCAGAGTTAAGTGGTTCTGAGTTTGAATCTAGCTCTTCCATTGATTAGCTGCAAGAAGTTGGGCAAATTTCCTAAACTCTCTGCACCTATTTTGTACTTGGAAATAATTAATGTATTCACCAAATATTTTTGAGCATCTATCGTATGACAGGCATGGTTCTAGGAACTAGAACTGCAGCAGTGAATAAGACAAAGTCCATTCCTTCACGGAACACACATTCTGTCAGAGTGAGATAACAAAAGCACATAAATATGAGATAAATTTCCGTTAATGATACTCTGTAGAAAATGAAACAAGGTTTTGACATAGAGGGTACCTTAGTTAAGATATAACCTAGACTACTTGTCACAGAGAAACTAAGAAATACATTTAAACAAGAAGGAAGTGTTCCCCTCCCCCCTTCCTTTGTGAGAGTCTGGAGGAGGCAGCAAGGGACAGAGGCAGGGTGGCTCTCACCTTTATCTCTGAAAGGCTTCATCTCTCCATCTCCTAGCTGCTTCGACTCCTATAATCTTGTCTGTATGCCAACTAGGAGGAAAGAGGAAAAGTTTTAGGGGAATTTGTGCCCATTTTTTTATGGGTACATCGCTTCTATTCACATTCTGTTGGTAAAATGTAGAGGTACCTGTCTGCAAGGAAGGCTGGGAAATGTCATTTCTGCTGTGGCCACATAGAGTGAAAACTCCAGAGGAAGAGGCAAATGGGGATTGGTAGACAACCGCAATCCCTGCCAGAAAGTGTGACTGGGTGGTGCAGGAGGCTATTTTAACTAGGGTAATCATTAAAGGCCTCTTTTGGAAAGCAGTAGTTGAGAGTCTGGGCCGCCTGGGTGGCTCAGTCTTTTGAGCGTGGACTCTTGGTTTCGACTCAGGTCCTGATCTCATAGGTCCTGGGATGGCGGCCCACCTCTGGCTGTGCACTCAGCAGGAGTCAGCTTGGACATTCTCTCCCTCTGCTTGTACTCTCTTTCAGTCTTTCTAAAATAAATAAATAAATCTTTCAAAAATCTATTTTAAAATTTTAAAAAAGAAGAAGAAAGGAAGGAAGAAAGAGTAAATTTCAGTCCCTACTAATTCATGAAGCACATTTTCCTCAACATGTTTATGACTCATACGCTTTTCTGTATTTCCGTTTACAAAAAACTCGCCACCTATCTTGATTGTCTCTTGAAATGGTAGGGGGAAAATTGATGTCAGCCTTCAGCGGCCACCATGCAAGTCCAGTCCAGAGGTTCGCATGTGATTTATCAGCCGGCCTTCTCCCCGGGGTTTATGCTCAAGCACTTCGAGGTTTGGCCACCCCTCATTCATCCTTCACTGCCTTCCTCAAGGGCAGGAAGAAACCACGCCTTTCTCTTGCAGATTTTTCTCTCTGAAACAATTTCGGGGTGGGGGGCGGGCGAAGAAACATACATGTCTCATGTTTTGACGCTACATCAAGAACAGAGACTGAAAAGAAATACTAATTTCTACGTTCTAGGGTAATTTTTCTTTTGTAACATTGTGGCCACGGACCATTCTGAGAATGTGATGAACGCTGTGCATCTTCTCCCCCAGACGCCGCCCAGTAGGGTCAGTTCTCCGCCTCTTCCCCGCCCCCCAAAGTAGTATTGCACACTAGATCACTCCTTCCACTCTCTTCCTCTCCCGTGCGGGTCCTGATGCCTGAACCAGCGCATCTTAGCTGAACTCAGGCATCCACTCCACCTAGGACACTAGCACCGTCGGTACGCGGCTGACGGGGCCCGGCCGCGGACGAGCCCGGAACTCAGTTACCGGCCCCTGTTGCCCACCGGAACGTGAAGGGACGGAACGCACCAGGCTGGAGAACGGAAAGAGAGAGCGAGGGACGTGTTTGGCAGAGGGACGGCCTGATCGTTTATGCTGCCGGTTTGGTTTGTCTCTTGGCAATGTTTCCGAGGGTCTCCGCGATCCTACCCCTAAGGCCCGTCTCCCGCTTCCCTTTATACTCTGGAGGCTCAGAGGCTACGATTGTGCTACTCGGTGCTCCGCACGGAACGGTCAGGTACCGCATTTCGGCGCTGTTGGCCTTACGGGTGTTAAGGCAACCTCCGGGCTCCCTCCGGGGCATTCGGTGGTCATTCTCCGCTTCCTGGGGTGGATGTTCCAGCCCGCGGGATCTCAGAGGCCGTTGCTTTAAAGCTGAGGAAAGGGAAATCCCAGAAAGCTAAAATGACTTGCCCAAGGTCATAACGTGAGTGAGAAACAGAGCTACGGTTACAAGGTTGGCTCCTGTCCCGAGCGCTCTGCTCTACACCGCACCGCCTACCTCTTGCCACGCCTCCCCTCGTTCAGTCCGGGCTCCAGAAGCAAAGTTGTCTCACCTTCCCCCCCCCCCTCCCCAAGACTATAACGGTCTCATTCCTGCCTCCATTTATTCTTTGATTCGACATTTAAAGTACCTACACTGTACCGATACTGGCGTTAAACCCCGAATAACACCAGTTCTGCCACCACGAAGCTTATAGTTCACCAAGCATGCAATTCAAGTTTAGCGGAGTGAGGCTGAGATGGTGTGGGTAGCACAGAATGCTTTATTAATTCCAGTCATGGCTGGGTGAGCAAGTCGGGACAGCTAACTATTGCAGGAGAGGTTCAGGGTATCCTTTCTGGAAAAGAAGTCTGATAAAATCTAAAGGGGGACCAAGGGTTGGAGCTAGCCAGGCAAGAAAAGTAGTTATGCGTCTTTCGTCTTGCTGTTTATTCTCTAAGAACCCTCATCATTATGGAAACTTAATTCTGCTGCATATAATCCAAGCAGAACGATTTGGGGCCAGGGCCACTATGATTAAGTGTAGCTCAAAGCAGGTTAGTAGCAATGGAGATGGGAAGAAGTAGCTGGATGGAGGAGAAAAATCAGGTAGAACTGATATGATGTGACATGAAATAAGGGTAAGGTAGAGAAAAGATTTAAGCAGGCTACCCTACAAGACAGGTGTACTGTTAATGTTAATAGAAGATTGAGGAGCAGCTTTGAGAAAGCTTTTAAAATATGTCATAGTTTTTAGAATTCAAAATATCTGTTATGGTAAGAAGCCCCTTCAGTACAGAAGGGTGAAAAATGGATAGTCAGTATTAGAGGGGAGCTCTTGAAGGTGATTTTGGATGTGTTGTATTTGAAGTGCTGATGAAATGCTCTCAGTGGAAACAAGCCCTGGTGGGAGGTTATGACCAAAGTTTTATTATTTTAGTGTTATGGAGTTACTGCCCATACGTGATTTTCCTGTACTAAACATAGATTACTTTCTGTGGCCCTGTAGTAGTCTTGGAAGGAAACATTGAAAGATGGGAGGTTATATGTGAGAGTCTCCTGATTGCCACCTTTGTTATAATACCTTTAATATTTAACTTTAACATGTGAAATAATATTTTCCTAAACTGAATCGTACCGTATATTGAATGATATGATGAAGATCCTGTGTACTGATTATAAAGATATTAATTATGTAATTGGTTTTGCATTCTAATTGTTTAGTGCCTCGAGTTGATAGCCTTTGATATTTTTATAAGCAAATCAAATAGTCTGTTTCAGAATTCTTGGAAGTAGCCATTTTTTTCTTTCATTAAAGGGTCCCTAGTCTGGTACTGCTATTGGCTAGCTTTGAGAACTTGATATAATATGTAGCCCAGGGCCTGATGTGCGGTCTTGAGATGAGTTGTATCCGAAGCACCTGGCATCTTGGTTAAATGCAGGTCCTTGTGCAGCATACCAAACTTAGCAACCAAGAATCTCAGGAATGTATTTTAAATAAGCTCCCTACGTAATTCAGATGATCCCTAAAGGTTAAGAACCACTGATTTAGCCTCTTTAAGCATCAGTTGCTTATGTAAAACAGAAGTAGTAAAACCTGTCCTGTAAAATTGTAAGGATTAAAGGACGTGTGTCACGTAGCTCCTCAGATACGCGGTCCTCTGATGGGCAGTATCAGTATTACTTGGAAATTTGTTAGAAATGCAAACACTTTGAGTCCCTCCTCAAAGCTACTGAATAAGGATTCCTTGGTGGGACCCCTAGGTAATTCTTACGCATATTGAAGTTTAAGAAACAGTGTTCTAGCCTGTTAGCTTCAGAAAGATAGGGACCATGAGATTCTTATTTACTATTGTATCCTATCGTCAATGCATAGTATAGTATCCAGCACAGAGTAGATATTCATTGTATTTAATGAATGACTTTTTGTACATTTTACCTTTCTAATCTAACACATTCATTAGCTTTTTACGTTTTTAAAAATATTTTCTTTCTTTCTTTTTTTTTAAAGATTTATTTATTTGGGATAGAGAGTGTGAGAGAGTACACCCACAAGCAGGGGGAGAGGGAGAGGGAGAAGCAGGCTCTCCCCTGAGCAGGGAGCCCCACGTGGAGGACGTGGGGCTGGATCCCAGAACCGTGGCCTGAGCGGAAGGCAGATGCTTAACTGACTGAGCCACCCAGGTGCCCTAGCTTTTTAATTTCTTCAATATCAGGACACCTGGGTGGTGCAGTTGGTTAAATGTCTGACTCAGTTTCAGCTCAGGTCATGATCTCAGGGTCCTGAGAATGAGCCTCACATCGGGCTCCATGCTCAGCTTCCTTGGGATTCTTTCTCCCTCTGCCCCTTCTGTTGGTGCTTGCGTTCTTGCTCACACGCTCTCTCTCTCAAATATATAAATGAATCTCTAAAAAAGAAAAAAAGTTCGTCAATATCAAGTATCAAAAGGTTTTTAACACCACAAAATAAAATCAGATATTTGGGTGACTTAGATTTGGCAAATCTTTTGCATGAATTTGAAATAGATGTAATCATTTGTGTCATTCTTTTTCACAAATGTATTTAATGAAAAAGCGGAAAGTAGCCATTGAATATCCTTTTTACTGTTCCATTTCAGCTTAGTTTACAAATGGTGATTGGTTAAATGACATGTAGCTCAATGAGAAAGTTGATCAGATTAGAATAACACCCAGACATTAGAATAATACTCAGACATGTTTTTTAAAGAAAGTAACTTTTCTTTATTAATAGAAATTTCTGGGGGCGCCTGGGTGGCTCAGTGGGTTAAGCCTCTGCCTTCAGCTCAGGTCATGATCTCAGGGTCCTGGGATCAAGCCCCGCATCGGGGCGCTCTGCTCAGCAGGGAGCCTGCCTCCCCCCCTCTCTCTGCCTGCTTGTGACGTCTCTGTCAAATAAATGAGTAAAATCTTAAAAAAAAAAAAAGAAATTTCTTTATTTTTATACCTTTTAAAGAGGTAGTATTATGCTAAGAACAAGGACTTGGTAGTCAGTCAGTTTGGGGTTTGAGAATAGTAAATTGCAATTTATTAACTCTGTCACGGTTTTTGCAACCTTTTTTTTTTAAGGTTTTATTTTTACTTATTTGAGAGAAAGGCAGAGAGAGGGCACAAGCAGAGGGAGAAGTGGACTCCCCAGCAAGGAGCCTGATGTGGGACTCAATCCCAGGACCCTGGGGTCATGACCTGAGCCAAAGGCAGACACTTAACTGACTGAGCCACCCAGGCAGCCTGTGGAATCCTTTTTTTTTTTTTAAATGTTAGTTCGTGTCTTTTTTTTTTTTTAAGATTTTATTTATTTGTTTGACAGAGAGAGATCACAAGTAGGCAGAGAGGCAGGCAGAGACAGAGAGAGGGGGAAGCAGGCTCCCTGTTGAGCAGGAAGCCCAAATGTGGGACTCCATCCCAAGACCCTGGGATCATGACCTGAGCTGAAGGCAGAGGCTTTAACCCACTGAGCCACCCGGGCACCCCATAGTTCATGTCTTTTATCAACGCATATACAATTACTTGTTTTCCAGTTTGTTGAAGCAATAGGTCAGACAGCATTTGTCACAGTAATGTCTGTCAGAGTGGCTAGCCATGAAACTCCAGCACCACATCCATCTGAAGGGCACTTCTGATTCCACTTTATAGTATTTCAGGACAGCTAACTTAACCTTCTTTCCCTCATGAGGAATTCTCAAGAAGAATTTCTTGAGAGTGGTATAAGACTTCTTCCTTTTCTCAGCACCACCATGAAGTCTCAGCCAAAGATGAGGAGTGGACTCCTTTTAAATGTTGTGTCAGACAGAGTACGTCCATCTTCCAGGTGCTTGCCAACAAAGATCAGTCTCTGCTGGTCAGGAGGAATTCCTTCCTTATCCCGAATCTTGGCCTTTACAGTTTCTATTGTATCTGAGGGTTCATCCTGGAAAGTGGTCTTTCCCCATAAGGTTTTTATGAAAATCTTTCATCTTGGTGATATTTCCACCACAGATGGTGGATCACAAAGTTATCACCTTTTTTAAATGTCACAGAATGCATAGAAAATGATCTTATGTCAAACTTTGAGGTAAACGGAGGGAGGCAACAGATAGGAGCTCCAGCAGCCCCAGGCTTCACCCAGCTACCCCAAGGACCAGGTGATCAGTCAGTCTCAGCACACCTGTAACCCATTTGTGACTCACCAGTGTATCTTAGGCCTTAGTGAGCCCTGCGCTACATGAACTTGGGTAAATCACTTCGCTTCTCTGGTTTCTATTTTCCTTATCTGTAGAATGGGGGAAATACGGAGTTGTTGCGGGTATGAGGAAATGTAATAAATACTTTGCACCAGACTAAGCACATAGTATATATTTAATAAATGTTACGTTGTTCTTGTTACGGTTGCTGACAATAATAATAAAAACAAAAGGGAAGGATTTGAATTAGAAAAGTTTAAAAACATGTAAAAGCAGTGTTTTGAATCCTTGCTTTATTATTTTGGATTGTATTTTTCATTTTTTTTTTCTTTAATGCTTCTTTCTAGGACAAAAAATAATGTCCAAAGATACTTTGGCACTAACAGTGTGATTTATAGCAAGAAAGATGAGCAGTCTGCTCCAACGCATGGGATTTCCAAAGAAACAGAGAGCCAAGAGAGTGTAAAGGAGAATACAAAAAAAGACTTGTTAGATATTATTAAGGGCATGAAAATTGAGTTAAGCACAGTAAATGTACAAACAACAAAGCCCTCAAGCAGAAGACAACTCAAGAGTGTGGAAGCTACAATTGGCAGGCTTCAAAAAACTCTGGAAGATGCCCCAAAGAAGAGGTAAATTGAACTGAATTTCAATTACATTGAAAGTAATCTTTGAAACTCTTTCTTTTAGGAACAAAAATTGAAATTAGAGGACCTGGGAGATGCTACATGAAAACTTAATCTGTAAACACAGAGACTGTAGCACATGAAAGATACTGTTAGCCTTCTATATTTAAATAGGAAGGGGAGAGGCACCTGGCTGGCTCAGTGTGTTGAGCATGTGACCCCTGATCTTGAGGTTGTGAGTTCAAGTCCCATATTGGGTTTAGAGGTTACTTTAAAATCTTTGGGGCGGTGGCTCAGGTGCTGGGTGTCTGCCTTTGGCTCAGGTCATGATCCCAGCGTCCTGGGATTGAGCCCCACATCAGGCTTCCTGCTCCTCGGGAAGCCTGGTTCTCCCTCTCCTGCTTCCCCTGCTTATATTCCCTCTCTCACTCTCTCTCTGTCAAATAAATAAATAAAATCTTTTAAAAAATAAAATAAAATCTTTAAGGGGAGCCTGGGTGGCTCAGTTGGTTAAGCATCTGACTTTTGATCTCAGCTCAGGTCTTGATCTCCAGGTCACGAGTTCAAGCCCAGTGTTGGCCTCCACTCTGGGTGGGGGGTGGGGTGGCCTACTTAAAAATTTTTAAAATTGGAAAAAAAAAAATCTTTAAATAGGAAGGGGACATCTGCATACAATTTAGAGAGGAAAAGAGTCAAGATCTAATTGAGAATTCCACATGTTTTCTTACATGTTCATCAGTGTTATTAACTGCAACTTAATTGCCTCTTTAAACTGTTAATTACCAAATTGTTTATATCCTGATTTGGAGGTAGCCTCATGTCTCTGAAGGACTGGGTTTGAAATTTCCATTTTTTTTTTTAAGATTTTATTTATTTATTTGACAGACAGAGATCACAGTTAGGCAGAGAGGCAGGCAGAGAGAGGAAGGGAAGCAGGCTTCCCACTGAGCAGAGAGCCTGATGTGGGGCTCGATTCCAGGACCCTGGGATCATGACCTGAGCCGAAGGCAGAGGCTTTAACCCACTGAGCCACCCAGGCACCCCTGAAATTTCCATTTTAAAAATTCCACTGAGGATAGAATTTAAGCATGTTGATTACAACTGTTTTATATGACTTCCTTTGACCAGTAATTATCAGTGCTCTCAGCTTATGTGGTTTCCTCAAAATATTGTAATTACTTGTGCTTGTGAAAAGAGTACTGATTCTTTTATTTTCTTTTTTTAAGATTTTATTTATTTATGACAGAGATAGCAAGAGAAGGAACATAGCCATGAGGAAGCTGAAGAGGGAGAAGCAGGCTTCCTGCTGAGCAGGGAACCAGATATAGGGCTGGATCCCAGTGTCCGGGACGCTGGGATCATGACCTGAGCCAAAGGCAGATGCTTAACTACTGAGCCACCCAGGCACCCCTATTTCACTGATTCTAATAATGTTTTAGCATTATGTTGTAGTTTAAATGGCAATGTTTTGTTTTAATGATACTTAAATAATGGTGAGTCTTACACAGATATCATCGATTCAAATAGTGATAAAGTATGTGGCTTAAACAACCCCATCTTTGACATCTCTTAGCAGAATCAGCAGCTAATGTAGATTTTTTTTTAGTTAAAGATTTTTAACAGAGAGAGACATAGCAATAGAGGGAACATAAGCAGGGGGAGTGGGAGAGGGAAAAGCAGGCTTCCCGCTGAGCAGGGAGCCCAATGTGGGGCTCTATCCCAGGACCTCAGGATCATGACCTGAGCCAAAGGCAGATGCTTAATGACTGAGCCACCCAAGCGCCTACTAATGTAGATTTCTACTTTCCAGAATGACTTAATATTTTTATGAAACTTCTTGGTTTCTGTATTGTATCCCATTGTATCAAAACCATCCCTGGAATGCGTAATTGGGTGGTAGAGAATAAGCTAATTCAGTGCATGCCCGTCATAGGTACCCCCTCTCCTCTATTTATTTATTCATTGTCAAGTAATCTCTGTACCCAATGTGGACTTCAAACCCACAACCCTGAGACTGAGTCAGATGCTTTACTGACTGAACCAGCCAGGTGCCCCATCTTCCTCCTCCTTTTTAGAAACAAAATAAACAAAAATAGTAAAAGTATATAGAATTAGATGATATAGACACACACACATGCACATATATATATCTATCTTTAGCGAGAGGGTTTTTTTTTTTTAAGCTTCCAGACCTGTTTGTGACCCATTGTGGTTTTTTATTACAATTATATAATTTAATTATTTATTATAGAAATGGTTAAAATAAGTTGAATGTTTTGCAAAGACTCAGAAAAAATTTTTTTAAATTCCTTTCCAATTAGGTATGAATGAGACAAGCAGAAAAATGTAAGAAAATTCTGCACTCAGAATGCTTTGTAAGCCTTTTTAAGTTCTTAATCTGAGTTTCCACTTTAAAGAAACCAAAATCGGAACTCTTGGAGGATGTACTATAGTGCAGTGCATATATAAAAGATACATGTTGGAACTTCTGTTCAAAGAAGGGCTTTGGTCCTGCAACAAAATATTGGTGAATGAGATACATTTGTTTTAAAAATTTATCTTTTAGGGGTTCCCAGGTGGCGCGGTTCATTGAGTCTCAGACTCTTAGTTTTGGCTAAGGTCATGATCTCGGGGTTGTGAGATCAAGTCCCGCATCGGGCTGTATGCTCAGCGTGGAGTCTGCTTGTTCCTCTTCCTCTGCTTCCCCCCATTTGCTCTCTCTCTGTAAAATAAATAAATTAATCTTTTTTTTAAATAAAATGAAAATGTATCTTTTAGGAGCCCTTGGCTGGCTTAGCAGAGCATGTAGTGCTTGATCTTGGGGCCCTGAGTTTGAACCCCACATTGGGCATAGAGTTTACTTAATTAAAAAATTGTTTTTAATGTATCTAATGATTTTGTTCCCCACCTTCTTTTTTTAAGGGATCCCAGATCCACAGATTTGGGTTAATCATCTTTGATTCATGATGACTGTCATGGCTCCATGTATGACCTGATTCTAGTTTTTTATTTGTATTATATATTAAACAGCTGTTGATAAAGTTAGTGTGGCTGCATAGCAATTACTCCAAAATTTAGTGGCATAAAACAACCATTTTTAAGGCTCATGGCTTCTGTGGGTCAAGCAGTTTGGACAGGACATAGTGGAAAAGGCTAATCTCTGCTCTGTGCTGTCCTCCCTTGGAAGACTTGGAAGTCCAGGGGCTGGAATCGGTTAAAGGTTTGCTCATTCATAGCTCTGACAGTTGAAGCTAGCTGTTAGCTGAGACCTTAGCGCAGGACTGTGCAGCCTGGGCTTTCTCACTGCGTGGCATCTGGGTTCCAAAGGCAAGTGTCTCAAGAGAAAGTGAGCCAGAAAGAATTTGTGTTGTTTTTATGGTATAACCTAGGACTCATACTGGATAAGATTGGATACTTTCCTGTTTCATATTGATTGGAGGGGAGGGGGTGGTACTTGCTTTTTATCATAGCAACTGCCAGAAAAGCATCTTCACAAAAATATGTCATCAAAAGGAATGCAGTGGTCCAGTGTTAACACTGGGAACCACCTTGACTTAGTAGTTTGCACGGTCACTGACTAATGGCTGTGTTTCCCTGTGGTGCTTCCCTGCGGTGCTGTGTTTCCCTGTGGGCATTGTTTGAGAACTTAAGTCCTATTCTGCATTGAGCTCCCTGTGCAAGCCTGTGGGACCATACCCGTTAGTTTCTTAGAATTCTGTTGTCTGTTCATAGGCTCCCTAAGGCACCATTTTAAATCTTTCTAAGATCTTGGGGAGCCTGACTGGCTTAATTGGTAGAGCATGAAATTCTGGCTTAGTTGGTAAAGCATGAAATTTTTTTTTTGAGATTTTATTTATTTATTTGATAAAATGAGAGAGCACAAGCAGAGGGAGCAGGAGAGGGAGAAGCAGGCTCCCTGTTGAGCAGGGACCCTGATGCAGGGTTCATATGGGCTCAATCCCAGGACCCTGGGATCGTGACCTGAGTTGAAGGCAGGTGCTTAACTGTCTGAGCCACCCAAATTTCCTGAGCATGCAATTCTTGATCTCAGGGTTGTGAATTTGAGCCCCATGTTGGGTGCAGAGATTACTTAAAAATAAAATCTTTGGAAAAAAATCTAAGATTTTAACAAGGAGTTTTGTATTGATACCCATGGCTTTATCATTAAACAGTGTTTTCCTGACACTGCACTGAATTTGATCTCTCTTCAGAAGCTATTTCTTTTTTCTTTTTTTAATTTTATTTAAATTTAATTAATTAACAGATAATGTACTATTTGTTTCAGGGGTACAGGCCTGTGATTCATCAATGTTAATATAATACCCAGTGCTTATTACAACACATGCCCTCCCCAATATCCATCACCCAGTAACCCCATCCCTCCATCCCCTCTCCTCCAGCAACCCTTAGTTTTGTTTCCTGTGATTAAGAGTCTCTTATGGTTTGTCTCCCTCTCTGGTTTCATCTTGTTTCATTTTTTCCTCTCTTCCCCTATGATCCTCAGCCTTTCTTAAATTCCACATATCAGTGAGATCATATCAGAAGCCATTTCCGAATTTTAGCATCATTTCCTTCCTGGAGGAGCTAAGAAGGAAAAATGTTTTATTTATTTATTTATTTATTTTTAAAGATTTTATTTATTTGAGAGAGAGAGAGCATGAAAGGGGCGAGGGGCAGAGGGAGAAGCTGGCTCCCTGATGAGCAGAGGGCCTGATGTGGGAATTGATCCTGGAACTCCAGGATCATGACCTGAGCCGAAGGCAGTTGCTTAACCAACTGAGCCACCCAGGTGCCCCAAAATGTTTTATTTTTGATTCCAGCAAATCTTGGTTCCTTTATATGGTACAGTTTTTTCTCATCTCTGTGTTCTTGAATTTTATCATCCGCAACTAAGAAGCCAAGAGGCACCTTCTACATTGAAAGTCTCCTTAGACTGGCTTACCCAATTCCCTGGGTGTATTTCCTGTTTTCCATGTTACTACAAACAACAGTGTTGCTAAAGAGAAGTCCCCTTTCCTGCAGCTTCCAGTAATGTTGATTTTCCTAAAGTTCTCCCTCACAGTGGCTTTGAGGGCCCTCGGGCTCTAAGTCTCTTTGAGGCCCTAGTCTCTCATATATACTTGCCTCAAGGTCTTTCCTGTTTCCACCCACTGCCTAATACCCAAAGGTTTCCCATACATTTTAGGTTTTTTGTTACAGTAGCGCCCAACTTCTAGATACCAAAATCTTCCAGTTACGTGTTATGGCGCAACAAACCATCCCACGGCTTGAGCAGAGCGTGGTGGAGGTAGCTGTGTCGGCCCCACTTGGCACTAGTGAGGGCCAGTGCAAGGGGAAGTTTCGCTCACGTACTTACCAGTGGCTGGTGCTAGCTCCTGGTTAAGACTGTATTTGGGGCTTTTTGCCAGAACACTGAGTCAAGGCCTCTCCATAACCTCCTAGTTGAGTTCCAGGGACAGACATCTCAAGAGAGCCAAACCAAAGCTGCGTCATCTTACATGACCTAGGCTTGCAAGTCACTGTGCATCATCTCTATCGTTGTGTTCATCGAGGCAGTCAGTTTGCTCTGGTTTCAAGGGGAGGGAACATGGAGTCCTTCTCTCTATGGGAATGTGGCAAGGTTTTGGAAGAGTCTGTAGCACCAGAAATACAGGTATCTCTATTTCCTAAAAGTATTATCTGCCACACCTGTTAACCTGATAACTGTTGATGTCTGTTGTACTAAAGGGAACATTACCATGATGAAATTGACCCCTAATTGATCGCATCTGGTTTGGGAGACTATCGGTACCTTATGGTTCACCATATGTACCTAGGGCTTCCTTGTGCAGTTGCTCTTGTAACTGCATGTCCGTTGTGGGGACCATGGAAACTCTGTGGCCTTGTTACGAGAGAGAACCAGTTCCCACGGGGCACTAAGCGAAGAAGCTCCTGCACCTGCGTGATGTGGGTCTCCTAACTTTTGGATGGCATGTGCGGTGTCATCCACATGAGTGCTGCAAGGATTGCCACTGAGAGGGACACATGAGGCTGCCCTGCCAGTCTGCTGTGGTTCTGTCCTTTATCTTTCTGAATAGACTGGACCAAACACGTTTGTGGTAGTCTTGTGAGTCTGAATGGGTTGTGGAACCTAACAAGACCCCTGGTGAGTACAGCAATAACCAAAATTTCTAGCTCGTACTTTAACTTTCTCTTAACTAAGCAACTATCTGCTCTGATCATCCAATAAGGTTTCAGTTACTTATTAATGAATCCACGAATTGAAATTTAGATTATTCTAGTTTTTCATTGGTATAAAATAATGCTATGATGAACTTCATTCAACAACTTTAGATTGTCATTATATCTCAGGCAGTGTCCAATGAGATGGAGGAGAGGAGTGAACAAAACAGCATCAAAAAAAAAAAAGTCTCTGCTCCTTACGGAATATTGGGGGAGTCGGGGTGGGAGAGAGTATATATACTCACATCACATAGACATACAATATGTCAGGTGATGAAATGTGAAGAAAAATAAGATAGGCTGGAGAGGGGCTATTTTTTAAAAGGGATCGTGGGAGAATAATGATTAAGCAAAGGCCTGAAATATAAGGGCTCCTGAGTGGCTCAGTTGGCTGGGCGACGACTGGCTCTTGATTTCAGCTCAGGTCATGCATGACCTTGGGGTTGTAAGACAGAGCTCTCCATCAGGCTCTGCACTGAGCATGGAGCCTGCTTGAGATTCTCTTCCTCCTCCCTCTGCCTCTCACCCCCTTCATGTGCTCACTCACTCTCTCTCTCAAAAAAAAAGGCCTGAAATAAAGTTATGCATAAAGCCATGCAGGTATCTGAAAGATGATTTGCTTTCAGGTACTAGGGATAGAACTGCTTAAGCCTTGAATTTGGAGTGTGTAGTATCCCTCAAATTACATGTATGTATCTGCTTATTTTCTTTAGCTAATACTCCTGGAGGTGGAATTTCTAGGTAAAAGGATTTGCATATGTTTGGGACTTTTTTTTTCCTGGTGAGAGTGAGAGAGCATGCTCATGCGAGTTGGGGAGGGGCAGAGGGTGAGAGAGAATGAGCGTGCCCTGGGGCTCCTTCTCAAAACCCTGCGATCATGACTGAGCCAAAATCAAGAGCCGGGCACTAAACTGACTGAGCTAGCCAGGTGCTGCTTAGGCTATTGAAAATGTGTCATCAGATTGCCAAAAATTGTGTTAATTTTTGTGTCCCCTTAACAGGATCCTACTCCTTACAAGAATTTCTTTTCTGAAATTGTATATGTCATACAATTCATTTTAAATAAATTCAGGAAGTACAGAATGGTATAAAGTATGTTTTCCTGAAATAGTGTGAGTTATAGGATAGAACAGGTGGTTATTTTAGCAAGTTCTCTTGTTAAAAATCTGGGTAGAAGGATCTCAGTATGTAAAGATCATCTTATTTCAATGATAGAAGCTCCCTGACAATTTTTATTAACTAGAACATTTCAAATTATAAAACCAGAAACTATGATTATAAAGAACACCGTTGTGATAAAATTCATGGTTCTAGAAAATGAATACTCGTTTATATTCTTTGTACACTCTGATCAAATATGCATATTAAAATTTGAAAACAAACCTCTCAAGTAGTTTAGGAAAAGTGATTTGGGATAAATTTCAGACCTTATTCATAGGTAACAGTTTTGTAAGTAGCTCATTTCTTTTTAACTAATAGTAGTATTAATTGTAATATTCCCTTTTTTATTCTGTTTTTCTTCCTTGGTATAGTCAGGTTTTAGAGTTCTCATATCTCAGGTAAAGTCCTTAAATCTTTATCCAGCAACTTAGGGATTTGGGAATTTTGATTTACATATTAAACAACCGATCATTATGTAGAAAGTAAAACATTAACTTGGATCCCGCTCACTGAGAGAGCAGTTCTTAGTGAGTTAATATGTAATAATGTAGACAATGTTTTTTTATGTCTGGCACATTTTTCCATTAACTTATCCTAATTTACTGAGGAAGAGCTTTGTTTAAAGCTTTTTCTTATGGAAAGTTTAAAACATAAAATCCTGTAATGAACCCCTTTGTACCTGTCACACAGTTTCAGTAAGCAATATTTTTGCCATTCTTATGTTGTCTATATCTTCACCTACTTTCCATCTCCTACTAGATCATGATAATGATTTATGGTTCTTTTTTCCCCAGGTAAAATTTACATACTTTGAAGCATACACATCTTAGCTGTAGGATTTTGGCAAATCCACGAGCTTATCAAGACACAGCATTTCTCATTTCCTTCTTCCCGTCAGTAGCCTTCTGTCCTGAGGCAATCACTATGCTGATTTTTTTCAGTGTAGGTTAATTTTGCCTGTTCTAGAAGTTGTATAAATGGACTATTACAGAGCACCCTTTTTTTTTAATCCAACTTTTCATTGTTTCATTCATGTTAATCGCATGAGCTGAGTACTATTCCATCATATGGATTTATCATGATATGTGAATAGATTTAGCTACTTTAATATTGGCTTGCAATATATATAGTTTCTGAAATAAATTGGCATCTAAAAATCCAGTAAACTATAACCGCCACTCTTTTTTTTCCTCACCCCTCTACTTTAACCATTATATAAATATATAATATATATAAAATATATATTTAATTTAATATATTCTGAGTTAGTATTGTGCTTAATTTATATTTTAATATATTACTTTAATGTGTTGTTCTGAGTTAGTATTGTGCTTCAACAAGTATCCATTAACTTCAGCTTGTGACATTTTAAAGTTTATATAAAACCAGTACCGGGGCTCCTGGGTGGCTTGGTCGTTAGGTATCTGCCTTTGGCTCAGGTCATGATCTGAGCGTCCTGGGATCGAGCCCTTCATCGGGCTCCTTGCTTGACAGGAAGCCTGCTTCTCCCTCTCCCACTACTCCTGACTGTGTTCTGTCTCTCACTGTATCTTCCTGTCAAATAAATAAACAAAATCTTAAAAACAAAAAACAAAAAAGCAATACCGAGGGCACATGGGTAGCTCTGTGGATTGAGCATGTGACTCTTGATCTTGGCTCTCTGGCTCTCAGGGTCTTGAGTTTGAGCCCCAGGCTGGGTGTGGTGCCTACTTAAAAAAAAGCCAAATATTTAAAAATAATTGATTTTGTCAGAAATGGATTTTTTTGAATGACGAAAAAAGTTTTCTCTGGAAAAGAATCATTTTACTTTCCACTAAACTAACGGCATAATAAGTAATGCCTTTTTTTTTTCTTGTTTTTCATTTTCTTTGTTAGAACCAAGTCCGTGAGTCCTGAGTTGGAAGCAGCGGCATCTGCTGTTGCAGATTTTCTCCCTTTTGATAAGCAGACAACCAAGTCAGAGCTGCTCAGGCAACTCCAGCAGCATGAGGAAGTCTCAAAGGCACAGAAAGATGGAGAAAGAACTAAAATTAGGTTAGTGAATCAAATAGTTCTGTTGGTAATGCTGGTTTTTCAAAATAAATTCTTTTCATGTGACTGTTGAGTAATGTGCACAGTATATCAATTTATACATGAAATATTTCTTATAGGTGGAATATTAGTAATTTTTTTTAAACTGACATGTTAAGTAAGATTGCAGTCTTTCAAAGATCAATGGAATGGTTTAAATTTTTCTTTCGCGAAGTTACACGATCTCTTGTCCCTGAAAAAGAAATGATAAATTCAGTATCGTGATTAAAAACAAGTAAAAGAATAAGACAGTTTCTCTGAGAATATTAATTTTTTCCTGTTAAATAATTTTCTGGTCTTATGTACAGTATGATCATCTTCAGGCCTGTTTCCTTCACTTTTGCTCTTATCCTTATGTTTTAGCTGACACCTCCTCACTCTGCCTCTCATCTCATTATTTTATTTTATTATTAAATAACTGACTGAAGTTGATACACTACTTCAGATGTCTGATACTTTTTCATAAATGACACTTTTTTTAAAATAGTGTCCCATAAAAGTGACACTTTTATGTTTTAAATGAACATTTCTGAGGAATACCTTCAAAAGTTGTGTTTCAAAAAGAAATATAAATCTTAGTGGTCTGTGGGATGTGAATTAACATATGACATATAATCTTTCATTTAAACATAATGCTTTGTGCTGTTATAGTGCGTGGAAGTGAAATATGACTTAAATAATAGGAATCTCATGTATAAGAAAGTTTATTACTATCCTGTAGCTACAGTTTCTGATACACTTGACCTTTTTCTTATTTCAGTGTCAGTAACATAATATCAGATATGAAAGTTGCCAAATCTGCCACAGCTAGAGTTAGTACAAGAGCAGTGCATCAAATTCAATTTGATGAAGGAACTGACAATTACATGGGACAGAAGACTGATGATCTTAAGAAAAGGTACTCAGGCTTTGCAGTCTGTTTGGTTTTGCTGGTTTTATTTGTTTCTCTGTAGATTTACTTTATTCTGTGCATGTTATTGCTGATAGGTATTTGAGCATTATGGATGCATTTATATCTCTCTTCTCACCCTGCATGTACCATTTCCTATAGAGGAAACGATGTTCTGGGTTTAGTAGTCTTATGCTTTTCTATACCATTAATCACATCGAGCCCTGCCTCCTATTTATCCATGATGAGTAGAGGTCTCCTGATTTAAGATAAGTGGAGCCGATTGAATTCTGAACAAATGAGCATTTGTGAGAAGCATTATTTTTCATTCTGATATGTACATAGCAATATTTATATAGTTTTTCTATCTCTATATAATTATCATTATTCATACCTTAGAGAAATAATCCACCATCAAAAAAAAGAAAGAAAGATCCATTATAATACCTTAAGGTGGTAGATTATTTGTGGCAATTTGAATTTGGTGATTTGCAGACTTAAAGATGCTAAGCCATGCCTTATGTAATTATTTTAGAATAAAAAGCTGTCTGTATTTACTGAAAGTTTCTGTTTTCTCTCCTTCAAGCCCATGAAGTAATAGTCGGGGAGGGGAAACCAGATATTTAGTATGCTCTAACAAAAACTAACTGATCTTGATAGAAGGGGGAGCTTACAGTTGGAGTGTTTTTGACATGTTATGTATTCTTTGGATTTTCTTTTAAGTATAATCCCAGCAAGTTAATCAGAAGTTAAACTACTGATTTGTACAGGAAGATTGTAAAAGATAGTCAGCTGTTAACAAAGCAAGTTCAAGAAGGTACAGTGATTTAGAGAGATTCTCTGAATTACTAACTTAAAGTGATTTTATGCTTATGACATGTTGGATAGAGTATAATGTATACTTGGAGTGTTACTTAAGATTCCTCAAAATATTTAATTTCAGGGGTGCCTGGCTGGCTCAGTCAGTAGAGCGTGCAACTCTTAATTTCTGGGGATTGTGAGTTCAAGCCCTGTGTTGGGCATAGAGCTTACTTTAAAAAAAAAAAAAATATATATATATATATATATATATATTTATTTATTTAATAATTTCGGTCTTGTTTCAATCAGTCATCTTTGAAATGATTCCACGAAACTACATCAGAATGCTATATCATAGTTTGATTCTTAATGATATTAGCCATCATTGAAAATTAGAAGGTGGCAGGGCACCTGGGTGGCTCAGTTGGTTACGTGTCTGACTTTTTATTTCAGCTCAGGTCATGATCTCAGGGTTGTGAGATGAGCCTGCTTAGGATTCTTTCACTCCCTCTCCCTCTCTCTTCTTCCTCCTTCCAGCCACCCCACCCCCCCGCTGCTGCCAACACACGTGTGTGTCTGTCAAAAAAAAATTCTTAGAAATTAGAAAGTGGTAAGGGAGAAGCTAAAAAGTTGGACATTTGTTTATGTGCATATAATGACTGTGTTAAACTGACTGAAGGACTCTAGAGTAAGGGAGAGGAGTGATGGGATACCAGGTTTTTACCCTGCTCTGTCATGGGACAGCCTGAGACAATCCGGGCCTAGACTAATCACCACAGATATACCCTGGGCTAATTCATTCAGGAAGAGACATCTGAGAGGGGTGAGGCACAGAGCACTGGCTTTGGAGTCATTCTGGCCTGCCTCAGAATCTTGGCATTATGCCACTGACTAATTCTGGGACTGAGGCAACTTTTACAGCCTTGTCGGTCTGTGTCCTCATCTATAAAATGCTGAAACTGAAGCCTGACTTAAATGGCTTTCTTGAGGGGCGCCTGGGTGGCTCACTGGGTTAAAGCTTCTGCCTTCGGCTCACGTCGTGATCCCAGGGTCCTGGGATCGAGCCCCACATCGGGCTCTCTGCTCAGCAGGGAGCCTGCTTCCCTTCCTCTCTCTCTGCCTGCCTCTCAGCCTACCTGTGGTCTCTGTCAAATAAATAAATAAAATCTTAAAAAAAAAAAAAAATGGCTTTCTTGAGAAATAGGAGAGGAATGTGCCAGCTATATATAGTAGATGCACAGCAAATGTCTGTTCCCTTCCCTTCTTCTTTAGTACATTCTAAAATTCCATACTTTACCAAATCATTCCCTCTTTGCTGTGAGTTACCTTAATCCATCTGCCTGTTAACCTGATGCAAAGTGAGGGCGTGCAGGTGGGGAGAGGGACGCAAAAACACTGAAAATAGTTGGGGAGCATAAATACCTTTGTTTAAGAATACTTGGGGATCTGTTAAAGGAAAACTTAAGTGATTTGAGATTACTTTATCTAATTTTAATATGGTAGTTGAATTTTTTCAGTTAATGTGATTTCATTAAAAAATTCGATTCAGAAAAGAATTTTAAAGATTTTATTTATTTTATTTATTATTTGAGATAGAGAAGCAGGCTCTTCACTGAGCAGGGAGCCCAATGTAGGGGGGACTCAATCCCAGGACCCTGAGATCATGACCTGAGCCAAAGGCAGACACTTAACTGACTGAGCCACCCAGGTGCCCCAAAAATTCAAAATTATTTTAAAACTAATTATCCAGTTTTGAACTGGTTTTTAATCTCCCAGTAAATTTATTCAAGTATGAATGTGAATTGATGCATAAAGCAGTTGATTAAAATATACAAGGAAAAGTTACCTATTAACTCTCTGACATTAATTTTAATAGTTAATTTAAAATGTTATGTAAAGAAAGTTAATCATTATGTTAAAATTACAGAATGATTGCTTTATAAGTGGGAATGTTTTTTTGTTTTTTTTTTTTTTAAAGATTTATTTATTTATTTATTTGACAGAGAGAGAGATCACAAGTAGGCAGATAGGCAGGCAAAGAGAGAGAGAGAGGGAAGCAGGCTCCCTGCTGAGCAGAGAGCCCGATATGGGACTCGATCCCAGGACCCTGAGATCATGACCTGAGCCGAAGGCAGCGGCTTAACCCACTGAGCCACCCAGGCGCCCCAAGTGGGAATGTTTTGATTTATCTGTGCCATCTTTTATAATTATAGTTTGTAATTAAACATGCAGTGTTTTCTGCCCTTAAACTAAGACAACTGTTGACTTTAACAACTTTTAATTTAGCATATTTTAATAACTTTCTAATGTTGAGTTTTCTAAAGCCTTAATATGAAATGGATCACATAAAATTATGGAAAATTAATCTTTTCAGTTAGATATTTTGGAAATTAAACTACTTAAACTGCTTTATTGTATCATGATGCAAAAATTCAAGTACACTTGTTCCAGTTTTTAGTTATCCATTCTTACGATGCAGCAATTTAGTTAAAATGTCTGTTGTGGGTCAGTGGAATTTTTACTTATTTATTTATTTATTTTTAAGGATTTTATTTATTTATTTGACAGAGAGGGGCACATTGAGAGAGGAAACACAGGCAGGGGATGTGGGAGGGGGAGAAGCAAGCTTCCCGCTGAGCAGGGAGCCTGCTGCAGAGCTCTTCCCAGGACCCTGGTTTCATGATAAGCCACCCGGCACCCCAGTGGAATTATTTTTAATTTCTACATTGAGTATTTCATATAAAATAGTTTTCTTAAGGGGGCCTGGGTGGCTCAATCATCGAGCATCTGCTTCGGCTCAGGTCATGATCCCAGGGTCCTGGGATCGAGCCCCACATTGGGCTCCCTGCTTGGGGGGAAAGGAAGCCTGCTTCTCCCTCTCCCACTCTCCCTGCTTCTGTTCCCTCTCTCACTGTGTCTCTCTCTCTGTCAAATAAATAAATAAAATCTTTAAAAATGATAATAATAAAATAGTTTTCTCAATTTTTTGTTGGCTATTGTAAAAATATTAAGTTAAATTGTTTTTTCTTTTTCAGTCTTAGGAAAAATATGCTCAAAGGGAAGAGACTTAATATTTTTGACCTTAAGGCAGTTACTGAAGAGGTACCTGAAACAGGTTTGTTAAGAACATGATTTCTCAGGTGTAGAAACATTCCATCTTTCAAAAAAAAAAGTCCTTAATATTTTGATTGCTCAATGTGAGGTATTTTAATAAACCGTCCTGTCATTGGCCTGGATCCTGCTTATGAATGTAATTGTTGCCATTGCTAGTCTTGGCCAGATTCCTCCCTTGAAATGTTGCATTCGGTGAGACAGTGGGAGGTAAGTACTACTACCTTCTTGAATCCAGAGCTGGCAGTTGGCTACTGATTTGGGTTAGAACATTAACTATCACCCTCTGTTTGCAACTATGCTATTACAAAAGATAAACTATGGTTTCTGCCCTAAGGCAGCTTGCTGTCTAGAAGAGGAGATGGTGGGGGGGTGGGACTCTGGGTGGTTCAGTCATTGAGCCTCTGCCTTAGTCTCAAATAAATAAATACAATATTAAAAAAAAAAAAAAGGAGAGAGCGTTTGTAGAAGTAACTTAATGAAGTGACTTAGTGATTGTTTAGGAGCTGGGAAGAAGAGCATTCAGGAAATATATTTAGCAGATTTGTGGTGGTCATGTTTGTTTTTTTTTTAAACACACCATCCTTTTTCCATGTACTTATCCCTTTGGGTAAGAGGTCAAATCTTTCATAATCACCATTTAAGTCTAATTAAAAGAGATGTAAGAGTGTCCTCTTGCTTGACATTAAGTATGGTTTACTGATAAATTCAGATAAACGGGAAGCTCAATACAAATGGTCTTCAGCTTACAAGTGGCTTTCATTTCCAAAGATTATAAGTTAGCTTTTGGGCTTGATAATTTTGTAATTGATATTTAAGTTCCATGGCCTGCCTCCAATGGCTCATTTAATCTATCATAGTTACTTATATAAACATCTGATTTTTCCCACTATTCAGTAAACTGCTAGATATTAGGGGCTGGGTTTCACTAATTTTTGTATACCCAGCAACACCTAGCCAGTGGCTGACGAATCATAGGAATTAACTACCTTAAATCATAAATGCTTTAAAAAAATTTTTTTTAATAAATGCTTTTTTTGAACAAATTGAGATGTGAAGTATCAATCCATAGAGGAAAGGAGTTAATTCAATCAGTGTTTGTTCTTTTAAACTAAAGGAAAAACTAAGAGAACAACTTGCCTGCTCTTATTGCGAAAACTGCTTTCTGTCCTGTATGATGGACAGGAAATACAAGGGGCATCTGGCTGGCTTAGTTCTCAGAGCATGTAACTGGATCTTGGGGTCGTGGTTTCAAGCCCCAAGTTGGGTGTTGAGACTTCCTTAAAAAAAAAAAGGGAAATACAAAATGCACACACACATACACACACACTTAGATGATTCTAACAAGCTACTTGAAAAAAGCAAAATAAAATGTGCAGTCATGGAGAATAGATCACCTGTCTCCTGTTGATGTGGCAGCTATTACACTTGCATCAAAAGGGCATTTATTGGGGCGCCTGGGTGGCTCAGTGGGTTAAAGCCTCTGCCTTCAGCTCAGGTCATGATCCCAGGGTCCTGGGATCGAGCCCCGTATCGGGCTCTCTGCTCAGCAGGGAGCCTGCTTCCTCCTCTCTCTCTGCCTGCCTCTTTGCCTACTTGTGATCTCTGTCTGTCAAATAAATAAAATCTTTAAAAAAAAAAGGGGGGGAGGCGTTTATTGTCAGGGCAGCTGCGGTTGTCCACCTAATGAACAGCCAGGAGAGGCACTTGGATTCTTGAAGGAGCCAGCTTGCTTTTTTAAATCAGAAATCCTGTTTCTTAAAACTGAAATTAGCTGGCAAGGAAGCACTGAAGTTTTATGTGTTCTATAAAAAATATAAAATGATTGTACTCTCATAAGGTAAATTTATTAACATTTACCTTAGGGGACGCCTGGGTAGTTCAGTTGGTTAAGCATCCCACTCTTCAGCTCTGGTCATGATTTCAAGGTTGTGGGATGGAGCCTGATGTGTCCCAAGTTGCAGGGAGTTTGCTTGTCTCTCTCCCTCTGTTACTCCCCCTGCTCTCTCTCTCTCTAGATTAAGTAAGAATAAGTAAGTAAAATTTTTTTTAAAAATTCAATGAAGGTACTGTTTTAATAAGTTATACTTGATTGAGTCTAAAGAATGTCTTTTGTTCCAGTTAAGTACAATACCCACCGCGTACACTGCTGTCTCTCTACCACTTAAAATAATGCCTGATGTATAGTTGGCATTCAGTAATTATTTATTGACAGAATGAATGAATTCTTCTGTCCCATGATTCCCACATTTTGCTTCCCTCCAGGTTTGTTCCACTGCTGTAAAGGATGTAGTCGTAGACCTTTCTACTTACCCTGCAGTAATTTAGAACTGAGAGGCAATATAGCTTAATGGAAGGAATTTTGGTATTTGATAGATGTGGATTATTCAAATTCAGATTCTGTCATACTAACTTTTCTGGGTTTCTCGTTCTCCATCTATAAAATAGGGCTAGTCCATACCTCTCAAGGATTAAATGAAGTAATGTAATTAAGTGTCTGTCAGGCACAGTGCCAAAACCACAGTTGACATTCAGGACATAGTTGCAGCCGTTAGCAATGACAGTGATGATGGTGGTGATGATTGTGATCACAGAAAAGATGTGGGCTGATCATTGCCTACTGAATAAATCTATAAAATGTGACTGATAATTATTTTGTTGTTATGATTATTCTGTAAATGTGGCTAATTAAGCCTAGGTGTGGTCGTACATGAACTGTTACATACAAGTCTGTGTGTAGACATAGTTTTGTTTTGGGTAAATATCTAGGAGTGAAATTGTATGCTAAGTGTATTTTTAACTTTTTAAGAAACTGCCAAACTATTTTTCAAAGAGGTTGTACCATTTTACATTCCCACCAGCAGTGACTGGTGGAAATATGATCCTTTCTTGAAAGATGTCTTCAATTTCCAGAGCAAATAAATGATTGAAATGTGATATGATGGTGGTCATAAGCTAACCTTATATGAACTTACTCATAGAGTTGGTTGTGAGGATGAGATGAACTAATGCATAAAAAGCATTAGCAGAGTAAGTGCTCCTTATCCAGTAGTAGTATCATCAGTATTATGTTAATTTAATTTCTTTGGTCATTAATAGTAGTACATTGTGACTTATCTTGACAGACTAAAGATAAACAGGCTGGACTTTAAATATTAAAGTCACATGTTATATAAAAAATACTGACATTCATGGGACACCTTGGTGGCTCAGTCATTTAAGCATCCAGCTCTTGATTTTGGCTCAGGTCATGTTCTTAGGGCCGTGAGATCCAGCCCTGGTTGGCCGGCTCTGTGTTCAGGGAGAGTCTGCTTAAGATTCTCTTCCTCCCCGCTTCCTTCTCTTGCATACGTGGTCTCTCCCTCTCTTTCTCTCTCAAATAAATAAATATTTATTTTTTTTCCAAAGATTTTATTTATTTATTTGACGGAGAGACAGAGACACAGTGAGAGAGGGAACACAAGCAGGGGGAGTGGGAGAGGGAGAAGCAGGCTCCCCAGTGAGCAGAGAGCCCAATGTGGGGCTTGATCTCAGAATCCTGGGATCATGACCTGAGCTGAAGGCAGATGCTTAACCAACTGAGCCACCCAGGGGCCCCTAAAATAAATAAATAAATCTTTAAAAAAAATACTCACATTAATGAAAACATTCTTAAACAAAATACACATTCCTTTTCCTTTCCAGTAGAGGGGGTGGTGAGACTTTAGGGCTTGCTTGCCTAGCAGTGTAGTAAATGCTAAAGCTTGCAGGAATTGTTGCTGTAGGCTTTTTTGTCATCTTCCTTTAGCTTTAGCTCTCAGTGAGTGACCTTTCATTATATACTGTTTATTTTAATCCTCAGGGCCTGAAATGCTGAAATGTATTACTAATTTAGAGTTGATTATAACATTTTAAAAAATAAAGATGTATATATTGACTTGTGATTATTTTGAAATGTTATTGTAGAGACAGCACCTTCACTTTGGGAAGTGGAATTTGCAAAGCAGTTAGCCATGGTAAATGAACAGCCCCTTCAGAATGGTTTTGCAGAGATGATCCAGTGGACGAAAGAGGGGAAGCTGTGGGAGTTTCCAATTAACAATGAAGCCCGTAAGTTAATTTCAGAGGTTTATAAAATTCCGTATGGAGATTAAATCTGGTTGGTGTTCAGTCATAGAGTTTGGTATTTACATGAATTTCAAAACTTTGTATAAATATCTCTGTGGTATCTGAAAAGAAATTTGACAGTGTTTTGTTTTTTTTTTTTTTAAGTTAGAATTTCACTTAGTTCTGGGTTTTTGATAAGAAAAATAAAGAAGTAAAACTAGGGGCACCAGGGAAGCTCAGTTGGTTAAGGGTCCAACTCTTTTTTCTTTTTTTTTTTGGAAGATTTTACTTACTTATTTGAGAGAGAGCACGAGTGGGAGGGGAGGGGCAGAGGGAGAAGCAGACTCCCTGCTGAGCAGGGAGCCTTATGTGGGACTCCCATCCCAGGACCTGGGATCATGACCTGAGCCAAAGGCAGACACTTAACGGACTGAGCCACCCAGGCGCCCTTAAGCGTCCAACTCTTGATCTCAGCTCAGGTCTTAAGCCCTGTGTTGGGCTCTGCGTTGGGCATGGAGTCTGTTTTAAAAAAATAATATAAATTTAAAAAGCAAGTAAAATCATATGGTAGAAATGTATCATTAATTTCTTTTCTTTTTTTTTTTTTTTGAAGATTTTATTTATTTGACAGAGACACAGTGAGAGAGGGAACATAAGCAGGGGGAGTGGGAGAGGGAGAAGCAGGTTTCCTGCCGAGCAGGGAGCCTGATGCGGGGCTCGAACCCAGGACCCTGGGATTATGACCTGAACTGAAGGCGGATGCCTAATGACTGACCTACCCAGGTGCCCCGTGTCATGAATTTCTATGTGACGTGAAGGTGTTGACTACAAATGATGACAGTTTCCTAATTGCTAAGCAGGAGATTACCTGGAAAATCTTCTCATACATTAAATCTTGGGTATGAGATGATATTTCAGTTTTAGAGAACATTACAACTCTTTAAGTTTTATGCTGGTTGTCTTTTACTCATAAAACTATTGCACTAATGAGATGTAAGGTTCTTGTGCTTAAATGCTACTCAAAGCAAAAATGTTAGAAGACTTCAAGATTTTTTGGAACTCTGGCTCCATACCTAGGTTCTTCGAACTGCTAGACGCTATATTATCTACTTTCCTGAAGATTATTCTGGAGATATTACTTTTCCCTCACTCAAAAGGAAAACAGTATTACTATGCAGTTTATTTCTTATGCTTTTTTTTTAAGGTGTATTTTCAATTAGAAGAGATTCACTTACTTTTATGGTACAGTTAGCTAGGAATTGTAAACATCGCCGTAAGTCTTAGGAAAATGTAGTCCATATTTTAACCTTTGTAGTAGTATGCTGTCATTGTAACATTTTATTTTTTTATAATCTTTCATTTGTTTGGATTAATAAGTGGAATGGAAGCTTAAGTATCAGAAATATTTTGTCTTATATCCTCATAAATTATTACTTTGTGTAGGAAAACTTTTTAGAGACTGATAATTCCTTTAATAAATTCTGAATATTTTGTGGATTTGTATGGTATATGCAGTCATAAAGGATGCTATGTTGCTGTGTTTTCACCTGTTAAATATAAAATGTATATTTCTCAAAGTATTATGCTTTCCAGGGGCACCTGGGTGACTCAGTCAGTTAAACATCTGCCTTCAGCTCAGGTCACGATCCCAGGATCCTGCGATCGAGACCCACATCAGGCTCCCTGATCAGCGGGGAGCCTGCTTCTCCCTCTGCCTCTGCTGCTCTCCCCGCTTGTAGTCACTCACTCTTGCTCTTTCTCAAGTAGATAAATAAATAAAATCTTTAAAAAAAAGTTTTAAAAAAAAAGTATTATGCTTCCCATACTCTGGTAGGTATCAGGGAAGGGTGAAAAAAAAAAGCCCAAGGACTTTTCAGTTGTGCAAACCAGAGTACAGATCTAGCTCTCTCAGTGATTAGGCATTTGCCTTTGAGAAAACAATTTAACCTCCTGAGGTTAAAAAACCAGATCAGTTTCCTCATCTGTAAAATTAAAGGTACCTCATTGGAAGAATGTAAGAACTAAGGCAAAGTTATTTGAGTTGCTCAGCACAGTTCTTAGTGTATAATACATGTAAATAAATGTTAGTTCATGTCCCTTCTGTATGAACACAGAATTTTAAAAGAAAAAAATTAGCAGGATGCAGTGGGTGATATTAAGGGAAAATTTCCTTATTTGATGAAACATGGGTGTTCTGAGTCATCGTAATTAAAAATATGGTTCTAAAACAAAATGTTGAGGTAGAATAACGTGACTTTTTTCTTTTAAGATTTTATTTATTTATTTATGAGAGAGAAGAGAGAGAGAGCATGAACGGGGTGAGGGGCAGAGGGAGAAGCAGATTATCTTCTGAGCAGGGAGCCCAATTCGGGGCTTGATCCCAGGACTCTGGGATCATGACCAGAGTGGAAGGCAGACTCAACCAACTGAGCCACCCAGGTGCCTGAACATGTGACTTTATTTAGGTGAGACAGTGGTTAGGGGTTCAAGTTTTGAGTGAGTTGTATGCTTAATCTCACTAAGCCTCACTTCCCCTGTCTATAAAATGATGGGAATAAAAATAAAATTTATTTTATGGGATTCTTCTGAAAATCAAGTGAGGTTATACAAGTAAAGCATCATCAACCATCATCATCTCTGTTCCTATAACAATATTATGAGAGGGTTTTACTATCCTGCAAGGATCTTAAATCTTAAACTGTTAGTGAGGATGTGTATATTCTAGGAACCACCAAATAGGATAACAGGAAAGTAAGGGTTAGCATACATTGTCATCAAAAATAAAACACTTCAGTTCGTCAAAATCTTGAATGTCCAAACTCCAAAGAAATTTATCTTAAATTTGACCTGGGTTTTGAGCAAGTTTAATTTTTACAAAAAGAAAAAAAAAAACCAAACATGTCTTTTGGTCAGGTTAGGGAGATAAATGTGACAAGTTTCCATATACACTTGTACATATTATTGATGCTTCAGGGTGGGAAAGGGAGGTATCTCATTTCCAGCTCCTTGAGGCAATTGTTATTGGAATGAAAAACAGGAAAAGAACTGTGGAAACTTTCTCACTTTGATCATTCCCTTCAGTATACAGTTTGGAACCTGAGAATACTTTAAGAGAGTGGCATTAGAATTTGAAGCCTAAACAGTTTAATAATATTCTTCTGTATTTCTTATTTTTAAATTTTAAGATTAATAAAATGTCATGCTCTCTCTACTAATAGTTAGCTTCATGAAGATTTACTCTGATACTTTGAGGGAAAAGTGTTTTGTTTTTAGGGGTGGGCCATGCCAGTTTCTGAACATAATACTGAAAATGACAAAATGACGTGTCCTGTGTTGACAGCTTTACTTTCCAGTGTTGTGTTTTTCATTTATATAAAAGATTTCAGTGTGTTGTTTTACCACATAAAACATATAAATTATTTTCCATTTTGAAGTAGCTTTTTTCCAGGTTGTTGTTGTTGTTGTTGTTATTTTTAAGAACTGGTTTGTCCCTTCTGTTTTGTTTGCCAGCATAGAGATTTGTAAGAGCAGTTAGATGGCATTATTCCCACTTAGATTTTGTAGTAGTTATTATATATTGGATTGATGATAAAAGCATTTTTATTTTAGCCTTAACTTTGACCTTAAATTTAATCATGTTTTTACTACTACGCAGTTAACAGAGTCTTGCTCTTGAATATTCTTTAGCCATATACATGCCACCAAAAAAATGTTAAGTACAATAAGTTTGGAAATGTATCAGTTTTTGGTACATAACATGCTACCACCAAAATTAGTAAAACAATAACTAACTTACAACTGCTCCTGAATTTATGGGTTTTCTGGTTAGTTCTGGCAGCTTAGCTGCAGGTAGTTCTCTCTAGAGTGGCTTGTCTCACATGTCTGATTGTGGGTGCTGGCTCTTGTCAGTGGAGGTAGAGATAACTGGATTATATGTCACGCATCATCTCAAAGACTAACTTGGACTTCTTCACACGACTGTAGTAGAGTTCATAACAGCAAGGAAGAGCAAGGATTGATGTGTAGGTACTTTTCAAGCCTGTGTTTGCACTGTGTTGAGTAATATACCGTTGACCAAAGCAGTTCACTTGCCAACCCTGAATTCAAGGGTTTGAGAAACAGACTCCATTTATGCAAAGAATGACAAAATCACATTGTGAAGGGGAATGTCTAGAAGCATGAGAGTGATACGATATGTGGCCATTTATCTGTCTACCACCTTGATTTATTTTTTATTTACTTCAGTTTTAATAAAAATAACGTATAGGGGCACCTGGGTGGCTCAGTGGGTTAAGCCTCTGCCTTTGGCTCAGGTCATGATCTGGGGGTCCTGGGATCAAGCTCCTCATCAGGCTCTCTGCTCAGCGGGGAGTCTGCTTCCCTTCCTCTCTCTCTGCCTGCTTGTGATCTCTCTTTCTGTGTCCAATAAATAAATAAAATCTTTTAAAATAAATAAAAATAGTGTATAGATCTTTAAGTATCCAAATAAATTTTTTAAAATCTCTTTCAGTAAATATAAACTAACTCCAAGTGAGTAGAAAGCTTTTAAGCCTTATATTTTGAGATAATTGTAGATTCACATGCCACTGAAGAGATAATAAATATCCTAGATAGCCTCTACCCATTTTCTCCCAATAGTTAACTTCCTGCAAAACCGAACCGTAGTACAGCCAAGCAATTGACATTGATACAATTCTCCATCCGTGTATAGATGTCACCAGCTTTACAAGTATTCCTTTATACATGTGTATTTAGTTCTGTGCAATTTTATCACATGTGTAGACTCAGGAGACCACCACCACGGTCAAGATACACGGTTCCATCATCTCAGAGCCCTCTTAGAGCCCTTCTAAGCCACACCTGCTTGCCTTCCACTGCCTCCCCTTCTTAGTCCTGGATCCCTGGCAATCACTAAATTCATTCGCTATTTTTGTAATTTTATCATTGCAAGAAATATATACAAATAGAATCATAGAGTGTGTAACCTTTGGGAATTAACTTTTTTTCACTCAGCCTGATTAATTACCTGGAAATTTAGCCAATTGTTGCATGTATCAGATGTTTGTGCCTTGTTTTTTGTTGTTTGGTTGGTTGAGGTTTTTTTGTTTGTTTTTTAATTGAGTAGTAGTCCATGATTTGAATGTGCTGTATAGTTTGTTTAACCATTCACCTGGTAAAAGACATCTGGGTTGTTAACCAGTTTGGGGCTATTATGAAAAAAGGTACTATGAATATTTTTGTACAGAGTTTTGTATGAATGTAAATTTCTATTTCCTTGGGGTAAATACCCAGGAGTGAAATTGTTTCATCATACAGTAGCTGCATGTTTAGTTTTTATTTTATTTTTTATTTTCTTAAAGTTTATTTATTTATTGAGCCCCAGCATGAGGCTCAAACTCACAACCCCAAGATCAAGATCACATGCTCTACCAACTGAGCCAGCGGGGCGCCCTACATGTTTAGTTCTGTGTGGGTTTTTTTGTTTTTGTTTTTGTTTTTAAAGATTTTACTTATTTGTTCATTTGAGAGAGAGAGAAAGAGAGAGTGCAGCATGAGCCAGGTGGAAGGACAGAGGAAGAGAGAAAGGAAGAAGTAGACTCCCTGCCCAGGGCTGGGGAGGAACCTGACACAATGCTTCATCCCAGGGCCCCAAGATGACCTGAGCTGAAGTCAGACACTTAACCAACTGAGCCACCCAGGGATCCCCTGCATGTTTAATTTTTTTAAAGAAGCTTCCAAACTGTTTTCTAGAGTGGCTATGCCATTTTATATTCTCACCAGCAATGTGTGAACCATCTGGCTTCTCATTCTCACCACCATTTGATGTTGTCGCTGTTTTTCTTTTAGATGTGTTTACATTCTGATAGATGTGTATTGATAGCTCATTGTGGTTTTAATCTGCATTTCCCTAGTGGGTCGAGAGGTTGACCACATTTTTCTTATGTGTGTTTGCCATCTATTTATCTTTTTCAGTGAAATGTCTGTTCTTGTTTTTTACCCATTCTCTAATTGGATTGTTTGGTTTTCTTACTATAGAGCTTTGGGAGGTTGTTTTTTTTTTTTATATATTTAATATATTCTAGACACCAGACCTTTATTAAATCTTTGGTTGCATTGAGGCACCTGGGTGGCTCAGTCGGTTAAGCATCCGACTTTTGATTGCGGCTCAGGTCCTGATCTCAGGGTTGTGAGATCAAGCCCCGATAGGATGGATCCGGGCTCCACTGTTAAAACTTCATTTAACCTTCATTACCTTCTTAAAGGTCCTGTCTCTAAATATAGTCACATTGGGGATTAGGACCTCAACCTATCAATTTTGAGGAGATAACGATTCAGTCCATAACAGGGTCTATTTCTGGGCCCTCCCTTTTGTCCCATCAGTCTGTGTGTCTGTCCCTCTGCCAATACCACACTTTTGATTATTGTAGCTATTTCAGTAAATCTTAGCATTATCGCTCCCATTTTATTCTTCTTTCAAGATTGTTATAATATTCTAGGACTTATGCCTCTCCATATAAATTTTAGAATAAATTTGTTGGTAAAACTTTACTGAGATTTTGATAGGAACTAGTATTGGTTTTGTTGATTTTTCTCTATTTTTGTATTCTCAATTTTATTGATGTTGGATGTTATCTTTATTATTTCCTTCCTTTGCTTGCTTTAGAGTTATTTTGCTCTTTTGCTAGTTCTTGAGGTGGGAACTTAGGTTATTGATTGAGACTTTTCCTCTTCATCTGTATTCATGCAGTGCTGTATGTATCCCTCGTAGCATTGGCCGTGTCCCACAAATTTTAATTTGTTGTGTTTTCTTTTTCATTCAATTCTGAGTGTTTTTTAAGTATATTGCTTGATCTTTAACTGTTTCCTATTGTCTTTCTGTTACTGATTTCTAGTTTGATCCCATTATGATCTGAGCATGTACTGTGTATTACTCCAGTTATTTTAAATGTGTTGCAGTTTGTGACCCAAGATGTGGTCCAGCTAGGTGAATGCTCCATGAACTCCTGAAAAGATTTTGTATTCTGAAGTAGTTTGGTGGAGTGTTCTGTAGATGTCAGTTTGATAATGTTTGTTGATGTTCTTCAGTTCTTCTTTATCTTGGCTAATTTTCTAATTCAGATGTTTTTCTTTCTCCCTAGTAATTATTTTGTTTGTTTTGCTCTGAAGTCTGTTTTGTCTGATAATCATATAACCACTCATGCTTGCTTTTTTAAAAAATTAATGTTAACAAGATGTATTTTTCTCCATCCTTTTATTTTCAACCTTCTGATTTTGTGTTTGAAGCGAGTTTCATATAGAAAGCATATCGTTGGATGCATGATTTTATATTCACTCTCCAATCTTTGTCTTTTGGTTGGTGTATTTAGACCATTTACATCTGAGGTAATTATTGATTTGTTAGGACTTAAGTCTCCAATTTTATTACTTGTTTTCTTTTCATTTTCTCTATTTCTCGTTACATTTTGGGGGGGGGTCCCTGTGAGCTGCTTGAACATGTTTTAAAATTCTATTTTGTTTTATTTACATAATTTTTTCTGTGTAGTTTGTGTAGTTTTCTTAGTGGTTGCTGTAGAATTGAAGTTTTTATTAGCAGTAACTGCTCCTATGCTTTGGACATTTATAATATGAATCATAATGTGAACATTTATAGTGAACATTTATAATGTGCTAGGCATTATATAAGAGTTTTATAAGCTTTGTATCTGTGTAATCTTTACAGAAACCCCATGAAGAAGGTTCTATTTTAATCCTCATTTTATACCTGAAGACTGATGCTCAGAGAAGTTAATTAATTTGCCCAGTCACACAGTTGTTAAATTGGTGGGCAAACATAGGTCTAACTCCAAAGTTGATGGCTTTAACTGTAATAGTCATTAGTGCTGATTTTACAATAGAGATTTTACTTCAAAATTGTATTTTATCTCATTTCCTAGGATTTGATGATGATGGTTCAGAATTTCATGAACATGTATTTCTGGATAAACACCTGAAAGATTTTCCAAAACAAGGACCAATTCGCCACTTCATGGAGCTGGTGACCTGTGGCCTTTCCAAAAACCATACCTGAGTGTTAAACAGAAGATTGAACACATAGAGTGGTTTAGAAATTATTTTAATGAAAAACAAGACATTCTAAAAGAAAGTGGGATACGGCTTAATTGAAGACCATGGAAATTCTTATTTCAAGCTGTTGGTGATGGATATTAAAACTAAATAAAATAATTTTACTAGAAGTTTTCCTATATTGTGTTAATTATTACATTTGATTTGAATGGTATAAATGTTAAAATGCTTTAAAGTATATAGTGGTAACTGAAGAATATTCTTGCATCGAGAAAAGTTGTCAGTATTTACAGATTCAACTAGTAATTCTTTTTTTTTTTTTTTAAGATTTTATTTTTATTGATTTACAGAGAAACAGTGAGAGAGTGCAGGGGAAGTGGGAGAGGGAGAAGCAGGGAGCCCAGTGCAGGCCTGGATCCCAGGACTCTGGGATCATGACCTGAGCCAAAGGCACCAGACACTTAACAACTGAGCCACCCAGGCGCTCCATCAACTGGTAATTCGTAACAAGAAGAATATCTTAGAATTACTACAAGTTTAAGACAACTTCTTTTTCTTTTCAGTGACTATGCTTCTTTGAAATACAATTATTAGCCACATATCTGATGACATCAGAGTGCTCTAACAGTTGAGATGGTTTATAGACAGGTTTATATGCACTGACTATGTATATTTACACACACATATTTTTATTTATATATCTTTATATATTTCACCCTAAATTAATTACCCTTATCAAAGTCTAGGTCATGAACAAGAAGTAACCTTGTAGAGATAAGTGGCTTATTCTAACCCCTCTAGTCCTTTAGGTCTTTGTGCCAAAGTTAGAACTATTTATTTTCTATTACGGTGCTTAGCAGTGTGACTCAAATTCATACAACTCAAAGGAATAAAGATTCTAAAAAACTCAAAACAAGAATTTAGTTTATAGTGGTCGTACGCTAGTAGTGTTTTAGGCTCCCGGCATAAGCAAATGGAAATCCTATGAAGGAACCCATCATCAACTCAGAATTCAAATTACAAAACACATAAGGAAATAAAACTGTGTGATTGGACACGAGCAGAAGCAGACTCATAAGGTCTTTAAATGTTAAGCTTGGGACACCTGGGTGGCTCAGTCAGTTAAGTGGCCAACTCTTGATTTTGGCTCAGGTCATGATCGCAGGGTCATGAGATCAAGCCCTGTGCCCGGCTCTGTCCTGGGTGTGGAACCTGCTCTCTCTCAAATAAATAAATATTGGACTTATGATATACTATGAACTAAATGTGAGATAGAGTAAAATATAGAGCAGGAGATAATAAAAGTGACTAGATGTTGGGAAACGAAAATTTAAGGAGTCTAACAACAGATTAGACACAAAGGTAGATCTAAAGAAATCCATATGGGTGCACCTGGGTGGTTCAGTAAATTAAGCATCCAACTCTTGATCTCAGCTCAGGTCTTGATCTCAGGGTCAAGAGTGTTGAACCTGGGGTACCTGGGTGGTTCAGTCGTTGGGTGTCTGCCTTCAGCTCGGGTCATGATCCCAGGGTCCTGGGATCAAGCCCCACATCGGGCTCCTTGCTCAGCGGGAAGCCTGCTTCTCCCGCTCAATTCCCCTGCTTGTATTTCCTCTCTCGCTGTGTCTCTCTCTTTCAAATAAATAAACAAAATCTTTAAAAAAAAAAAAAAAAAAAAAGAGTGTTGAACCTACTTAACCCACTGAGCCACCCAGGTGCCCCAAGAGTGTTGAACCTAGTTTTAGAAAAAAGTGCCCAGTGTGAAGCCTACTTAAAGAAAAATCCATATGTAGTGCAGAGAAGAAAAGAGAAAAGAAATTTGAAAGAGAGGTAAAGATTGATACAAGAAGGTAACATTTGTTAGGCACCTGGCTGGCTCAGTTTGTAGAGCATGTGACACTTGAACTCATGACGCTTGAACTCAGAGCCATGAGTTCAAGTCGCATGTTGGGCATGGAGAACTACTTAAAAAAAGATTTTTTTAAGAGAAGGTAACATTTGTGCAATCAGATTTCCAGAAGGAGAGAAGAAGAAATGGGTCAGAAGCTATCTGGATACTTGAGGAGTTTTTATGGTTTATGAAAGACATCAATTCACAGACAGTAATCTCTTGCTCATATATAGAAACTGCACCCAACAACAACAAAATACATTCTTTACTAGAACATGGGGACACCTGAACTTTTTTGAGTACTTAGTTCATTTATTTTTAATCATAGTTACTGATCTATTTGGATTTATTTTTACTAGTTGCTTTTGTGTACCTTTTGTATGCTTTGTTGCCTTCATTTTGGTTATTTTTTCTCATGTCATACTAGTGGAAGAGAGGGATAAAACATAAAATATCTTAAAAATAAGGGCTAAGGGGCGCCTGGGTGGCTCAGTGGGTTAAAGCCTCTGCCTTCGGCTCAGGTTGTGATCCCAGGGTCCTGGGATCGAGCCCCACATCGGGCTCTCTGCTGGCAGGGAGCCTGCTTCCCCCTCTCTCTCTGCCTGCCTCTGTGCCTACTTGAGATCTTTGTCTGCCAAATAAATAAATAATCTTTAAAAAATAATAAAAGAGGGGCGCCTGGGTGGCTCAGTGGGTTAAAGCCGCTGCCTTCGGCTCAGGTCATGATCCCGGCGTCCTGGGATCGAGCCCCGCATCGGGCTCTCTGCTCAGCAGGGAGTCTGCTTCCTCCCTTCTCTCTCTGCCTGCCTCTCTGCCTACTTGTGATCTGTCTGTCAAATGAATAAATAAAATCTTTAAAAAATAATAATAATAATAATAATAAAAGAGCATCTACATGCCTTTAAAAAAAAAAAAAAAGAAAGAAAGAAATTGGATCCCTAGTTTAAAGATCTTCCTATAAAGGGGCACCTGACTGGCTCCGTAGAGCATGAAACTCTTGATCCCAGGGTCGTGAGTTCTAGCCCCATGCTGGGCATAGAGATAACTTTAAAAAAAAACAAACTTCCAATAAAGAAAGCAACAACTTCAGACTATTTCTCAGGAGAGTTTTAAGCCTTCAGAAGAAAGGTAATTCTTGGGGAGTCTGGGTGGGTCGGTGGGTTAAAGACTTTGCCTTCAGCTCAGGTCATGATCTCAGGGTCCTGGGATCAAGCCCCACATCCGGCTCTCTGCTCAGCGGGGAGCCTGCTTCCCTCTTTCTCTGCCTGCCTCTCTGCCTACTAGTGATCTCTGACTGTCAAATAAATGAATAAAATCCTTTAAAAAAAAAAAAGAAGAAAGGTAATTCTTACACAAATTATTCTAAAGCACAGAAAAAGAACAAACCTCAAATTAATTTCAAGAGACTAGAATTAACAAAGGTTAATCATAATCATGAAGGCACATTTGAAAAACCAAACAACATGGCAAACTAAATCTAGCAATGAATAGGAAAGAAACAAGAGTCAAACTGAGTTTATTCCTGGAATGCAAGGGAGGTTTAACAATGGGGAAAAAACTAAAGAATTAAAGAATTAAAAAATTAAAATTATAATTATATAGTAAATTATATATAATTATTAAAAAATTAAAAAATTAAAGAATGCAGGGGTATCTGGGTGGCTCAGTCGGTTAAACTTCTGACTCTTGGTTTTGGCTCAGGGTCATGAGATTGAGCCCCACGTGGGCTCCGTGCTCAGCATGAGTCTGCCTGGGATTCGCCCCCTCTCCCCTTCCCTCCCCCTTGCCCCTCTCCTCACTCACACATGCACACGTGCTCTCTCTCTCTCAAATAAATAAAATCTTTTAAAAGCGGTGGGGCTGGGGGTGCGCCTGAATGGCTCAGTCGGTTAATCGTCTGCCTTCAGCTCAGGTCATGATCCCAGGGTCCTGGGATGGAGCCCCACACCAGGCCCCCTGCTCAGCGGGGAGTCTGCTTCTCCCTCCCTCTCTCATGGTCTCTCCCTCTCTGTCCCTCTCAAATAAATAAGTAAAAATCTCTAAAAAATTATATGGGGGCCTAACCTATAAGTGTAGCAAGAAAAAAATATATATAAAAGCTATTAGAATTAGAAATTCATTCTAAAGTAATCCTCATTGAATCACACCCTTTCTGGACAGAGACTGAGATTTGCTTCTAGCAAATAGAATATGGCAAAGGTGATGGGGTAGTCACTCCCACAACTGAGTTACGTTCTAGGCAAAAGTGATGAAATTCATCCCTCTTGTGATTACATTACGTTACCTAAGACTCCTTGTTAGCCAACTGGGTGAGAATTCTACTGGCTTTGAGGAAGCTGCCATGTCATGAAAAGGCCTACGAACAGGCCACATGCAGTTTCCCTGGGAGCAGAAGGCAACTCCTGCCTGACAGCCAGCCGCAAAATGGAGATCTCAGTTCCACAGCCTCCAACCGCTGAATTCTCCCACCAATCTTGGAAGAGGACCCCAAGCTCTGAAAAGTCACAGAGCCTAGCGGACTCCTTGACTGCAGCCTTGTGAGACCTTGAAGAGGGGACCCAGTTAAGTGACCCACAGAAACTGGGAGATAATGTGCATGCTGTTCCAAGCCACTAAGTCTGAGGTTATTTGCCGGAACCCAGAAAGGAATACAGAAAGGAAGAATGAAATTGTCATTATTAGAGTCTATGATTATGTAGGGAAAAAATAACCTACAAATTATAATAGGAGAATTTAGCAAGTTTGCAACTGCATTTCTATATACCAGCGACAGAAAAAAGATGATTTATGAGATCCTGTTCATAGTAGCATCAAAGATATAAATGAACAAAATCTTAATGAAAGATATTTAGGATGTTTGTGAAGAAAACCTCTTAAAACTTTAATGAAACATAGTAAGTAATAAAAAATAAGGAAAAAAGGGATGTCCGACTGGCTCGGTCAGTAGAGGATGACACTCTTGATCTCCAGGTCTGGAATTTGAGCCCCATGTTGTGCATGGAGCCTACTTAAATTAAAATAATAATAATATAATAATAACAATGAAAATATTTAAGTAAGTAGATGGATAAAAAGTTCATGATAACAAAATTCAATAATTTGATACTTGGGGCGTGTGGGTGGCTCAGTCGGTTAAATGTCTGCCTTCAGCTCAGGTCATAATCCTGGAGTCCTCTTACTTGGTGGGGGACCTGCTTCTCCCTCTCTACCTGCTGCTCCCCCTCTCCCTGTCAAACAAATAAATAAAAAAAATTTAAAAAACATTTAAAACAAAAATATCTTCACAGCTCTGGAGTAGACAAGGATTTAAAATATCAAAAAGCACCATCTCAAAAAAAAAAAAAAAAAAAAAAAAGCACCATCTCTAAGGAAAAGATTTGTAAATTTAACTTAAAATTTAGAACTTTTAATTTAAAAAGGCAGTGCCAAGAGTGCAAAGATAAGCCTCAAACATGAAGATATAGTCACCAAATAATTTGTATATAACATACATAGAGAACTCCTAAAAATCAAATAGAGGGAAATAAACCAACTGAAAGAATGTGGTCAAAAGACAAAGGCAGGCATTTCATTTCATAGGAGGAAATATATAAATAGCTAATAAGTAGATGAAAAATGTTCAGAGAAATGCAAATTTAAGCCATATTGTGATAACATTTGTATTCTCTTTAGATGGGTGAAAAATTAAAAGGCAGTATCATTTGTACACTGTTGGTAGGAGTGTAAATTGGCAACCACTTTTGGAATTACGTAATTTATATATGTAATTTTCATAATACATAAATATATAACAATTATACATGTAATGTATAATTTATGTACATTTGTACATCTGTATAAATGTACATTTATACAGATGTAAATGTATACTATAAATATATAATATAAATACATATAATTTTGTGTATATAAATATTTTTTACCTACATAATTACTGAATCTTATAAGCAAGCAATCCTGCTCCTGGAGTATATGCCCAAGGAAACCCTCACAAATATGTCCTGAGAGGCATGTATAAAACTGTTCAAAGCAGGGTGCCTGGCTGGCTCCATCAATAGAGCATGCGACTCTTGATCTCAAGGGCTTGAGTTCAAGCCCCAGATTAGGCACAGAGCTTACTTGAAAAAAAAAAAATGAGGGCTCCTGGGTGACTCAGTTGGTTAAGCCACTGCCTTCGGCTCAGGTCATGATCCCAGAGTACCAGGATTGAGTCCCACATCCGGCTCCCAGCTCCGCAGGGAGTCTGCTTTTCCCTCTGACCTTCTCCCCTCTAATGCTCTCTCTCACTCTCTCTCTCTCAAATAAATAAAATCTTTTTTTAAAAAGCGGAAAAAAAAACCCCAAAACTATTCAGAGTATAAAAATCAAGGGAGAAAGTGCCCATTACCCAGAGAACTGATAAATTGTGGCTTCTTCATGCAATGCAACACTATGCCCAAGTGAAAATCATTAAAATAGAACTATACACATCAACACAGATGATTTCATTTTTAAAAATTTTTAAAAAGATTTTATTTATTTATTCATGAGAGACAGAGAGAGGCAGAGACAGAGACAGAGGGAGAAGCAGGCTCCCCGCAGTGCAGGGAGCCCAAAGCGGGACTCAATCCCAGGACCCCGGGATCATAACCCCAACCGAAGGCAGTCGCTTAAGGACTGAGCCACCGAGGTGCCCAACACAGATCATTTCAGAAACAATGTTGCATGGAAAAGAAGTTGTAGAAGAATGCATGTAATACAGTACCATGTCCATACAATTTAAAAGCCAAATTTTAAATATGTTGCCTTGCGCTATAAATTTGATGAAACTAAAAGAAAAACATGGGAATGATGGACACAACACTGCGTTTCAGGAGAAATGGCCATGTGGTTGAGGAGGGACACAGGGAGCTTCCATAATACTAACATTGTCTTAAGCTGGATGGGAAGCTCACAGGTGGTCACTTTATTATTATGCTTTAAATTATTTATATTATTTATATTTACATCATATCACAGATACTCTTTTGTATGTTACAACAATTCATAATATTTTAAGGAATGAATGGAAATGGACAAATAACTGCAAGACAGGCGGAGCTTAGCCCTAGTTTTGACAGATGATAGAGAATGTCCTCAGCTGAGACCATGTTGTTAAAGACATCCTTTATCTGGCCGTTTACAGACTTGATTTTAAAGAATGTATTTATTATCATTAGATTCTTGGTTCTAAAGAGTGTGTTATCATTAGATTCTTGCCTTGTTACCATTCTTAAAATTGATCCAAAATTCCTTGGAGTAATCAGCTTTAAGTTATGCAAATAATGACAACAAAATCCTCTTAATCCCAAAGTTGCTTTAAAATCCATGCATTTATACATGTATGCAAATTGACTATTAAATTAGGGAGATTTCATTCTAAGTAATAGAGTCATAAGGGGCTGAAGCAAACCTGCTTTCTAAAATATATTAATTCAAGGACTAAGCGAGTTCTGAAAAGTGAATAATTTACTGTGTCTCTTAATATCTCCTTGAACCAGAATGTTGGTGATGGTGGCAGAGAATGGGAAGTAGCTTGTATTAGGAAAAGCAAAGAGCTGCTGGAATATGCTTGTGATTTAGAGCTTCTTAAACAAATCATGTTCGCAGCACACGAATGGAAGGACAATGTTATCCAAGATCTCAGTAGCATCTTTATGGAGAATGAAATACGGGTGCTCCTGTCGAAAGTAGTACAGAATATGAAAACACTTAGTCATAGTCTCTGGCACAGTACCCCTAAAAGGGAGCATTTCGTATGTCTGAGAGTGGTTTACCTTTACATATATATATATATATATTTTTTTTTTTTTTTTGAGAGAGAGAGAGTGGGAACCAGGTGGAGTGGGGTAGGCAGAGAGGGAGACAGAATTTTAAGCCAGCTCCACACCCAGTGCAGAGTCCAACGTGGGGATCAAACTCATGACCCTGAGATCATAACCTGAGCAGAAATCAAGAGCCAGTCACTTAACCAATGGAGCCTCCCCCCCACAGGTGCCCTATTTTTACCAACTTTAATTGTGACAAACTTAATGTATCCATCTGGAAAGCAATGGCTGGTCTGAAACTGTTAACTTTGCGTGCTGTACTATTTACTGGACAGTTCAGAGGGCAAGGAAGCAAATTGAAAGGCTCTGAGAGTTTCTTGGCTTTGCCAGGTCCTGAATCATTGACAATTCTGCAGGGTCCTTCCTGTATTTTTCTCTCCTTTCTTTGGTTTTCTCCACCTTGGAGTCAGAAACTTCGGTTCAAATCCCTGCTATGTCAGTAGGAGCTGTGACTCTAAGAACAGGGCTCAGTCTCTCAGCCTGTTTGCTCCTTTGTGAATGGTGCTTAGAATTCCCTTCTTGTGGGACCTGCAGGAGTTGGAACGGAACGAGGTGACATACATCGCAGTGACTGGCACGTTCTGTGTACTTCAAAAATAATGTCCTTTTTCTTTCTCTGTACTCCTCCCCAGGCCCCCAATGTCAGAAAGGACGCTCCAGGAGTCTTTTTTTTTTTTTCACTATCCAACATTAATTTGGACAAGATCGGGCGCGTTCAGGGTGGTATGGCCGTAGACTCCAACATTAATTTGGGAATGGCAGCTTGCTCTTTTTGTGGTTTCATATACAGTTACCTTTACTTTCCATCACTGAAACAGAATGCTTGATTTTATTTATGATGTCCTCCTCCAAGATCCATAAACAGTCTCATCACTGTCATCATCCCTCTGTAGCAGACTCTTGCTTTCGTGGGTGGGCATGGGACCAGGCAGGTGTTGGGTAGAAGGGCCTCCTTTGGGGTGCCTATGTAGCTCAGTGGGTTAAAGCCTCTGCCTTCGGCTCAGGTCATGATCCCAGGGTCCTGGGATTGAGCCCCGTATTGGGCTCTCTGCTCAGCAGGGAGCCTGCTTCCCTTCTTCTCTCTCTGCCTGCCTCTCTGGCTACTTGTGCTCTCTGTCTGTCAAATAAATAAATAAAATCTTTAAAAAAAAAAAAAAGAAGAAGGGCCTCCTTTGGAAAGGGGAACCCTCCTCCACTGTTGGTGGGAATGCAAGCTGGTGCAGCCATGTTGGAAAACAGCATGAAGGCTCCTCAAGATGTTGAACACAGAGCTACCCTGGGAAGGATGGGGTGGCTGGGTGATGGACATTGGGGAGGGTATGTGCTATGGTGAGCACTGTGAATTGTATAAGACCAAAATGATTCACAGACCTGTACCCCTGAAGCAAATAATACATTATATGTTAATTTTTTTAAAAAGGGGGGGGAGCCCTGGGTGGCTCAGTCATTAAGCATCTGCCTTCAGCTCCGGTTATGATCCCAGGGTCCTGGGATCGAGTCCCACATCAGGGTCCCTGCTTAGTGGGGAGCCTGCTTCTCCCTCTGCCTGCCACTCCCCTTGCTTGTTCTTGCCCTCTCTCACAAATCGATAAATAAAATCTCTTAAAAAGGGGTGGGGGCTTCTCTGTGGGGCTGGGAGCTCAGGCTTGGACCTGGATAGCTCCAGGCTCATGCCTGGTGAGAAGGGGCCTGCATCTGTCCAGATGGGCAGATGCCCTTTACATGAACGTCTTTTCCTGTGGTCTGCCTCAGCGTCTCTTTGGGTACCCCAAGGACGTGGAATAAAAGTAGATCTGCTGGTATCAACCAATGATAATGGCTTACCCTCGTGTGCTCCTTTCCTAGCATGTGAAGTGTTTGACAGTTATCACTCTTCTGCTGTTGAGCGTTTTTCTGAGCTCTGCCATGTGCAGAGCCTCCCCCAGCCTCCACAGTATAAACACCCTGGCCAGGTCTTCCCTGGCCTTGACGTGTCATCTTAAAAGTCACTTCCCAAGAAAGCCCTCTCTCCCTGCTTCATTAAGTCATTTCTCCACGCTTATTGTCTAACACAACACTCTGTTTACTTCCGTTACGACATTCCCCATCCTGATCTCCTCAAGGGGAGAGGTTGTGTCAGCTTCTGTCGTCTTGGGAGATCCTGTGCTCAAGACCTAGCATATCACCAGGCCCCAGAGAGGCGTTTAAAAACGCTATTTATTGGAGGAGAGGAATGGACGAATGACACATGCTCGCAGAAGAGAGAAAAAGATTCCGTGGCTGTACGGTGTGATGGATGCCAAGGCCAGGAAATGGCTTGAGGGTGTAAAAGACAAGTATTTAATCAGACTGCACGCCTGCTGAAATATTTACTCCTTGCAGGCAGAGAGCTGTCTCAGGCCAGCACTGTCTGTGAGTTGCAGGGTAGATCTGCCAAAATCTAGGGTGCAGAATTTGGAGGGCTCTCTGCTCACAGGTAGAGATAGGCTGCATTATCCAAAATCAGCTTTGTTCATAATAAACATAATAGTCTGGTCTCCACATGCCATACTTTTCTTTTTTATTTTATTTTATTTTATTTTTTTTGAGAGAGAGGGAGCAAGGGGAGGGGCAAAGGGAGAGGGAGAGAGAGAGACTCTCAAGCAGACTCCCCACTGAGCATGGAGGGGCTCGATCCCATGACCCTGAGCAGAAAACAAGAGTCAGATGCTTACCTGACTGAGCCACCTAGGCACCTCTCCATATGCCAGACTTTTTATTGTTTACCTCATGAATGGTTCAGACCTTGGGGAGGGAAGAAACACACTATTTGTTGCCCCCTTCTGTACTTTTTTTTTTTTTTTAAAGATTTTATTTATTTATTTGATAGAGGTCACGAGTAGGCAGAGAGGCAGGCAGAGAGAAAGAGAGGAAGCAGGCTCCCTGCTGAGCAGAGAGCCCGATGCGGGGCTCGATCCCAGGACCCTGAGATCATGACCTGAGCTGAAGCCAGGGGCTTTAACCCACTGAGCCACCCAGGGGCCCTCCCTTCTGTATTTTTTAAATGAAGTATCCACTACTGGTAGCTCTTCTTCTTCTTTTTTTTTTTTTTTCCTTTTTTTAGCTTTTATTTATTTATTTGACAGAGAGCAAGACAGCGCAAGCAGGGGGAGCTGCAGAGGAAGAGAGATAAGCAGGCTCCCCACTGAGCAAGGAGTCCGAGGCAGCACTTGATCCCATGACCCTGGGATCATGACCTGAGCCAAAGGCAGACGCTTAACTGACTGAGCCATCCAGGCGCTCCCTTCTTATGATTTTCTTAATCACATTTTCCTTTTTCTAGTTTACTTTATTGTAAGAATATATACTATATATATAACATACAAAATACATGTTAATGAACTGTTTATGTTATTGGTAAGGCTTCTGGTCAGCAGTAGGCTATTAGTAAGTTTTGGGGAAGTCAAAAGTTCTATGTGGATTTTCACCTGCACTGGGCTGACACCCCTAATCCCCAGGTTGTTCAAGGGTCAACTGTATTCAACTGTCTACCTTTGGAATAGTGGGTTTGTGTTTTTTTAACATATATTTTTTTAATGGACCTAATGTAGGACTTGAACTCATGACCATGAGATCAAGGCCGGAGCTGAGATCAAGAGCTAGACGTTTAACACACTGAGCCACCCAGGTGTCGCTGGACTAGGTCCAGGGTCTTGTTGAAAGAAGAGGAGTGTCTGGGCTAGAGTTCAGGGTAGGGGACTGTCTGTGAACTTAGATAGGAAAATATATCCTGTTTCCACTCACCTCTCATGGAAAATTAGCATTTCCTTCCATTATAAATGTGCACATCACAACACACTCATATTAGCCATGCTATGACTTTGTCACCCATAGAAGTCATGACTATTTTTGTAGCACATTAGAACACTGTTGCAGATATCTCAAAATATAATTTATGCTCATTATTATTTGAAAATTACAGTAATTATTAGACCCGCCACTAGATCTTGTTATTTAATATGTCAATAAAGTAATAACTCTTATTATTATATCACATTTCAAAAATATTTTGATAACTGTATTTCAACATAATTAGATCTCTTATACTCCATATGTTTTATTTTATGCATTGAAAAACATTATTCAAGGGCACCCGGGTGGCTTATTAGGTTAAGCGTCTGCCATTCAGCTCAGGTCACGATCCCGGGGTCCTGGGATCCAGTCCCACATCGGGCTCTCTGGTCAGCAGGGAACCTGCTTATCCCTCTGGCTCTGTCTTTCTCTCTGTCCTTCATGAATAAATAAATAAAATCTTTTTTAAAAAAAAGAACCCTACTCTGAGAGCATAGCATATACAAAATTTATACCACACTCTCCATGATAACATATTGCAATGGAAATTGCAAGTGTCACCCAACTCCCTTTCTGTCAAACAGGTACCACTTCTTTTTAAGATTTTATTTATTTATTTATTTATTTATTTATTTATTTATTTGAGAGACAGAGAGCCTGCACGTGTGTGTGCAAGCATGAGCAGAGGGAAGGGAGAGGGATGGGGAAAGAATCTTAGGCAGACTCCCCGCTGAGCATGGGGCCAATGTGGGGCTTGATCCAGGATCTTGCGATCATAACCTGAGCTGAAACCAAGAGCCCAGTGCTTAACCGATTGAACCACAAACAGGTACCGCTTTTCCTCTCCCCATGCCCCAACTGGGGGCATTCTGGTCTCTTTCCAGTCTCTTCAATTGGACAAACCCCTTGTTCACATGCTTTTGGTGAATTAATTTTGATGAATTAATTTTGGTGAATTAATTAAATTTGGTTAAATTAATTAATTTAAATTAAATTTAATTTAATTATTATTAAATTATTATAATTTATCTGGCTATATAAATAGCCAGTCTGACCTCTCTCTGAGCCTTAATCATGGAGTATCAATTGTCTGTATTTCTTGTGGCACCCAATATTATCTCAAGTTCTCCATTTTTCTCCACAAATTAGCTCTTTTTCCTTAGATTTCTCCTCTCTTATTCTCTCAAGAGCAAAAATGCACCTTGGGATTTTTGCATACAAAATGTATCAGCTTTGAGTGCTCTGTCTCTTAAGTTTCTGCTGGTTGGACAGCAAAGCACTTTAATGCTCCTAGATCTCTGAGTTTCACAGTGTCCAATTGTCTGTAGGATGATTTACTTTCAAATGCTTTAATATTAACAGTGATGTATGTGTGTATACATTAAGCTACACCCTAGACGCTGTGCACATTTGAAGTGCCCTAATTAGGAACCCACACTCTAGGGGGGGATTAGTTAGCATTTGAAGTGCCCTAATCAGAAATTCATTCCTTGAGGTAGTTACACAAGCATTTCAAATCCATTATTGATTTACAAATGAAATGATATGATGCCTGGGATTTGCTTCAAAATAATCCAGGAAGAGGGCCAAATAGGGATGTGGACTGAAACAGGATTGACTTTGGATTGGTAGTTGTTGAAACTCCTGATGGTTCATTAACATTACAGGCATCTTATATATATTTGAAACTTTCCATAATAAAAACTTTTGAAGTACATGAAAAAATTGCAATCTATAAGCGTTTCTGTTTAAGATAATAAGCTGGGGCGCCTTGGTGGCTCAGTCGCTTAAGCGTCTGCCTTCCCCTCAGGTCATGATCCCGGGGTCTGGGATCGGGCTCCCTGCTCAGCAGGAAGCCTGCTTCTCCTTCTCCCACTCCCCCTGCTTGTGTTCCCTCTCTTGCTGTGTCTATCTCTGTCAAATAAATAAATAAAGCCTTTAATAAATAAATTGATTGATTAAAGATAACAAACTGAACACATGCCATCTATCTTCCTTGCTGAACCCTCATTAAAATGGCTGTAAAGGGATCTTTCCTTTTAAAAAAATAATAAATAAAAGAGGCCCAAGTACATAAAGTTGGACAGAAGAGAAGAAAAGATGAAACCATTTTGGAGGCTGGGTGGCCAATGGGTGAGTGATAAAGGGGGAGCCAACCAAGGAAATGGGACCAACCTGTTGTATGCTACAGAATCTACCCCCTCCCCCCAGCTGGCCATCGATTGTACCAGATTCCTCTGAAGGCGATGGTAGAAGGAAATAGGTAAAATAAAACATACTGGTGGAAAAATAGGTTAGGAAGAAGTCAGGTAGGGCACCTGGCCGGCTCAGTTGGTGAAGCATGTGACTCTTGATCTTGGAGTCCTGAGTTTAAGCCCCGAATTGGGGTGGAATTTACTTAGAAAACACACACCCAAGCATCTAGATACCTGTCTCACCCACCCTACTCATAAAACACTGGAGACGTGTTCCAGAGAGGGTAAAACAGAAGGATGGGGCTGGGGGATACCAGGCTCTGCACTAATAACAGAGAGATTAAATGGAAACTCTCAAAAGCTCTAGATCTCTCCTCTGAAGATACTGAGATGCTTCTTGTGTTATCCGGTTCACCTTCCTGAAGACGTCTTGCCTGGGGGCTCTTCACCTGCTCTGGGCTGGCTGTCCACTGCACATGGTGATTACCTCTCCTCACCTCTTCCTAAGGGGACCCCTCTCCCGTGTTGCTTATAGTTCTTCCTATACTGCTTACGTCTTCCTCTTTCTTTGTTGACCTCATCTTTTGCTGAAGCACATCCTCTAATAGCTTTCTGAGGAAGAAAGTATTGGTTAGTTCTTGCTATCACATGCTCTATACCAACCAACCACAAAACCTTGCGTGGGGGCCAGCCTTCACCATGGAGACTAGATTCAGCCGTAACCCTTTAAGCTAGTGATCCTGAGTGGTTATGAGAATCACCTGGGGTGCTTGTTAAAAAACCTAGCCTCCTGCGACCCAGCCCAGATTTTCTGATGAGAATCTCTGAGGTAGGAACCTGGAAATTTATTTAATAAATTCTGCCATCTGGGAAGTATGAGAGACACTCCTAGGAAAGTTGGTTCCATAAACCCAAGTCTTTGGATGTGTCCCGGGTAGGCATAGAGGAGTCACCTGGGGAGTTTGACAAAAATACAATGCTGCTGAAAAGAAAAGAAATCCAAATGCTGCTGATTCAGCCCCAGACATTCTGATTTCACAGGGTGTGATACGAGTCTTGGGAATCTGAAGTTTTAACAACCCTCCCTCCCCAAGGTGATTCTGAAATGCAGCCAGGAGCCAGGGACCAGTGCATGAGTGACTGTGCTACCTGTTAATCCAATTACTGATATCTTTCATCACTTTCCATTGATATTGACCTTTACGATGTTCAAGATACTTCCTGTTATTTGCAGATCTACTGTGGGAGGTAAAGATGACTAAGTTATGATTGCTAGCTACAACAGCTTGGGTCTGGGGTGAAAGACAGGCATGAAACGATTAGCTAGAAGTCAATGCAAATCAGAAGTCGGTATATTTTAACCCAAGAACCACATGTAATTTATTGAGTGCCCATTTTTTGTGCTAGGCACTGTGTAGTTTGAACACTTGACACTCCTCCAAATCCATGTATGAGTTCTGGGGACGTGAGCTTTTGTGTGTGTGTGTGGTGGTGGTTTAATTGCAAAGCAGTCTGAATCGTGATTTCTGGTTCTGATGTTGTGTCCTCTGTTTGGGGGGAAATCACTTGATTAATTCTATTTTACTGCAGGTGATATATGGAAATGTCAGGATATTTACTTGAAATTCTCTCTAAACTCATTATGGAATGTTACCACCCCACTCAGAGGGTATTTGGAAATGTGTGTGACAGGAGGATAGTCTTTGCTTTATGGTTGTCTCCATGACTCACAGAGGACAGTGGTGTTGCTAGGGTCACAACTGCTAAGTCAACACCTTGTCATACACACAAGAGTCCGGTATGTTGAAGAATGGCCCTAAATGCTAATATTGCCCCTGCCGAGGTACAGTGGTAGCGTATCTCTTCTTTTTCAATTTTCAATTTTTATTTATTTTTCTTAAGTAAACTTGAAGCCCAACATGGGGCTTGAACTCATGACCCCAAGACTGAGAGTCACATGCTCTACAGACTAAGCCAGCCAGGTGTCCCTCGGGTCCTTCTTCTTGATTTCCTCACTTGGGGGACACTGACAGCTCAACCCCAGGTACTGGGCTGCTCAGCCTCCTTTCCCAGTCTTGCATCCAGCTCAGGAGGAGGAAGGATCCAACTCCTGATCTCTTTCTCTCTCTCTCTCTCTCAGTCCTCATCACCTTTGCAAACACCAGCTCAGCAGACTCAAGTCTGTAAAATCATCCTATAATCTGTAAGCATAGTGTGGGCTGAATCCAGATTTGGGTAGGAAGGTCTCCCCTAATAGAAACATAATTTACTGGAGCATGGTCCTATAAGAAGATAATAACAGAACACTTAGCATCCCTTCCTGAAGCATCACAGTTCCGTGGTCCCTGAGAACAATGAGGATGAATTTGCTTCTATGTGCATAACTAAAAGAGCCCAAAATAGATCACACAATTTCTCCAGAGTGATTGGTTTTTTAAGAGCAGTGTTGATAAGTTTTTTTTTTAATTTATTTATTTATTTGCAAGAGAATAAGTGGGAGAGCGAGAGCTCATGAGCAGGGGCAGAGGAAGAGGGAGAGGTGGGCTCCCTGTTGTTGCTGGGCTTGCCGACCCCCAGGACCCTGAATCCCTGGTTCTGTGATGAACTGTGTCTTGTGCATAGATTGTTTACTACCTTGTGCCTTTGTTTCCTCAGTTGACAGGGACTGTAAAACTTTACCCCAGCCCGTAGGATTGTTGCGGTATATTGTAGAATATGAATAAATGCACATACTAAACATGAACTAAATGCTTATGCATACATCTCTCTTGTAGCCTTAAACATTGCGTAAGTAGGCTTCAGTGAATTTCTTGTCGAACCCCTATGTAATCCTAGGTTTTCTCTAAGTTCATGGTGGAATTCAGCATAAAGAAAATCAGAGCAGGGGCGCCTGGTGGCTTAGATGGTTAAGCGGCTGCCTTGGGCTCAGGTCAAGCCCTGCATTGGGCTCCCCGCTGGGCTGGGGGCCTGCTTCTCCCTCTGCCTCTACTGCTTCTCCTGCTTGTGTTCTCTCACTCTCTGTGTCAAATAAATAAATAAAATCTTAAAATAAAAAAAAGGAAAGAAAGAAAGAAAAGAAAATCAGGGCAGAAGGTAGCTTCACTGGTGGTGAGCAGAGCATATGTGTAAATTTGTCAAATCATTATGTTGTACGCTAAAACTAACGTAACGTTTTGTGTCAGCTATACTCACATTAAAGAAGAAGACAGAAAAGGAAAAGCAAAAGAAAATCAGGACAACTGTTCTTTATATCAGGGTTTCCAACTTTCCTTACCTGTAGGAGTTGTGCTTATTTATTTATTTATTTATTTATTTATTTATTTTTTATTTATTTATTTGACAGGCAGAGATCACAAGCAGGCAGAGAGGCAGGCAGAGAGAGAGGTGGAAGCAGGCTCCCCGCCGAGCACAGAGCCCGACGCGGGGCTCGATCCCAGGACCCCAGGATCATGACCCGAGCCGAAGGCAGAGGCCCCAACCCACTGAGCCACCCAGGCACCCCATGTGCTTATTTATTTATTTAGTTACTTACTTACTTACTTGACACACACAGAGAGCGCAAGCAGGGGGAGCAGCAGGCAGAGGCAGAGGGAGAAGCAGACTTCCCACGGAGCAGGGAGCCTGATGCCAGACTAAATCCCTGGACCCTGGGATCTGACCGGAGCTGAAGGCAGATGCTTAACCACTGAGACTCCTGGGCGCCCCAGGAGTTGTACTTTTAAAGCACATTTGAGACTGCATAAGCCATAATTTGTTTGTGGGTCACAGTCTATTTTTACTCTTTCTCCGAGCTAGGTATTTTAATCAAACTATGGATTGCAGATGAATGCGAGCTCCTTCATGAGAATGATCTATGTGTTAATAGGCTTGCTTATTAAAACAAACAAACAAACAAACAAACAAAAACCCAACTTTCGTCCTGTCCCTTCCCTTCCCCTGGAACATGAGCTGAGATGTACAGTTGTGTCAAATTTATAATGCACTTCTGACCTTAAGAGAAATAAACCCTGGAGACAAGCGCAGATTTCCAAGTTGTCTAGTTCCTGTGAAATTATAATGGGTAGGTTAGGTTTTAGGAGAACTGTCAGTTAAGGCGCTTTCCCCCCCTACAGTATGACTAATAATGGTAGTTATTAACATTGAAGCCAAAATACCTAGAATTAAGATTTTGGCAGAACACACTGAGACATTCCATAGTTTTGGACATTTAAGTATATGTCTTGATGAAATGCTCACTTCTTGCTTAACAGATTTTAAAAGCAAGAGGTGGAAATAAGTGACAGAAATAAAAGTAATATGACAAATGTACCTCAAATGATCTCCTCCACTGAATTTTAAAATTAAAATTAGGATAAGGATTAAAAAAAAAAAACCTGAGAAGATCGGGTCTAAGAGATTTGCAAACAGCTTAGAAAATCCCTGAGGAAGTAGCAGAAGAATGTTTCAGGCAATTTAAATTTCCTGGGAAGCTTTGCTCATTGTGAGGATATAGTACTTTGAGAGCATTTTTCACGTTAGGGCTAATCATTCAAATTTGGCAAAAGGTTATCAGTGAAATGGTTTCACTTGGCATATTTTTGACAGGAATCTATGGCTAGTTTCTATCTGGTTTTGCCAAAACAGGCCTGCCCATCAATGGCTGAATTGGAAACCCCTGTTCTAGTGCATCTCCCCCCCACCCCACCCCCCCCACGTCCTGACTCCCTGTGGGCCCTTGGGAGCCATCACTGCAGATCTGGCGTCATTTGGCTGTGGCCTGCGCTTGTATGCTCGCTTGTATTTTCTCCTCTTCCTTCTGGCTAAGAGTGCACAGAGAGCTCTAGGCCATATGGGGTCCTTCTTGCCCTAGTTGGCTGGCATTCCACCCAAATGCAAGGAGAAAAAGTAGTTTCTGTGTGCAAATCAATGTTGCGAAATTATTTTACTATTCAAAGCAGGGCTTGTTTTATTAAGGATAAAAATCTTTCTCCGCATTTAATTAAAAGTCATTCTAGTTCCAACTCACCCCTCACCCCACAACCTACCCGTTTGCCTCAGTTCCTCTCCACATCAGTGACCCTTTTATCCAGTCTCTCATGTGGCATGACGTGTTCTTCTAGTATTCTTTTAGGGGCTTGGGGTTTTATCCTAATGGCTATCATTGATCTACTTTCAGAATTATCATCGTTCATGAAAATCTAAGGCATAAATTTCCTTTAAAGACTGATTCATTCCCAAAGCCTACTTCCTCCCTTTTCCTCAAGTGGAACATTGTTATTTTTAGATTAACAAAAAAGATGCTTCAGAGAGGGTGTGAAGATCTAAAGAAAATTCTCTCTTAGTAAGTATATTTACTCGTTAAGTAAAAATGACACAGTTTCCAAAAGTGCACCTGAAGGGCGCCCAGGTGGCTCAGTTGCTGGGCGTCTGCTTCTGCTGGGGCCCTGATCCCAGGACCCTGGGATTGGAGCCCTTGTGTTGGGCTCTCTGCTGGGTGGGAAGCCTGCTTCTCCCTCTCCCACTGCTTGTGTTCCCTCTCCTGTTGTGTGTCTCTCTCTGTCAAATAAATAGATAAAATATTTTTAAAAATAAATAAATGAAATAAATTAAAAAAAAACAAAAGTACAACTGATAAAGTTTTCCTCCCAGCCAAAACTAAATATTAGATGGAAGAAAAGAGCTGATAGAGAATTCAAGACATTTCATGTTAGTGCGCCTACGTAATGTACAGTAGTGAAAATGGTGGAGTATTTATGTTACTTTTAAGATATTTTAAAAATCAAACGAGTTCTAAAAGGCTTATAAAAGACTTTTCTTTTTTTCTTTTTTTTTTTTTTACTTTTCCACTTTTCTTTAAAAAGGGAACCTTTTTTGGCAGACGGATTACTAATATTATGTACCAGTAGGGGGCACTAAAACACTGCTTTTAAACGTTATTAAAAGTACTTTCATCAAAGTGAAAAAGGACTTCATGGCAACTTCTTTGCCTCTTCTCATTCATATCAGAAGATGATGGAGGACACTGGCAAGGGAGAGAAATGTGGTTCAAGGAAAAGATGAAAACTAACAAATAACCATGACTAAATTTGTGGGGAATCATCTTCTGTGTAAAAAAGCAGCGTGACAGCCCACTTTAATATGTTCAGTATTAGAGAAGGGCTCATGAACATAAAACTTCATGCTCATTCCCGGACGCCTCACGACGAACATAGACAATTATGTATGAGGATCCCCCAAACGGAAACAAATGGCAAAAATTAATTGCACATGGCCTGTTGCACATTTTGGTGGTCTAGAATAAGCCACTTTGGAAAATACTAGATTGTAATAGCCTTCAGATAGATGACAGCTTAGGCTTGGAACATTTAGCTGTCCACTTGATGTGTGGCAAGAGTCCATGGTGTAGAATGGCCAGATGGCCTTCTTGGGTGGGGTGTCATATTCACCTGGGAAGGCTGGGCTGCTGGGGGCCTTGACTACTGGCTCAGACAACCAACAGTGGGAGGTAAATGAACATTAGATCTCTAAACGGTGAGTGAAACACTCAGCTTCTTGGAGTGTTTATTTCCATGAGAACAGAGGGAAAAGTAAGCCCATGCACTTCCCTTTGGCTGTGCCACACAGCTAGAGAATGTGCACGGCATTTAGCCCAGCCTGTGGCATTTTTGCCCTTTGTTTTGCAAATTTTTGTAGTATAGAAAGAAGCCAAGGGCACAGGAAAAAAAAATCCGATGGCTCTGAATATGTCAAGATTTATCTTCAATAGGGGCCCCAGCCCAGCTAGTCTCTTGTGGGGTAAGCTTGATGCTCTGTCCCTGCCAAGATGTACAGAGCTTTCTCCGCAAGGTTAATTAGCTGTTCTGCACATGGGATGAGCTGGGTTTGGATCCTGACATGGGAGCAGCAGCAGGAATGGAGCTGAGGGGAATGCAAGCTTCCCTGGGGAGTGTCGATTTCAAAAGCCGGTTCTTGAAAGAGTCTTTCTCTTCCCATCCTGAGGCTTGTGCTAAGATCAAGAGTAGGCAGGGAATTAATTAAATGTTGTCATTTAATTAATTATTGCACCCCAACAGGTGCATGGCAAGGCATGGACAATGCTGCCGAGGCTGTGTCAGAGATGGGGGTGACTGACAACTTACAAAGTGTGATTCCAGAAGGCCCAAGCTGTGGGGGGCCCTGGGAGGAAGCGACAGGCGTTAACCTGGAGGGCCAGGGTTTACAATTGGGGTGGACCGGGTCTAACACGGACATCTGAGGCCTGTCCCAGGGAAGACTGGTGGCCTTCCCATGCCTCACAGCCACAGGGACCATAGCGGGCAATGAGTGTGAAGGCACTGTGGGCGGCTGGCGGTGGGAGGGAGGAGCTTCGGGTAGGTTTCCCACGTGCCTGCAGGGGGCTGTGGTCAGAGCTGGTCTTGTGTTTGCCTTATTCAATAGGCTGGCTTTCCCTTTCTTTCTTTTTTATTTTTTAAAGAATTTATTTGTTTTTAAAATTTTATTTATTTATTTTTTAGAGAATGAAAGAGAGAGAGAACACAAGCAAGGGGATCAGCGGGTAGGGGGAGAGGGAGAAGCAGATTCCCTGCTGAGCAGGGAGATCAACCCTGGGCTCGATCCCAGGGTCCCAGGATCACGACCTGAGCCAAAGGCAGACGCTCAACTGACTGAGTCACCCGGGCACCCCAATATTTTATTTTTAAATAAATTCTACACCCAATGTGGGGCCCGAGCTCACAACCCCGAGGTCAAGAGTCCTGTGCTCTACTGACTGAGCCAGCCAAGGGCCCAGGCTTCCCTTTCTTTCAGAGCCCCGCTCACATATGTTTTTCATCTAAAGACTCTGCTTGTCCTAAACACGGTGTTTCTAAGGGCTCTGGGAAGACTCAGGGAAGGCAGGAGAGAAGGCTCCAGAGGCTAGGGGAAGTGAGTGGGGATCTCTCTTTCCTCCCATGCTTTCTTGTCCACAGAATGGTTTACAGAAGGCAGGGTTGGAGCTGTGTGGATGGCATTGATTGAGTCCTCACGGACTGTAGATACAAGACCCACTGGGGGCACCTGGCTGGCCCAGTTGGAGGAGCATGTGACTCTTGATCTTGGGGTCCTGAGTTAGAGCCCACGTTGGTTATAGAGATTACTAAAACATAAATAAACTTAAAAAAAAAAAAAAAAAGGACCAACCAGTAGGGGATATAAGGCCCTGATGGAACTAAGGCCATGGTAGATTCCCACTCTTCTGAGAACCCCTCTAAATATTTCCAGAAGGGGGGTGCTTGGGTGGCTCAGGGGGTTAAGCCTCTGCCTTTGGCTCAGGTCACGGTCTCAGGGTCCTGGGATCAAGCCCTACATCGGGCTCCCTGCTCAGCGGGAAGGCTGCTTCCTCCTCTCTCTCTGCCTGTCTCTCTGCCTACTTGTGATCTCTCTCTGTGTATCAAATAAACAAATAAAATCCTTTAAAAAAAAAGGACTATAAAAAAAATTTCCAATTTTAAAATTTTAATTTTAAAATGTCTACAATGCCTGGGACTAATTTTGTCTGCAAAGCACCTTTATATGATCATCTCAGTTGGCCCCCACAGTGGATAGGCATTATCAGCCCCATAAGGGGTACCATTATCATTCAGATAAGGAAGCTACCTAGAGGGCTAAGGGGTAGAGTGTGAATTTGAATTCAGGTTTTTTTTTTTTTTAAGATTTTAAAAAATTTATTTATTTGACAAAAAGAGAGATCACAAGTAGGCAGAGTGGCAGGCAAAGGGAGAGGGAGAAGCGGGCAGCTCTCCCAGGATCCTGGGATCAGGACCCGAACTGAAGGCAGATGCTTAACCAACTGAGCCACCCAGGCGCCCCGTGAATTCAGGTCTTTTAACTTCCCCTCTAGAGTTGAGTTGGTGAGGAAGGGTAATAAATAGTAGATTTACTTTTTTTTTTTAATATATTTTTTTAATTAAATTTTTTATTTATTTTCAGCGTAACAGTATTCATTGTTTTTTCACCACACCCAGTGCTCCATGCAATCTGTGCCGTCCCTAACACCCACCACCTGGTTCCCCCACCCTCCCACCCCGCCCCTTCAAAACCCTCAGGTTGTTTTTCAGAGTCCATAGTCTCTCATGGTTCACCTCCCCTTCCAATTTCCCTCAACTCCCTTCTCCTCTCCATCTACCCTTGTCCTCTATATTATTTGTTATGCTCCACCAATAAGTGAAACCATATGATACTTGACTTTCTCTGTTTGACTTATTTCACTCAGCATAATCTCCTCCAGTCCTGTCCATGTTGCTACAAAAGTTGGGTATTCGTCCTTTCTGATGGAGGCATAATACTCCATAGTGTATATGGACCACATCTTCCTTATCCATTCATCCGTTGAAGGGCATCTTGGTTCTTTCCACAGTTTGGCGACCGTGGCCATTGCTGCTATAAACATTGGGGTACAGATGGCCCTTCTTTTCCCTACATCTGTATCTTTGGGGTAAATACCCAGCAGTGCAATTGCAGGGTCATAGGGAAGATCTATTTTTAATTTCCTGAGGAATCTCCACACTGTTCTCCAAAGTGGCTGCACCAGTTTGCATTCCCACCAACAGTGTAAGAGGGTTCCCCTTTCTCCACATCCTCTCCAACACACGTTGTTTCCTGTCTTGCTTATTTTGGCCATTCTAACTGGTATAAGGTGGTATCTCAATGTGGTTTTGATTTGAATCTCCCTGATGGCTAGTGATGATGAACATTTTTTCATGTGTCTGGTAGCCATTTGTTTTTTTAATATTTTATATATTTGTCAGAGAGAGAGAGAGAGAGCACATGTGAGCACAAGCAGGAGGAGTGGCAAAGGGAGAGGGAGAAAGCAGGTTCCCTGCTGATCAGGGAGCCCCGTGTGGGACCTAATCCCAGGACCCTAGGATCATGACCTGAGCCAAAGGCAGACACCCAACCGACTGAGCCACCCAGGCGTCCCAAGTAGTAGACTTACTAATTAAGGATGCCGCATGGCTTGATGGTCAAGGGCAAAGACTCTGGACTCCCTCATTTAGTATCCCAGCTCTCACACTTGCTAGCAGGTGGCCTTGTGCAAGTGACTCTACCTTCTGGACTCACCTGTAAGACAGTCAGACCTCCCTGCAAGGCGGTGAAGGTGAAATGAGTTTGTATGGTCCAGTGCTTAGAACAACTCCTGGGGCTTGGTTTCCCTCTAATGCGGACTGTGCCACTTGGTAATGACCCCAGCATTAGCAGATGGTTCGGATGAGACTCTGGCTCTCAAATTAGTGTTTTATTTGCTTAACTGCCTTTCTGGGTTAGGGCCTTTAGTTCCTCAATGGAATATTAAAAATCTAACTTATGCTTTGCATAAACATAGCTGATCATTTAGTCAGTGTATTAGTTTGCTTGGGCTTCCATAACAAAATACCATAGACGGCAGTGGGGGCGTGAGGGGTGTGGGGGTGAATAGGTCCTGGGGAGAGGGCGGGGGGAGGGCTTAAACAGCATTAATTTTCTCATAGATCTGGAGGCTGGAAAGTCCAAGATGATCAAGGTGTCAGCAGGATTGTTTGCATGTTTGTTTGTGTTTGTGTTTTTGTTTTAAGTCCTCTTTCCTTTGCTGGCAGAAGGCCTGCTTCTCTCAGTGTCCTCATATCATATGTCTTTGGGGTCTCTCCTGTGTCCAAATTTCCAATTCTTAGAAGAAAACTAATCAGATTGGATCTGGGCCCACCCTAATGACTGGATTTAACTTAATTGCCTCTTTAAAGACACTATCTCCAAATGCAGTCACATTCTGAGGTTCTGGGGGTTTCAATACATGGGAGAGGGGGGCTCAATTCAGTCCATAATAGATTCCTCAAGCAAAAAAAAAAAAAAAAAAAAAAAGAAAGAAATCCAGATGTGTTAACATCAATCAAAGAATGCAACAGGTGTCATTTAAAGAGAGAAGTTGAGAGCTTGGGAGCTGATGGTTGGTGAATGCTAGCAGGAGTACTGTCCCATGACCAGGAGAATGTTCAGGCATCAAAGTAGACTCCAGATTGTAGACTAAGTAGGATATCATGATTTAGAAGTTTTCCCTAGCTTCTCTCTCCTCTCTCTCTCAGCTGGCTACCAGAAGCAAAGTGGTCAGGGATAGCAGAGGGAAATTAGTGATGACTGAGGAGAGACTTCAGGAAAACTGATGTCCTGTCCTTGTCACCACCCGCCCCCCAACGCACACACATCTGTCCTACTCAAGAAAGGCCTGGGACTTACTGAGAGATAAGGGAGAGTGCTTTACCCATTATTACTATTTTTTAAAAGATTTTATTTTTAAGCAATCTCTATACCTATCATGGGGCTCAAACTCACAACCCCGAGGTTAAGAATTGCACACTTAAACCATTGAGCCAGCCAGGCACCCCTACCTGGGGTATTAAAATTACTATTTTAATAATTCCTCCATCATGACCCATTTAAAAATAATTTTTCCATTATGACCATAAGAATTTATTAGCAAAGGCCCTTGCTAATAAAAAACGTCCACATCTTTAAATGTTTTGGGGTAACATTCTTACCTTGACTGCTTAATTTTCTCAAAAAAAATTTTTTTTTTGTCTTTCAGGTCCACCTGATTTCTAAGTTAAGAGGTTTCCATGGTTCTCATCAACTTTTATTAGTGACTACATTTGCTGTAAGTTTTCATTGGACTGTAAAAATAAGGTGGCGATTTGTGATCTTTTAATAGAATCCTGGTGTGTACACATAGGAACGTGCGTGCGCACACACACTAGTACACACACACACACATTGACACGTGATTTTACAGCACAGCTGCCAAGAATAACTTATCTAGGAATAACTGCAAAATCTCATAATACAGGTGGTGTTTCTTGTTAGAAATAATTTGTCTACATGAACAGACATGAGTCCTTTTTAATTTTAAAAGTGAATATTAGAGTTAAGCTACTGACTCCTTCCTCAATAAACTATGTAAATAGTCTTAAAAAAAAAATCATACCTTACAAAAAAAAAATCCAAAAAAAAAAAAAAAATCCAGGACTTAGAAGCCGCTATATTCTATTTCCATTTAAGTAGAATTAAGTAGATACTTAAGTATTCCATTAAGTAGAATACTTAAATGTCACTCTTGTTCTGTAGGATTCCTTTTCTTTTTTTGAGAGAGGTAATTTTGTAGGATTTTTTTGTTTGTTTGTTTTCTCTTCATGAGAAAGTCACTTGTCTTCAGTTTCTATGTTTCTTAGAAGCACATCTACCTGTTATAAAATATGTTGGAATGTCTGAGTGGGTTTCATTTTTAAGAATTTTACCCTAGGGTGCCTGGGTGGCTCAATGGGTTAAGCCTCTGCCTTCGGCTCAGGTCATGATCTCAGGGTCCTGGGATCTAGCCCCGCATCCATCAGGCTCTCTGCTCCACAGGGAGCCTGCTTCCCCCTCTCTCTCTGCCTGCCTCTCTGCCTACTTGTGATCTCTGTCTGTCAAATAAATAAATAAAATCTTAAAAAAAAAAAAAGAATTTTACCCTAAAGAACCACAGAAAACCAAAGAATACATTGTATCAGTTCTCTGTTGAAATTATTTTAGAGAAATTTTCTCTATTGTTAAGTTGGACTGCCTTCTGTGATAACATTATCTGTTGAAGTTGAAGCTGCCAGTAACATCATCAACTAAACTCCGCGAATGAGTCAGCTAACTTTATTTTTAACTGCTTTTTAATAGTCTATTGAGACTGTCAAGAATAATAGGATTTTTAAGGTCTTTATAGCAAAGTTTTGATATTATCAGACCATATGAAAAGGTGGATCAAAGGTTTAGAATTCTCAAGTCCTTTTTATGTACTGCCATAGGCCATTGATAGGTAGTAAAGATCCCTAATTTGAGACTTCTCCTAAATGCTTGCTATGATATTCCATGGATATTACACACATTACTTCTGAATTCACAAAGAATCAGCTGGAATTGGCAAGCGATGTTCATAACGCTTGAATACGAAGGAGCCATGGTAGGATTTAGTGATTTAGAAATCATATGTTTACCTTCCTTAAAGTAATTCATAGCGTAACAAAAACCTACCCACGAGGTTGTACCAATGTCAAAGAACAAACATTTCATCCCTGCTTCAAAGCGTTTTAAGACATTATTTTAATCCTTATAATACCTTATTGAGGTATGTAGGTGGCAAGTCATACCAAGATAAAAATTCATAATGCAGAATAAATTGAACATTGCATAGGGAAGAAAAGAGCTCCTAGTTGATCATGCCTTGTTGATTTTCAGCTTTTCTTGGAAGATCCATTGGTGATTTCCCTTTATCATATTTTGCATGTAGGGCCAACAAACATCAGGGCGGCATTCTTGATAAAAAGGCTGTCAAATCCATGTCTCTGCGGTTTCCTACTCCCTCAAGCCCTGGCTGGAAACAACCCCAGGGACACAGTGGGGTCGGCTTTCCGATTCAAGAGGAGGCATTCTGCTCCTTGCTCCCCCTGAAATGTTTCCCCAGGCCCTGTCAGCCTTCTCATACGGCCCTGTCTATAATGAAAAGTGAAAACTCAGACCAAAACTCAGATATATGGCTATTAAAGAAAAGAGATGATATATTTGGATGATTGACTGACCTAACTTGATTATCACACAAAGGCTGGCCTTCTTCAAACTTGCAGACTCCTACAGCGACTGGATGGATTGGGACAGTTCAGTGGGTGACTAAAATGCGGCCATCTCCTGGAGATTAGAAAGCACTGAGGAGTGATTTTCCCTTTTGTGATTCATTGGCAATTGAAATGGTTCCTGGCTGAAAGGAAGGTAGCCACAGATAAGTTCTTTTAACTAATACTGACCGGTAGTCTGTGGTTTGTAGAGGTTGCCTATACTTCCTTGGGTTGTGAGTCAAGGGTGTGCAAGAGAACACACCCTAAACCCTTAGCTGAAGAGAACTGGGGGGATGAAGATATGCCCCTGTACATTTCCACAGTCATTTTCTTTTTTTTAAGATTTTATTTATTTGACAGACAGAAATCACAAATAGGCAGAGAAGCAGGCAGAGGGAGAGAGGGACGCAGGCTCCCTGCTGAGCAGAGAGCCCGATGCAGGACTCGATCCCAAGACCCCGGGATCATGACCTGAGCCGAAGGCAGAGGCTTAACCCTCTGAGCCACCCAGGTGCTCCTCCACAGTCGTTTTCTAAAGGTGCTTTAAAAATGTGTCTGATAGCAGAGGTAGCACCTTCCGATTCCTTTTGAGGTTGACTTTAAAATAGAAGGGAACCCAAGGATTTTATTTGTTTGACTTGTAATTTTGTTTATTGTCTCCAGAAAGGAGACCTGAAGGCTCTCACCAGCCCCCAGCAGGTTCAGCAATAGAGCTGGGTTTTAAATACTATAGGAGTAAGGCCTCCTTGAACTGTAAATGTGTTCTTATCTAACCCCAAGCTTCTGAAACTCATATGAAGGAAGGCTTTTAGGTAAAAATCCAATGCCAATAAACTTTGGTGGGGAGAGAGCTCAAGCTAGCCGTTCAATTTGTCTTCGTGTGCTTTTCTTCAGCATACAACGAGCTGTGGAAAGAGTTCAGATAAGCCAACCATTCCAGAAGGGCAGGTTGCTCTTATTGTATATGGTTGGTTCAAATAAGCAAGTGTTAATGGCTTGACATCCCCCACATCATTTGCGTTATACAAATGCAAATATCAGCATTATTATTGTTATTTATGGTCTATCTCTAGGCTTCTTCTTTAACATAAACTAAACTGGTTTCAGGCAGAGCCGGCTGCAGGTAACCCCCCCCACCACCACCAGAAAAAGTCCAAAAGTCAATTTTCTGGGGGAAAAAAAAACCGGAATCATCGAATTAATCGCTGGTTAATTTCTATTTCTCTTTTTAAAAACTCCAACATTTTATGGAGGCAGAAAGTTAGTGTTGAACAGGAGACAAACTCTGGATTTTGATAATGGTAGGCTCAAGTCTGCCCATAAGTGGATAAACTTGTAAGGTAAGCCCTTGGGTCAATTGCTTAGGTCTTTGTACCTCAGTTTCAATTTCTGTAAAATGCGAATCATACTATCTCCTACCTTATTTGGGTGGTTTGAGGGCTAATTCAGATGATAGCCATAAAATGCTTAGTCCATAATAGTTGAAAAAATAGTTGTTTTTATTAATCCTGGGGCACAAAGAAAATAACTTTCACGTATATGTTTGATTCTGGGTAAATAGTGACCTATGGTTTATAACTAAAAACATTTTGAAATAAGAAGTATATACTTACATTTGTCAATTTATGTAACATCTTGTTTCAGATCATATATAAATCTGAAAAACAGGAGGAAGGGAATTCACCAAGCCTAGTCTTGGACTGTGAAAAGAGTTTTTCCAGGTTGGGTTCTTCCAGAGTGCAGGCATGCAATATAGCTGTCAAATGTTCTGTTTTTAGTTTGTTGTTCAAACACAAAATTATTTAAAGCACACATGGCATCCTATGAGACAAATCAATTTTTCCTCCAGCATGACATCAGCGATCAGCTAATTAGAAATTCCATTTTTAAATGTTAAACCTTAGAATATAGGATATTTCAGTGTGTTTTAAAAGGCTGTATTTACCACCAAATAGAAACCTGATTTCCTGCAGAAATATTCACTATCCATCTATGTTTACTCTTTGGCACAGCCTACTTTGCATATGGGTGGGCCCTGTGAGTCAGCCAAATCTGAAATTTGATAAAACTCTTACCTCCTGTTTTCACACCGTAACTGACACAGTCGGTGACTATACGTATCATTAAAAGCACATGTACTCTACACAGTCATTACCTCTTGTTATTGATTTTTATCAACCAATGACAAGCAACATGGTTATTTACCATAAAATGCAAACAGTTTCTTCTTCATTCTTTTATTGCTGTCGCAACTCTCTTGGGGGTTGCTTTCCAATCACATTTGACTCCCTTTCCTTACTAATGGTATGGAAATAGGGATTTGGGAAAAAAAATTGTTGTAAAACAGCAATTAATTCTTACTGCTTAACTTGAACATTCATACATATTAGTTTTCCAAGTAAATAAGTAAAATGCCTCGTTAAACTTCCTTTCTGCCAAAAATGTACTACCATCTGTGCTCTACATGGCAGCATTTTCTTATTTAATACATATGTCCCCCCTTTTTTGGAAGCATGTTCAGAGTTTTAATATGACATGAAACAGAAATAAAATAGTGAAAACACATAGTGTTTAAGCAGGGATGCAAAATTGAGATTTGTGACATTCAAAGAATTTGGGATTTCATGTGCCATCCATGAATTTTATGGCAATTCCATGAGTTCTTCATGTCAGAAAAAATTTTAATGGTAACATTCGTACAGTTTGGAGTTTGGGAGAGTTATTTTATAGTCTCAAAGATAAAGACCTAGTGTTTAAAACAGGTTGAATTTGAGGGGCAGTTGGCTCAGTTGGTAAAGCATGCAACTCTTGATCTCTGGGTGGTCAGTTCAAGCCCCACATTGGGCATAGAGCTTACTTAAAAAAAAAAAAAAAAAGTTGATTCGAAATAAGTAAATAAATAAAATAAAGTAGGTTGAATGTCATCAAGTAGTCTGAAAGTCCCAGTTAGGAAAGGTACTGTCATGAGAAGCAATGCGATAGACCTCAGTTATGGCCCGAATGTTAATACGTCCGCATTCTGCTCCCAGTGCTTCATTAACTGTACAGCCTTGGGCCAGTTATTTAAGTTCTTAGTGTCTCTGTTTTCTGACCTGTAAAAGGAAGAGTTTGTGTTAGACCAGTAATGATCACCTATAAATCCATCACCCAGATACAACTGCTAACATTTTTAGCTGACAGGAGTACCTTCTAATCTTTTAAATATTGTTATCATCAGCATCGTTGCAATGTCGTTACAAATGCTTTGTCCACTTTATTTGAAATGATCCCCTAAGTTTCTACCTTACAGATAAGTCATTATTTATTTAACCATTCTCTATTGTTGGTCATTTGAATTACCTACAAATATATTTCAGTATTCCTGTAGAGACCCACAAGCAGTCTCTTACTAACACTTCAAGTGAGGGAACAGAATTTGTGGAAGGAGACAAACGTTGGCTCTTTGCTGGGGTGCCTTGGTGGCTCAATGGGTTAAGCCTCTGCCTTCGGCTCAGGTCATGATCTCAGGGTCCTGGGATCAAGCCCCACATCAGGCTCTCTGCTTAGTGGGGAGCCTGCCTCCCCCACCCCCACCTGCCTCCCCCACCCCCGCCTGCCTCTCTGCCTTCGTGTGATCTCTGTCTGTCAAATAAATAAATAAAATCTTTAAAAAAAATTGGCTCTTTGTAACTGAAAATATTGATCATCTGGTTCATGACTGGCCCAATGCCTCTCTCTCCAGTTACAGATTAGTAAGCATTGGCTTTCTTTGCGATAGGCAAATAAACTAATGTAGTTTGTGTCTTTTGTCCATCTGAAGCAAGATCATCTAAACTCCAAGGGCTGGTAGCCAGAGCTCATACTCCCAATGCCTGTGAATTGCACATTTATTTAGCTTTTCTACTTCACCTTATCATTTTTCTTCAAAATTGGTAATATTCCAGTTTTTTCCTGACTTAGCATTTTTTGTACCAAATGCTCTGTGTGTGTGTGTGTGTGTGTGTGTGTGTGTGATTCCTCCAAATAAATATTGTTAATATGCATTGGTTATTTAAGAGTATCACTGGCCCCGGGGCGCCAGGGTGGTTCAGTCCTTGGGTCTCTGCCCTCAGCTCATGTCATGATCCCCGAGTCCTGGGATCGAGTCCTACATTTGGCTCTCTGCTCAGTGGGAAGCCTGCTTCTCCCTCTCCCACTCTCCCTGCTTGTGTTTCCTCTCTCCCTGCCTCTGTCTTTCTGTCAAATAAATAAATAAATGAATAAAAAATAAGAGTATCATCATCCTAACTCTGACATCAAAATCATATACAGGAAAGTAAAAAAAAAAAAAAGTCATTTGTGAACTCAAGCAATTTGCCATCAAAACTAAGTACCCTGAGAAGCACAATACCTGGCATATGTATAACAGGTGCTCTATACATTTTTGTTGAAAGGATAACCAAACCAAAAGGAACTTATCCCTCAAGAAAAATGAGTGACTCCTTCTACTATTGCTAGAGCTACCACTTAATATGTCAGGTTTCCAGATATTGGCTTAAGAACCTGAAGCTGTAGTTTTTCAGATTATTTTCTAGGGGCAAAGTAAAGAAAGGCCAATTTAGGCTGATAGCAGTACCTCATAATAATTCAGACAGAATATCAGAAATGGGCAGTTGTTAGGGAAAGGGAAGGCAAAGTATGAAGCGAAGTGTCATAACTGAAAAATATACGTCCAGACTTTTCACTTACTCATTAAATTGGAGTTAAGGGGGAGCCTGGGTGGCTCAGTGGGTTAAAGCCTCTGCCTTTGGCTCAGATCATGATCCCAGGATCCTGGGATTAAGCCCCGTGTGGGGCTCTCTGCTCAGCAGGGAGCCTGCTTCCTCCTCTCTGCCTACTTGTGATCTCTGTCAAATAAGTGGGTAAAATCTTTTTTTTTTTTTTTAAGATTTTATTTATTTATTTGACAGACAGAGATCACAAGCAGGCAGAGAGGCAGGCAGAGAGAGAGAGAGAGAGAAGGAAGCAGGCTCCCCGCTGAGCAGAGAGCCCCATGCGGGGCTTGATACTAGGACCCTGGGATCATGACCTGAGCCGAAGGCAGAGGCTTTAACCCACTGAGCCACCCAGGCGCCCCATAAATGGGTAAAACCTTAAAAAAATTAATAAATTAAACAAGTTGGACTTAAGTTACCTATTTTGACAAGTAAGAACTTAAACCAGAGATCGGTATACTGGTAGTGAGGGGCAAATGCAGAAGTTTCTGCCAAGGAACTGATGGAAAGGAATCATCCCTCAGTCTTCCTGTCAAGGGTGGTGTGATAACCACTCCAAAAACCAGGCAGAGGAAAGAACACCATATAGGTTTGTGAGATGGACTCTGTGAAGATAAATTTCCTCTTTCAGTTTAATTGTTCTTACCTGACATGAAACATTTTTCTTCCCATTTGGGATATATGCACCAGCTAGTAAGCGATAATCATTAGAATCAGCCTTCCAAGCAAACAGCTACCACAAAAAATACTAAAGAAATGAACTTTTTTCTCTTAAGCAGAGCAAGTGCCAATCTAAATACTTTGGCATCCTTTAAAGAGAGAAAACGTTTGTATTCTTGACTAAAAAAACCCAAATCACTTCTTTTGTAATCTTTTTTCTTTCATTTTCTTACTGTCGCTTTCATCTTTTTTGTGTCTGCTTTTTCAGTCTCCCAAATCCAAACTTCGATTAGTTCAGTGGAGTTCATCCAACTAAAATTACTAAAATCTGTGTGGTGGCCTGGAAGGAAATATACTATATAATATTAGAGTGGTTATCACTATATAGGAATAGCAGATATTTCTTATTTTCTGTTTGTGTTTTGAAGCGATTATTGATGGGAAAGCAGAAAATTCCAGCCACGGCAGCTGCACTCGCTTCTGTGTGACGTTGGGCAAATCAGCTTCTCTGTGCTTCGATTTCCTTATGGAGAAATTAAAGGAGGCCACCAAGGTGATCTCTGTCTACTTTCGATTTTAACATTCTGTGGATCTAGCCGAAAAGAATCTTTAGCGTTTAGCTTGATACAACTCTTATGGAATGCAATATGACAGTGTGTCTCAAAATTGCAAATGCATTTAACTGCTGACCCAGTGATCTCTTTTCTGGAAATTCCTCCTGTGTATAGACTTACACAGATGCGAAATGAGTTATGTATGGTTATTCATTACAGAATAGCTTGTGCAAGCTGAAGATTGGAAACAGGCCAAATGCTCACCAGCATCCTAAGGTTCAGTAAGTAGAGTAGGCAGCTGGAAGCTAGAAACACCTTAAACATACGTTCAGCGTTTTTGGAACTGTTGTGTCAGGGACGTTGGCCTTCTAGGTACTCTGTGCCTACTTCAAGTCAAATTTCATAACAAGGCCAAAGAAAAGCAAACTACAACACTTAAAACAATTAGGCAGGACAGCTCAGATTTCAAGGACCTGAGGAAATTCTGTAAGAAAACTCCCTTAACCAAGTACTGTCCTTTCATTGAAGCCATGAAAAACCGGAATTGAAAGGAAGGCAAAACCAAATTTGCAGCTGGTTTCCTTTGCCAAGAATGATCCACTAGGGCACCGCCTATTTGCAGGGTGCGGCCATCTGAATGGGGGCTGCCTCTGCCGAGCTTGATTGGCGAGGTTGAGGGTATCAACAGTTCCACATTAACCTCCTTCCTCTGAGCTCATCATCTGGGTTACTGAGGTCCCCTAGCGGCTGGCAGAGGAGGCCCAAACTGTCCAAGTTTGATAGTAGATACAGAGACCACAAGTGGAGGAGGGTGGGAACTAACCCTATCCTTCATCCATCAGGCTCACGACCTTCTCCCCCAAGCCCCCATTATCCGTGGGAAGCTCTTGCGATAAGTGGATTATGAAGAAATGGGGGTCTGAACTAGGGAGATGATAGTGAGAATGTAAAGGAAGAAATAAATCTCTAAGTCCTTTCAAACTTTTGTAAAGGAGGCCCAAGTTTCTTTAGACACCACTTTTTTTTTTTTTAGATTTATTTATTTATTTATTCAACAGAGAGAGAGATCACAAGTAGGCAGAGAATCAGGCAGAGAGAGGGGGAAGCAGGCAGGGGAGGGGGGGGGAAGCAGGCTCCCTGCTGAGCAGAGAGCCAGATGCGGGGCTCGATCCCAGGACCCTGAGATCATGACCAGAGCTGAAGGCAGAGGCTTAAACCACTGAGCCACCCAGGTGCCCCTAGACACCACTTTTTTTAATTGACGAATTAAACCTGTAAGGAAAAGGGGATTTTTAAAGTAATCGGGAGCTGTCATTTTGCTTTTCTTTCTTTCTTTCTTTTTTTTAAAGACTTTATTTATTTATTTGACAGAGAGAGAGATCACAAGTAGGCAAAGAGGCAGGCAGAGGGAGAGCGGGAAGCAGGCTCCCTGTCTAGCAGAAAGCCCAAAATCAGACTCCATCCCATGACCCTAAGACCATGACCCCAGCGGAAGGCAGAGGCTTAATCCACTGAGCCGTCATTTTGGACAAGATATTTAAGACTCTGTCAATCTTCCAACCTGAGTGATCCCATCCCTATGAAAGGAAATGCCTTCCATATTCCTCCTAAAAAATCAAACCAAAACAAACAAACAAAAAAACCCTGTTTCTTGAGAACTGCTTCTTTTGCTTCCTAACACACAAGGACCATTGTCTTCCTACCTTTGGCCCCACTGATCTCGACAGGACCTGGAGCCCAGATGGAAAAACGTGGGGTGGGGTGGGTGAGGGGTTTACTGACACTCGAGGCAAACAGTTTATTGGAACCTGGGTTTGGGGAAGGGCTGAGCCCCAAGGCTTTCGTCTTACCCTTCGGGCGCTTTTACTTCTCGACACCTTGCCACTTCCATCCTCGACAGCAAGGAAATAACAAGCAAATAGTGCAAGTGTATTAGGGGTAAGTAATAAAGTGACAAGGTTCTGTCTACATGCTCTTCTCTGATCCCTTCCCCGCCGCCCCTGGATTATTAGAGTCTGAGGTTCCCGCCGAGGGGAAGATGTTCCCACAGAGGGCATGAGGTCTAGGATGCTTTTGAGTCTGGGTGTGCGTGTGAAATAGGATTGTCTTCGGCCCGCGCTGAGTCCTCTTTTCCTCATTTCTAGCCTTTTAGGTCAAGAATGGAGTGAACCCAGCTGGTGGGCTGGACGCCTGGCCCCCGGCGAGAGGGAACCGCAGAGGCTCAGCTTAGGGGTGCGGATAGGTGGGTTCCGGGCTCGGGGGCTTAGGGAGGGCGGCCACCGCGCGGACTCCACCGCCGGGACCCAGGTGCGGGGGGGGGGGCGGTTTGCTGTGCAGCCCGCGTGGGGGGCTGTAGAACTTGACAGATCGCAGAGAAAGAGAACAAAAAACAAATACAAAACCCACCGACTTCCCCACGTTTCTCCGCAAAAAAATCGTGGGTGGAGCTGAGAAGGGGGGGCGATTGAGTAGAATTCCGCGAGGCCGCCTCCGCCGCACACCTAGCGCCTGAGGAGGGAGGAGCGGTTCCCCGGCCCCCGCCCCTCCCCACTCTGGGCCCCGAGCGGAGGTCGAGGGGAAGCAAGAGACTCGTTCCACTCGAGCTTCCCGAGTACTCGGCTTTGCTCCTCAGTAGTAAACAAAGTGTCGCCGCCGCCTCCACGCTTGGTTTGCCTCCTAGCAATCAAAACACTGAGAGGGCGAGAGACTCACAGAAACACTTGAGAATTACCAGAAAATAATAACAAAGATCCAAAAAAAAAAAAAGAGAGAGAGAGAGGAGAGAGAGAGAGAGAGAGAGAGAGAGAGAGTGTGAAAGAGAAAAACACCCCACTACCCCCCACCAAACCACTGCCGCCTCCCGGTGGAAAACCGGCCCCCGCCCAGGCGGGCGACCACTGGCTGCCTGGGCGGCGGCGCCGCGCGCTCATTGGTCGCGCGCGCTGTCCGTCAGGGGCGGGCCGGCGCACGCGCCGCCGCGGGCGGGGGGGCGGCGGCAGATCCCGTAAGTCGGGCGGCAGCGTAGTCGCTGCAGCCGCCGCCGCCGCCGCCCCCGCCACATTCAACAGGCAGCAGCGCCGCGGTCGCGCCGCGGGGAGAGCGAGCGGCCCGCTGCGTCCGTCCGTCCTTCTGTCTGCGGGCCCTGTCAGCAGGAGTACGACGCCGACCGCTGTCCGGCCCGGTGACTCTGGCCTGCAGTCTTGCCCGTGCAGCGGACCTGGAAGAGCCTAGATGTTGATGGACCCGCGAAGTTAAGTTCTGGGCTCGCGCTTCCACTCCGCCGCGCCTTCCTCCCGGTTTTCGTCGGCTCGAGGCACGGACCTCGCCCCCCCAAATCTCGGACCGGCTCTTCGCACCCCCCCCCCCTCGGCCCCGTGTGGTGCGCTAGACCCCTTGGCTCTCCCGCGGCTGGGGGAGGGGTGGGGGACACCATGGCCGAAGCGCCCCAGGTGGTGGAGATCGACCCGGACTTCGCGCCGCTGCCGCGGCCGCGCTCGTGCACCTGGCCGCTGCCCAGGCCGGAGTTTAGCCAGTCCAACTCGGCCACCTCCAGCCCGGCGCCGTCGGGCGGCGCGGCCGCGAACCCCGACGCCGCCGCGGGCCTGCCCTCGGCCTCTGCGGCCGCTGTCAACGCCGACTTCATGAGCAACCTGACCTGCTGGAGGAGCCCGGGGACTTCCCGCAGGCGCCCGGCTCCGGGGGTCTGTGCGGGGACTTCCAGAGCCCGGAGGCGGGCTGCCTGCACCCGGCGCCGCCGCAGCCTCCGCCGCCCGGGCCGCTGTCTCAGCACCCGCCGGTGCCCCCAGCCGCCGCCGGGCCGCTCGCCGGACAGCCGCGAAAGAGCAGCTGGTCCCCCCGCAACGCGTGGGGCAACCTGTCCTACGCCGACCTCATCACCAAGGCCATCGAGAGCTCAGGGGAGAAGCGGCTCACGCTGTCGCAGATCTACGAGTGGATGGTCAAGAGCGTGCCCTACTTCAAGGATAAGGGTGACAGCAACAGCTCGGCGGGCTGGAAGGTGAGTGGCCTCGGGGCGCAAGGCTGGACAGGGAGGGGGGGCGCGGGGACCCCTGCCTCCACCCGAGGTCGTGGTGGGGCACATGAGGGGGCGACTGTGGAAGTTTGCTTGCCCTGAAAGTGCAGGGCATGCGGGCGGCGCGTGCAGAGAGAGCGCGAGAAGTGGCAGACGTGAGTGGTGGGCTTGCCCGGGACCTGTCGGGGGACAGGAATAAGTGTGTGTGAGCGCGCTCAAGTGAGAGTTCGAGCGGGACGGGGAAGGGGGCTCACTTGGGAATTGGTGAAAAAAGTACGGCAAGAAGTGGACATCAGAGAAGGCAGAAAAGTTCGCCAGTGAGGGGAGGAAGGGGTTTACTGGGGTCTGCTCCCCCACGACTGGAGGGGACTCGTGCCACTGCTCCTTTTCCTCCAGGACCTTGGGGGTGAGGGCGGCTCCTCTCGGTCTCCTGCGGTGCGCGCGTCCCACCAGCTTTGGACTGCGCAGCAGAGCAGTTTCCGCCGCGCTGGGCGGAGGAGGGCGCGGCGGGCCTCTTCTGGGCCCCGCCGACCGAGCACCGAGCTGTAGGTGGAGGGGACAGACAGGTCGCCAGCCGGACCCTGAGGGCAGGCAGCGCAGTTTTTGGAGGCCGGTGTGCATTTTGCTTTGTTTTGATTTTATCCGAAGTGGCCTCGAGTGCAGGGGGCCGGGCGACCCTAGCCGGAGGTAGTGCGACCGACACGTGCGAAGAGGCGGCCACCGCTTGCGGAGCGCGGGTGCTGGGCCGCGCGGGGCGAGCTAAAGTTCAAGTGTGACCCTCGGCGGAGGCGGGGGCGGGAGCAGGAGCTGCGACGGCGAGGGAGGGGCCGCAGGCGTAGGAAGAGAGCGCCTTTAAAGGGCCAGCGCGCCGGGGCGGTGCGCAGCTCCCGGCCCCGCCGCGGGGCTGCGAGGCCAGCGCTTCTCTGCGCAGGGAAATGCCCCCAAACTTGGCCTCGCCCATGGTCCGAGGCCTTTAATTAGGCATGGAGAAGCTGCTCTGGGTGACGAGAGTTGGAGATGTGTGTTCCTTCTTTCTCGCTTTGCCACCTCATTGTTACCGAGCGTGGAAGTACAGACGAGGCAGGGGTCTTTGTGACAAGTGTTTCGGGGGAGTGGGAGTGGAGGTGCGCATGAAAGGAACGTGTGGGGACGTCCTGCTTCAATAGAGGACTGTAGATGAGGCGCCTCTGGTCCTTTTTTGGTTTTCAGAGAGAGGAGACTCAGAGGGACTCAGGGCCGGGACAGGTACTTCCCTACTTGGCCGGTCGAAAAGACCCGGGGGCTCTCAGGACAGGCTGTGGGCAGGCTTACCGGGGGTCCGTTCGCCGTGTGGCCTTCTGAAGCTGACGGTTTCTCACTGTCACAGGTGGAGGGATCCATACGAAAGTTAAGTTGAGAACTTCTTCCTCATCCCTTATCCTGACTGTATAGCATAATAAAGATTGATCTTTGCTGCGCCGTTGGTTACACCACGGTGGTTTTACATACGCTGTCATGTTTGTGGTTAATGTGTGTCAAAAAAGGTTAAGTTACTCATATCTTATTGAAGTTCCTGGAGAAGGAGCCAGGATTTTATTTTTTCCAACGCGTGTTTTAGAGTAAAAATACCATTTACAATCTCATTCCTAGGCATTACGTGCAGTTTTACTGTTTCAAAAAGCTTGGTATGTATTCTTTTAAGTCACAAAATCCAGATCCAGTTTTCTTAACATTTGAGTTTAAGTGCTTGACTTGCTCATCTGTCAACCCTGCTTGAGCTATTTATTATAAAGTATTTGCCATTAAAATTTTTTTTTCTTTTTTTTGGACATTGAAAGTACCGTGTGTACTTACACCATCTTTTATGTCCTTGGAAATGGATACAATCTACTTCAGTTTGCTGGAGTGCTTTTCTTCAAAGATGGAGAAGGGCAGTGTTTGGGGATTATATTTAGTTTTGCCTCTCATAAGGCCTTAAATCAGAGTATTCTTCTTAAACTAGGAGTATAACCTAGACTTTTAAGATTAAGTGCTTTAAAAAAAAAAAGATATTAATGGCAAATTAAACCCCCAAACTTTTTTTATTAGGTTCTTTCTTGTTATAATTTTTTTTTACCTAAATGGAATTAAAATTTTTTCTTTAAAAATATACTTATTGTAGCTAGAAGATCCATTAAGTGATGGTAAGAATTGTTACTATCTGTTCAGAATTGGAGGCCCAGTGACAGCTCCCAGTGGAAACCAAGTGGGGCTTTGGGAGGGAGCAGACTGCTGTTCTCAAGTGAGTAAATGTTTCAGGTGTAATGAGAGTCCGTTGGTGCAAGTCAGATTACAGCAAGTGCATTTTCACTTTGAGTAAAAGGATATTTTAAGAAGAAAAGAAACAACCTTAAGTGTTCTAACTCATAACTAGTCTTCTGGTTAGAGTTTTCATAAAAATGAGTTACTTGTTAAAACCTAGTTTCTCAGATTTGAGAGACTCATCTGTTTTTAAAGATTCATAAAAGGGACACATTTTACTATGATTTTTAGCTTAAAAAAGAAATCGAATTCTAAAATGCAAATCAACCCAAACCTAACTTTTAGAACTGAGGAGAGGCTGGTTTGGAACTAAATATTTCCTGTGATTTACTACTGGGAATTAGACTGAATCTTTAATTAAATACAGTTTCTTGTGCTTTAACTTCCTGGGGCCTGCCAGAGATTTTGAAAGTCATTTGCATAGGACAATAGTTGAAAAGCTGATAAAGAGTTCATCAACTGCTAGTTCCTTAGACACTAGTTTTATTTGTGGGATGTGCATTTTGTGTTTGTAGGGATGGTATGTTACATCTGTTTTACACTTGCTTTGTTATTGGCCATAACTGTCATAAGGTTACACTCAAAGTGGAAGCTAAGACTTTTGGAAAACCCGGGATCTTTTAAACCATGTACAGTATTTATAAATAGTGAAACTTCATTTCCATGACCTGTCCCCCTCCCCCGCCCTCCCACCCATAGAAAGCTTTCTAGAGCTTGGGAAGTAGTATTGTGAGCTCTGGTTCCACTTCCCCTCCCCCCTTTTAATGGCAGTTTTAGGTTGACTCTTGTTTTTTGTTTTGACATTATTTGGAACACCTGGGTTAAAAGAATGCTTCAACAATAAGACTTGATACTTAAAGAAAATTTTAAATTGTTTTATATATCTCAGATATTTGGTTTGGAATGACTTTTTTTAATTTGGCCTATGAACTGACAGTACTTTAAAAAATTTTTTTATTTTAAAATTCACATTTTGGAGGTGAGTGATTTAAATCCTACAGAGTCCTTGGCACAGGGATGACAGATGTTTTCTTGCCGCATACTCACATTTGACTTAAAGAATGGCCTCTTGGTGAGGCTAATTCCAGTTTGTTACTGAAATTACCTTTAAGAAAACCTTGTTTTACAAAATTTCCATGTATGTATTTGGGGAAGGGAGCATGAGGTAAGAGAATTAAAAATGAGTAGGGGAATTAATGCCGCAAAATTGATAAGCATATTTGCTGAAGACTGAAAAAGGTGTGTGGGACTAATGGGACAGTTCTTATGGCTGGTACTTTTTCTTCAGAAATTCCAAAATCTATGTCGGTGTCAAGTATGAATCCCTTCATTGGTGATGAGGGAGCAGGAGGCTGGCTGAGGACAAAGCAAAAGCTGGCACCTTGCACCCCCTCTCCACCCACTCCCCTGGGAAATGTGTGTGACATTCCTCAGGCACCCCTGACTGCCATAAATGAGAAACAAATCGTTAACTTGCAGAGATCACAATCCTGCAAGGCAGGAGTCTCCCTTGGTTTACAAATGTCCTTGAGATTTACAACAAAGAAGTTACCTTATCAATAGCACAATTTCCAGAGGCAAATAACTCAGTTCCTCAAGCCCTAAATAAAGTTAAATTTCTTCTAAACCCAAATCTCACTAACAAGGACACTTGATAGGAGAAATGTGAAACCTTATCTCTAGATCTCAAGATAGTGTCGAATCATTCCCAAGCATATGGCCCACTGATACACATCTAAAGGGTCTCACAAGAAGATTTTTACTACTAGTAATAAATAACCTTTCTCCCAACAATAGCTAGCCCCTCAAGGTCCTGGAGACCTTGCTTCCAAAATTCCTTAGAGACTAACATCATCCCCTTTGTCCTCACCTACCTAACTCCTGTGTATATAACCAACCGCTCCTCACATCCCCGGGGCAGCTGCATCTCTGCCTGCCCACGGGTCCTGTCCCCGTGCTTTAATAAACCACCATTTTGCACCAAAGATGTCTCAAGAATTCTTTCTTGGTCATCGGCTCCGGACCTCAGCCCACCGAACCTCACCCAGGTTCTAGAACTTCATCATATGGCGCCCAACGTGGGGCTGTGAGTCTTTACATTTGGACTCTGAGCTTCGGTGCAAAATTGGTGAGTACTTTCTCTCTCCTTTTCCTTTAGTCTCATTTCAGGGGCTTTTCAAGGAGTATGGTCTTATTGGAACACTTGCATGTCAGTTGCTCAGGCTGTAATCCTCTAGCCCGTGGCTGCTCTACGGGGAGGAGAGCGTCTGCCTTTTGGCTGCAAGTTAGTACCCCGGCCGGAATGGCAATAAGACCCAGAAACTTGATGCCCTCTCTTTATTCCTGTTCTTATATAAAGTTGTCTCTTTTGGGCACGGGACAGCCACCTAAGTCACCAGGACGGCTGCCAATCTTAAGACTCCCGTGTGAGGTTTCCTCCTGATTGATCTAATGTGATCCCCTCCACATCCCTGGTCTAGCCACTTCTGGCCGAGAGACCTCCACTGGGAGCCGGCCGAAACCAGTACCTGATTGAATTAAAATGCAACCGGGGACCGTTTCCTTGGGAAGTTGGCTGTAAGGACCACATGTGTTGGAATGTCGCATAGACCATGATGGATTTCAGTCTTTACTGTTTCTTGTCAGTATCTTCTACAGACTACTTAAAGCTATGAAATTGGCTAATTTCCCCTTGCCAAACTTTTCTAGTATTTCCATGGGTTAAAATGGCAAAACAGTATGCAGTTTTCAGTACAGACAATGGCATGGCATGGCACAGTATTTTGGTTCATTCACCAGGCACCCATCAGCAGCCTAGGATGCGCTGGGGAAGAGGAGGGACGCCGGCAACCCTCCAGGGCCTTTAACGGCAGGAATGCCTTCCCGGGGAAGGCAGGATGGTGATCAATAGCGATATCTTGAGGGACGCCTCTGGTCGCTTTTGACACACGAGAACCTCTGACATATTCTGCGTGGGACGCCACCCAGGAGTCAGGGGGGATTTGGTAATGGACCTTCTTTACGTTTCTGGGAGCATGGCCTCAGTAGGCTTCTTCAGTTCCCAAGGACTCTACCTTGGGGTGCCTTTTAACCCACTGGAAATAATTTGGATTGCAAAACTTAGAAAAGGACTGAGCTCCTGTAACACTGCATGGCCTCAGTGGAAACTATCAGATCTCCTCTGCAGGAGGAGATGGACCTAGGATACCTTCATTGCTCATACCTAGGCCTTCATTGCTCTGCACCAGGACCCCAAACTAAGGGGCTTTTGCGGAATGTGTTTGCCCGAATGAGTCAGCTAGTAAACTTCCTCCTGACATATTGGATGATAATTACGTTAATAAGCCTCCTTCTAGTAAACCCAGGTTGCTGGGTCATCCCTAGCAAAGGGGACTCTGTTTTTCTCTATGTTTCTCCTAATAGATGTGGGGGCTTCTCCCTCACTCATTTCCCGTGTTAATGGCTATAACTGGAGCCAACTGGGGTTAGTCTTAACTCGAGACAGAGACCTTAAGGAATATTCCCAAGCAGCTGCCGAAACTCTCTTTGTTTCGGGGAAATTCCCTGTTTTCTCTGGCCTGACTTGGACTGCTTAACCCCTTCCCCCCGCTGGTGGGAAAACATGGTGTCTGCTCCGCTGTTGGGGCTGATGAGCTCTAAAACCGGGAATCCTTTCTCTGCCTCCTGGCAGCACTTTATTTCCTCTGTTTCCCCCTTCTCGTGTTTCTGCACCAATGTGCGTGCAGACTGCATGACTAGCCTCTAGATCATGCACCACGGCTCCTTCTCTCCTCACTGTCAAGGAGCAAGAAGATCATCCCCTGGACCTAACACTCCCCACTCCAGATCTCCCCACTCGTGTCTCAGGTAAACATTCAAAGTGGAGTGGGCCCAGGTGGAATGTAAATCAGTATTGGAACTAAGTTAAGTTTATTGGTTTAATTAAGATAGACATGTCTTTTAAGTTATCAGCAGTAAATGTGAAACTTCCGAAGTTTACTGAAGATCAAATGAGCTTGTGTTATTTGTTTAAATTTGTTAGCAAAAAATGACTAAACTGATGGTTAATCGTCTGTCTCAAAGTTTTAATGGGTAATTGCTGAAGTAGCTTTCAAAGTCTTTGGTAACCTGAAACTTTAAAGTTTTGGTTGGATGACAAATGGAATTAAATTATGGACATCTAGGTCTTAACCAAACAGGATAAAATGCTAAGTCATTAATTACTGGATGTAGGTTTGTGCTTTTGACTTCTTACTGCAAAGAAACTAAGAGTACTTAAATCTGTTGGTAACTGATTAAGGTGTTTTGAAGAGTACAAAATGCTAAGTGTAACTAAGACTGATGGAAAATAAGGGAAACAACTCTGTGGAAAAGTAGATGATATGTAAGAAAGATTTAAGGAATGGAAATGCATTTTATTAAAGGTAAAAGGTAAACTTGTCCTAAATAAGATGGTTGTTTGGAAGGAAATGACTTGGGACAAAACCTGAATGCAAAGGAAAGTTGTAGAAGGTTTGTGAAGGGAAATCTTCAGAAAAGGAATTTTAGCTATGGTCAGGACAGACTAAGATTGAAATGAATGTGTTTTATTAAAGGTACACATTGGTGTAAGACTGAAATTCTCTCTGTTCAAAAAGGATTAAGTTTTCTTAGATTAATTGATCTGCTGTTAAGAAAATGTAAATGGTTTTCTCTTTGCCTGCCCAGAAAACCCAGTTTCTATGTTTTGTCTATGTTTTGTCTTATCAGGTGTTTAACATCCCTAATTATATTTAGGCATGTGCTTTAAAACTTTGTAAGATTTTAGCAAATGTTGACAAGATTTAAGTTGTAAATCTCTTTAACTCAGGCTTTTCCTTAGTATGCTAAGTTACTCATGAAGTACTGCTAAACCAATGATAAACCTTGGGTCACCTTTGGGAAAATGCTATAACTATTCTGGAGATTCTATGCATTTCCTAAAGTTTTTAATGTTTTGAGAGATCATCACTTGATATTGTAATTATAGAAAGGTTATGTGTCACAGAAATAACCTGATTTCCTTGCCAGCTAAAGTGTAAACTCTCGTCTCATCAGCTCTAACCATATCCATTCTGAGTTTTTGTCATTTATAATTGTTTTAATTCTCTTGTAAAATGAGTTTTATCTTAAAGGAGATTCATATAAAGGACTTTCAGGACAAATATAGATACTTGATATACTTGAAAATCCTAAAACTGAAATGGGTAAGATTTTCTATAACTAAAGCTGCATTCACCAGATTTAGTAACATGGGACTAAATGAACTAAAAGATTATAGTGTTGTGTCTCTTAATGTTTTGTCTTGTTTTAGACATTGCTGGTTTTTTAATGTTTGCTCTTCCAGACTAAGGAAACTTTTTTCTTAAGTTATCTGTAACTTACAGAGCTGTGAAAGTACTCATTTGTAAAGGAATCAAAGCATTCAACTTTTCTCTCTATCTGAACCCTCTGAAACCAAAAGGTCTCAATAAGTAGTCATTTGCATAAGTTCAATAAGAATCTGTTCTCCTTGTAACAGGACAGCATTGGAAACTGGTTATTTTACCAAGGCTTTGACTGGAATGTCATATTTGAAAAGACTCAGATATGACCAGACAGCTTAAAGGAACTAAGGTTGACTTTGTGAAACCTGGAGCCGTAAAGCCCCTTGGAACTGTTGGCCTGATACCTTGCTTACAGAGTTCCCAGCAGCCTCACCAGGTGAGTAAAGAATGTCACTCCCTGGTAGGATACTTTGGGAAGCTCAGAAGAGGCATTTGCCCAAATCAACAGGTATTGCAGGCATGTGTGATGGTGCAGGCGTGTCGGATGGCAAGTACGTGGCTTGGCTTCTGGCCCGGAGAGGCTACTAAAAGTTCAACCTAGAGATTCCTTATAAGAAGTTCCAGCAAAGCAGATTCTAAAAGATCTATATGATCACACTCACTGTTCTTGCTGAGCTTATGTAAATAATAGGTCAAGTTTGTTAAAACTGGACTTGTTTTTCAAGTAAGTCAGTCCTGATTTGGCTATCCCTGGAGATGAGGGTTATTTTAGAGAGAAAAATTATGTTTTAATAACCCACCTTTATGGATGTTAAATTCTAGATCTAATTGTCCTTAAATGTTTGTTTACCTAAGCTAGACAATTTGAGGTAAACTTCAGAGAAGTTGCACATAGCTCATTTAGACTATCTTCTTGTTTTTTTATTCTGTGGAGATATTAGCAGAACCCCATGGCACATGATTAAACAACTAGAAAATGGGATTGATTCCCTAACAGTTGTATAACTTAACTATCACCTTGTGTGTGGCTGGAATAATGAAATTGCCTAAAAGCCATCATACCGCACTCCATAGGATTAACTATGGACTTGTGGAGATAATGGATGAACTCACTTTCTTTATGATTGGATTGGATGATGCATGGGGAACTCCCCTTATCTCTTGACAAGTTTTCTCCCACTTGCCAGTGATCCTTTGTAATTAGGATATTGTTAAGGCTGGACCACTCAAAGGGCTTCTTAATGGTTTCATCCCTTAGTCATATTTATTCTAGAAGCCACTTCTGTTGAGGTACAATTGCAAACAGTTATTTTAGCCAAGCATAGAACAACCCTCCTCATAAAAAGAGCCTCAAAGCTCACTATGGGACAGTCCCTGACTGTAATGACTTCACATCAGGTCCAGATTTGTCTTAGAAACCAAAGGCCACCAATGGATGATGGAGGCCGACTTATTAAATACTGGGCTATACTTACAGATATGCCAAAAATAATACTTAAAAGTTGTCAAATTTTAAACCTAGTTACCTGTATGCCTGAACCTGACCATTGTACTTCTCTATAGAGCCCAGATTTAAGATGCTCCTGTTAAAAATACAAATGACAGTTGGTTTACTGATGACAATACTTTTCATAGAAAGAATAAGAAAAGCTAGGTATGTCATAGTGCTCACTAGCACTTTGCAATTGCCAAAGCCTAAAAATCAACAACACTGACTCCAAATATGCCTTCCTGGTACTACATGCCCATGGAGCTATTTGGAAGGAAAGGGGATTGCTGTCAAGCCATAACTCCCCAATCAAATATGGGCCTAAGTTACAAAACCCTCCTTTTTGCTATACTAAGGATGGTATATATCAAATCTGGGATACGTATTTGTGGCTCACACCCACGATTGGACGGCTCAGTCAAAAGGCAGCTTTATGCTGGGAACAAAGAAATTATACATATGACACTTGGGCAAATAACACACGATATCTAGGATGGATATCATTAGAAATGTGTTCCCAAGTGATAGTACTCCAGGAGACTGACTGGTTTGCTACTGATTGGGCGAGGCGACCTGGCATTAGATGGTTAGCTCCAAACGGAACCCACTGGATATGTGGAACTAACCTGTGGCCCTGGCTTCCTCCAGGATGGATAGGTCGCTGTACTTTAGGATTTGCCTGGATTCATGGGCGCATTACTAAAACCATCACCACTCCCCAATTTAAAATCTCCCCAATTTAAAACAAAGATGGACGCGTTCTGTTTTTAAATGGTATGATCACTTGGCATCCATTTTTGTTCCATCTGTGGGACTAGAGGATGTCATGTACCATGTAGACGCCCTTAATAAATATACTACAAAGGCACTCAACGATTCACTACATAGCATCTCCCTACTTAATACTGAAGTCTCACAGATACGCAAGGCAGTCCTACAAAATAGGATGGCCTTAGATGTCCTGACAGCAGCACAGGGTGGCACTTGTGCAATTATCAAAACAGAATGTTGCGTATACATCCCAGACTACCACAAAAATGTCTCAGGACTAATAAAAGATATGAATGCCCAGATTAAGGCTCTACAAGATCCCTCTCTCTCTCTTGGTGATTGGTTAGCTTCCTGGTTTGAGGGAGGGCTATGGCCAACATTTAAAAATCTCCTTTTTGGGCTTCTCATTCTTATCGCCTTATTAATCTTAATGTGTTGCTTTGTTCAATGTTTCTCTACTTGGTGCCGAGACTCCATTACTGCAATAACTTCACGACGACAGATGATCCTTACCACACGCAAAGACACTTCTTCACTGTCAGCGCTGGATTCAGCTGCCTCCGCCTTTCGTAACTCCCTTCTACGTTCCTCCACCGATCAATATTGACCCGAGTAGGTAGGGACAGCTCTACGCCCCTATTCAGCAGGAAGAAGTTACAGAAGATGAGACCTTCCACCTTCAACTACCTTAAAGATTTAAGGGTCAAAATTGTTCAGGGGGGAATGATGAGGGAGCAGGAGGCTGGCTGAGGACAAAGCAAAAGCTGGCACCTTGCACCCCCTCTCCACCCACTCCCCTGGGAAATGTGTGTGACATTCCTCAGGCACCCCTGACTGCCATAAATGAGAAACAAATCGTTAACTTGCAGAGATCACAATCCTGCAAGGCAGGAGTCTCCCTTGGTTTACAAATGTCCTTGAGATTTACAACAAAGAAGTTACCTTATCAATAGCACAATTTCCAGAAGCAAATAACTCAGTTCCTCAAGCCCTAAATAAAGTTAAATTTCTTCTAAACCCAAATCTCACTAACAAGGACACTTGATAGGAGAAATGTGAAACCTTATCTCTAGATCTCAAGATAGTGTCGAATCATTCCCAAGCATATGGCCCACTGATATACATCTAAAGGGTCTCACAAGAAGATTTTTACTACTAGTAATAAATAACCTTTCTCCCAACGATAGCTAGCCCCTCAAGGTCCTGGAGACCTTGCTTCCAAAATTCCTTAGAGACTAACATCATCCCCTTTGTCCTCACCTACCTAACTCCTGTGTATATAACCAACCGCTCCTCACATCCCCGGGGCAGCTGCATCTCTGCCTGCCCACGGGTCCTGTCCCCGTGCTTTAATAAACCACCATTTTGCACCAAAGATGTCTCAAGAATTCTTTCTTGGTCATCGGCTCCGGACCTCAGCCCACCGAACCTCACCCAGGTTCTAGAACTTCATCATTGGTGATTATCAGAATTTTATTTTTATTTTTATTTTACCTATGTTTTTGTGGCTGGTCCTTGGGAGAGATGTGGCCAGAGTGGCAACTTCTATTTTTGTTTGTTGGTTTTTTTTCCCCCCAGGTTTTATTTTCTCAGAGTGGCAAATATTTGGATACTGGAAAGAAGACATTTTAAATTCTCATGTAAATTTTAAAAAAAGGTTAAAGTCCTTTGAGACCCTCTCCCCCCTGCCCCACAATTATTTAGAAGCTATTACATTGGCAATGGGCACAAATATGGCTAGATATCATATACTGCACGGAGAATCTTTTAAGGAGACATATAAAACGGGAGGTGGGAATAGAATACTCAGTGGTGAGTTAGAATCCCTGATAGGTTCAAAGTGTTTTGCCTGTTTTTGTGCATTTCCATCCGAGCTCCCTAAACTACTGTTCTGTATGATTTTCTAAGCAGCAGCTGTCTGTATTTGCCTGGAATTTCTTTGGAGAGCCTGAATTATTTGCATTTTTCTAGAACACTCTGCCCTTGGAAACTACCCAGTACCCTGGCATCATGGGAATTTAATCGGCTGTTTTTTTTTCCTCCCCCCTGCATGTGCCATAACTTTGGGGCTTCCTGGAATCCTTTTGGAGAAGCACTATAAACCCAGTGGTGATTGGAGAGAGCAAAGGAGTGTTTAGTTGTACAGAGCATTGGAACATTGAGTAGAGTGGATCTAGCCTTGCTCCTTCAACATTTGCCTTGGCCTTCATAATAACAACTTGTAGAGACTTGCCCTTGGCCCAGCCTCCAGGACCTCCCTTGGGTCAGATAACTACCTTTTCTTGGTGTGTACAAGATTCTGAAGTTAGTATGGGTTCCTTCTCAGTTGTCAAACAGAGGATTGGATGAACTTCAGAGTTTATATTTTGATGTCTAAGGGGTGAGGGCTTGTGTTCCAATGAATATGCTGTATATAAATGCACTAAAGTTTGGAAGAATTCACCCTTTTGGCTAAATTCCTGGTAAGGGCTAACAGAACTCATGTCAGTGGTGCAGAAATTCTTTGCAGAGAATTACTGCTTGTTATCTGTGGTCTTCTAAGGAACATATGAAATGTGAAAATGGATTTTTATATATTAGTGATTTCACATGGTTCAGGTTTTTAAAAAACCACCCTCCTCATGGCATCCCACTTTATTCCACTCAGTCTATGTATGGTTTATAAATTTGTGGGGTAAGCACTGCAGTTACTGAGACTTGGTTTGAATTATTCTTGCCACTTGGGAGGCTTTTTTGGGGGATGCTTTCCCTCCCCCCCTCTTTTTCTTTTTTATTCATCCTCGTATAGCTTTGACATAAGCTATTAAAAAGAGCCAACTAGTTTTGATATTATGCCAAATAAGATTAGAAAGCTAAATTTGCAGTCCCTTTCCAGTTTATTATGTAGTGAATTTTCACCTTAATGCATTACTTTAAATAAAGACAGAAATTCAACAAGTGTCCTCTATTTCAGGCTGTATTTATTACATAAAAAAAGTGAGGTGGAGCTGTGTGATGAGCTTCTGTAGCCCCCAGTTTTTGGTTTCTGATGATTGCTCAAGCTTGCCATCTTTATGGTCAGATGTCACTAAGGCTGACGGGCGCGTCCAAGTCTTCCCCTTTTGCAGTTTTCCGTTGACCACCCAGTCCATTCTGACTGGGCACTCAGCTGTATGGACAGTCTGGCTTCTCTTTCAGTTGGTTCACTTATTTATCATTTTTTTCTTCTATGCTCAAACCTAAAGATGCCTCAGGACAAGTTGCGGACTTTTTCTCTCTCTCTCTTTTTTTTCCCTAGATGATTTAACCCCTCTATTGTCCTGGTCTCCAGTTACTTAAAGGCCATAAGTGTCCCACTTTCACCTCAAATTGAACACATTTAAACCCAAGCATGCTGTATTTCCTCTTACTCTGAGATGAGGTTCCCATCTTGAGTTTCCTGATTTGGTTAGTGGTCTAGTTAGTTAACCATTTACCTAGTTTTCAGACTTGGATGTCCTCTTCAGCACACTCTTTTTCTTTCTGTTCAGTGCCTGGAGTTTCTCAGCTCTTCTTTCTCAGTCTGCTGAGACATTGACTTCCTGACCCCTACCTGTTCTAGGTTAGGTCTCTTCTTTAAGTTCCAAACCATCCTGTCCCCAGGACTTGGATCATCTTGTGCCTTTACTGGAGGTTTTGAAAATTTTGCTTAGTATGCAAAGCTCACACATCTGTTTGCCAACTTCCAGTCTTGGTTCCTGCCTGAAGGCATTTTTGCCTTCTCTTAGTGAATGCCTGATGATCTCTTAATTTCATGCTGCTTTGTATTATAACTTAACTTTAATGCCTGCAGTTATATTGTAAATATATGGTTGGGAAGAGTTTTTCTTGAATTATGGATCTTTTATATTTTAGCTTTCTGTGTGTTCACAATATGATAATGTTTATATTAGTATAACAATAAAGATCTGTGATGGTTTTATTTTCTGGAGATGGTTACAGTATCTTATTTTTTCTCCATTTGTTGAATGATTATTGGATTATTGGTGTAACGAAAGTTTACAGGATGTTGTATTAGATGTATCTGAATGATGGAAAAATGATTCAAACATGGATCCTGTAGGGAGATGAGGTATGACAAGTAAAAAACTGTATAATACACTGTAGAAAGGGTTATGTGCCTGCAAGAAAAATTGAGTTCTGTGTTAGCTATTGAGATGGACCTTGAAAATGGGATGTTAGTCTCCCAAGATTTCATTATAAAATTTTCAGATGTTAAGCAAAGTTGAAAGAATTCTACATTGAACACCTGTATACCTGCCATCTAGTTTCTACTACTAACATTTTATTGTACTTGCTTCACTGTGTATCTGTTTTTGGCACATCCATTTTTCTATCCATCATATTATTATGCTTTTAAAGATTCTATTTATTTATTAGAGCACAAGAAGAGGGAGAAGCAGGCTTGCCAGTGAGTGGGGAGCCCTATGTGGGGCTTAGTCCCAGGTCTCTGGGACCATGACCTGAGCTGAAGGCAGATACTTAGCTGACGGAGCCACCTGGGTGCCTCCCATCAGATTATTTTTTAAATTGATTTTCTAAATGATGGTTTGGCATTCATAAAAGCATGCAAATAGGAGCATCAGTTTTTCTGAGTGATACGTAAAACCTAGGAAGTTTGAAAAAGTATAGGTAGACTATTGTCAGATTGAAATTGGACTTGGTATATAGTATGAAAGTAATGTTACAGGGGTGCCTGGATGGCTCAGTCATTAAGTGTCTGCCTTTGCCTCAGGTTGTGATCCCAGGGTCCTGGGATCGAGCCCCACATCGGAGCCCTGCATTGGGCTCCCTGCTGAGCGGGAAGCCTGCTTCTCCCTCTCCTACTCTCCCTGCTTGTGTTCCCTCTCTCACCATGTCTTCTATCAAATAAATAAAATCTTAAAAAAAAATCCTCTTAAAAAAAGTTATAGATTAAATTTTTCTATGAAATTATATTTTTTAATAAAATAAGAAATTATGAAAATGTGGTCACAGTTTTAGTTCTTAAAATTCAATTTCTTTGGGGGCACCTGGGCGGCTCAGTCGTTAAGTGTCTGCTTCAGCTCGGGTCATGATTCCAGAGTCCTGGGATCAAGCCCTGCATCTGGCTCCCTACTAGAAGGAAGCGTGCTTCTCCCTCTCCCGCTCCCCCCGTTTTGTGTTCCTTCTCTTGTTGTGTCTATTTCTGTCAAATAAATAAATAAAAACTTTTAAAAAATCAAATTTCTTAGAGATGCTCATATAAATATAGAAACCCATGGATTGCAAATAAAGCCAAGGTACTACATTTGGTTTAAAAGTCATACATAGAATTTGGTAATGGAACACATTATATAATTAATTTAATATGAATAGGAGGCATGGGGCTCCTGGGTGGTACAGTTAGTTAAGTGTCTGACTCTTGTTTTTGTTTTTTGTTTTTTTTTTTAAAGATTTTATTTCTTTATTTCACAGAGAGAGACTGCGAGAGAGGGAACACAAGCAGGGGGTGAGGGCAAGGGAGAAGCAGATTGGTGGTGGAGCAGGGAGCTCAGCGCCAGGCTCGATCCCAGGATCCTGGATCACGACCTGAGACAAAGACAGATGCTTAACAACTGAGCCACCCAGGTGCCCCAAGTGTCTGACTCTTGAAACGGACTCTTGGTTTCAGCTGGGTTCATAATCTGAGGAGAGATCTTAGGCTCTCAGGATCGTGTCTGGCTCTGTGCTTAGGGCAGAGTCTGTTTGGGATTCTCTTCTTCTGTACCCCTTCCCTGTGCCCCCCCTAAAAAATTAAGAAAAGTATATGAATATAGACATTTACATAATATTTAGCTTTTTGTTTGGTCTGCTCTTTAAAACTAATATTTAGGGGCTGCCTGGCTGGCTCAGTATGGTTGGAGCATGTAATTCTTGATCTCATGGTGGTGAATTTGAGCAGTTTATTTAAAACAAAAACAAAAACTTAACCTTCATACTTTTGTGTCCTGGGAGAGTGATTTAAACAAGGAAAGCTCATTGTTGTTGGTTTTATCTTTTTAAAAATATTTTATTTACTTATTAGAGAGAGTGAGAGAGAGAGAACGCGAGCAGTGGCAAAGGCAGAGGGAGAAGCAGATTCCCAGGTCCTGGGATCATGACCGGAGCCAAAGGCAGATGCCCAGCTGATTGAGCCACTTAGGCACACCGCACCCCCCCACACACCCCTTTTTTAAAGATTTTACTCATCCATTTCAGAGAGAGCAAGAACGAGGAGGGGGGAAGGGGTAGAGAGAGAGAGAAGCATACACCCCCCCACCCCCCACCTTGTGCTGAGCAGGAAGCCCAACACAGGCCTCAGGCCTCACCCCACCCTGATCCCAGGACCCAGAGATAATCATCTGAGCTGAAGGCAGATGCCCAACAGACTGAGCCACCCAGGTGCCCCAGAATGCTCATTGTTAATACTTTTTTTTTTTTTTTTTTTTTAAATGAGAAATCCTAAAGCTGGAGTTAGCAATCTCAAAATATACTTAGGGCAATTGTGAGGCAAAGTTATATTGGCTTAAAAAGATGCTTTAAAATTTACATCAGTTCTAGTATTGCATTAGTGAAATATTAGAAATTCTTGATAGCTTTCTCATTTTAATATGTTTTTACCCGGGGCGCCTGGGTGGCTCAGTGGATTAAAGCTTTGCTTTTGGCTCAGGTAGTGATCCCAGGGTCCTGGGATCGAGCCCCGCATCTGGCTCTCTGCTCGGCAGGGAGCCTGCTTCCTCCTCTCTCTCTGCCTGCCTCTCTGCCTACTTGTGATCTCTGTCTGTCAAATAAATAAATAAAATCTTTAAAAAAAAAAAATATGTCCTTACCCACTGACCTTAGAGTAGGAATGAAGGTTATAATGAGATACTTCAGTGGATCCAAAGGGAGTTAAATTTTGATGTGCTAAACCTAAAAGTGATATCAGGCAGACAGACATGGAACTGAGTGCATCCCGAATCCTTGTGTGAGTGAGCTTGGCTAGCTCATGGAGAACTTAAAGATCTATGCAATATAAAATGTATTTGGGTATAGCAAAAGGCACAAATTCTCACCTATTAGAACTTATTAGCCATGTTAGAAATAACAAGTGGTGGGGAAATGTAGAAAGCTATTTTAGTATTATATACATACCTATAGTAGCAGACAGCATATCATTTAAAAGGTACCTTGCTTTGGGGAGAGAGGGACAGGGAATCAAAAACAAATAAGGAGCTCACTACTATGAGGTTTTATTAAATGTGTAAGTTACATTCCATGTGGACAAAATAGCTTTCATAGTACACCAGGATACACTTGTGAGATCAAGTGAGGTTCAGAATTGTTGCTCATCTTTGTTCTTTTCATTCTGTAAGTAGAGAGAGATGTAAAACATCTTCATCCTTTAACTTGTGTCTTGTCTTAGTTGTGATCTTGAAGGACAGCGGTGTGGGGTCTTAGCTCCTAGGAGGAGAGGCAGAGTCAATTTGTAGATCTGTGGGAGGGCAGGTCATTTTTTTCCAAGGTAGCTTGTCCCTACTGACACTAAGTCACAGGAGTTCTTGAATTCTTAGGGATGGTGGATGGCACATCTCTCCAGAAGAGAATTCCAGCCACTTCTAAAGCCTGTGGTTCATTGGTGTGCACTGTAGTGCCTGTGACCTGGGATGTGTGCTCTTATCTCCTACAACCCATGCTCCTTGTACACTCTCCTGTTGGCTGCATATGTGGGAGTCCCCAGGCTGCCACCTTTGTGAGTGTGGCTGGTTCCCACATCTCTGTGTGGATTTTTGAGACCTGAAAACAGAATCTTTTCCAGCCTTGACTACCTTCTCCCCCTAGATGATACTGGTTTTAATTACAGTGTGTCACTTTGTGTGGCTTAAGTTAGGAACTGATCCTGATGCTAAATCCTGTGACCTTAGTGGCTGTGGAGATGCTGCTCATCTCCTCTGATTAAAGGAGAGCTGTTACTCGAAAGAGGGTGGGAAGAAGGGGTGGCCTGTTTTCTTTTGTTGGATTAAACACATTTCTTGGATAAACAGATTTTTCTCAATTGCCATTCCTCATGAATCTGGAAAATGGGTCATGGTTTCCTGAATCTCTTCTTTTATTGTACCAGGGATCTGATAAACATCAGAGTTGAGAAAAAATGTTTTTCTCCTGATAATGGGGATCCTGAAGTTGTTACAGAACTGTGTGTGCACTGCTGGTGAGAGGCCTCCAATTACTGGTATGCTGAGTTAACAGTCTGAAAGTAGCTAAAGGAACCTGACTTCAGGAAGGGGAGGGGACCTCAGTGGTTGCATTTTATAACTGCAGGAGAAAAGTCTCATAGAGCGAAGAGCAGGATTAACCCTCTCAGTCTTACTTGGACTCTAGCTAAGAGAGAGGCCTAATGAAGGAAGGAGGAAGAGGAGAACCAGCTTGGATTCTGTGGGCAGATAAAGATCTTTTCATTTCAGTATCTCCCAAATGGTTATCTGAGGCCGGGAGGCACTTAACCTTTTAGCTTTGCTTCCTCTGTTCCTCCCTGTGCACCACCCTCCTCCCCACAACAGTTTTGCTTTTTTTTTTTTTTTTTTTTTTTTTTTTTGTGGTCTCTGTGCCCACCATGGATGGGGTTTGGGCTCACAAACCCTAGTTCAAGAGTCGCATCCTCTACTGACTGAGCCACCCAGGCACCTCCAGTTTTCCTTTTTTAATCTAAAAAATTAGTGCTTTTCTCTACCATTTTCATGCTGCAGAAAGCCTGCCATGAAGGTGTCGTGAGAAAGGACACATCATGTTGTCTAGGTGAGAAATCCCTGCATACAGAATGGGAGGGTCTTTATCTTTTTGTTGGCTGGGAGGGTGAATGAAGAGGGCTCACCCGATTTCAAATCCAGTTTGGATAGAGAAATTATAATGAATTGCATAATTCCTAGGGTTGTAAATATTGTGTCCTTCAAAGCTTGAAAACAAAATAACCACATATGTATTTGGGAATGGTCTATACAAGTAAATATCAAATACCTTAGACAGTTTGGTTGCTTGGAAGCAAGGTCAAAGCATGTGGTTTAGCTAGAGGCTCTTATTTTGGCAGATTCTTGAGGTAGTGATAAGTCAAAATGTGGATTTTATTGTACTATTTTGACATGAAAGGAATTTTTTTTCCTGTTGTTCTCATATAACCTTAAATGTAGGGTTGTATCAGGATAAATCAGTCACTCTAATTTTGTTTCAGAGATGATGTAGTTTCTGGAATTTGTGACTTGTAATTTGCAGAATCATCAATTTGTCACACCAGTGAAGTTTCAATGTCAGGTTCAGCCCACCATACTGTGATTTGAATGTAGGAGAAACCCACCTACCTTAAGGCAAGTGTTACATCACCTGTCTGCATCTGGGACCTCTCTGTCTCTCAGTCTGAGGGGCCAGCTCTGAAGTGGGGGGAGGGGAACTTGCCAAACTTGTAAATATCACCTAAGGTTGTTGTGTACTGGGTACCAAGCTGGTTGCATCTCTCTAAATTTGAATGTAAACCTTTTCTCTCTGGATGGGTAGATATGCATGCCATCTTGAAATTTACATGCAGTGAATGTGAAGGCTTCCTGTGGACCATCCTGCTGACTTTTATGTAATCTGTGGGGCTGAATTGGTTTCTCCTTTCTTTTTAGTGTCCCATTATAACATTTGCATATACTGAATGTGAAAGATTCCTACACCTCTGTTACTGGTATGTCTTAAATGGTTTCTTAAACCTCTTAGAATTCATAAAATAGAATTGATTATATAGCGCCTAGATTTATGTCTATTATATATATTTGTATTAACAGGCAAATTTGTATATTTGGCGGGGAGGGGGGGATGGTATGTATATAACACTGATTTCAAACACAGTATTTGATGGCTCTACATTTTAGAAGAGATCACCAAATGGTTTTTATTGCTATTTTCTCTTCTGAAGTATTGGGGAAAGTTAAAAAATAAATACTAAGGAAAGGTGTTAGGGTCAAAAATTCCTGTAATTAGGTGTGTTTAGATGTGATTTACATCATCTTTTTTGGTTCTGTAATTGGTACTTCCCCAACTGTGATCACAGTGCTTTGTAGTAGCACTGTAATACTATATCCTAGTATTCCTGGATATTTCTTTAAGGTGCTTTGTATTTCTTGAAATGCCATTTGATATCTTTGAATAGTTATATAGAGGACGTTCTAAAAACAAACAAACAAACCCCCCACAAAACCCCCAGAACACAAGAAAGCAGATTTAGAATTACCAAAATAGAAATTTAGAATCATGGTTGCCACAGCTTTCTTAATTTCCCTGCTTACACTTTGGTGCTTAGATGGGTCCTGTGTATTTGGGGGCTAGTCCCCACACTGTCTGTTTCCACTTTTTCAGAGACAGACCTTCTGTATGATCCTTTTAGCCTGTGGTGTCTAACTCAGAAGTAAATATTCTGGAGTTATCTTTCCAGGTTAGTTGGGTTTCGAGCCATTTAATAAGTAGTTTGAATATTGAAGTTTGTGTCATTGCATTCCTTAGTGTGATTGCTTTATTTTTGCTTTATTTTGAGCTAAAGGTAGAGGATGTGGGAGAGAGATACAGGATAAAATGGAGAGAATATTATATCGATACATATGTAGCTCACATTTACTTGTTCATTCTGCTCAGCAAACTAAGGGAGGGTGCATGTTTGCAAGTCAGTTTCAGAATTCATTACCATTGGATTGCATGGCTTATAAATTATATTTCTAGGAAATATAAAATTATATTAAAAAAACTAAAATAATGGCTGTTGTGCCTTGTGATTCTGTTGAACAATGTAAATGATCTTGGGTTATATCATTTGCTGAATGCATTCGTAGAAAGACCCTACTTAATTTTTTTTGCGATGAAATTATGGAGACATTTTAATCAAAGACAAGCTGTTGATGGCTATGGTTCTTAGACTAACCATGACTTCCGCCTGTGTTTGTATAAAAGGAAAGAAGAGAAAAAAGGAAAACACATGCAGTCACGGAAGTCAAGAGCTGAGGTCATTCTCCTTCGATTGACAGCTCAGGGCCTCCAGTTAAGCTCTTTCACACTTCCCACCCCCATTTGTGTTTCAAATAACTTTTAAAGAAGACTGGGAGAAAGAAGTAAAGATGTCAGAGGCATAAAGTGAGAACTTTAAACATCTCAGATTCTAAGGTACTGCATCAGAGGGGTTTCTTTCCTGATAAAATTCTTTTTGTGATCCTTAACTGTGAATATTACATCTGGGATTTGAAATGGAGAGCCCTCCTTTAGTTACATGCCCTATTAAGCTGAGACTGTTTCAGGGACTCACCTAAATAAAAAAAGACATTGAATTTTATTAAGCAAACTTTGGAGTCTTGTACTTGCCTTTTTTTTTTTTTTTAAGATTTTATTTATTTATTTGACAGACAGATCACAAGTAGGCAGAGAGGCAGGCAGAGAGAGAGAGAGAGGGAAGCAGGCTCCCTGCTGAGCAGAGAGCGCACTGCGGGGCTCGATCCCGGTACCCTGGGATCATGACCTGAGCCGAAGGCAGCGGTTTAACCCACTGAGCCACCCAGGCGTCCCCTTGTCCTTGCCTTTTGCACAAAGCGCATCTCTCCTGGTGAGGTCGGCCTGCTCCCTCAGGCTACTTTGTTACTCTGGCTTGAAACAAGTGAGCAGTGGCTTTCCTGCAGACCTTGGCAGGGCTCGTCCGTCAGGGGTGCACTGATAAGAGCTTAATGACTAGTTAGACTGTATTTATTTTGCAGATGAACTTGGATGTCACCAGGACAGCACACGCGTGTAGGCTTAAAAACTTCTGAATTTAATGCCTCTTCCATCTTTCATCAGGTTATAGCTTTTGAATTTATAGTTATTCGTTCTAGCTATAAATACATTAATAGTATTTTTCTTTGGCCACATATGGGGTATGACCTTTGACATCCTGCTTGGCTGTGCCTGGGAATTTAACATCCTTCAGTTTAGATGGAATTCCCTTGCTTTGTTTCCTGTGATAGTGTGGGGAATACACATTTTGGCTCTTTCAACCAGTGGTGGAGGAAGACAGGAAAAAAATAAAAATTGAACCACACAGAGAGGGTCTTAATTATTTCTGCTGGGTGTGGTTCAAAAACAAACGTGCTCTTTATAGGAGTCTGAGCCTACAAAATTATTTAGTGCAGAATATTAGGAAAATATTATAATGATATTTAGTTGTTTTTTTTTTTTAATCTGGGTTTAATTTTTTGACTAGTTAGATATTTTAGGGTCTTTGAACTCTTGTATTTATAGTAGATAGAAAGTGTCTTGGGGCACCTGGGTGGCTCAGTGGGTTAAAGCCTCTGCCTTGGGCTCAGGTCATGATCCCAGGGTCCTGGGATGGAGCCCCCGCATAGGGCTCTCTGCTCAGCAGGGAGCCTGCTTCCTTTCCTCTCTCTCTGCCTGCCTCTCTGCCTACTTGTGATCTCTATCAAATAAATAAATAAAATCTTAAAAGAAAGAAAGAAAGAAAGAAAATGTCTTTTTGTGATGCTTTTATGTCTCAAGTATGCTATCAATAGCAGAGAAAGCTACAAAAGGGTACATATCACTTCTCTCCCCTGAGCAGGAGAGTGTTTTGCTGTTACTAAGTTTACAAGTGTGATTGTTTTCCTGAACCACTGTTAGAACCTCCATCAAAAATTATCCCTTCCGAATTGTCATAAAATTCAGTTCCTAAAATTTGATGAGGTAGAGAGAAATGCTGAAGCCAGACTTTCGCAGTATTCCCTTTTTAGAAGTCACAAAATTCCACTTTTGCCTTAAGTACTTTAAACAGAAAATCATGACACCCTGTTTATGACACCCTCCCTGACTACTCCCCCCTCCCCCGCATTAAAAGGCTTACTTTTTGTTCATTAATTTTCTCATTGCCCATCTAAAGCTGATACCTGGGGTAGATTAGCTAAAAATGTGGGATGTAGGGCATCTATCTGATCTGGTCCCAGTTATTCACTAAATGAAGAATGCCACATAGTCTTCTGAGCTTCTGAGGGTACAGATCTAAATGGTTTATATTAAAAGGGTCTTTTTGATCATCTCCTACTTCTCCCCTCCTTACGTTTTCATTTCCTCTTTGCGTTCTTTCTTATTTTCAGCCCCCTAATTTATTTAATTTGAATAAATTTCTCCAACCTATTAATGTAAATCAGGTGAAACGTTTCTTCCAGGGTTATTGCTGGTTACTGGTACGTTTTTACTTCATTAAAACAACCCTACTGCCATGGGAAATGGTCACTAAATTACTAATAGATCTAATCCCATTCAAAAGTATTTATAAGTAGAATATTTAATGTCTGCCAAATTGTTCCAATTTTAGTATATGTGCTGCCGAAGCGAGCACAATGTCTGCCAAATTGTATAGGAGTTAGGTTAAAGTGTTTGGATTCTCATTTATTTCCTAGTTCTTGAATTTTGGCTTGGGCTTTCAAGTTCCTTAAACTTTGTGTAATGAAGGTATGAAGAATCATGGAGATTATTTTTAATTTTTTTATTTTGAAGTAATCTCTATACCTAACGTGGGGTTCAGAGTCCCAACCCTGAGATTAAGAGTTGCATGCTCTGCTGATGGAGCCAGCCAGGTGCCCCTGAAGTTTCATTTCGAACAAATTTTAGAACTACCCATCTGAAACAGAAGCCTCTCTTCGGCCTTTTGCGGATTTTGAGAATCTGTTACTTCCCACACTGCTATAAGCCTAGGTTTTTGCCTATAATTCCCCACTCCCCTGCCCCTGGTTTGCTTCTGGTTCTGGATTTGGGAGCCACCTTGAATTAGCTTAATTTATTTTCCCTTCTGGAACAGGAAGCCAGTTCCTATAATTACTGTTTTCCCAGCTAACCAGTCCTAACTCTTTAATAAGCCTTTCAGAAGACTTAGATTTCTATGCGTTGACAAAACACAGAATCCCAAACCTAGTCTTCTGTTGTGGGTGGGGAATGACCAGTGAAGTACACAGAGGGGTTGCTGGTGCCCTTGTCTGGGGACACCATGCTTCTGGGAGGGTGGCTTGAGCCTGTGCTAGTTTTTGGATGCTGTCACCATTTGACATAGAAGAACTGTAGTAGACTGTAGGGGCGTAGGGGCCTGTGCTTCTAACCTGTGTTCAGAGGATGGTAGTACTGTGCCTCATCAGAGCAAGTTCCACATTAAGCAAGGCCCATAAAGAGGAGAGTAACTGAGAGGGGTAAGCTAAATGGAAACAACTCAATGTATTGTAGTCTTTAAGCTAAAAAATCTGTAAGTATGTGTTTACCTGTTTTGAAAGATACATATATTTTTTAAAGAGGTTTTTTTTTTTTTAAGATTTTAATTTATTTATTTGACAGAGACACAGTGAGGCAGGGAACACAAGCAGGGGGACTGGGAGAGGGAGAAGCGGGCTTCCTGTGGAGTAGGGAGCCTGATGTGGGGCTCTATCCCAGGACCCCAGGATCATGACCTGAGCCAAAGGCAGACACTTAATGACTGAGCCGCCCAGGTGCCTCCCCTTTTAAATATTTTTATTTTATGTATTTGATAGAGAAGAAGTACAAGCAGGGAGAAGGGAGTAGCAGGGAGAGGGAGAAGCAGGCTCTTGCTGAGCAGAGAGCCTGATGAGCAGAGAGCCCGACGTGCGGCTCTATCCCAGGAGTGACCGGAGCTAAAGGCAGATGCTTAACCAACTGAGCCACCCAGGTGCCCTAAAAGATAGTTTTACTAAAATTCAGTTTGTACTGGTAAATAGTCAGGGAAGGGAAGGAAACAGCTTTTCCGGCATCAGATAGTCTGGTTGTATACATGCCAATTTCCACTGAATCTGCACTATCAAATCCATCCCATTATGTGATGTGTAGTTAACCTATATTTGACTTTTGGGAAGAGAGAACCAACCAAGGTGCAAGATAAGTAAATACAGCCGTATCAGTGTTAATTCTGGGTACATTTTTTTTTTTTTAAAGATCCTAAAGTAACCTCTGTCCCCATTGTAGGGCTTGAACTCACAACCCCAAAAGAGTCACATGCTCTTCTGATGGAGCCAGCCAGGTGCCCCTTTAGGTGCATACTGTTACTACGTGTCCTCATAGAGTTAAAAGTGTATCTTCATTTCGTTCAGTGGTGACTCCTAAACTCTGGAGCCATAACCTGGTTTAGCAGACTTTGCACCTTCCTGTCCCATCTGTGTTTAACCCAGAAATTATTAATTTGGAGATGGGTGGTGTTGGCTGACTTCACATTCTGATATGTCTCTGTGTTAGCATAGTCTATACATTAGTAAAAGGAGTTAAAAATCGCAGGGTTGTATGGTTTTTGTGCTTTAATGAGTATGAGCGAGAATGCTGTCCCTGTTTTGCTTTAATACTTGGCATGGACATTTTTGTCTGTTGATGACAGAGATTTGACCCGTGTCAAACCAGGCAGGCTTTATGGAGTTGGCATCTCCAGTGCTAAGGGCTCCAAGCTCCTGTAAACTGCTTGGGAAGTGCCTGAGCCAGCGCTGCATGTGTGACCTCTTACATGCCTTGGGATGACCCATGTACAGATACTGTGCCATGAATATTTCTTCAGCTGCATTGGATTGGGTGTTCATTTTGTCTCTGTCTTCATCATCATCTCCCTACCCCTCCTAATATTTCCCTTTCTGTTAGAAGCGGTGAAGTTCCCACGTTCCTCTGTTAGTTGATGTGGAAATTTTGCCTACTTGGCTTCATTTGAGGTGAGCTGAGGTAGGAGAGGAATACTGGTCTTAATCAGAGATTGTTGGGGATGTGTGTTTTAATTTCCTTCTGTCTCCATTTTGCCACCTGTGATTTTAGAGAGTCTAATTGGCTGCCAGTGCCAGCTCCTGCAAAACATGCTTGGAGGTCTTTAGTCAGATCAGTTTTCTTACACCTCTGGAAGGATGTCCTTAGATTACCAAGGTGTTCCCGAACTGATGTTGGGACCATTGCAGAGCCATCAGAATTCCTAACATTTGCGTTTTATCAAATGACCTCAAGAGCCTCACCCAGATCTATAATATTGTGGTAAATATTAGGAGTCCTGGATTCTGTTTTCAGATTGGTAACCAGATAATTTATATTTAGATAAATCACATCACTGCTGTACTAGTTTCTTGATCTGTAAAATGGGGTTAACGATACCATGGGGAAGAACTTGATAGGGCAAATGGAAGTGTTTAGAGCAGGAGCTGTATAATTACGCTATACTATACACTTCAGCATTAGTCAAAACAGTTGGACTTAAAATTCAGAGTAGCTGGGAGTTTGGGGCTTTCATTTTTCTGTTTATGGGTTTCTGGATTATACGGAATATTCTTGTTTATTTATTAAATAGATTTTATTATTTATTCATGAGAGACAGAGATAGGCAGAGGCAGAGGGAGAAGCAGTCTCCCTGCAGAGCAGGGAGCCCAATGTGGGACTTGATCCCAGGACCCTTGGATCGAGATGTGAGCCCTAAGGCAGATGCCCAACCAACTGAGCCACCCAGGTGCCCTGGGATATTTATATTCATTTATTTATATTTATTTATATTTATTTATTTATATATATATTTTTAAAAAATTGTTTATTTGACAGAGAGAGCATGTATAAGCAGGGGGAATTGCAGGGCAGAGGGAGAAGCAGGCTCTCCCCCTGACCTCCACTGACTGAGCCATCTGGGTCCCTTGTATGGAATATTTTCAGGTAAAAAGCACAGATCAGAACCAAAGAAAGCCAAAATACTTAGTTATCTTTCCTAATAATACAGCACCGAGTATGATAGGGACATTCTGGAAGACTTGTTTTGTATTTTGGAAGAGCTTCTGATGGCATGGGAAAATACCTAGCAACATGAAAAAGCAGAATATAAAATTGTATATGAATTGATCTGACTGTATGAAATATCTTTCAATGTCCAGTTGTGTCAAAAATCTGAAGGAAGTAATACTCAGATGTTAATGATGGGAAGTATTTGGATTGTATAAATATGGGTAATTTATTTTTCCTTTATATTTTGACTGCCTTTTCACATTTTAAGCACCAAACACATTAGAAGCGTGTAAGGTTTTTGGAATGAAAATTAAGTTTATGGTTTTCCATTCCTCTTTGAGAGAGAATATTGGATTCAGGCAAGTGTTGATTAGTTTTACTGTTAAAGGAAGGAGAAGAGGATGGGGATTAGACTGCATATTTATTATTCAATTGCATAAGCATACCAGGTAGATATTGTTACTATCCCTATTTTTAATTATTTTTCCTTTTGTTTTTACTATTTTTTTAAGTTTTTATTTGTTCGTTTAAGCAATTTCTGCACCCAACATGGGGCTTGTACTCATGATCCCAAGATCAAGAGTCTCATGCTTCTCTGACTGAGCCAGCCAGGTGCCCTCTATCCCCATTTTTTAGATGAGGAAACTGAGGCACAAAATTAATTGCCCAATGTTACATAGTAAGTAATGGAACCAAGCAAGATGTCAGTGGTTTTTTATTATAAAACTCAGGCTCTTAACCACTTCACTGTGCTACATCAGAGAGAATGATTATTTTTGGACTCTTGGAGAACAAGAGTTCTCTCTGCCTGCCTCTCTGCCTACTTGTGATCTCTCTATCAAATAAATAAATTAAAATCTTTAAAAAAAACACAAAAAACAGAACTAGAACTTAAATTTAAAATTGGAAATATGAGGGTAAAATAATATTAATGGATAATAATAAGTTAATTAACAGAATCTAAACTGTTAATGCAGAAACTGACAATCCCAAGACAAATTTTTGTTGACTCATCTAGCTGGTTAACTTTTTAATTTAATTTTTAATTTTTTATTTTTTTAATTTAATTTATTTTATTGGCAGAGAGAGACACAGTGAGAGGGGGAGAAGCAGGCTCCCTGCAGAGCAGGGATCCTGATGCTGGGCTTGATCCCAGGACCCTGGGATCATGACCTGAGCTGAAGGTAGCCGCTTAAAGACTGAGCCACCCAGATGCCCCAAGCTGGTTAACTCTTGAGGATGACAAAGTACTTTGATGTAAAGAACCTTTGGGTTAGTGGATTTTTTCCTCTTCTGAGCAGAGGAAAGAGTTTGTGGTGATGATTAATGAATGGTTGGGAAGAGATGACCAAGTGACCCAACATGGCTTACAGCGTGGCCAGAAGGAGTTGCCCGGTGTTTTCCTTTGTAGGTGAATGGGTGGACTTTACTCCTTTGTGCTGTGGACTCTGTCACTCCCTCCACATTCTGCTTAAAAGAAGGAAAGTAGTTCCTTTCACAGATGGACTTGGCTTGTTGATGCTCTGTGGTTGACAAAAAGAACAAGTACTGACCCATTTGGACAGAAAAGACTTTGTTCTTAGGGTGAGCTTAAGCTTCAGAATGGTTACTGAGTCCTCATTTGAGGGGCAAGGATGAGGTAAAATTCTCCCATTAAGCTGTTATCCAAACTTCGCTAAGTGCTAGTCAGTCTTCCTTAACATTTGGCAGTGTCTCCAATGCATGGATAGGAAACTGAGGCCAAGGGAGGCCTTGGGGCTTGCTCCAGACCACCCTCCTGGCATTGTAGGAGTTGTGGATTGCCAAGCTTTCTTACTAGATCATCAGTTGGCCTGTATAACTACTGGGATTTCCCTTGTTAGAGAAAGTCTTTCGGTTTTGCTTTGCAATATGCATGAAGAGAGTTGTGTGGTTCAGAGGCAGTGATAGCCTGGGCTTCCCAGGTAGGTACTGCTTGCCTTTGGATCTTGCTTCCAAATAATATTCATTCCCATATAACTTTTAAGAAATCATGTCAGCTTAACAGTGGTTCTTCTTTTCACTGCTTCTGTATGTTGTTTGTGTGAAGTGGTGGTATTTTAGATGTTCCTAAACAAGTAGTTCATAATAGATGGACAGGATTTGTGCTAATGTAGCATGAGATTATGTAGGTTATTAATATTTGTTTTTTTTTAAGATTTTATTTATTTATTTGACAGAGAGATCACAAGTAGGCAGAGTGGCAGGCAGAGGGAGTGGGGGGAAGCAGGCTCCCCACTGAGCAGAGAGCCAGATGCAGGGCTCGATCCCAGGACCCTGAGATCATGACCTGATCCAAAGGCAGAGGCTTAATCCACTGAGCCACCCAGGTGCTCCGTAATAATTGTTTTATTAAAAAAATTTCTTCTTTTTTTTAAAATATTTTATTTATTTATTTGACACAGAGCGAGATAACAGGTAGGCAGAGAGACAAGCAGAGAGAGAGAGGGAAGCAGGCTCCCCACTGAGCAGACCCTCTGAGCCACCCAGGCGCCCCAAAGTGATAGAATTTCTGTTTACCTATGTGAAAGGTCTCCTTGGGGCAGTAAGTAGTGTTTAGAACCTTGAGTATTGTCACCAAATTTATTCAAGGTTGTTAAACTTAGCAGAACTTATTCAAGTTAACATTAAGTATGGGTTTCTTCATCTCTGAAATGAGAATAATACTTCCTGGGATTGTTGTGAGGGCTGAGATTGGGGTTGCCACATAAGAAGGCAGAGGTTGCTGTCTCCCCTGTCCTCTATCCATTTTATCCACAGAGATTTTTTCAGATAGAAGGGAGAAAGGAAAAAATTCTAAGTATTTCTACATTCTTGTTGTATAAAAGACTAGGCTGGTAGTTCTCAACTGGGAAGGATTTTGCCCCCCAGGGCACATTTGGCAATTGGGGAAAGACTTTTGGTTGTGGAAATGGAGCAGGAGGGGGTCACTACTGGCTTATCTAGAGGCAAAAGGCCAGAGTTGTTGCTAAACATCAAAACATCCCTCAGTGCTCTGGACAGCCCCTCAACAAAGAATGATCTGGTCTCAAATGGCTAATACTGCTGAGATTGAGAAACCTTGCTCTGTGCAAAATTACCCTGTATATTTTCCCTACACTGAAATCCCTTTACTTGTTGATGATTAAGTGTCTGCAAAACTCAGAATGGCATGAATATAGAGTTTGCTTCAGTTCTTCTCCTCACCGTCCTAAGAGGTCAATAGATCATTCAGGACCCTTGCTGCCTTCTGAGACCTTGGATCCCCCAGGTGTGTGTTAGCAGAATGCTCATCCCAGGCCTGGTCCTCATGCTTCACAGAATGGGCATTGCTCCCACTGTGCTTCCTTCCTCCTCCCACACAACCTTTTTTACCACCTCCTTTATGAAGCTTTTTTTGATTTCCTCAGTGGAATTTCTTCCCTTGGATTCCTCATAACAGGTGTGCTTTCTCATGGAGATTCTCCTGGATTTGTGTCTTGCTTCCTGTGTCTCATTAGGCTCTGAGCTCTGTAGGGCAATACTCTTCCTTCTCTTTCCTGGTTCTGGAAACACCTGAGTTTAGTTCCTCACACATAATGGGCATGAAACAGACATTTAAAAAAACAGTTTATGTTTTTCTTGATGAGGATGTGAAACTGTTTTATTCTTTCAAGTTCTGTCTTCCTTCTATTACTTTACTGTTCCTCTGTAAGTTACATGATGATGATAATGATGATAATGATGAGAGTGATGATGTCATCAAAGGTTCTCATCTGGTTTCACATGTTTTTCTAGAGTAACCATTTAAAGTATCAGGTCCACTGTTGCTTTTGGACTAACCTAACCTAACCCAATCCATATGATTCTTATATGTAGAAAGGAAGAGAGTATTTCAGTCTTTTCTGCCACTGAACTGTGCTGGTAGAAAAAGAAATTTCAAGAATTTAAAAAAAAAAAGTACAGTTAAAGTAGGCAGACATATTGTTAAGGAAGTAGGTGGACTCTCGATAAATATGTGTATTGTAGCTTGGAAATAACTCTAAAGTGCTTTAAAATTTTAGTTTTACCTGTAATTGATTTATAGAGAAACAAAATGTTCTGAAATTCTGTATTATTGGTTATCTAAACCATAGATTTAAGTTATTCTCATAAAGTTACTAGTTGCTGAGAAGTTGGACTAGAGTGGCCAAGATCTTGGTTTCTGCTGGTCACACTGCTTGGCTCAACTTCTGCCTTTAGGACTTTGTTACTTGGGCAAGCCACCTCACTGTGCTGTAGCTTTCTCATCTGAAAAATGTGAATAGTAATTCTCCTCTAAGTTGTGAGAATTCAGTGAAATGTAGAATGTTCTAGTGAGGTGTTTGGTATGTAGGAAATGTTTTATAAATGGTAGCTATTATCATTACTTGAGCATAGAACAGTTTATAGAAGACAGAAAATAGGAAGGACATTGACATATTTTGAGTTGGGAAGACTCAGGTCAAGGGTGAGCTCGGCATGTGGAACTGCTGTGAGGATTTATACTAATGTTATTAGCCATTCCATACCTCCATTGCTGCAGGGCGAGCCATGTAAATAATTTCTGCCATTCTGTGGATTGTCTTTTCACTTCCTTGGTATTTTTATCTTTTTTTTTTTTTTTTGAAGTGTGGTAAACTACACGTAAAGTCACCATTGTAACCATGTTTTAAGTGTGTAGTCCGTGGCGTTCGGTAGTGTCGTATTGTTGAGCAGCCATCACCATCTTTCTCCAGTGTTCTTTTCATTTTGCAAAAGTGAAACTCTTTATCCATTAAACAGTAACTCCCCATACCCACCTACCGTCAGCCCCTGGCCACCAGCATTCTATTGTTTCTGAATTTGAATACGCTTATTTCACTTAACATAAGGTCCTCAAGTATATACTATAGCATGTAACAGACTGTCCTTTTTAAATGCCAAATAATATTCCATTGCATATACCACATTTCCATTCATCTGCCAATGGACACTTGGGTTGCTTCCATTTTTTGCTCCTGCTGCCATGAACATGGATGTAGAATATGTGGTGGTGTTCTTGGAAATAAAAAAGGTTTTTTTTGTTTGTTTGTTTGGTTGGTTGGTTGCTGTTGTTTTATTTATTTATTTGAGAAAGACACAGTGAGAGAGGAAACACAAGCCAGGGGGATGGAGAGGGAGAAGCCGGCTTCTTGCTGATCAGGAAGCACTGTGCGGGGCTTGATCCCAGGACCCTGTGATCACGACCAGAGCCGAAAGCAGACACTTAATGACTGAGCCACCCAGGCACCCTGGAAATAAGAAAGGTTTTAAGAGTTTTTGGTGGAGGCCAATTTATCTATATTTTTGTGGTGGTTGCTTATGCTTTTGGTGTTGTGTCTGAGAAACTCATTGCCTAATCCAAAGTCACAAAGATTTCTGCTTATATTTTCTTTTAAGAGTTCCATAGCGTTAGTTCTTACATTTAAGTCTTTGATACTTTTGAGTTAATTGCAGTATATAGTATGAGTTCCCGTTCATATTTTTATGGACTGTTGGTTCTGAATGTGTTCTCCAGTTGTTCGGTCTGCTTTGGTTATGTTGCAAGGTTGGAGCATAAACGCTTCTGGCGGAGGCCCTTCTTCACCACCTGCTACAGGACCCCGAGACCGCCCTCTCCTAGCCCCAGAGGATTGAGAAGTCTGGAGCAGAGACTTTGGCAGTTACTTAATTTTGCACCTTCTTTATGTTTCTTTGTTCAGCATAATGGCTTCATTCTTTTTCACTTACCTCCACAGCATACTTTATGTTAGGTAGAAGACTCCCCCTCCGTGTAAGCCTCTTTGGGACTCGAATTCCCACCTGTGTGGATGCACGTCCCTTTTCTCTTCTGACCGCACTCCAGCATAGTGGTGTGCCGAGAGGGATCTTAGTGTTGTACCTCAGGGCAGCTTCCCTCCCTCCCATTTAAGAAATTTAAAACAAATAAAATGACAGTGGTGTTGCCAAAGGATGTAGCCTTTACAGTACTTCAGTAGATTGTTTTAGGCCCTTTTCTTGTTTACCAAACCAGTCATTAGATGACAAGCCTCTCCTGGTTTTTCCAGTGTTGACAAGTAAGTTTTGCTCTTCAGTAGGAACAAAAATAGCCCAAGACTGTTTTTGAAGGATTCCCCCTGGCTTGTGTGTGTATAAACTACATGCAGATTTTCTATACAATCAGAGATTCTCAGGGTTTCAGTTCCCCTTACATAGTACTTGAATTCCTAGAACAAAGTGCCTAGCATTTTGGGAGGTCTGGGGTTCCTGGTTTTAGCTAATTATGTTTTAAAACCTCTTTCCTTGGGTGCCTGGGTGGCTCAGTCAGTTAAACATCTTCCTTCAGCCCAGGTCATGATCCCAAGGTTCTGCTCAGTTGGGAGTCTGATTCTCCCTCTGCCTGCCACTCCCCCTGCTTGTGCTCTCTCTCTTTCTCTCTGTCAAATAAATAAATAAAATCTTAAAAAACAAAAACAAGAACCCAAACACACAAAGCTAAAAGCCTTCCCTTATTTTTTGGAGGTAGAAAGGTGGAAGGTATTAGCCAGTTTTTAAGTGGTGAGCATTCTTCAGTAAGTTAAAAATACTAAATGTAACCTAAGTAAAGGTTCTTATTGCACCATATGTTGATGGGCTTGAGTTGCTGATCATGGGAAAATCTTGGTGACCACCAGTTCCTATCTGCCTTCTAGGTCCTCTGGTTTCAGAATGATGCACATTCATTTCATTGTCCTGAATCCTGTCATCTGTAGCTTCCTCTTGAGAACACAGTGCCCCCCGGGGAGCCATGTGGAGGCCAGCGCCCCATAGGGCAACTGGATCTGTGGTCTTTTCCCAGGCCCACAACCCAGTATGTGAAAGGAGGTTCTGTGGTGGGCGGGCCCCACATCCAGCCATTTTATACACCCACAGACTGTGAATGAAGTTGAGGCAGTTGATAGCTTACTGCTCTAACCACCCATTGCCACTTACTGGCTGGGGCTGTTCACTGACCACAGTTGGATCACTGTAGTTCATGTTCCTGAATTCAGGAATTCAGACATGGAGCTCTTAGGAAGCGCACAAGGCATAAGAAGCATAGGAAGATGAGGTATAGAGGGAACACAAGCAGGGGGAAAGGGAGAAGCAGGCTCCCCACTGAGCAGGACCCTGGGATCATGACCAACTGAGCCACCCAGGCACCCCCATGTGGTATTGTGATGAATGTGGTAGACCACAGATGGTCTACCAAAGGATCAGGGACAGTACTGTTTTAATTCAGGGGAGAGGGGAGTCTGTTTCCAAGCAGGCGCGTGGGGGAAAACTTTGGGCTTTTGATATGTGGAGGTAATGACTCTGAACAATATTTTGGATTATTTCAGTTTACACAGTACTGTCATACTTTCAACCTCAGTTACTTGGACCTCAGCCACCCTGCCAGTTGCCAGCTGCATCTTGTCAGTAGGTGGCCATAATCCCCATTTCACAGATCAGGAGGTAGGCTTCTCATAGAGCATTTGACACATCTTCGATTTGCATCTGGCTGCGAGTCCAAATTCTACTGTTCCTTTTCCAGAAAGTAGTAGTAGAATGAGCAAAACAGCAGAAGAAAGACAAGCTCAGATAGTGCAGTGAGTTCTTCAGGATTGTGGAAAGGAGGGGTGAAGAGTAAAGGGAAAAGAGGGCCATGTTGATCATAAGGTACGGTGACACAAGTTGTCTGCCCAGGAAGACTGAAACCCTCAGGCTTTGAGTGTGTGTGTTTTTAAGAAACCGCTTTTTGAGGTGTAACTCAGTACATAAACTGCATATATTTTAAGTACACAATTTGATAAGTTTTGACTTAGAGATGCACATGCGAAATATTACCACAGTCAAGATAATGAACATACCTATCACTGAAAAGCTTCCTCATGCCACCTCAAAGGGCTTTTTATTTTATTTTTTTATTTATTTTTTTTTCAAAGGGCTTTTTAAAAAACAAAACAACTTTTTGTTTGGAAATATTTTCGAAAGGTAAGCTTAAAAATATAAAGAATGGGGCGCCTGGGGTGCTCAGTGGATTAAAGCCTCTGCCTTCGGCTCAGATCATGATCCCAGTGTCCTGGGATCGAGCCCCGCATTGGGCTCTCTGCCCTGCGGAGAGCCTGCTTCCTTCTCTCTCTCTGCCTGCCTCTCTGCCTAGTTGTGATTTCTCTCTGTCAAATAAATAAAATATTAAATATATATATATATATATATATATAAAGAATTTATGTGCACTCTTTATCCAAATTCACCAATTTTTAACATCTGCCACATTTGTTTGCATTCCTATGTATATATATATGTGTGTGTGTAAATTTAGATAGACATATACACACATTTTTCCCTGACCCATTCATGAGTAGCTTACATAAAATGGTGTTGCTTCATTCATCCCTTAATGTTTCAGTGTGTATTTCCAAAGAGTAAGAATAGTCTCCTATATATCCATAGTATAGCTGGCACATTTAGGAAATTTACTACCTTTTCTTTCTACTTTCATTTATTTTTAAAAATTAAAAAAAAATTTTTTTGGGGATGCCTGGGTGGTTCAGTGGTTTAGTTTAAGTGTCTGCCTTAGGCACAGGTCATGATCCCAGGATCCTGGGATCAAGTCCTTGCTCAGTGGGGAGCCCTCTTCTCCCGCTGGCTGCAGCTCCCTCTGGTTGTGCTTGCGCACTGTCTCTCAAATAAACAAATAAAATCTTTTTAAAAAAATCAAAAAAAATCATTTATTTAAAAATTTTATTTTCTTTAGACTTTATTCATTTTTTAAACATTTTATTTATTTATTTTAGAGGGTGTGGGGGGCAGTGGCAGAGGGAAAGAGAGAGGAAGAAAGAAAAAATCCCAAGCAGATGCCTCCCTGAGCGAGTTCCATGCAGGGCCAGTCTCACCACCCTGAGATCACAACCCCAGCTGAAACCAAGAGCTGGAAGCTCAACCACAGAGCCACCCAGACACCCCTAGATTTCTTTTCTTTTTTTTTCTCCAAAAAGTAATCTCTATCCCCAATGTGGGATTTAAACTCACAACCCTAGGATCAAGAGTTGCATGCTCAACCGACTAAGCCAGCTTCTCCCCAAATTTATCATTAATACAGTGCTTTTCATTCCACTTTTTAATTCCATGTTCCACTTTTGTCAGCTTCCCAGTAGCATCCTTACTAGTGGCGTGCTTTTTCTCCTGGTACAGGATCCAGTGACTGGCCGCACTGTGCATTGAAGAATTACTTTCTTCAGTTATGCCTTTGAACAGTTTCTCAGTTTCATCTCTCATGCAGTTGACAGTTGAAAGGACATACAGCAGTTAAAGAGTGTGAGGCTTTTGAGCAGGTGGTTGAAGTGATCCCTCGGGGTCCAGGGAACATGAACAGGGTCGGGATGGGCAGAGAGAGGGTCTGGGGCAACGGTCTTGTTGAGATTCAGAGAGGTCTAGGTTAGGCTGGAGGAAGTGCTGATAAAATTGCTTGGCTGTGGGTAGAACTGGGGAAGAGCAGAAGAGATTGCAGGGTTCTAGTAATGCTCATGATTTTAGCAAATCGAAGAAATAAAGAGGAGGGAGGAGTAAAGAAAAATTGGACAAGGGCAGGTTCATGTCCCCGTGTCATATACATATGTTTCTTAATTATTGACGTTATGACACCTGGCCTGTGTTAATTTTGTTTAGAAAGAGGTGGTGAAATGTTAGGAGTTTTGGATCTTGTGGCCAAATAGATAGAAGTTTGTTACACAAAGGGCAATTGTCAGTGAAGTCCCTTGGGTGCGTGTTGATAGCTGGTCGTCCTTCAGCTTTGGATGGAGGGAAGTTGGTCCTCTGGCTCTAAGGAATCACGGCTAATGTCATTTTGGGTGGCAGAGTCTGACTACCCAGTTTTAGGGAAGTTCATGAGCCCCTTGTCTGCTGTGAAACCACAACTCAGTACACATTTGGAAGGGAGAGAGGTGTAGGTGGAGTTTACAACTTTGTTATATAGATTACTTTAACTTTCTTTCGGTATTTAACACTACACTAAGGGTAAGGAGTTACCTCTGGGTGTTCTGTGTAATATAGTTGAATCAAGAAAATTTGGGAATCTAAACTGACATGGGAGGCACCTGGCTGGCTCAGTTGGTAGAGCATGTGATTCTTGATAATCCGGGTCGTGAGTTGAAGCCCCATTTTGGGAATAGAGATTACTTAAAAAAAAAAAAAAGTATTAAACGGACTAGGAATTACTTTTATAACCCTTGAGAAACGCTTGCGGGGTTTGGGGCAGGTCTCTCACTGATAGGACAGCTTTAGAAACAGCGTTACATTTCCAATTTTATAAAAGCTTATTGTTTTGTATTGAACCGTTATAACCACCTAAGATCAGTGAACTTATTTGGTTCCTTTGTCAGGAGATTGGGAGTATCTTTGAAAGTTTTTACAATATCTTAAGTAGTGGGATTAGTTAAAAATATATCCTGTTGTTACTAGAATGCCTGCTGGTGGGATTTCTCTTTTATTTGATTTTAGTTGAATACAGACTGCCCCTGATACATAGTGGTTTGACTTAAACGATTTTCCAACTTTACAGTGGTGCAGAAGCCATACACATTCAGTAGAAACCCATACTTTGAATTTTGAATTTGGATCCTTTCCCAGCTGGGCAGCAACGCCTCCCAGTCAGCCACGTGATGATGGGGGTAAACAATAGATACACTTATAGTCATCTGTACCCATATGACCACTCTGTTTTTCACTTTCAGTACAGTATTCAATAAACTACATGAGATATTCAACACTTTATTTTAAGATAAGCTTTGTGTTAGATGATTTCGCCCAACTGTAGGCTAATGTCCATGTTCTGAGTGCATTTAAGGTAGGCAAGGCTAAGCTGTGATGTTTGTAGGCTGGTTGTATAAATGCACTTTCGGCTTAGGATATTTACTTTACTTTTTTTTTTTAAGATTTTATTTAACACACACACACACACACAGACAGTGAGTGGGAACACAAGCAAGGGAAGTGGGAGAGGGAGAAGCAGGCTCACCACTGAGCAGGGAACCCGATATGATCCCAGGATCCTAGGATCATGACCTGAGCCAAAGGCAGATGCTAATCGACTGAGCCACCCAGGTGCCCCTCAACTTAGGATATTTTCAATTTACAGAGGGTTTAATCAGGATGTAACCCCATCATAAGTTGGGGGACGATTTGTATTCCTTAGAACAGGTATTTGCTCTTTCTTTTTTTGTTCGTTCGTTCATTCCTTCCGAACAGGTATTTTCTAAAATAGAGAGTAGTAAAGATTAAAAAAGCTTTCCACCCAGATCCCAGGTGCCCTCATTTAAACTCTCTTGTTTCAGTTTCAGCATATATAAAATAGAGCTGATAATCCGTACTGTCCTGGATTGCTCTTAAGAGTGTATATGTGATGTCTTCAGGTGGCAGTAGGGATGGTTGCTATCTATGTAACATCCCTACCATGAGCCACATTTTCCTTTAATTTGCACTTAAAAAAAAAATATATATATGTATATATATAAAGGTTTTGTTTATTTATTTGACAGAGAACACAACTAGGCAGAGAGGAAGGCAGAGAGAGAGAGAGAGAGGAGGGGAAGCAGGCTCCCCACCAAGCAGAGCCCGATGCGGGGCTCGATCCCAGGACCCTGAAATCATGACCTGAGCCGGAAGCAGAGGCTTAACCCTCTGAGCCACGCAGGAGGCCCAATACCATTCTTTTTGATGGCTGAGTAATATGCCATTATATACTTACCACGTCTTTAGCCGTTCATCTTTTCAGTGGGCACTTAGGCTGCTTCCATAGCTTGGCTATTGTAAATAATGCTGCAATAAACACAAGGGTGTATGTATCCCTTTGAATGAGTGTTTTTGTATTTTTTGGGGTAAATGCCTGGTGGTATGATTGCTGGATTGTAGGGTAGTTCTACTTTCAACTTTCTGAGGATCCTCCATGCAGTTTTCCATGGTGGCTGCACTGGTGTGCCCTCCCACCAGCAGTGCAGCGGGGTTCTTCCCCCCCCCCCCCATCTTCACCAACACTTGTTTCTTGTGTTTTTTATTTTGTTGCCAGTAGCTTTGATAACGCTACTGTTCTGCTTTCTGTTGACTGCACTATCAGGCTATGATGTGGTAACATTCCAGGTGCACAACATCTTAGAATTGAGACTAGGTTATATCTCCTTTCAGCCTCTCCAGCAGAAATCACTTAGTCCCTGTTTATCTGCAGAAATGGGGGCTTTTTTGACCATAATTTTGCACTGTTGGCCTCCATTCCTTTTATGAGATGCACTCTCATTTACCAATGTCCTTCTTGGAGTGTGCCAGTCAAGAGCTCATCTATCCTCTGGCTGTGATGTGGTTAGTTTTGAGCACAGTGGGACTTTAATTTCCTGTGATCTTCCTTTGATTAATGCAGCCTAAGACCCTGACAGAACCTAACTGATGGTTCAGTTGAAGCTTGCAGTCAGCAAGTGTTTCTGTTTCTCACATCCTTGTTTTATAATTCTGTTGAACTTTCAATTTCATCTTGATTTTTAACCCAGCATTCTAATTTGTCAGTGTAATTTAATTCTGTTGTTGGTTTTCTTGCTTGTCTCATTTTACTTCTTGTCAAGTTTGCTGGTCTGCTTTCTGGGTTATCACGTGACACAGAGGTATACATATGGAATAAGGAAAGGTTTATTAGTAAGAGTCAGCAGCAGTAAGAACTAATGCCCCAGGTGTTCCCCAGGGTCACTTTAAAAAGCCCGTGTTCATAGAGTGGCCTACCAATGGATTAATGTTTTATGGTCATGTTTTTGATAGAGAAGTGTATTTCAATATGATTGTGTAGTTTTTCGGATGTCAGTTTACCGTCTTCATTGTTCTCTTCCCCTTTACCTACATTTCATTGTTTTTTTTTTAACTTTCCCATTGGAGGATTAAAGGAAAGGTGAATAAATGCAAATGAGGTTTGTTTTGATTTAGTAGGACTCTTGATAAAAGGTATTCTTTCAGCTGAGAATTTGTGTGAATGTCTTAACTATTAGCATACTTAAAGCCAAATAAAATGATTGGCATAGGCTTAAATCTCCCAAGTCTGAGCCTGGAAGCAGGGAGTGCCCTAGGGGGTCTTCTCCTATGTGGAGGTTAGTAATGAGTAGAGCACTCTTTCTCCTCCATGCTTGTTATAGCTCTAGTAATTCTTTTTTTTTTTTTTTAAACATTTTTTTTTAAACCACGTAAGAACCACCTCAGAGAGCTAAGAGTCCTTATTTCGTGATTCTTTTTTTTTTTTTAATTTATTTATTTGACAGAGATCACAAGTAGGCAGAGAGGCAGGCAGAGAGAGAGGAGGAAGCAGGCTCCCCGCGGAGCAGAGAGCCCGACTCGGGGCTCGATCCCAGGACCCTGGGACCATGACCCGAGCTGAAGGCAGAGGCTTTAACCCACTGAGCCACCCAGGCGCCCCAGCTCTAGTAATTCTTGGGGAATGGGCAGGATAGGAGTAAATTGGGAAATAATTTTTAAAGGATTGGAATTTTCAGGACACCTGGGTGGGTGGCTCAGTTAGTTAAGCATCTGCCTTCAGTTCAGGTTATGATCCCAGGGTCCTGGGATCGAGTCCTACCCACGTCCTTGCTCAGCAGGGAGCCTGATTCTCCCTCTACCTGCCAGTCCCCATGCTTGTGCTCTTTTTCTCTGACAAATAAATAGAATCTTAAAAAAAATTTTTTAAGGAATTGAAATATTTCAGTAAATAATAAAAGAGCTAATTTTTAAAAAAGATTTTGTTTATTTATTTGTCAGAGAGATAGCAGAAGCAGGGGGAGCAGCAGGCAGAGCAGGCAGAGGGAGAAGCAGGCTCCCCGCTGAACAGGGAGCCCGATGTGAGACTCAATCCCAGGACCCCGGCATCGTGACCTGAGCTGAAGGCAGACACTTAACCGACTGAGCCACCCAGGCTTCCCAAGCTAACTTTTTTTTTTAAATTGCTTTATCTGTCACTAGGTACTTCGTGTATATTATTTTATTTAATCATTAAACAACACTGAAATAACTACCTGCTATTAACTCTGTTTTGTAGTTGTGGAAATGGGCTTAGGGAATAGTGGAATTATGTGGAATTGGCAGAAAGTTTGGTTACTTTTGTGGAGATAAATCTTTGATTTGAGAAAGGCAGATTGCCTTTTGCCAGAAAAGAAAGAAACTCCATGGGTGAGCTGGTATCCAAGAGTGATATCTCACGGTATCATGTTGAGGCTTAGTCATTTGAATCAGAGATTTGTTTTTTAAGTAAAACCCCCCTTTATTTTTTAATTTTTTATTTAGTTATTCTTAAAGAGTTTATTTACTTGAGAGAGAGTGAGTGCGCGCGCACGCGAGCACAGGCAGGGGGAGTGGCAGGCAGAGGGAGGAGGAGAAGCAGGGTCCCTGCAGAGCAGGGGGAACCCGACTTGGGACTTGAACCCAGGACCCTGGGATCATGATTTGAGCTGAAGGCGGTTGCCCAACCAAGTCACCCAGGTGCCTACACACCCCCTTTATAAGTGTAGCATTTTCCACAACTGTGAAATTTGAGATTTTAATTTCAGAATGAAGAAGTCTTTAATGGAATATAGTCTGTACCTGAGAGAGAAGTGTCAAGCTCATTAGTTAGGATACAAATCTTTTAAAATAACTGTATGTAAATAATTACATAATGCTGAAGAATAATTTTTTTTAAAAGATTTTATTTATTTATTTGACACAGAGAGAGAGATCACAAGTAGGCAGAGAGGCAGGCCAAGAGAGGAGGAAGCAGGCTCCCTGCTGAGCAGAGAGCCTGACGTGGGGCTCGATCCCAGGACCCTGGGATCATGACCTGAACTGAAGGCGGAGGCTTCAACCCACTGAACCACCCAGGCGCCCCTGCTGAAGAATAATATTAATACATCAGATGTCTTTTGAGGAGCCTCAATCATATACAGAGTACTTTAGGGTTTTAAGGATTTGGAAGAACCCCAGTTTTATACTGCTTTCTACTGCTGGAATGCTGATAGAAATAAAAATTGAGCTTAATGGGGCACCTGGGTGGCTTAGTTGTTAAGTGTGCCATCTGCTTGGGTCGTGCTCCTGGGGTCCTGGGATCCAGCCCCACATTGGGCTCCCTGCTCAGCGGGAAGTCTGCTCCTCTCTCTCCCACTCCCCCTGCTTGTGGTCCCTCTCTCACTGTGTCTCTATCAAATAAATAAAATCTTAAAAAAAAATGGAGCTTAAGCCATAGATGAGTTAATGAGATAGCTGCTTTTTATTTGGTACTTCTTTTGTACTAGTTGGTAAGGGCATAAGTAGTTCCAATTCTTACTCCGGCCATACAAAGTAGATGATGTTGATATTCCCCTTCTTTAAAGTGGAAATCAAGGCTTGGATAATTCAGGTAATAATGCAGTTAATAGAAAGGACAGGCTGGAATCAAATCCAGGTCTGTCTGTCTCCAAGGCTCTTAGTTTCTAATATTGTACTACCTTCAGTTTTCTAGTGCTAGTCTTCAATAAAATGAAATTACTCCTCTCTCTGCCTTTATCATCCATTTGAGCAGAATCACCCACCATGACATAGTCCCGCAACATGGAACACAGCTCTTGGGAGCTTAGAAAAATGAAGTGTTTATTTTATTATGAATTGGTATTTACACGTGTACTTTTAAAGTTCTTGAATCTTGAACTGGTCTGGAAGGAATGTTTGGAAATGTGGTTAATATCATTTTGACCGGTGTTGTTACTTGTTGGTTTCTGTTTTGTCAATGAAAGGATGGGGTTGAAGTGGCAATTATTTGTTCAGTGGTCCAAAATGTGTGAGAGGACTTGACCTCTTCATTTCTTGTTCATGATAATCTTAGGCTTACACTCTAGTTTCCATTCTCTCCAAATATTTTCACATATAGTACACCTCCTTTGTCGTGCCGTGTGCCATGTTGTGCCATGTGTGGTGTAGTCTACTCATGCTTTCCTTGCTTTAGAAAATCTGAAATTAAAAATTAAATATTCTTTGGTTTTGCTTTCTTCTTAGTTATTCAACATTGTTAACGTGTCTCTCTCTGTTTTTAGATCGTGATTTCTTTCTTTCTTGTTTTCTTTCTTTCTTGTTTTTTTTTTTAAAGATTTTATTTGTTTATTTGGCAAAGAGGGAGAGATCACAAGCAGGCAGAGAAAGAAGGGAAAGCAGGCTCCTGCCGGGCAGAGAGCCTGATGCAGGGCTCGATCCCAGGACTCTGAGATCATGACCTGAGCCGAAGGCAGAGGCCCAACCCACTGAGCCACCCAGGCGCCCCCAGATCGTGATTTCTTTTCCTCCTAACAACTCATTTGATATTTTTTGTTCCTTCATCCAAATATAAGTTAGGATCGCAGAGATGCTGGCTTCTTGAGTGCTGGGGCTCCTTGTCTCTACTAGCTCCGACTGTATTTCCCACCTAGCCCTTGCATACCGAGGACATGTTATTTGGTCTTCTTTTCTATCAGAAGATTCTATGGTCTGTGGTGATGTCACCTTTCTTTCTTTTTGTGGTAAATATTTTTAAAGACCTTTCACCTTTTCCAATTCCCTTATTCATTACGGATAGTTGGTTCCCTAAAATATACTTTCTCTTCCTATTATCCCATTTGGATTCCATGCAGAAATTCTAATTGAAGTATCCACGTAAAGATGAATATTTTTGTATAATATTTTAAAAATCTGTTTAGTTTTTTCTTTTTAATTGAAAATTATTTGGATTCAGCAAGGTGGGTAAGGGATGTCATTGTATGTATTTGTGTGTTAGGGTTCTAGAGCAGAAGGGATGTAACTTGGAAAAAGAACACCTGAAAAACTCAGAATTTGTCTTGTGTTTCCTGTATCAAGCAACCAACCACTACCAGTTAATTGCAGTTTGAACTGGGGGTTAGTTGCTACTTTTCCCACATACCTGCCCCCCACCACCTCCATGCAGACTACCAAGTACTGCCCGGTTATTCTTTTCATTCCTTGGGTCTCTTTTAGGTCTTAATTTTATTGTGCTTCTTTGCCTTTGCATCCACCCTAACTCACTGGTCTATTCTGTCCTTCAGCACAGAAACAAAGCTTCATCTCTCCCATTCCTGTGGTAGCTTCTAACACTTAACCTCTTACAGTAAGTAACGTTCCTGATCATAGGCTTTTCGTACATCAGGTGTCTCTCTATTACGAAATGCCCTTTCTGCTACCCCTGCTTACGATTTTACCGATAGACCTCTTGTCCTTACCCATGTGCGTTTTGCCCTCTCTAGAGCCTCTTCATCTGAAATACTGTTTCCCTGTCTCTTCATTAGACCTACATTGTCTCATCCTCAAGACTCATTTCCTTCTCAAGAACTTTCTAGAGGTACCTGTTTTGATTCTTATTTTTATCAATTAGTATTTCCATCTCTCTCCTTCATACTTCTTCAAACATTAGTGTCTTTGTAGAGCTCTTCTGAGAGAGCTCAGTGCGGTCTACTAAAGATATCTGTGTTCCATTCAAGTAAATATTCCAGGTAGTACTTTTGAATTCAGAAAGACCTTTTTTCCTTTCCCTCTCCATCCCATGTGCGATTTTATCAGCAAATTCTGCTCTGTCTTAACTTAAGAGTGTTCAGATTTCCTTCCCATGTCTCACCTCCTCCACCCCTGGCCCTGGTCCAAGCCATATGATTTCTCACCAGTTGCTTGCTGTGTCTCCTAATGGGTTTCCCGCCTCTGCCCTTGGCTCTGGTCAGCCAAGGATGTTGTGAGTACGAAATGGGAAAGTGCACAATGCTTGGTCATAAGCACTCCATAAATGGAATTTGTCTAGTAACTATTTTAGACAGTAAGAGCTCCACTCAAATGCATCCCCTTCTCTGAAGAATCTCCTGACCACACAACTAGGATGCATTTGCTCTCTGAGCTGCCGTAACACGTTGCCTGCATGTCTTTCATGAAGTTGTCATGCAATCTGCTTTTTTAAAAATGATTATATCCTTAAGAATCTTACCCTATGCTTAATATGCTGTGGGGGACATTCCTGATTACCTAACAAAACCCTGCTTCCCCCTGAGCCCTCTCCAGGTCTGCAGTGGTGATGTCTCAGGAAAGGTAGGCATCTCCTACAGTCCCAAGGGGGTAAGTCATCATTGGTCAAAACCAGGGGTTGGCAAATCACAACCTGCTAGCCAGATCTGGCCTGCCATTTTTCTCTCTTTTTTTTTTCTTCTCTTTTTTCTTTCTCTTCTCTTTCTTCTTTCCCTTTTCTTCCCTTCCCCTTCCTTCCTTTTCTTTCTTTCAAAAGATTTTTTTATTCATTTCTTTGAGAGAGAGAGAGAGTGCAAGCGTGCACAAGTGGCAGGGAGCGGCAGAGGGAGAGGGATCCCAGGACTCTGGGATCATGACCTGAGCTGAAGGCAGATGCTTAACCGGCTGAGCCACCCAAGCACCCCATGGCCTGCCATTTCTTTTTGTAGGGTCATGAACCATACAAAAAAAATTTTTTTTTCTTTAACAGTTTTAAAAGTCTGAAAAAATAAAAATCAAATAATATTTTGTAACAGGTAAAAATTATATGAAATTCAAATTTCAATGCTCCTAGATGAAAGTTTTTTTTTTTTTTTTTAAGATTTTATTTATGTATTGCACAGAGAGAGATCACAAGTAGGCAGAGAGGCAGGCAGAGAGAGAGAAAGGGAAGCAGGCTTCCCGTTGAGCAGAGAGCCCGACGTGGGGCTCGATCCCAGGACCCTGGGATCATGACCTGAGCCGAAGGCAGAGGCTTTAACCCACTGAGCCACCCAGGTGCCCCATAGATAAAAGTTTTATAGGAACACAACCATACTTGTCTCTTTACCATGTCTATGGCTGCTTTTGTTTAGAACAGCAGAGCTGAGTAGGTATGACAAAGATTGCATGCCCTGCAAAATATTTACTAAAATAGTTACTAGCTGGTTGGTCCTTTTCAGAAGTTTGCTGACCCCTATTCTAAACCAAATATAACTCCATTCTTTTCCCAGTGTTTATGTTTGGGCAAGCATGAAACTCAAGTTCTGGGCTAGTGGAATACAGGGGGAAGCTTGCCAGGGGACTTCTGGGAAAGATTTTTGTGTGTGTGATGAAAAAGATATGGAGAATTCTTCCTTCCTGGCCTTAGATGTTACATGTGAGGATGTGATAGAGCTGTGGCAGCCACTTGGTGATCATGAGGGAAAAGTCAAGAGAATCAGAGAGAAGTTGACCCAGATACTTTTGGGCTGTTAAATTAACCAACCCTGGAAATTCCTATTTCTAGATTTCTCTTTATATTCAAAATAAATATATTAAGAGTTGTGCATCCTGTTATTTGCAGCCAAACAACCCTAAAGTATATGATTTAAGAAAATGATTTTAAAAATTATGTCATAGTATTTCCTTTTGTTGATGATCCATTAAATTTTATCCATTTGCAGGCATTTTTCCTAAGTCTTTGCTACTATAAATGATGTCTTTAAAAATATATGTATATTATAAATTCAAATCTAAGGCTTATGAAATATACAGCTCAGCTCATTTTTTTTTTTTCTTGCTCGTACCATTAAAAAGTTGTTAAGGAAAAGACAAAAGAAAATGACCTCCTTTATTTTTATTTTTTAAAAAAGATTTTATTTATTTAATTGACAGAGAGAGAGACAGTTTGAGAGAGAGTACAAGCAGGGGAAGGGGCAGAGGGAGAAGCAGGCCTCCTGCTAAGCAGGGAGCCTGATGTGGGGCTCAATCCCAGGATCCTGGGATCATGACCCTAGCCAAAGGCAGATGCCTTTTTTTTTTTTTTTTTTTTTTTTAGATTTTTATTTCTTTGACAGAGATCACAAGTAGGCAGAGAGGCAGGCATAGAGAGAGGGAGAAGCAGGAGCCCCACTGAGCAGAGAGCCTGATGCAAGGCTCGATGCAGGGCTTGATCCCAGGACCCCGGGGCCATGACCTGAGCCGAACGAAGCAGAGGCTTTAACCCACTGAGCCCCTCAAAGGCAGATGCTTAACGACTAAGCCAACTAGGTGCCCCAAACAACCCCCTTTAAAACATTGTCTTAACAACTCTTTAATGGGATACAAAATACTCCCTTATTCCACACTGGTGACAAAAATCCAAATCCATGCTTATTTCAAATACAAACTCTACCTGATTCCAAAAACGATTTGAGAGAGTTTCCAATAAAGGTTACATCAACAGTCCACAATATTCAATGGGAGTTGTGTGATCAAAACATTTTTTTCTTCTTTCTCATTAATTAAAAGTACTGAATCAGAGATGATTTAAGTTTTTGAGTTATTTACAACTCCAATTAACACTTTGTTAAGGCACATCCACATGGTATTAGGGCTAAAATGCTCCAAGTGATGAAATTATATCCCCATTTTTGTATCATTCCCTAGTGCATTGTGAAATACTGTCGAAGTAGCAAAGTCTCGCTTTTTCATGTTAGCCACTCTGTCCCCCCACCTTTGACCTACGTCACATCTGCCCCTTCATCAGATAGTCGGCTATACTAATGTCCCTGGATTGCGTAGTCCCAAGTGTAGCAAACAACTTCCCGGAGCACACGGGTCAGTGCATGGACTCGCTTGCTGTTTGGAACCCAGATCTGAAATGCCATTGGGTTAACCTACCTATACTGATGGAAGTAATGCAGGACTCTGTAAAGTCCTGTTCTCCAGGCCATCAGATGCCTGGGGAATTACCCTCAGAACAAAGTTTGAGTGGAAAATCACCAAGAAGGTGATTTTCCAATGAGTTCTCTGAGCTTCTGTGAGGTGTTAAGCTTTTCAACATGTTATATTTCTCTATTCCTAATGCAACAATAACAAAGAGCCACTCCTGTGAGGGAGTTTAAGCTGCCAAGGTGAATTTATAAAATGTGAAGGGAGGTCTATTTCAGGAGAAAGAACTGGTTCCTGCAACTCTCTTGCTTTTAAAAGGAAGCTTCTGGGAAGTTAGGGCCATGAACTTCAGACTTGAACAGAACTCTGCGGAGTTCCAGCTCTTTCATTAGTACTTATATAACTTTGGGCAAGTGACTTGGCCTCTGAGTCGCCCATCCTTCACCAACCTCACTGGTGCCAGGCAGGGTGTGAAGCACCAGGATACAGCAAGCAAGACAACAGGACAGAGGCAAATGGATGAGGGTTTTTGCAAAAAAGGTAACTTTGCTAATTGGGGGTTCAAATTTGCACAAATGTTTCCTGGTTATTTGTGAGTTTACACATAAACTGAGGCTAAGGTTGTTGAGGAAATGTGAGGGAAAAAAGAAATGTAGCAGGAGTGCTGAGAGTCTGGAGCAGCTTTTGTGAGAGTAGGAGAAGGGACTCAAGGGAGACAACACAAAGAACAAGGTTGGCTGGCCACCCGGTGAGGGCGCAACAGTGACCTGGAGTAGTGCCTGCCCTCACGACGGTGGATGGCCCCAGCTGGCTCCTGGAGCGGCAGTGGCCCACGTGGTGGATTGCCCCAGCAGGATCACGGAGATCAGAGGCCGTGATGCAGTTGCGTGAAGGCTGGGGTTTGAAAAGGTTAAATGGTTCACTAAAGGTCACCCAGATTTTTACACAAGCATCCTGGCTCCAACTCCTGTGCGCTTTCCAATCTGTACTGGATCTGTCCTTAATGAGGTTTCCTTTGAGTCTCAAGTTTCTAGCTTGCTAAAGCCACTGGACCAGGGGATACTGAAAGTCCTGGAGTCCTCTAGAATGTTGTAATGGTAGGTTCTGCTCCTGAGTCTGCTTCCCACCAGTTAGGTCACAAGTCACCTTGGGCAAGTATTTCAAACTCCCTGGCGTGTTTCTGTAATTGAGTTTCAGAAACTTGACTTCTAAAGTGCTGATTTTGGGAACCTGGGTGGCTCAGTGGGTTAAGCCTCTGCCTTTGGCTCAGGTCATGGTCTCAGGGTCCTGGGATAGAGTCCCACATCCAACTCTCTGCTCAGCAGGGAGCCTGCTTCCTCCTCTCTCTCTCTCTGCCTGTCTCTCTGCCTACTTGTGATCTCTCTCTCTGTGTCAAATATATAAATAAAACCTTTAAAAAAAACAAAGTGCTGATTTTATGAAAAGTCAGTTTGTGCTGTTTTTATGAGTGCCCCCATTTACCAGGAGCTCTGATGCCCTCACAGCGCCTCCTACCTCTGGAAAATCTGTTCAGTTGTACGTTCAAGTTAAGCACTTGCACTAACACAAGTCACGGGGGATATTTAAGTCTCCCCTCCCCCCATCACTTAAGTGATATTGTCAGTCATCCAACACCGCAATCAAACAGGGCAAAAACAAATTGTAAAAGGAAAAGATAGCACAGTTTAAGGAAGAAAATGCAGTATAGAAAATGAAAATAAATGCATGAACACTGAGCCAAAGAAATCCGAAGGCCACGACTGAGTTACATGAAGCAGCTAGCTGTCAGGAACAGACTAAGAGCTTTCCAATTGAGTAGGTGTTAGCTCTCTGTTTTAGCGAACTGGAGAAAATTCCTTTACTCCCCGTATACAAGATTCTTTGAATAGTGCTTTTTAATAAAATGCCAGAGAGCCACAGAAGTAGCCTATAACTCATTAGGAACTGAAAGATCAGAGAAGCCCGATTTAGAGCCAGTTTTCATCGGTGGGTGTGACCTTGCGGGAGGCAGACTAGGAAACGTTTGTTTTGTGGGTTTTTTTTTTCCTGGCAATAAGCGAATATATTTTTCATCACCACGTCTCCGGTACTTCTGTAGTCAAATATAAAATAGAGGCCTTGAGTCCCAGCACGGTTCACCAGCCCAAAGACTTCAGCGGGTCCTCCCAACACCCCCAACCCCCGCTGGGGGTTGAGTTCCAGCTGGGGTCGAGCCTCTCAGGAGTCCTCCGGGAAACTGGAGGAAGGGAAGCAACCCGGGGATGGCCCGGGCTCCCTGTCCTCCAGGTCCTCCAGTTCGTGGGCACGCGGGCCGGGGGTCCTGTGGCCTGCGCGGGGCCGAGCGCGCCGCCTCAGCGGCGGACTTCCGCTTCCCACGCGCCGGCCCCGCGCTGCCCGCCCCCGGCCGAAGGGGTGCTCCGGTCCCGGGGGCCTTCGCCCTTTGCGCTCCCGCGCGGGAGGGTGGAGCGGAGGGCCGGCCGGCTGCCGACGTGGGTGTTAAGCGGCCGCCCTGGCGGCGGAGGCAGAGCCGAGAGCCCGCGGCGGAGCCAGAGCAGCACGCGCGGCCAACTGGCGCGGCGGTGAGCGTCAGCCCCACAACCGTCGCTCTGGGGGCGGCCGGAGGGAGCGGGGCGCGAGCGGACCTACGCGGCCAGGCGGCGCGACCTTCCCGGGCAGCCGGTAGGCTTCTGGGGTCCGCGGCCCGCGCGCCGTGCACGTGCCCAGGTCGTTTACGGGCGCCGTGGGCCGGGACTCGCCGGAGACTCCGGGGCTCCGCGGCCTCCTTTCCGTGGAGTCAACTGCCGGAAAGGGTGTCCTCTTTGCCCCCGCGGAGTGTCATCAGGCTTCTGGGCACCGGGCCGCCCGTGCCCGGGCCCGAGCGGGGGCGGTTATGAATGGGAGACTCTCGCAGGTTGTTGGGCTGGAGTCCGAGGAGGTGAAAGCCAGGACGAGAAAGTTGGAAGCAGACTCCCTCGCGGGCCCTGTGCCCCCCGGGATCCAGAGCCTCAGAGCGGGAGTGCCTGGCTGGCGTCGCAGCGCCTTGGGTCCGGCTCTAGTCCTGCGGGGAGGGCGGCCGCGCCAGCTTGAGCCTGTGCTGCAGTCTTCTCGCCCTTGGTGTTACCTGGTGGAGCAGGCGGCCTCAGAGCGTTCTCCCAGGCGAGAAACTCATTTCCCCCCGGGAACAGAAGGTGTGCGGCTGGCGTTGTTGTTTGTCTCTCCTGGAGTCGGACCCACGTGTGCTTGCAGGAGAGGTAAAGGGGCGCTAAAAGGATTCAGCTTTTTAACTGGCTCAAGACTGAGTTTTAACTTCTGCTGACCAGTCTTGCCTCCCCCAAGCCGAATGTATTTTTCAAGACTTCTTGAAGCTGCCTTCTTAAACCACACAATAATTTGAGTCAGTTGCTGAGTTAATCTGTTAGTTCCCATCACTGTTTTTTTAGTATCTTAATAATTCTATGAGTCGTTACTTGTGGGATTTGATGCGTTTAAGTTTGGCTTACCGGAGGGGTTAAATTCGCAGCGATGACACATAGTAGGATCTATGCCTTTCTTATAAACTCAGAAAGAAATGTTGGCACCCCAAGAATTCAACCGATGGAGAAGCTCCCCACTTGCCTCCATTTTTCCTTTAAAATGCGGGGCTCGGTGCTTGTTTTTTGCTTTTCTTTTTGGTCAGGTTGGAATACTCTGGAATTAAGTATTGCTCGGTAGGCACAGACCCAAAAGGCAAGACTTGAGTTGAGTCCCCTGACTACTTGTATGACCTTGGAAAAGCTCTTGCTTTCTGGCCTCGGTTTTCCATCTGGAAAAGGAAGAGATTGGATTAGGACCCTCGTAGCCTTCTCTAGGTACAGGATGGCCACAACCTCGTCAACTATAGTTATTGATACTGCCTCTCCTGTCCTATCAATAACATAAAATCCATGTCTTGTCTGTTTCACTTAGTTGCTTTTTCAAGTCCAGTACTATGCTTTTGTGGTTGCTGGTTTTACAATCTTTTTTTTTTTTTTTTTTTTGCAAGGAAAGCAAGATTCTTGGTGTCTGATCACTCACAACAGGTGTCAAGTGGTTAAAAAAGACTTCTTAGTGGATAAAATTATTTTCCGCCCACGTTTAGGTCCACATTGGCATTCATTAATAACCCAGCTGGCCCACCAGCCTCCAAGAGGTGGCCTGAGTGGGAGCACAAAGGTCTTTAGCGTGATGAATGAAAATTGTTCTTTGTTATTGACGGATAAGTCACTTTCTTAGTTTGAAAACAACACAGAATTGGTTGCTGAATTGGTTAGCTTGATATTATGTGTTAATTAGCCACCTTTTTTTTATAAAAAATCTGTATCTTTAAAGTCCATTTCTCTGTGATAGTTGATTTTTGTCTAACAGTAGAGGAGTAGACTCTAGTTTTCCCAAACTTTTTAAGCTCTAGCCCAACCATGCTGAAACAAGATCACTGGGAGACAGACCTGGTTATCTGAATATTTTACCGGTGCCCCAGTGATTCTTATCAAACAAATTTAGGACACAGTGTTGCTTCTCAAAATGTGATTGGTGGCCAGTCATTATCAGCCTCATCTGGGAGTTTGTAATGACTGGCAAGGTTTCTGGTCCCACCTGAGGCCTAGCACATCAGAATCTGTATTTTAACAAGGTCCCCAGGTGTTTTGTGTACACGGTTATGGTTGAGAAGGTCTGGAGAGGCCTTTGATGACCATTACTAATGCTTGGTGCTGTGCTCTATAGTTCTAAGAACAGCTATCCCATGTGGCTATTTGTGATTGCCTTTATATTATGATAATTCTATTATTCACCTTTGATTCGGGGGGACCTCCAGCTTAAGGGGCCCGAGGGCTCATCCTGCTGGTGGAAGATCAGGAATTCAGACCCACGCATATGTCACTTAGCAGAACACCTAATCCATTACTTTCCAGACCTGCTGTTTTGTGACCTCCTAAGAGGGACTCAACTCAGGCTGCTGTCTGAATTTAGAACTGAGTTTAGTTGCCTGACAGTTCCACTTAGGCCTCTGAAAAACTAGTTTGATATGACTTGGGTGTCTGTGGTATTTGGCATTCACTTGTAAGATTTTCAGAAGGGTTGGTTGAAATGCTCCCTATGAGTGGCTGTAACTCTGATAACTCAGGGAAGGTTTTTGACTTGTGAGTTTTTCATGGGGAGATGGTGGGCGAGTAGAAGGCAGGCCAGTTGCTAAGCTGCACTGACACCTTGACTGCCTTTTTCTTTTCTTTCTTTCTTTTTTTTTTTTTTTTTTTTTTTTGCAAAAGGGAGAACTGATCTCCCAGCTCCCGGAGGTTGAGGTCCCAGTAACCAGGCAGCAGTTCTAGAGAAAGGCTGCAGAGGCTTCACTGATGGTGAGCTCTGGTCTCCTTTCAGGGATATGAGACACCCGTCATAAGCTCCGGAGAGTTGCCTTCCACAGAGACCAGCAGAGGAGTGGGCCAACATGAAGTCCAGTCCTGCCATCCAAGCTGCCATTGACCTCACAGCGGGGGCTGCAGGTAATTCCAGGGGAAACCCATCCTCTAGTCTTGGAGTACCTGCTACAAGTGGGATCCAGTGAAGGGGTGGTGAAAATATTACTTTTGTCACTCCCAGAAGCAACATGCTTTCTCTTTGGAGGGAATCCATGTAATCGAAGTGTACTATCGTCTTCTAAGAACAGCAGAAGGTAGAGCAGTTCCCTTACAATAAAACTTTGAGTCAGGGTGCAGGGTGGGAATGTCCTCAGTTCACAGCTGGAAAACCTCACAGCTCAGAGTTGAAGTCCTTTGTCCATTGTCACACACCTGGGATGTGCAGGTGACGTGGGATTTTACACCAAGCCTGGCAGTCTTCAGAGCCCTTGTAGTCCAGAATCATACTATGCCGTCTCTCCAGGGAAGTCCTACTTACTGTCCTTATTGCTGCCAAGGAAAGAAAGGAGGACACTCTTTGGAAATGTCTTTGGTAACTGAGGTTGATATTTGATGGTTTCTAAAGGCCTAAAAAGAAAAGAGAGGCCCTAGGATTTGCCAGGGAAGGGTGGGCTGGACAGGGGCTGAGCCCCAGGGCAGACTGTGGCCTCAAAAGGCACAGGTAAATACTCCTGGGCAGTGCTTGCAACACACACAGGCCACTCTTTAGAAATATCACCTTTACTCAGCCTGAGGGCAGTAATTGGAAGTGTGTGCGTGGTGACTTGGTTCTCTAGGTTCCTGTGTTATTTTAGCGCCAGAGGAGTGCTGGAATGCTCCTATTTCCCAGATGAAAACCCTGGTTTACCCTTGCCCCTTACACTGATTCCCTTTTTAAAAAAAATTTTTTATTTTTTTCTTAACATGATGCATTATCAGCCCCAGGGGTATAGGTCTGTGAATCGCCAGGTTCTTACACTGACTCTTATAAGGGCCTCGGCCCCTGGGAGTGGAGAGGCCAGAGGGGTGAGTTGCCTGTTGTCCTCTTATCCAGTGGGACCTCCCGGGTCAACAGATCAGGTGCAGCCACAGGGCCACCCTCGTCCTGCCATCATTCCCTTAACTGTGAAAAAGAAGTTACAGTTTAGAGAACAAAGTATTTTCTCCTGAACCAAAGGTCGATGGAGGTAGGCTAATTGAGAAAGGCTATAGGCAGTGCATTACAGACTGATAAGAAGTACAGGCACCAGCTCCCAGTTTAGAGACCACAGGAGTGTCCTGGCCCAGGAGGAGGGGGAACTAAGGGTGGCCTAGGTATCCACTGGCTTCTTGCCTGCTGAAGGCCTTGGGTCAGTCCCATACCAGCTGCCGCTGGTAACCCATGGTCCAGCCAATGGCCCCATGTACCACTCCCACCCCCATGCCAACCCCCAGGCCACATTGGGATGACCCTGACCGTGGGAATGGTGGACCCATTTGCCTGCCTCCGGCACCCTCTTAACAGTCCTGGGAATGCTCTGGGCTCAGTTTTTGTCTCTACCATAGGGTGGTCTTTAACCACAGGAGAGATTCTCAGCTTTTGGAACTAAATGTCTGTCAGTCAGTCTGCCAAAGACGTAGAATCTGTTGTGATAGAATTTTCTTTTTCCTGGAAAGGCATTTCTGTGTGGACAGGTATTTGGGTGCGACTTTAAAGATACAGATTGCAGTTGTATTGTTGGGAGTCTGGTGTATAAGGCATTTGGGGGGCATGCTTTTTTAAAACATTACCATGTTTTGGGCCCGTCTACGTATGGCATTTAATTCTCCTGATAACTAGTTGGGATTTCTTCCTGCCCTGGTCTCAGAGGGTCACCCCTCACTGATGTAGCATGGCCCTGCAGCATCTGACTTTGGGGGACAACAGGCTCCTTGGCAGTGCTCCGTGCCAGGTGGACCTGGCAGGTGAGGGGTGAGAGGTGAGGGACTCCTTGGCTGGCAGGGGAGGCTTGTGTTAGTGACCTGAGAACTTCTACTGGGAGGTGCATGGCATGCAAACAGGAAGCCATAGCCCCACTTTGGAGGGGCGGCAGTCTCCCAGTGTGGAGCTAGGAGGGCCTGCAGAGGACTCTGGCTCTGATGCTCACTGTATATTATAAAGGACATCCTGAGAGGCTGAGTGCATTTGCCCATGACTGTGCAGCTAGATGGTGTCCAGACAGGGCTAGGATGTTGGTTCCGTGGTTCCTTGACCGGTACTGTTGTTGTCTTTGTTTTAAAACTCCATAATGGGCAACAGCACTCCTGGGGGTGGAGGTTAATCTCAAGCCTCTGCTGCCAGCTGTCCGGATTGGGACATTGGGCCATCGTGGACTGAGGTGATCTCGTTGTAGTATACACATGTTCTTTTCCGTGTCCCTCCTTTTCTTTGAAATAGACCTCCCCCATCCAGTGGGTTTCTGGTCCAGTTTGTCTGCTATAAAATGCTGGGAAGCTGGCACTGCCTGTCTGCTAGTGTAGGAGAAATTCCAGAAATTCCAAGCAGCTAGGATGGGGGAGGATTTGAAGAAGATAGGTCATTGTATAATGTTGAAGTGAGGCAGTGTGGAGCTCAAAAGTTAAATTCCTTCATGAGGAACCTTGGTCTCCCTTTAAAATACAGTAGGTCTGTCTTTCTTTCTTTCTTTCTTTCTTTCTTTCTTTCTTTCTTTCTTTCTTTTTTTAAATACAGTAGATTTTTGACAACTATAACCCGCTCCCTGCTTTGACTTTGTTGCTGTATGCCTTAACTAGCCTAGCTTCTCAATGTGACCTAGACCATTGACGTTTATCCTCTCGTGCCAAAATTCATGATTCTCCTGGCCATCTGGATGTCTTCTTTGGAAAAATGTCTATTCAGGTCATCTGCCCATTTTTAAATCAGAATGTTTAGGTATTTGTTGTTATTGTTGTTGTTTTTTGGTGTTGACTTACAGAAGTTCCTTATATATTTTGAATATTAACCCCTGGTCAGATGCATCATTTGCAAATATCGTCTCCTGATGCATCATTTGGAAATATCCCCTCCCATTCAGTAGGTTGTCTTTTTGTTTTGTTGATGGTTTCATTCACTATGCAGAAGCGTTTTATTTTAGTGTAGTCCCAATAGTTTGCTTTTGTTTCCCTCACTTTAGGAGACCTATCTAGAAAAAGGTTGCTAGGCCAGTGCCAGAAGTTTTACTGCCTATGTTTTCGTCTAGCAGTTTTATGGTTTCAGATCCCACATTTAGGTCTTCAATCCATTTTGAGTTTATTTTTGTGTATGGTGAAAAACAGTTTCATTCTTTTGCATGTAGCTGTCCAGTTTTCCCAATACCATTTATAGAGGAGACTGTCTTTTCCACCATTGCATATGGCTGCTGCTTTTGTGGTGGAGTAATTGACCCTGTAAGTGTGGGTTTATTTCTGAAACTTTTTATTTATTTATTTTTAAAGATTTTATGTATTTATTTGACAGAGATCACAAGTAGGCCGAGAGGCAGGCAGAGAGGCAGGCTCCCCGCTGAGCAGAGAGCCCGATGCGGGGCTTGATCCCAGGACCCTGGGATCATGACCTGAGCCAAAGGCAGAGGCTTAACCCAGTGAGCCACCCCAGGTGTCCCTGAAACTTTTTTTAAGAAGATTTTATTTATTTGACAGAGAGAGAGAGAGACCACAAGCAGGGGGGAGTGGCAGGCAGAGGGAGAGGGAGAAGCAGGCTCCCCACAGAACAGAGGAAGCCTGATATGGGACTCGATCCCAGGACCCCGGGACCATAGTCTGAGCTGAAGGCAAACACCCAACCGAGACACCCAGGTGCCCAGTGTGAGTTTATTTCTGGGCCTCTATTCTGTTCTTTTGATCTATGTGTCCCTTTCTGTGGCAGTACTGTGCTGTTTTGATTACTACTGCTTTGTAGTTTTTTTTTTTTTTTTTGGGAAGGAAAAGGTTTAATATAAAGATTCAAGATTCACATCAATATAAATGGTAAAGTTACCTTTCTCTTGATAAGAGCTCAACTTTTGCCTTTCTCGTTTTAATGTTTCTTGCCATATATTTTCCTGTGTTTTTCTGTTACTTTCACCCCATCTCTTCCTGTCTATGGTCATATTGATGGATTCCCTCCCTCTCCCCAGTCGTTTACACTTGATCTTTAGCAAAAGGCCAAGAGGTGATCCCCAGTAGTTTAGAAACTATACTTCTACATAAGCTACAATGATTAAATTCATTTTAACACACTCTTTAACTTTACCAACATCTAGGTAGTATCCGTTTTCTTTTCCTATATTCCCCAAGTGCACTGTTAGCTATTCATCTTCCTGAGTAGAAATGTGGCATTTTGTTTTCCTGTTTTCCTTTTTTGATGTGGGAGAAAGATAATCTACATTGTGTGTATGCGTTTATAGTCACCCTAGATCGCTAAAGTATATCCTCCAGTGATTCTTCCAAAGAGGGTATGCACGAAACAAACTGTGAATTCTTTAATATCAAAAAATGTCTTTGTTTTACCTTCAAAATAAAATGCCACTTTGGCTGGATGTAGGATTCTAGGTTTAAAGGTTTTTCCCTGCAGAAATTTTACGTTACTGCCCCATTTACTTCTAGCATCCAGAGTGTCCAGTAAGTCTGCTGTCAGTCTGACTCTTGTTCCTTTGTAGGTTCACGCTCCTCTTTCTGGAAGACTTTATGATTTTTTTTTTTTATCCTTGGAATTCCCAGATTTCTAGGAGTCTCTTTTCATCAATCTTACCGAGTACTTGGTAAGCACTGACAGTCTCAAGACTTGAATTTTTCTTGGCACCTGGGTGGCTCAGTTGGTTAAGCAACTGCCTCTGGCTCAAGTCATGATCCTGGAGTCTTGGGATCAAGTCCCACATCCAGCTCCCTGCTCAGAGGGGGGTCTGCTTCTCCCTCTGACCCTCCCCCCTCTCATGCACACTCTCTCTCTCTCATAAATAAATACAATCTTAGAAAAAAAGACTTGAATCTTTCTTTAGCTCTGGGAAGTTTTCTTCAATTATTAATTATTTCCTCTGCTCCATTCCCTTTATTATCTTTTTCTGGAATTCCTGTCAAATGGATGTTGGAGCATCTGGATCTCTCCTCTATCTCTGGATCTTTCTTTATTATCTGTTTGGCCATTTGCATTGTAACCTTAGAACATTCTTCAAGTCGATCTTCTAGATCATTCCTCGTCTCTTCAAGTATGTTTCTTCTGCTACTCAGAGCATCTATGGAGTTCTTTATTTCCAAGACATCTGGATGATAATTTTTAATATTTCTAATCTTCTCTTTTATCTCTTTGAAGTTATTAAAATAATTCCACTTCTTCTAAAATTTTCTTCTCGTATATTATCTGTTCCTTTAGGTGTTGGCGCCTTTGTTTGCAGAGTTTTGTGTCTGTTTTCCTTCAAACTATGGTGATTCCTGATGGAGTACTCAAATTTGTACATAAATGCCTATTCTGCTTACCCGAACTTATCTCTAGTGACTTTGAGGGAGAGGCCAAACACAAGGTTAGACAGACTGTCCCAGTTCCTTGATTTATGAGCATATCAGTTTCCTCTTTTTTCTGGGGTCTTTGTTCCATCCAAGGTTTCACCAATTTTCATCTGAGTCCCAAGCCACATAATTTTAGGCAATTTCTTTAAGTCCATTTGAGGCCTCTCTTTTCTCAGTCTGGAAGGCAAGTCTTAACATGTTCTACTTCAGAGTCCTCTCCTTCGTCCCACGATAGAACTACTTCCATTTCCTACCCTGAACTTTCTTCCTCCTCTGGCTCAGAATCTTCTACTTCTTTAGTTACAATAATCTCCAAGGCATCTTTGGTCATTTCCTCAACTCCATGCTTCATATTTACCACAGTATGGCATTGGAAGATTGAATCCTTTCCTCACATAATTCCAAAGCCGTCTCTTCTCCCTTCTTCCCAGCCTTCAAGCCTCCTGCCTCCCTCCTCTGCCAGCCTCCTGCCTCCCTCCTCTTCTAACTCTGAGCCGTCTTCCTCTCAAGGGTTTGTTTTTCCTTCTACTCTGAAGATCCTTCCTCCTGAGTCTCTAAGTTCTTCACCTTCTCTGGCTCAGCAACCTTTACCTCTTTAACAAATAGCTCAAGCCATCACCAGTTTCCTCCCCAGTTCCATGTTTTGAGTTTACTAGTTTTATCTACTTTTTCTTGAATTTAAATCTTCCTCCTTTTTTTTTTTTTCCATTTTGTGGGAGTGTATCTTTCAGTAATTCTTTCATAAATGATTTCTGGCTGGTAAATTTGATGAGGCTTTACGTATCTGAAAAGGTCCTTCACCACCCTTAAGGCTTAAATGCTCATCTAACTGGATATAGAATTTAAATTCAAAATCACTTTCCCTTAGAATGTTGAAGACATTAACTCCATTGCTTACTAATATTCAGTGTTGCTGATGAAAAGTCTGCTGCCAATGCAGGTCTTGCTGCTTCATCTTCTCTGGAGGTTTGTAGAATATTCGCTTTATTCTTTAAATTGAGAGGGATTTTTTTTTTCCCCGTCTTTGCTTTGACCAGTTCGTCCTCTGCAATGTCTCTGTTCTCTCCTGTTACTTCTGTAGGATGCTCTATCTCTGTGTCCTTAAACTATTGCTTATGGTTTCTTCCCCACTTCCCATGACTTTGTGTTTTTGTGATTCATCATGGGACAACTCCTTACCTTGGTTTGTCTTGTATGCTTTAGCTTCATCTAATTTGCTAGTTACTTCTTTTCTTCTAAAAATCAAATTTTCAATATCCTCAACTATTTTAGAGTGTGCTTCTTCTATTTTCTTAATCCTGGTTTTTATGTGACTATATCTTTTATTTGTTTTATTTTATATGTTACTCCTTTTGGTACTAGAATTCTTTGGATTTTTCATTCTAAAATTTCCTTCAGGTCATATTTTAAAAAGAATTTTAAGTTATTTACTTGAAAGAGTGAATGAGCATGAGTGTGAGTGCAAACAGTGGGGGGAGAGGCAAAAGGGGCAGAGAGAGAGAGGGAGAAGCAGGCTCTCTGCTGAGCAGGGAGTCCGATGTAGGGTTGGATCCCAGGACCCTGAGGTTATGACCTGAGCTGAAGGCAGATGCTTAACTGAGCCACCCAGGCACCCCTCCTTCAGGTCATTTTTAAGAAATTTTCTTATCTTTTCAGCCACTAAGTCCAGATTTTCCATCAAGCCTTTAAACTTCATCATGATAACTACTGATGTGTCTCTGCATTTTCAGTCTAATACCTGAGCCATCTTCTGGTCAGTTTCTGTCGACCAAATTCTTTCCCCATGGTGATATTTTCCTATTTCTTTGTGAAAGTCTAGTAATTCCTTCCATCCTTCCTTCCTTCCTTTCTTTCAAGATTTTACTTTTAAGTAATCTTTTTATCCAATGTAGGGCTCAAACTCACAACCCTGGGATCCAGAGCTGCATGCTCTTCTGACAGCCAACCAGGCATGCCAAGTCTAGCAATTTCTGACTGTACATGAGCCATTGTTGATACGTATTCAAAACAGAAGTATTTTATTTTTCTGAAGAGTAATTTTTGTTTTTTCAGGCCCACTAAACTCTCCCAAACTAAAAACAATCTTAAAAATATCTATATGTATCTATATACATCTATATATACATATCATCCAGTGAGAGTCTTCACCTAGAAGGAAGTTATCTGCAGAGCAGGATTTGGTCTTCAGCACAGCTGTGTCTCAGTGCCTCGACAAGGGATCCAGCCTGAGGAGACACACACACACACACACACACACATGCATGCACGCACGCACGCACGCACGTGTGCCTAGTGCTTTGTAGTATATCTAGAAATCTGGGATTGCAATACCTCCATCTTTGTTGTTCTTTCTCAAGATTGCTTTGGCTACTCAAGAACATTTGTGCTTCCATACAAATTTTAGGATTATTTGTTCTGGTTCTTTGAAAAATGCTGGTGGTATTTTGGCAGGGATTGCATTGAATCCATTGATTTGAATCCATTGAACAATATTCTTCCAATTCATAATCATGGTACAATGTTCCATTTGTGTTGTCTTCAATCTCTTTCTCATTGCTGTATAAGTTGCAGAGAACAGGTCTTTAACCTCCTTGGTTAAGTTTATTCCTAAGTCTTTTATTCTTTTTGTTGCAATTATAAGTGGAATTGTCTTCTTAATTTCTTTTTCTGCTACTTTGTTATTAGTGTAAAAGAAATGCAGCAGATTTCTGTATATTTTTGTATCCTACAAATTACTTCATTTATCAGTATTTATTTATTTGACAGAGAGAGACGCGTGGCAAGAGAGGGAACACAGCAGGAGAATGGGAGGGGAAGAAGCAGGCTTCCTGCCGAGCAGGGAGCCTGATATGGGGCTCGATCCCAGGACCCTGGGGTCATGACCTGAGCCGAAGGCAGATGCTTAATGACTGAGGCACCCAGGCACCCTCTTCATTTATCAGTTCTAATAGGTTTTTTTTGTTTTGTTTTGTTTTGTTTTTGTGAAGTCTTTAAAGTTTTCTTTATTTAAAGTAGACTCCTTGTCCACTGTGGTGCACAATGCGGTGCTTGAATTCATGACCATGAGAATAAGACCTGAGCTGATATCAAGAGTTGGATGCTTAACCAGCTGAGCCACCCAGGTGCCCCTAAGGTTTTCTATATGTACTATCATGTCCTGTGCAGATAGTGACTGCACGACTTCTTCCTTACCAATGTGAATGCCTTGTATTTCTCGTGGGATTGCTGTGGCTAGGACTTCTAGTACCATGTTAAATAAGTGGTGAATATGGACATCTCTGTCTTGTCTCTAATCATAGAGGGAAAACTGTCAGCTTTTCACCATTGAGTGTGATGTTAGCTGTGGGTTTATTATGCTGAGGTGTGTTCCCTCTAAACCTACTCTGCTGAAATCCATCCATTTCATGTTGTATTTTGTCAAATGCTTCTCTGTATTTGAGATGATCATATGGCTTTTATCCTGTTGCTAATTGGTGCATTCCACTGATCGATTTCAGAATATTGAAACCACTGTTGCATCCCTGGAATAAAGCCTGCTTGATCTTGCTGATGGATTTTTTTTTTCCTGTATTGTTGAATGCCATTTGCTGTTATTTTATTGAGGGGGATTTTTGCAACTGTGTTCATCAGAGATGTTAGCTTGTAATTTTTTTTGTACTATCTTCGCTTTTGAGGTCAGGGTAGTGCTGGCCTCCTAGAATGAATTTGGAAGTTTTCTATTTTTTTTTTTTTTTGGAATGGTTTTTGAAGGGTGTGTGTTTGATAGAATTCACCTGTGAATCCATCTAGTCCAATTTTGTTTGTTGGGAGGTTTTTGTTTTGTTTTGTTTTTTGATTACTGATTCAGTGTCATTACTAGTAATTGGTCTGTTCAAATTTTTTTCTTTTACTTTTTTTTTTCCTTTAGATTTTTTCTATGTACTTAGCATAAGCAGGGGGATCAGCAGACAGAGGGAGAGGGAGAAGCAGTCTCCCCACTGAGCAGGGAGCCCAATGAGGGGCTCGACCCAAGACCCTGGGACCATGACCTGAGCTATCCAGGTGCCTCTCTGTTAAAATGTTCTACTTGTGATTCTAGATGTTTCTGGGCATTTATCCATTGCATTTCTTGGAGGTTGTCTAATTTGTCAGCCTGTAATTTTTCATAATCTTATATGCTTTGTATTTTTGTGATGTCCGTTTTCTTTTCCGTTATTTTTTAAAATCTTTTATGGTTTTTTGTCTTTCGTTATGTCTGTTCTGATCTTTATTTCCTTCTATTTTGGGGCTTTGCTTGTTCTTCTAGCTCTTTTCAGCATATGAAATTGAGATTTTTCTCATTTCTTAAGTTAGGCCTATATTGCTATAAATTTTCCTCCTAGAACTACTTTTGCTACATCTCCAAGATTTGGGGCTGTTGTGTTTTCATTTGTCTCCATGCATTTTTTTCGTTTCCCCTTTGATTTCTTGGTTTACCCATTCCGTGTTTAGTAGCATCTTATTTAAATTCCGTGTATTTATGTTCTTTATGGGTTTTTTTTAATCTTGCGATTGATTTCTAGTTTCATTGTGTTGTGGTAAAAAAGCTTGATATGATTTCAGTCTTCTTATATCAAATGAGATTTATTTTGTGGCCTAATATGTGATATATTCTGGAGAATGTTCCATGTGCATTTGACATGAATGTGTATTCTGTTTCTGAGTGGAATGTTCTACATGTATCTGTTATGTTCGTCTGGTCTAAAGTGTTGTTCAAAGCCACTGTTTCCTTGTTAATTTTCTGTCTGGGTGACCTATTGATGTATGCAGGGTATTAAAGTCCCCTACTGTAATTACTGTCAATTTATCCCTTTGTGTCTGTTAATTGCTTTATGTACTTAGGTTTCCTATATTGGTACATAGATATTTGTAACATCCTCTTGTTTTCTGGTTGGACTGATCCCTTTATCATTATGTAGTGCTCTTCTTTGTCTCTTGCTACAGTGTTTTACAGTCTATTTTATGTAAGTATTGCCACTCCAGCTTTTTTTTTTTTTTCCTTTGCATGTTAAATGTTTTTCCAGCCCTTCACTTTCAGTGTATGTGAGTTTAGGTCTGAAGGGAGTCTCTTGTAGGCAGCATATAGATAGGTTTTGCTTTTGCTTTTTTTTTTTTTTTTTAAATCCAGTCACTCTGTCCTTTCTTTTTCCCTTTCCTTTGCTTCCTTCCCTCCTTTCTCTTTCTTTCTCTCTTTCTCTTTCTCTTTCTGTCTCTTTCTCTTTCTTTCTCTGTTTCTCTTTCTCTCTCTCTTCTTTCTCTTTCTCTCTCTCTTTCTCTCTTCCTCTCCTCTCTCTCTCTTTCTTTCTCTTTCTCTCTGTCTTGTAAATGCCATGCCCAATGTAGGGCTTGAACTCATGAGCCCTAGATCAAGAGTTGCATTTTCTACTGACTGAGCCCCCCATCCCTTTATCTTTTGATTGGAGCATTTAATCCATCAAGGGCCTTTGACTATTGGAACATTTCGAAAATGATATGCCTCCCTGTGCAGTTAAACAGAACATTTATCAAGTGCCTCCATTGGGTTTGAGGTTCTCCGTTTTTGCATGGGTGGACAAGGTGGCCCTGGACCTTCTGGTGAAGGGTCTGCTGCTTGGTCATCCCCATTTTCACCACCGATGCCATCCCTGCCAGGTTAGATTTCCTTACCACCTTGTTATTTGCTGACTCAACTATTTTAAGCATAGAAAACCCACAACCCTGGCCCTGGTGAAGTAGAGAGTGCACCATGGTCTGAGCCCCTCTCCTGCAGGGCCTTTTGGGACACCTATGAAAGAATGCAGAACTATTTCCATTTTTCAGTCAAGGAGAAGGAGATGATCAGAGGTCTATGCTTTGAGCAAGTGGAGAAATATTCCTCTAAGTTATTCATAGCTTCTGGGATACTTGATGGGTATCTGAGGACCTACTAGGTCTCAGTGGCTGGTGCTGGTGTTCCGAATCATCATCACCCACTTAAGGGGGGCCTGGACAGTATCGTTTGTGGTAAGTTACATGGGAGTCAGTTACCTCCATAGATGAGAGGAGGGAATTGTAGTTAGCATTTGAGCATGCACTAGCCTCCTGCCTTCTCACTGTTGGAAATGTAACTGTTACAGATATGCAACAATTCTGTGTATTAGCAGCCTGTGATGTCCGAACTGTTGCAGGTGATTGGGTTAAACTATGGAAAGGTTCCAGTTAAAATTGCAGTGCTCTGAATGAAGTGGTTTATTCAGTTTATCTGCCTAAATTATGTACCCTCTTTTAAAATGCTGACATTCACCTCTTCTTTTGGAAGAATTGTTTTTATATAATTAGGGTCCTATTTTATTCCTAGAAGTACCTGAGAGAGAATAACTATAGTTGTAGTAGCGTCTTATTGAATAATGTTCCACTAATTCAGAACTGAAGATAATTTGGCAAGACAGAGTGGAAACGGATCATTACTCTCCTAGAGGAAGTGATCTCTCCTGGAAGAATGTAGGGATAGGATCCCAGATATACTTGCAATTGCTTAAAAGAAGAGCTCACAGTTTTCAGACTCCTTGAAAATGTTTATCTGCCAGTAATTCGTAGGAGTTATTCAAAACAGCCCCTCTCCTGTCTCTACTTTGCACAATTCAGTCAGAGTAACTATGTAATGTCAGTTATGAAATCGCATAAAATCACATAAAATACTTATGTAAGCCTCCTCTTCAATTTTTTGAAAAAAGATCCTGAGGTGGGGGCAGGAGCAGAGGGGAAAGGATAAGCAGACCCCATGCGGAGCACTGAGCCCAATGCTGGGCTCAGTCTCACAACCCGGAGATCAGGACCTGAGCCCAAATCAAGAGTCTGATACTTGACCGGCTGAGCCATCCAGGGGCCCCAGCCTTCTCTTCAATTTTGATGACACTTTAAAAACCTAATCCAGGGGCGCCTGGGTGGCTCAGTGGGTTAAGCCTCTGCTTTCGGCTCAGGTCATGGTCTCAGCGTCCTGGGATCGAGCCCCGCATCGGGCTCTCTGCTCAGCGGGGAACCTGCTTCTCCCTCTTTCTCTCTGCCTGCCTCTCTGCCTACTTGTAATCTCTCTCTGTCAAATAAATAAATAAAATCTCTTATAAATAAATACATACATACCTAATCCAATAGTTAGGTTTCCTGACACAAACAGTGGACATCTGAGATGCAGGGACCTCTGAGGCCCCGGAAAGGTAGAAGCATTAACGAGTGGCATTTTCCAAATGCTGACCTAGTCCAGGGTCCGGGGTTATGACAGGGTGGCTAGGGTTCATTCTTTTCCTTACATTCAGACTTTTTTATTGAGGTCCTCTACAGCAATTTAGATTTTGCTGTTTTCTAAACTCTTACAATGTAAAAGTGTAAAAATACACGATTGATGCTAAGCACGGTAGGATTCAATGTATTCTCCATAGGATGATTCCATAGCAATCATTAGTTGGTAGAATCCAGATGAAGATTTTCCGTGTGGTCAAATTTTAGCTCTTTAGGGATTAGCCAGACTCTTTGTCATCTTTGTCTGTTGCCTCTTTCCCTGTTTTTCTGATAGTCATCTGTGCTGCCGGGGATTAGGCAGAGAGGGGTGATTCACTCCTGCCGGACCTCTCCTCCCTCCCTTGATACGACTGCACGCACACAGAGTGACTGTTCTTCATGAACTGTTCACGCAGCAGCTGTTATCTTCAGTCTTCTCGTCCATTTTTATTTAATCCTCATGCAAACTGGATGGGGAACCAAGGCTCCGAAGTTAATATCGCTTGTCTAGACTCTCACAGCAGAGCCGGCCTTCGGGACCAAGTCCATCTGACCCCATTGCTGACACCTCCGAACACATGCCACCCCTGTGCGCCCTGCGGTCTTGCCTGTTGAACACGTGTCTGTCTCTCCCACCGAAGTTGGGCTCCTTCAGAGCTGGAGCTGGGTGCCGGGCACAGTGGGGACCCTTTGTTATTAACTGAGCTGGGCTTGGAGGTTTGGTTGCCGGGGGGTGGGAAGAGAGGTTGGAGTGAACTGTGACAGAAGAAAGCCCTGGGGTAGGGTGCTTCTCTCTCTCTCAATTTCTGTGGGTGTTTGCGGCTGCATTCTAAAGCAGAAGACTGGTGCTGGAGGAGACTTCTGTCCTGGTTTTAGGGGGCACAGCATGTGTACTGACCGGGCAGCCCTTTGACACCTTGAAAGTGAAGATGCAGACGTTCCCTGACCTGTACCGGGGCCTCACCGACTGCTGCCTGAAGACCTACTCCCAGGTGGGCTTCCGCGGCTTCTACAAGGGGACCAGCCCAGCGCTGATCGCCAACATCGCCGAGAACTCGGTCCTCTTCATGTGCTACGGCTTCTGCCAACAGGTGGTGCGGAAAGTGGTTGGATTGGAGAAGCAGGCCAGGCTGAGGTGAGTTGTGGGCACTAACACTTTCTTCCTTTGTTTAGAAAGACAACGTTGTTGCCCAGTCAAACTTTTTATGATACCTTATGGGAAGAGGGTTTCCTTTTCTAAAATAACCACTTTGTTTTTGATTGTGAAGTTGTCATGTAAAACTTGCAGAAGGCTGGTCAGTAATGCACCGTGGAGGAGGAGGTGCCCTTACGTGCTGGTGTTCTTCAGGAAGATGCTTGTCAGATGCCGCTGGTGGTACTGCTTCTCTTGTGGGCACGAGGGCTGGACGGGAGCCACAGGTGCAACTTGTGAGCGGAGCTTTGGGTTCCCCTTCATCGCAGTGCAGAGGACTGGAAGAAGCTGCCTGAGCCAGACAGGCTGGAGAGCAACTTGGAATTTTAGGAGGAGTTGGAAGCATCTGTGAAGATGCGGGTGGACTGACTCTTTGTCTGGCCAAGTCTGCCCAAACGTTGGACTTCGGCTTGTGCTGTGTCCTCCCTTGCGTATTTATTTACATAGAGACTATAGAGGATTCAGGAACCACCAGGATGTGTAGCCCTCCCTTTTCTGAACATCGATTTATTTTAAATCATTTAAAATAGTATCAGGTTCATGGTTGGGCAGATAGCCATATGGGTTGTTTTGGTAGGAATTGGAAACCCCTTCTGTACAGAAGTGTTCCCTGGAGATGCCTAGTGATCTCAAAGATGTGCCCTTTTGTAAGCAGGAGTTTTGTCTTCATGGATGGAACGTGTTTTTTAAAGGCTTGGGACTGGCTGGATCGCCCAGGGAGATAGCATCTGTAGAGGGCTGTGCATGGGTTCCAGGACCTTCCGGCACAGAAGGGGTCATGAAGAGGAGGAGGAAGTAAAGAAATAAGCAGGAGAGAAACCAGGAGAGTGTGGGATCTCATGCTAGAGACTGACAGAAAGAACACTGTAGCGACTGTCACTCTTCCTGCTAGAGGGCTTTCTCTGGGACAAGATGGGAAGTTTAGGTCCCCTGCGACATTCCCAGAGGAGGATGCCTTATGGAGAAGATGGAGGTAGGAAGCAGCCACATGAGGTCCTGGGAGGAAGTCCTACAGCCAAGAAGCCATTCTTACCATCCATACCCTCCTCTCCGGTCCTGGTGAGGCGGGAGGGAGCTGCGTCTTCATCCCACAGAACGGTGTTTGCTTATTACCTGGCAGGGAAAGACCACCTTAGAGTTGATGGAGCCTGGGGCACCCACACCTGTCCTGTTTTGTTCATCCCTCCTCATGCTCCTGTGAGAGCAGCAGAGCCCCTGCTGTTCTGTTCTAAAGCTGGGGACTCCGACTTGCAGATACTGGCTTAGGATCCTATTACTTGAGCTCATAACTGAGCGCAGGACCCAAAGCCGTGTCTTCTGAGTCCCCGTCCAGTACTCTTGCCGTAAGACCAGAATTGGGGCTCTGGACTGTGGTAGGGGTCAGGTCTAGAGGAAGGCGTGGTCAGTAGAGGCAATGCAAGGAAAGCACGGCTTGGAAGAGCCTGCCGTGAATTTCAGCAATGATACCGTAAATATTTGCCTGTCCTTGGCTTGAATGCCACCCCGAGAAGAGTTCTCCTTTGACCTTTGTCCGCATGGGATCTTAACACAGCAGGAGGGTTCAGGTACATGTTTGTTGAATGGGTGATAAACAGCCGATTCTTACCAAATCCCATCCTGTGCCCACTGCGGTTTCAGTTCTGGGTCTAATGCCTCTCCTGCAGGTGCAGCCTGGGGCCCCGCGTGCCTCACTGGGCGCCCAGGTAGGGGAGAGGACTCAAAGTCCACTGCAAGTGTACTTTGGCCTTGCTGCACTGGAACAGCATGCTCATACTCAGGCAGCCGACTCTTAGGCTGAAGGGCTTCCACACTGATTGATGCCATCTTTGTTCCCGCAAACCGGGCTGTTCTGGCTACTGGTCAGCAAACTGATGAAGGGTGCCCGAGGGAAACGAAGCCTGGATCTGCAGGCTGGCCGAAAGACTGCAGAAACCACTTTAAGCTTTGGTCTTCACAATCCGCTGAGTAGCTGTGAACCATGTTGGACAGTTTCCATTCGAGAATCATACCCGATTCTCTGAAATGAGAAGCAAGTCTGGAATGCGAGCAGGGTCTCCCTCCTAGAAGAAAGCCTCGCTCCCCACCAACTCTTCTGGGAGCAGGCAGGCTTGGGCCCCGCCCTCCGTCTGTCCATGGCACCGATGCCAGGACACCACGGAACAGAAGGTTGGGGCTGAGATTGGAGGCGGCCCTTGATTTTATATTCCTGTCTGACCTCCGTTTAGGTGACTGTTTAACGGGACCCCGGACAGTCGCATGTGCTCGGTCTGTTAGGCCTTTGCTCACCATTTGGGGAAAACTTGTGAGGGGATCTCAGTAGCCAAGGGAGGGGGTCACCTCACGGGGGTGTGGCGTCCTGGTGGTTAGGTGACGGCAGGCTGCTGGCTTGAACAGGTGAGAGTCAGGGAGCGAGTTGTCTTGTGAGCAGCTCACTCTTCCTGCCCAGTCCCGGGTGCCAGCAGAGCTCTGGTGACGGAACACTCCCGGACTGGAAGGGATCTTATTTTCTGACCCTTGTGAACGCTCAAGAGAATTCCTGACAATTACTTTCTCAGACTTTTCCCCGTATTTTTGAACTCTGATGGGACCTCGCTTTCACAGCCCTGCTGGTGACTATGGCTGGTGGTACCAGACCCTCCTATGGTGAAACGAATGCTTCTTGTGTTTACGTGCATTTGTTTCTCCGTTTACATTCCCGATGTAGCCATTTTACCTCCAGCCCTCGAGCTTGCTGACCCCCTCCTTCACCCCCCTCCTCCACCATCCTCCTCCATCATCCTCGCTCCTGCTGCCCTCTGTGGCTGAGGTCAGGAGGTCATCAGCAGAACTGGGAAATCTTTTTTGCAATGAGCAGCTTTGTGGTTAAAGATTTATTCTGGGCTTTCATCTGCAACAGTTACTTTGTACATGTGGTTGTTCCAGGTTGGATTTGGGTCGTGCAGGGATGGCCCCGGAACCTTGCTGTATGAAGCTTAGTGGCAGATACGCCGAAGTAGTGGTGATGGTGTGTCTTTGGGGTGGTGGGAGTTTGGGTAATTTTTTTCCTCCCTCTTTTTTTTTTTTTTTTTTAAATATATCACTGTGTCTTAGTTCTGGCCGCTGTAACAAAATACCATCAACTGGATGGCTTAAACAAACATTTGTTTCTCACAGTTTTGAAAACTGGAAAGCCCAAGATCATGCTACTGGTTGATTTGATGTCTGGTGAGGGCCTATTTCTTGGTTTACAGAGGGACACCTTCTTGCTATGTCCTCAAAGGGTGGAGAGAGAGAGCGGTGGCCTCTTATAAGGACACTGATTGCATCATGGGGGGTTCTACCCTCACGACCTCACTAAACCTAATCACCTCCCAGAAGTCCGCTCCGAATACCGTCACATTGGGGGATTTCGGCTTCTGCATAGAGCCCTAGGGGTGGGGGATACATTCCGTGCGTGTCGCCATGACTATGACTAATAAAAGGAGCTGGATCTTGCAGTCAGGCAGACCCAGGTCTGAATCCTAGCATTGTCACGTAGTAGTGGTGTGACTTCAGGTACATTAGGTATTCTATGCACGGTTTTTCCACATGAAAATTGGGGTGTCGGTATCGATGTTGGCCTCCCGGGGCTGGGGTCCTTCGATGAAACTGCTCGTGCGAGTTCCCAGTGGGCACTCGGGAAAGTGTTCCTCTCCTTTGATCCTTGCTCTCCCTTACCAGCCGAGTGCTTTGCGTGGGGAGTGCTGAATGAATGAGTGACCGACTCCCGTTGCTGGTTTCCTTCCAGTGATCTGCAGAATGCAGCGGCGGGTTCCTTTGCCTCTGCCTTTGCGGCCCTGGTGCTCTGCCCCACTGAGCTCGTCAAGTGCCGGCTGCAGACCATGTATGAGATGGAGTCGTCAGGGAAGATCGCCAGAAGCCACAAGTAAGTGCTGTTCGGGCACAGACGTTGGGTCTCTCGTTGCCTTGGTGCATTGAGTATTTGTCAGTTTTATATTCTACTAAAACTCAGTAGCAGAGAAAGAGATTTATCTACTCCAAAGTACTGTGTTTTTAGAACTCTTTCCCCTACCAGTCAGAGGGGGACCTCCTAAATGAACTTTCAGAGGGCGGGACCCACTCCTGCTCCCACAACAGACCACTGTCTGCAGATGTTTCACACCTGGGAGGTGGAGAGGCCGAGAGCTCCTCTCACTCTTGGCTCATTGAGTGCATGAGGCAGCGTCCCCGGTTGTGCTGGAGGCACACAGCAGACAGCTTTGAAACTGTGTCTGAGAGCTGAGCCTTCAGAAATGCCAACTTGGGTTCCAAGATGAATATTTGGTGCCCGTTCCCAGGTTTCATGTGAGCTGATCAGCCCAGATCCCAGGGTCACTCTCTTACCTCCCTCCCCCACCCTTCTCACGTACCCACAGAGAGCCTGGCTTCTGAACACTCCTCAGAGCCCTTGTGAGCTACTCTGCAGCCATCAGAATGCTCTCCCCCTCAGTTCTGCAAACAGATTCTAGTTACATGAGTGTGTGTCATACACAGTGTGATTTATTGTCTTTATTAATCTCAACATTTGCTTATTTATCTTGACATCTGGCTGACTAAAGCTCTTTGTCACTGTGGTTGACTCAGTTTGAAAATCTGACCGGAAAAATCAGATTAATTGACCATTTACAGAAGTAGTCTCCTCCCAGGGAGGGTGGGGTTTCTGATAGAGTTCTATATCCTGCCCTCTGGAGATTCTTTACAACCAATTTGAAGCTATTATTTACAGCCTAGAGATCCAAAAGCATAAGTCTTTGAAACTTTTTACTGAAATATGGTGTATACCCAGAAATCATAAGTGGGGGTTCTAATAGTCACTAAACAAACACTTTCATAACCAATGCCCAGATTCAGAGGTAGAACAGGAACAGAATCCAGAAAGTTGCTCTCATGTCCTTTAGGAGTAGTTTAAGGTATTTTTTTTAATTTAAATTTTTTATTTAAATTCAATTTAGTGAACATATAATGTATTATTAGTTCCAGGGTAGGATTTAGTGATTCATCACTTAAATACAACACCCCGTGCTCATTATATCAAGCATCCTCCTTAATGCCCGTCACCAATTACCTCACCCCCCCCACCACTCCTCCAGCAACCTTCAGTTGGATTCCTAAGGTTTTTTTTTTTTTTTTAGGATATTATTTATTTATTTGACAGACAGAGATCATAAGTAGGCAGAAAGGCAGGCAGAAACAGAGAGGGAAGCAGACGTGGGGCTTGATCCCAGGACCCTGGGATCATGACCTGAGCCGAAGGCAGAGGCTTTAACCCACTGAGCCACCCAGGCACCCCTTCCTAAGGTATTTTTAAAGAAAGTAATTGTTGGCTCCAAAAACTTAAGCGAATGGACACCTTGCACAAAGGTAAGTATCGGTTGACAATATTTTAGGTGTGGCTATATACTCCTGGCCTACACGGGGGTATATGGTACCTTGGGGTTAAGACTTGGTTCAGAAGGCAGGCCAGTCATGTTGAGTCGGATCACTGCGTTACATTCCCATTATAGAATGGGAGCTGAGTTGTAGGAAGGACCTAGATAATGAGTGATGTCTGATGAAGCCTTCTGAAATGCTTTTGATTACCGGGGGGTTTGATTCTTCACTGGTCCAAGCAAGGTCACCTGCTGAGAGCACAGTGAAGAGAACGGGGTTCCCTAAAACACACCAAAGATGTGGTTTCTGCTGCTGTTTTCCTGGCAGATAAGGCCTGCCATGGTGCGCACCGTCAGGAAGAGGGGTCTAGACAGAAAGGATCCTGCATTACTGCTGCTCCAGGGCTCTGATCAGCCTGAAATAGAAATTCTTGCGTACTTACTTTCTAAGAACTAAATCCTTGGTGCTTCTTGCCCTGTAGAGTTTCTAAGAATTTCCTTTGTCTTGCCTTCAAGTAACATCTACTCCCTTACTCCCTCGCTGCACTAACACGAAGCAAAAAGACCGTAAGCACTTGAACAGATTCCTTCTATACCCACCCGTTCAAAAGAAAGGTAGAGGAGGGTAGGCACTGAGGGAGGTAGAGGAGTGGGCAAATACGAGGGCATTTTGTTCTTGCTGAGCTTGTACAGCTCCTTATTGTAATTTCTCTTATTCATTGTTGGACAAAAGTGGGTATTGGCTCTTTTACATCTTGGATAATATCCAGAATGTATGAATGCACTTTTTTTTTTCAATGAACTAAAAAGTGAATTTGTTTATTGAGGGCAAGAGGATGCAAGCAATATGAAAATCAGAGCTTGTCTGGCTTTCCCTGACTTTTCTTTCTCCGCCTGTCAGATGGGGGTTGGATTTTATTGGTACGTGTTCTGAGGGTCCCGATCTGCTCCTGGAATCCTTTATACAGGGGGAAGCTGTGGGGCAGATTCCTGAAGACCACCTCCCCCGACCACCCTTGGGGAGAACGGTCATCGGGCAGGAGTTGGCTCGGTAGCAACTACTTCTTTTCCCTTGTTTCTTGTGTACCATCAGATAGACCTTGCCTGCGATGGTGAGCCTTGCAACTAGCAAAAAGCAGCTCTAGGAACCCGCCCTGCCATGTTGGCACTGGTCTAGGTCCTTCATTGTTTTGTCCACAGTCAGAGGAGGTCTATCTGATTTTCCAGAAATCCAGGGTACTCCTTCTCCAGGAGTGTTCTCAGGGCTTCCTTTGCTGAGTGGCACACTTGGGAAATGTGAACATGGTTCCATTTGAGACGGGGTTCTGGCGTGGTCTGCTGAAATCTTGGCTGGAGGCACGGTGGCCACACACAGCTCTCTATGAATACACATTTTAATGATATTTCCTTGCTGTTGGATAGTTCAGGTGAGAACAGCTGTCCTAAAATAATAGGATCTGTGCTTCTCTGAGATTTCCTCCCTGCAGACGCCTCATTTTCAGAATTTGGGTCCCTGGGTTTCTAGAATCAGCCATTCCCTGCCTGCCTAGGGTTGAGCCAGGTCTGCCACTGGGGTGGGAGTGCCAGCCTCGTCCCCCAGTCCCCCCCCATTTCCCCGGCCCTAAGCACAGCTCCCTGTCTCCCTGCAGCACAGTCTGGTCCGTGGTGAAGAGCGTCCTCAGGAAGGATGGCCCCTTGGGCTTCTACCACGGCCTCTCCAGCACCTTACTCCGAGAGGTGCCTGGCTATTTCTTCTTCTTTGGCGGCTACGAGCTGAGCAGGTCGTTTTTTGCATCAGGGAGATCGAAGGACGAGCTAGGTAAGCATTTGGCTGGGCTGGGCTGGGCTGCGCCCCACAGGGGCCTTCTTTTTACAGAGGCTGTGGGGGTCTGCTGGGCACTGAGGTTTCTGGAGGCTTGGAAAGGACCTTGGCACCTTCCTCTGGGTGCACTCATGTCCTCGCCACGGGGGTGAAGCTGTGCATCCCAGACTTCTTTACTGGAATAACATTTTGGGGGAGAATATAGAAATTACTTTCCTGTGGGAACTCTTCAATAAAGGGGTAAATCACCTGTGAAGCATTTTGCAATACGCATACAATTTGGTAATAAATCTTGAGAGTGTTTCCAGGGGACTGAAAAGTGTCATTCTTCCTAGGTTGTCCTGTGTAGCTGCCTGACGCAATCATGTCAATGTTTGGCTTGCATGAATGATTACTTGTTTCTTCTCAAACACATCACTTCAGTGTTTTGGACTTATTCTGGGGTTAGGCAAGCTCCCAGGCTTAACTATCATATTCAATAAGACAACTTTGGCTTTCATGGTAAAGGAAGAATCAGGGCTGTGGGGCATTAAATTAATGAAATACTGCAGACTGAGAGGGTTGGAAAAAACGTGACCTGTGTTTCAGTGGCCTCTGTTCTTATTCCCCATGGGGTGGAGGGCGGGTTGCCATGTTGCTGGGGGCCTGCTGGTTCTTGTGAGGGCCAGTCCTTTGGAGGGCAGGCCAGGAGGGACACGGCGCCACAGTGACCAGCACTGATATGGTCCTGTGATGAGGGGCAGACCCAGAGAGCCACATGGGATCTTGTGTCCTCTGAGCAGGGAGCCCAAAGGGAGCTCGATCCCTGAGATCATGACCTGAGCTGAAGGCAGATGCCTTACTGACTGAGCCACACGTGCCCCAAGTGTCAGCATTTTTATTTGCATCTACCTGCACCCACTACCACCTTGACCTCTGGAAATGCTGTCCTTGAGACAAAAATGCTATTGGCTGCTTTCCTCCCCTAGGCCCTGTCCCTTTGATGTTAAGCGGTGGAGTTGGTGGGATCTGCCTCTGGCTTGCTGTTTACCCAGTGGATTGCGTCAAATCCAGAATTCAAGTTCTTTCCATGTCTGGAAAACAGGCAGGATTTATCGGAACCTTTATAAGCATTGTGAAAAATGAAGGTGAGCCTGCTCATTGCAGAAATGGAGTGGGTGTGTATAGACCGGTCATTTTGCTGTAACCCTTGTGGAGGTCGATCGCGTGTGTGTGGTTGCTCTCTTCCCCTGCCCCCTGTCCTTTTTCTAGCGCCCCTTCCTTAGCTTACTTCCATTCTCAAGAATGTTTAATGTCGTTGTTCCTCACTTCTGGGCCAGGATTCTTTGTTCTAAATAGCCCGGAGGGAACTTTAAAACTCCAGATTGTGCCTCAGGGGACAAATGCTTGGAAGTCAGCGCCCCTTGTTTTATAGAATATAGATAGTATCAGAAAACCATCTCTAACAGAACCACTAAAGGATTTAAAAGAACGTGCTGCAAGTCCCTAATGCTAAGACTTCCTGAAGGGGATTGGCTCTGAATTTTGAGAGTTCACGTAGGAGTATAAAGAGACAATTGAGCCTGAAAGCCTTCACCAGCTCTTTGAGGGTGAAAGCGAGACCAAGTCCTTTTATGGCTTTGAAGAAGCTGACATAGATCTGATGGAGACTTGAGTGTTAGCATCAGGAGTGGGTGTGGAGTGGGGGTGGGAAAGTGTGAAGGGGAGGGTAGAGGGACTTAGGGAAAGGGGGATATGCCAGGTTGGGTATCTGGTTTATATTTTTTAATTTTATGCCACCACTCCCCCCAATGTTGACTCTGTTTCCCTGTGGATTTGTGGATTATTAGGAATACCAGTAGTGATCCCATCTGAGCCAAGGAGCTGGCCCATTGGTCATTCACTTCTGCTAAAAACAGGTTTTCGTGACCTTTTTTTTTTTTTTTTTAATTTAAATCACTGTGTTTGGTATTTTTCTGACAAAATCAAAAAAGAGAAAAAAAATTATTCGTGGACGAATGTTAAATTTTTTGTTTCCCCTTTTACCTCAACTGTATCATAGTACATCTGGGTTTTTTTGTTTGTTTTACTGTGTGGCAATGTCTTTGGGCATGATGCTATTCAACCATTGTCAATGTGAGAACATTTCTGAAGATGGGAAAGACAAAAATATGTAGGTCACAAACTGGTTTATTATATATATGGATTAAAAAAAAAACCTTTTTTCATTGTGGTCTTAACACTTTGATGTAAAAATGAAAATGAAAAAAAAAAAAAAGATTTTCTAGGTGATTTTTGTATAAAGCCAGCATTGTGCCTCTGGTGAGTAGAGACCTTTCCTTTCAGCATCCACTCTACATCTTCCACCTCGGGATATGAACTTCTCGGGCTTGATTTTGCGAGAGAGCGGTCACAGGGTGTGGAAACGGTTCAGTTCTTACTCCAGAGTTGCATAAAACTTCATAGTTTGACAGAGTACTTACTACTTACGCCTCCCTCATCCACTTGGATCTTCGTAACAGTCTGGGCAGTGCCAGCTGTAGACACAGGACTGTGCTTATGGCCCGGTGTCCTGTGGTCCTTGCCCTCCCAGGTGACACTGTGAGGCTGTTGCCCTCCTGTGGCCCTGGGGCTGCTTCTCTCTGCCCAGGTGAGGCCTCCGCTCTGCCCGGTCCATGTACCGGGAGCGAGCCCGGGATTCGTGTGTGGTACCTGAGCGTCCCCCAAGATTTGCTGGAAGACTGGATGCCTGGCCTCGTTGCCATTAGCCTCTTTCCTTCCCATTAGTCCAGGGAAACCTGGACAGAAGCCCTTCCATTCCTCGTTGGCATTCAGTGTGTTGTCTGGATCTGTAGGTGTCCAGCCCTGGGCTCTGCGGCTTCACAGGGTCTCTCTGAGAAGAGGCGTCTCAGTCTTTGATCACTTCTTGTCTTCTAGGAATAACGGCCTTATATTCTGGACTGAAACCCACAATGATCCGAGCGTTCCCTGCCAATGGGGCGCTCTTTCTGGCCTACGAATACAGCAGGAAGCTGATGATGAGCCAGTTCGAAGCCTACTGAAGCGTCCTGGCGAACCGAGGTCCAAGTCTAGGCATGTGACCACTACAGTTCATCTCAGGGTTTCACGGAGTACAAGACCAATGGGGAATTATTTTGGTTTCATCGGAGTTCTGTTTTTTTGGTCTTTCCTTATTCTACTCTGAATCTTAAACTTTGTGAAAAGGGGCTCTATTTTATCCTATTAATTTCTGCCCATAATCGTACTGAAATCAAACTAAGTTGCTGCTCTTGTCCTTGGTGGGACATTTAGGGCGAGCTGCCGGCCTTGCACAGGATCTGAAAGGCTAAATATAGTTCTTTCGGGACTTTGCATAAACCTGTATGTGTCCATGCAGCTTGGATGGTTACATGTTAGTAAGGCATCATTTGGTTCCATGTTTAATTCTCAGATCTCACCAGAAAACCTCTGAGGTAACTGTGTTTCATGAAGATGGCTGTGAATGATTCCTTACTCTAGATGTAGGCTCTCTTTTAGAACCTTAGTACATGCACTATCCTAAGTGGCTGAAGTTAAGTTTTCCTATGGTGCTTGACAACTGAACTATCCATGTAGATTTTGTAGAGGAGAACATACCTGCAAACTGGTGTGGCTTCCATGTTCACGATTTAAGTTAGGAGTCAACCTCTTGGATTTTCCCAAGATGTTCTACCATTAAAATAGTGCCATTCACTTCCTAGGTGGGATCATCTTGTGCCCCTGACACATTGTCAGGGGTGGTGAGAGCAACATGCCCCTCACCTGTGCCAGCTCCCCTTCTCTCCCAAAGAACTCCCCCTCTGCTGGGCCTTAGGTTGAGGGGAGGGGGCCCTGCTTCTGTGCTTTGTGAAGGCCCATGACCGACAGCAGGCCTGCTTCTTCCGTCTCTGGGTCCTGGCCTGGGTAGGATTCCAGATTATTTCTTTGGACCGTCTGTGGCCTGCTGATCCACTTTGGACCACTCACTGCCTCCACTGATCAGAAACTCTTCCCGGGAGCAGAGTGCCAAAGCCAAGAGAAGCCCTTGTTCCCTGTCTGGTGCCTGAAGGACAGTGCTCGTGGGCAAGGTCCTCTTTCTGATGGAACTGGACAGAACCTAGGGCTTGTCCTCCACAGTGAGTGATGTTGGGGCTGACCCTCTTGTTTAAGTTTATCTCGGGATTGGTAACTGCCATGTTTCTTATTGGGTTGGAGCCTTTTACATTTGGTACTGGCAGTCCGCGGATTTTCAGGATTGTATATAGGGGGCGACATTATAAAGCAATGAAACAAGCCAAGTAATTTTATTAAGCTATGCCATATGAATGCACTAACCACCACCACAAAACTCCAGGTCTCCTGGTGTAAGAGGGTCCCTTCTCATCCCCACTTAGGCAAGCCTCATCATACCATGCTGCTCCAAGACCAGCAAGGGCTCTCTCAGAAACAAGTGGTCTTACGCAGGCTGACGCTGCTAACGTCTGTCCCGTGTGTGTCTGTCCTTGTTGCCACAGTGTACCCCTCGAGTGAAACCTCTGGTTTCCTGAAGCTTTTACTTCTCTGCAGAGGCTGTGCTAACTCTAGCCATGTGCCAGAAGCCAGAGGGTCGGGACAGTGGGCAGCTGCTCTTTCTATATACTGCAGTTGTGAAAGTTGGCCCACCAGCAGCATTCTATTTCTGCCTGGTTGTGTGGATGGGGTTGATGTAGGAAACTGTTCTATTTTTTAAAAATAGCTAAATTTCCGGTTATGTTTTGGATAATTCTATTCCAGGGTAGTCAGATCTATTTGAAAAAACCAGTATCATTCTGATGTACCATGATGTAAGATTCTCGAGTTGTTCAAGGAAGTATTTATGTCAGGTTGTAAGGAGGCAAGCCCGTAAATTCTCTTTATGTGAGCAAAAGCACAAGAGTGTGGCGACTCAGTGGCCAGGATTTTTGATGCATCTTAGAGGGTTAGGGAAGAGAAACCCTAACTATAATCTTCTTTCAAAAAGCAAGTCTTGAAAATTGGGGTTTTCTTCCTTAGTGCCAGCTAAGTATCTACCGTGACCCCCCACCCCCCGTCCATTTACCTAAGCTTATGGCTGCATGCATTTTCAAGGGAACAGTACAAACTGTTTAGCGGCAACATGTGTTTCTGTAACACGAATTATGGCAAGTGATGTAGTCAGAGCTTTTTCTAAAAAGCCTTTAGATGGGCTACTGCACTGGTAGCTGAGACCCTTTGAGGGCTATTTGGAGGGATAAAGAGCAACTGCATTCAGGCCATGTTCATAAATAAGGACATTTTATTTATATAATATATAAATACATAAATAATGACGTTAAGGTACTTAGAATAAAATAGCATCCAGCAACGAAGAGAATGGGATTCCCTGTGGACACTGGACTAAGCAGTGTTTATAGTGAAAAGATGATCTTCACAGAGTTCCCTAAATTTAAATGAAGTTGGCTGGGTGCAGAGTCTGTGTCAGGGGGTGTATTTTAAAATAATCTAGAGGGGCGCCTGGGTGGCTCAGTGGGTTGAGCCTCTGCCTTTGGCTCGGGTCATGGTCTCAGGGTCCTGGGATCGAGCCCCGCGTCGGGCTCTCTGCTCAGCGGGGAGCCTGCTTCCTCCTTTCTCTCTGCCTGCCTCTCTGCCTACTTGTGCTCTCTCTCGCTCTCTGTCAAGTAAATAAATTTAAAAAAAAATAAACTAATCTAGAATTCTCTAGGCAGACATTTCCTTTGACTTCACGGTGACGTTACAAAGAGAGAGAATCTACTGTAACATCTGCTTATGTTTACCCAGATTCTCTTGTCCTCCAAGGACTGCATGTGTAATTGAACCTTGTATCACAAGCTCTGCGGGGACTGCTTATAGGAACAGTCCTATGGGCTCCAACCTTGTTCTGGTGCCCATCGGAGGTTTGTTGAATAGCTTAGAAGTGACCTTTTTAATCTGACATTACAAATGTGAAAGCAGGGACTACTTACCCCAAAATACATAATAAACCTCACACAATGTTGTGAGGAATCATTTTAAATGTTATTTTGATATGAAAGTTCTTTTGAAAGTTTTTTTTAAAATTTATTTACTTATTTTAATAAACATATAATGTATTTTTATCCCCAGGGGTACAGGTCTGTGAATCGCCAGGTTTACACCTTTCACAGCACTCATCATAGCCCATACCCTCCCCAATGTCCATATCCCCACCACCCTCTCCGTTCCCCCCTCCCCCCAGCAACCCTCAGTCTGTTTTTTGAGATTGAGTCTTTTATGGTTTGTCTCCCTCCCGATCCCATCTTCTTTCATTTTTTCTTTTCCTACCTGCCCCCAGCCCCCCCACATTGCATCTCCACTTCCTCATATCAAAGAGATCATATGATAGTTGTCTTTCTCCGATTGACTTATTTCGCTAAGCATAATACCCTCTAGTTCCATCCACATCGTCACAAATGGCAAGATTTCATGTCTTTTGATGGCTGCATAGTATTCCATTGTGTATATGTACCACCTCTTCTTTATCCATTCATCTGTTGATGGACATCTAGGTTCTTTCCATAGTTTGGCTATTGTGGACATTGCTGCTATAAATGTTCGGGTGCATGTGCTCCTTCGGAGCACCACGTTTGTATCTTTAGGATATATACCCAGTAGTGCAATTGCTGGGTCATAGGGTAGCTCTATTTTCAGTTTTTTGAGGAACCTCCACACTCTTTTCCAGAGTGGTTGCACCAGCTTGCATTCCCACCAGCAGTGTAGGAGGGTTCCCCTCTCTCCGCATCCTCGCCAGCATCTGTCATTTCCTGACTTGTTAATTTTAGCCATTCTGACTGGTGTGAGGTGGTATCTCCTTGTGGTTTTGATTTGTATTTCCCTGATGCCGAGTGATGTGGAGCATTTTTTCATGTGTCTGTTGGCCATCTGGATGTCTTCTTTGCAGAAATGTCTGTTCATGTCCTCTGCCCATTTCTTGATTGGATTATTTGTTCTTTGGGTGTTGAGTTGGATAAGCTCTTTATAGATTTTGGATACTAGCCCTTTATCTGATATGTCGTTTGCAAATATCTTCTCCCATTCTGTCAGTTGTCTTTTGGTTTTGTGAACTGTTTCCTTTGCTGTGCAAAAGCTTTTGATCTTGATGAAGTCCCAGTAGTTCATTTTTGCCCTTGCTTCTGTTGCCTTTGGAAGAAGTTGCTGCGGTTGAGGTCAAAGAGGTTGCTGCCTGTGTTCTCCTCAAGGATTTCGATGGATTCCTTTCTCACATTGAGGTCCTTCATCCATTTAGAGTCTATTTTCGTGTGTGGTGTAAGGAAATGGTCCAATTTCATTTTTCTGCATGTGGCTGTCCATTTTCCCAGCACCACTTGTTGAAGAGGCTGTCTTTTATCCATTGGACATTCCTTCCTGCTTTGTTGAAGATTAGTTGACCGTAGAGTTGAGGGCCTATTTCTGGGCTCTCTATTCTGTACCATTGATCTATATGTCTGTTTTTGTGCCAGTACCATACTGTCTTGATGATGACAGCTTTGTAATAGAGCTTGAAGTCTGGAATTGTGATGCCACCGACTTTGGCTTTCTTTTTCAATATTCCTTTAGCTATTCGAGGTCTTTTCTGGTTCCATATAAATTTTAGGATTATTTGTTCTACTGTTCTATTTGTTCTGTTGTTCTATTTCTTTTAAAAAAAATGGATGAGATTTTGATAGGGATTGCATTAAATGTGTAGAATAGACATTTTCACAATATTTGTTCTTCCAATCCATGAGCATGGAATATTTTTCCATTTCTTTGTGTCTTCCTCAATTTCTTTCATGAGTACTTTATAGTTTTCTGAGTATAGATTCTTTGTCTCTTTGGTTAGATTTATTCCTAGGTATCTTATGGTTTTGGGTGCAATTGTAAATGGGACTGACTCCTCAATTTCTCTTTCTTCTGTCTTGTTGTTAGTGTAATGAAATGCGACGGATTTCCGTGCATTGACTTTATATCCTGCCACGTTACTGAATTCCTGTACAAGTTCTAGCAGTTTTGGAGTGGAGCCTTTTGGGTTTTCCACATATAGTATCATATCATCTGCAAAGAGTGATAGTTTGACTTTTTCTTTGCCAATTTGGATCCCTTTAATTTCTTTTTGTTGTCTGATTGCTGAGGCTAGGACTTCTAGTACTATGCTGAACAGCAGTGGTGATAACGGACATCCCTGCCGTGTTCCTGACCTTAGCGGAAAAGCTTTCAGTTTTTCTCCATTGAGAACGATATTTGCAGTGGGTTTTTCATAGATGGCTTTGATAATATTGAGGTATGTGCCCTCGATCCCTACACTTTGAAGAGTTTTAATCAGGAAGGGATGCTGCACTTTGTCAAATGCTTTTTCAGCATCTATTGAGAGTATCCTATGGTTCTTATTCTTTCATTCTTTATAATGTATTGTATCACAATGATGGATTTGCGGACGTTGAACCAACCTTGCAGCCCTGGAATAAATCCCACTCGGTCGTGGTGAATAATCCTTTTAATGTACTGTTGGATCCTATTGGCCAATATTTTGGTGAGAATTTTCGCATCTGTGTTCATCAAGGATATTGGTCTGTAATTCTCTTTTTTGGTGGGATCCTTGTCTGGTTTTGGGATCAAGGTGATGCTGGCCTCATAGAATGAGTTTGGAAGTTTTCCTTCCATTTCTACTTTTTGGAAGAGTTTCAGGAGAATAGGAATTAATTCTTCTTTAAATGTTTGGTAGAATTCCCCTGGGAAGCCGTCTGGTCCTGGACTTTTGTTTGTTTGGAGATTTTTGATGACTGTTTCAATCTCCTTACTGGTGATGGGTCTGTTCAGGTGATCTATTTCTTCCTGGTTCAGTTGTGGTAGTTTATATGTCTCTAGAAATGTATCCATTTCTTCCAGGTTGTCAAATTTGTTGGCGTAGAGTTGCTCGTAGTATGTTCTTATAATTGTTTGTATTTCTTTGGTGTTGGTTGTGATCTCTCCTCTTTCATTCATGATTTTATTTATTTGGGTCCTTTCCCTTTTCTTTTTGATAAGTCTGGCCAGGGGTTTGTCAATCTTATTAATTCTTTCAAAGAACCAGCTCCTAGTTTTGTTGATTTGTTCTATTGTTTTTTTAGTTTCTATTTCATTGATTTCTGCTCTGATCTTTATGATTTCTCTTCTCCTGCTGGGTTTAGGCTTTCTTTGTTGTTCTCTCTCCAGCTCCTTTAGGTGTAGGGTTAGGTTGTGTATTTGAGACCTTTCTTGTTTCTTGAGAAATGCTTGTACCGCTATATATTTTCCTCTCAGGACTGCCTTTGTTGTGTCCCACAGATTTTGAACCGTTGTGTTTTCATTATCATTGGTTTCCATGAATTTTTTCAATTCTTCTTTAATTTCCTGGTTGACCCATTCATTTTTTAGAAGGATGCTGTTTAGTCTCCATGTATTTGCGTTCTTTCCAAATTTCCCCTTGTGATTGAGTTCTAGCTTCAGAGCATTGTGGTCTGTAAATATGCAGGGAATGATCTCAATCTTTTGATACCGGTTGAGACCTGATGTCCCTCCTTGGAGCAGACTTTTAAAAGTCCCGATTTTGTGCTCCGTTGCTCTGCAGCTTGCCGGGAGCCGGCCCCTCCCCCCGCGGTCTGTCTTCCTGTCACTTTGGATTCACTTCTCCACAGGTCCTACCTTTCAGAAAGTGATTGATTTTCTGTTTCTAGAATTGTTGCTCTTCTTCTCTTCGATTTCCCGTTGGATTTGTAGGTGTTCACAATGGTTAGATAAGCTATCTAGCTGAACTCCTGCTACCCGATGTCGTCTCAGCCTGCTTCTTCTCCGCCATATTGACTCCTCCCCTCTTTTCAAACTCTTAACTTTGGCACACAGTCCCCAGAAACAGTCGTTCTCTCAACCCTGGCATACCTCCTTCAGAAAAGAAAAAGCACCACTAACATTTTACTTTGTATATATTTAATGCTGTAAAAAATATGTGTGTATAAATGTAAATATACCTGCAAGCAAGGAGGGTTAGGAGACATAAATGTGTGGCAGGGATTGTGGAGAACATATTGTATCCTAAAGAGGAAACTTCTATCAGTATCCGCTATGACTTAAAATGTAGCTCGACTGCAAATTCCAGACAGTAAATTTTCCATATTTTCTTTTTATGGGGATTATCCAGCTTATTAAGTGGAAAGTAAAGCCTAGGAAAGAAGAAACAGGTTTCAAGCACAGAAGGCCAACCAGGGTTAGTCTTAGTCCCCCTCCTGTGCCTCAGCTGGCACATACAAGTGGAAGGGCTTGGTAACATCTGGGATGGCCAATGCTGGGGCACTCAGTAAGGCTGTTTGTAATTCCCAAAATGCTCCTTCTGCCTCTGCTGTCCACTCTACCATAGTAAGTCCTACCTTAGCCAGTTCGTAGAGAGGTCGCGCCATCTCCACGAACCGTGGTATCCACAGCTTGCAGTAGCCCACCGTCCCAAGGAACTCCCTTATGGAGACCAAAGCCTAAATAAGTGGCGTGGCTCTGACAGAGCTGTGTTTTTATTGCTGAAACCCGATACCCTTTTCCCTGCAGAGTCTCTAAGAGAGCTCTCGTCCCCCGCAAGCAAGACCCATAGTCCTCAATGGCTATTTCTACTATTCCCACTAACTCAGTCCTCCTTCAAGCACGAGAGAACTAGAATTCTAGAGAACTTCCAGACTCAGGAACGAATTTCCAGATAGGGAAGAAGTTTCCCTGGAATAATAATCTTCAGTTAATTAAAAAATATATATATTTCCCAGTTTAGTCACTAGAAAGTCATTTTTAAATGGGAGACTATTGATTTTTTTAAAGCTGTCTTCAATGATGCTTACTGTGTCCTCTAACTTCTGCCCTAGATCTAAGTGTGTCAGTCACCTTTAAACTAGCTAAAGCCTTCCTCGAGGATGCTTTCCTTTCTGGCCTAGAATGTGGTAGGTGGTCGGTCATCAGTAGATGAACACATTCGGTGGACCTGCCCTAGTCAGGGTAACTGAGCAGACTCCTCCTCCACTTGCAAGGGGAGGGATTTATCACCACACTCTAGATCTGATTAGAATACATTTCAGCTCCTATGACACAGTCCTATGGCATGGACTTTTGAGGATAATGCCACAGTGGTTCTCAAGAATAGCCCTATATTTTACATAATGAAGAATGGGGGACTTGAGGATTTCTTGGTTTCTATAAATTGAGGGTAGGAGTGCCATTCTGCCTTACACAGATCTTGGAGCTTAAGCCTTTTCTACTGGATTATATCAGAGCCATACCTGTTATTTTGTACAAAAGATGTGTGGAACCAAAAGAAAAATGGGCAGTTTATAGTCATAGTATTTATGGGCAGGTTATATGTCATAGTATGTCATAGTATTCAGGCAGATCTTAAAATTTTTAAAAAAGTTAATTTTCATGGTAAAAATGATACTAAAAACTAATTCCAAAGGGATTACAATTCCTTCCTTTCTGTATATGTTGAACAATTACACACACAACATTAGACACACAGCACTTAACAGTCTATAACCTTCTGCTCACGACACACACCATTAGACACACAGCACTTAACGGTCTATAACCTTCCGCTCACGACACAAAGGAGACTTTAAGAAATGGCTTTTTCTTGGGGCGCCTGGGTGGCTCAGTGGGTTGGGCCACTGCCTTCGGCTCAGGTCATGATCTCAGGGTCCTGGGATCGAGCCCCGCATCGGGCTCCTTGCTCAGTGGGGAGTCTGCTTCTCTCTCTGCCTCTGCCTGCCTCTCTGCCTGCTTGTGCTCTCTGTCTCTCTCTCTGTCAAGTAAATAAATGAAATCTTAAAAAAAAAAAAAGAAAAAAAAAAGAAATGGCTTTTTCTTGCCATCCCTATCAAAATTTAAGGAAATGTAGTTTTTTCTATATACATTAGACAATAGTCCTCCAACCTAGTTTACATCGTGCTGACCAGAGACCGATGCCAGTTTATGTCTAAAGACCTCATCCTTTTCTACAAGGAGTAGCTACATTGATAATTGACTGTCAGTATTAATGATAAGAATACCCACACATGAGAGAGTTTTCATCTCATGGCCCTTGAAAATCACAAAATTAAGCAACACTGCCCGGGCCAGTACTTCTGGTAGTGGAGCTCCTGCTTAGGACCACTGACTGAGCGAGCGTGCTGACCGGCTTCAGGGATCAAAGGGTAGCCGTCCGGTATGGGAACAATCGAGGTCACTTGCTTCCACACACATACCATTTCACTATCGAACAGATTCTCCCATAACGGGGAGCAAGCAGGGGGTGAAGGAGGGCACAAACTTGAACTTGATCAACATTGTTAGTTGTTGGCAGTTCTGCTTGATGATTTTAATAGGGAAACAAAACCACTGAGGCTTAGAAATCTGTTACATAAAGAGTAACACTTGTACACTTTGTGACTTCTCAGCAGAAGTTACACACTCATGTTCAGAGTAATGACAATGGCAAACATTCTCATTTTTCATAAGGTAATTATTAGATTCAAGATACTATTTAGGGGGGCCTGGGTGGCTCAGTGGGTTAAGCCTCTGTCTTCGGCTCAGGTCATGATCCCAGGATCCTGGGATCCAGCCCCGCGTCGGGCTCTCTGCTCAGTGGGGAGCCTGCTTCCTCCTTTCTCTCTCTCTGCCTGTTTCTCTGCCTACTTGTGATCTCTGTCAAATAAATCTTAAAAAAAAATACTATTTAACACGAATTATGTATCAGTTCAAAGGAAAGTTGGATCTCCCTCATTGTAAAGTACTTTATAAACTATGGGGAGCAGTGTGTTTTAAAGATACAAAACAAAAGTGTGATCACCACTCTACAGTAAACATACCTTGGTTTTTTCCTTATCTGAGAATATATGCAAGTTCTATAGAATTTAGAAAAAATGAGCAAGGGGCGCCTGGCTGGCTCAGTGGGTTAAAGCCTCTGCCTTCGGCTCAGGTCATGATCCCAGGGTCCTGGGATCGAGCGCCACATAGGGCTCTCTGCTCAGCGGGGTGCCTGCTTCCCCACCTGTCTGTCTACTTGTGATCTCTGTCAAATAAATAAAATGTTGTTAAAAAATGAGCAAACATCTCTTCTGTTCTTTTTAAAAATTTTGTTATAGACCGGCCTTGTTTTTCTCCCCCTCCCTGGCTAGGGGTTGACATCTCTGATCCTGTTCCTTGCCAGGAATTGTAGCAAAGGAAAGCCTAAATCAGAATCATTCAAAAGGCCAGACGAGAATACTGGCATAGGTTGGTTCTGGATGACTCACCGATGAAGAGAAAAACTGCACTTTCACGTCATCATACAGAGGTGGGCAGTTGGACAGATGGATTGTCACGCTGCCTGTTTCAGCATCATGAAGGATCTGTGAATGATCACATGGAACTCAGGACTGTAACCCTAGCTAATGGGTGGATAAACAGTGAGGTTCAGTTTGCTTATCGCGGCTTCCTGGATTTATCAAGTACACTTGGTCTCAGAGTGCAGTCATTACACATACAAATAAATGTGAATCATTATTTCTATTAAGTTGCAATACTGTTTACATTGTTAAAAGGCCAACATGTTTGGAGGGTATGGTACTGCACTGCTGAAAAGTGAAATACTCCGTTTTCTATCAGAATTTAAATGTCACCGTTGAACGTGTGTCATTTGATTTGCAGATGCTGGGACACACTAAGAAGCTCAGTTTTAAAGTTGGCATTCACATTCAAAAAACAGTATGTAATTGGTCATGTTTTATTAAAAAGGCGTTTGCTGATGGTGTCATAGGCTTTGTCCGTAGCCAACTACTGGATGGAGTGACCACAGGTTGGCCAAGTTTCTGGAATGAAGGACTTTGGGGCTATCCTGAGTATTTCTTTGTTACTGATTGGCCCTTGCATAACAGTGGTACCCACACTAAGGAGAGTCTGTGTGAAATACCAAAGAAGGTGCAGACTCAGGTGATGCTTCAGGGAGCTATAGACATAAGAAACAATGGTAGAATGGCATGAATTACACGTCAAGCTGGATAAGGAAGACTGTGTGGTTGTGTGTTTTGGGGAGCTTAATGAGAAGCATAGAATAAGAAAGTTTCACAGAGGAGCAGAAAAGGAGTTGTGTGTGGAAGGATTTGTGCACACGAGGAGCACTGAAAGAGAATGCCGTGCAGACTGGGTGGTGTGGCGGAGGGGGAGGAAAGACATCGAACACATGAAACAGAAATGAGAGTGTTGTGTCCCAAGGGCCAGAAGGCACCCGGTCTACTTGGAATGGAGTCTGCAGGTCAAGTTCCTGATGGAAATAAGCTCAGGTCTCAGGTATGATAGGGAAATATCTTAAAGGTTCAAGAGCCAGGAAATAAGAAAAATTGTGGAAGCATGGGGGCGGGGCAATTCCTATGCGACAAAGTGGCCTGACAGTTATCGCTTATACCACTTAGTTAGTGATTATAGCTCACAAAGCAACTTCACATATATTATCTAACCTAGTCCTCACAACCCTGGAGATGTGGTCTTTATTTTGCAGATATACTGAGCCAAAGATACTGACTGGCTTTGACTACAGGCCCAGAGTGCATTCTTTTTCTGCTCCACTTACTGCTTTTCAAGTAGGAGCAGAGAAATACCTGCATATTGCCGGTCTCTCGACACTGTATAGTATGAAGAGGAGGGAAAGGTAGGGAGACCACTGTGGAAATCCAGGCATGAGCAAATGGGGTGCTGGACTGGGCCGTGACGATGGGAACAGAAAGGAACGGAGAGAGTGAGGAGAGATTCCAAAGGTGAAATCAATAGGAAGTGGTGACTGGATGTGGGGGCACGGCCAGGAGAGACTCAAGGATTCTACATCGTAAGGCCTCAGTGAGAGAATTCTGGTGTCACTTGCAGAAGCAGAGGAAAAGCTCATCTGACAAATCTGGATTGACAAACACAGTTCCGTCGTTGGGGCAGAAACTGTCTAGGTAGGTGTCCTGCACCTACCACGTGGTGGGTACTCATAAGCCTGTGCAGAGCAGATGGAAGAGAAAAAAAAAAAATAGTTTACAGCAGGAGAATGGATGAGCAGAACCAAGAGTAGAGTATGGGCAGAGATAAGAAACAGAAGTCAAGGATCAGGTCTGGGCGCGTGCCTTCCGTGGGACAAAGGGGAAGGAGTGGTGGTGGTGAAGTAATAGGAGAAGAGAGACAGACCTGGAGAGAGAATTTTGAGGGTGTATATTTCTTAAGACCTGAGAAAGCTTCTTCTTGCTTTAGGGTAGTCGAAGGCACTTCAACATTTAAGAAAACAGACTACCAGGTCCCATCGCTTAGGGGAAAGAGGTATATGTGTCCCCCTTCCAACCACTCTTGCGTTACTTCTCACAGTGCAGTCCCATAGGACATCGGAGGTAGAGTCACTTGGGACACTGCTAACACTTAACATGCTGGTTTGACATTGGGATTTGAAACAAACACCAGAATTTCCAGTTTGCATGCTGTCTCTTACCCGACAGTTTTTGGAAGCAGAACAGAAAAGGACGATCTGGCTCTGCATTATTATTTGTACTTTTAGATCACTCCCATTGCCTTTTCCAACACCTGAAGGAAATAAAGTTAGGCTCGTTAGAACAAAGAGCAAAATGTCTCACCGATTAACATTATGGATTAAAGAGAAAATTAGGACAGCTAACAGTGTGTCAATAGTGAATCATTTGGGTCTTGCTTGGATTCCGTCTTTAAGAGACAAAGCTTTAAGCCCAACTTTGTCTCCTAAAGCACAATTGATAAGGCTGGAGGGGGGGAATAAAAAGACACATAGTTTAGCTTCTAAGACAGAATTTCATCTCTTCACCTTTCTAGAAAAAAATCAGGTAGGTAACTTGCCACCTTTCCTGCTAATGTGTTGCTTACTTCAGACATCCCACAATGGGTCTTAAATAGTCCAATTTCCTCTTACCCTCATCTGGAGTTAGATATTAGACAGCTGCATCCAAACATTCCGGTGGCATTCACGATACATCTATAGACAAATGGTTTCTTGCTCTCTGTTCAATTCAGATGACCCCTTTTTTTTAGTAGTTCTTAAAGGCTGGTTTCTCAAGCCTCCAATTAATTCTTACTGCTTTTCTTTTAACCAGGAATGTCACAAATATGCATAGAAGTAAAGGTACAGAAGTAAAAAAAAATATTCTAACAGAGTCATATGTTAATCATTCTTGATGTTCAGATTCTATTTGCACCGTATGAACACATTATTCATTTGTATTAAGCATCATCATGTCTGAGCCTTACTTCTCCATCCCATCCCATCCCATCCCATTCCAGTTGCAGAACTCCTCTGCAGAACTGATGTTCACCAGAAATTAGTGAAAATGTAGAACTAAATTAATTCAAATACTTACCACATGACAGGAAAGGGCACTGATTTACAAGCTTAATTCCCACACATTTAAACCTTTTAAAATAAAGCATATTTCTATAATATAAAAGGTAAAAAAGACATGAGGTGAAGAGTCTGGCTCACCTACTCCCACCTGTTTATTTGTCCAGCTCCAAATGGAGAATATTTGTATGCACATATAATCAAATACAAATACTCTCCCAGAGTATTTTTATATATGTACGTACGCACAAATATGAATACATGTTATTCCCCACTTCTGTGTTACAGAAATGGTTGCATACCACAGCACTGTCCTGTGCCTTGCATTTTTAAAAATACATGTCGAAATCTTATTTGACTCATCAATTAGTAAAAAACCAGTAAAATGTTACAGCTGATTCAAAGTAAACGACAAGCCACTGTGGAAAACAGTATGGAGTTTCCTCACAAAATTAGAAAGAGAATTACTGTATAGTCCAGTAATTTTGCTACTAGGTATTTACCCAAAGAACATTAAGCACCAATTTGAAGAGCTATATACACCCTTATGTTTACTGCAGCATTATTTACAATAGCCAATACATGGAGGCAATCCACGTGTGTACTGATAGACGAATAGGTAAGGAAAATGTAGTGAAGATGTATTTATACAGGTATACAGACACACAATGGAACGTTGCTCAGCTGTAATTAAAAAAGAAATGAAATCTTGGCATTTGCAACAGTGTGGATGGACCTATAGGGATGCTAAGTGAAACAGAGAAACAAATGTATTTCACTCATGTGGAATTTAAAAATATAAATGACAGGGAAAAAGGAGACAAAAAATCAGACTCTTCAATACAGAGAACAAGCTGATGGCTGCCATAAGGGAGGTGGGTAGGGGCATGGGTGAAATAAAGGGGAATAAAGAGTACGCGTATCATTTTTAAAATTAACATATAATGTATTATTTGTTTCAGGGGCACAGGTATGTGAATTATCCGTCTTACATGATTCACAGCACTCGCCATAGCACATACCCTCCTCAATGTCCATAAATTTTTTTTTAAGATTTTATTTATTTATTTGAGAGAGACAGAGAAAAAAAAGCATGAGCAAGGGAGAGGCAGAGGGAGAAGTAGGCTCCCCGCTGAGCAGGGAACCTGACACAGGGCTCTATCCCAGGACTCTGGGGTCACGACCTGAGCCAAAGGCAGACATTTAACAGACTGAGTGACACTTAACAGACCCAGGTGACCCATGAGAGTATACTTATCTTGATGATAATATACTTATCTTGATGAACACTCAGTAATATATAAAATTATTGAATCATTATATTGTACACATGAAGCTAATATAAACTAACATATGTTATACTTCAATTAAAAAAAATACTGCGGGGGCGCCTGGGTGGCTCAGTGGGTTAAAGCCTCTACCATCGGCTCAGGTCATGACCTCAGGGTCCTGGGATCGAGCCCCGCATTGGGCTCTCTGCTCAGCGGGGAGCCTGCTTCCCTTCTTCTCTCTCTGGCTGCCTCTCTGCCTACTTGTGATCTCTGTCAAATAAATAAAATCTAAAAAAAAAAAAAAAAAATACTGCGCATCTATAGGGAAATAAAGATTGATGACATGAGTTTATAAACAGATACAAAATGGTTTAATCAGTCGCCTGGGTGGCTCAGTTGGTTAAGTGACTGCCTTTGGTTCAGGTCATGATCCCGGAGTCCAGGGATTGAGTACTGCTTCGGGCTCCCTGCTCAGCGGGGAGTCTGCTTCTCCCTCTGACCTTCCCCCTCTCATGCTCTCTCTCTCTCTCATTCTCTCTCTCCCAAATAAATAAATACATAAAATCTTTAAAAATGGTTTAATAATCAATTGCTTTCCACTAGATACAACTAATTTGTATTTTTATGTACAAAAATTATTTACAGTATTATTACTTTTCTACAACTTAGAGTTATAAAGAGCTTAAAGACCATGAGAGGTAGAGATAATCCCAGAAGGGTGCACAAGTCAAACTACTGCTCACTGCAAACGCTTTCACCCTTTTTTCTGACAGTCTCCCCATGCCCCTTCTGTTTTGATTTTAACAATCTCAAAGGAAGATTATTCTTATTCCAAAAGAAGGCTGGTGTCTCTAACACTGAGTCACGAAGAAATGGGAAATCTGAACAGACCAATTACTAGTAATGAAACTGAATCAGTCATCCAATAAGTCCCAACAAACTAAAGCTCAGGACCAGATAGAATCACAGGTGAATTCTGCTACACATTTAAAGAAGAGTTAATACCTATTCTCCTGAAACTATCCCAAAAAATAGAAGGCGAAGGAAAACTTCCATATATATTCTATAAGGTCAGCATTACCCATACCAAGACCAGACTAAAGTCACAATTAAAGAAACAACAAACAAATAAATAAAACTACAGGCCAATATTCCCCATGAACTTAGATAGGTATACAAATCCTCAACAAAATATTAGCAAAGTACATTCAACAATAAAAAGATCATTTGCCACGATCAGTGGGATTTATTTTGGGAATGCAAGCATGGTTCAATATTTTCAAATCAGTCAGCATGGTACACCGCATTAGCAAGAGGAGGATAAAAATTATATGATGGTTGCTTTTTTGTTGCTGGGAAGATGGCAGAGTAGGAGGATCCTGTGCTAACCTTGTCCCCTACACACACACCAAGATAACAGCCACATCAGTGCAACAAACTCTGAAAAGGACCCAAAGACTGGCAGAACAGACTTTCCACAGTAGAGAGGAGGCCACATCAAAAAGGTAGGTGAGGTGAAGACACAGTTGAGAACCAACCCCCCGGTAAGACTATCCATGAAGAGGAGGGAACCCACCCCAAGCATGGAGATGCAAGAGGCTCAGACCACAGAGCAGGCACAGGGAACCTGCGCTGAGAAGACAAGACAAGTCCCCATAACATTTGGCTTTGAAAACTAGTGGGGCTTAATAGGTTTTTAGGACCAGCAGGGCTCAACTCTGGGCCCTTTATTTATCTACTTGCGTATAATTAACATAAGTACTGTATTGGTTTCAGGTGTACAGTATAAGGATTCAACAATTCTATACAATCAAGGTCAGTGTACTATTAATCATCTTTATCTATTTCACCAATCCCCTACCCCACTTACCTTCTGGCAGCTAGCTTGTTCTCTGTATTTAAGACTCTAGTTTTTTGTCTTTTTCTTTGTTGTTTCTTAAATTACATATGTGAATGAAATCATATGGTACTTGTCTTTCTCTGATTGACTTATTGCATTGAACACTATACCCTCTAGGTCCATTCATGTTCTTCTAAAGAAAGGATGTCATTCTTTTTTTATGACCGAGTAATATTCCATTATACGTATGTGTATATGCACCTTCTCTTTATGCATTTATCCATTGGCGGACACTTGAGTTGCTTCCATATACTGGCTATTGTAAATAATGCTGCAATAAACATCGGGGGTATATATAGCTTTTGAAATTAGTGTTTCCATATTCTTTGGGTAAATACCCGGTAGTGGAATTACTGGGTCATATGGTAATTCTACTTTTAATTTCGTGAGGAAACACTATAGTATTGCCCACAGTGCTTGCACCTCTATGTCTACTGCAGCATTACTTACAATAGCCAAGACGTGGCTATTGTACTCAAGTGTCCATTGTTAGATGAATAAAGTGGTGGTGTGTATGCATACATAGAACGGAATATTATTCACCCATAAAAAGAATGAGATTTTGCCACTTGTGACAACATGGATGGACCTACAGGGTATTATGCTAAGTGAAATAAGCCAGACCAGAAAAGGACAAATACCATGTAGTTTTGCTTATATGTGGAATCTAAAAAATAAAACAAACAAACAAAAATGAACGAACAAACAAAAAGTAGAACCAGACCTGTAAATACAGAGAACAAACTGATGGTTGCCAAAGGGGAGGCAGGTGGGGAGAGGCACAAAACAGGTGAAGGAGAGTGGGGGATACAGGCTTCCAGTCATGGAATGAGTAAGTCTTGGGGGATAAAAGGTACAGCATAGGAAACACAGTGAGTGACACTCTAATAGTGTTGTATGGTGAAGGATGGCAGCTACACTTGGGAGCATAACATAATGTATAGACTTGTCGAATCACTAGCTTATGTATCTAAAATGAATGTAACTTTTTAAAAAAGATTTTATTTATTTATTTGACAGACAGAGATCACAAGTAGGCAGAGAGGCAGGCAGAGAGAGAGGGGGAAGCAGGCTCCCTGCTAAGCCAAGAGCTGGATGCGGGGCTCGATCCCAGGACCCTGAGATCATGACCCGAGCCGAAGACAGAGGCTTAACCAACTGAGCCACTCAGGCACCCCTAAAATGAATGTAACATTTTGTGTCAAGTATATTTCAATAGAGAAAATGTTTGTAAAAGTAAGGGGGAGACAACTCTTAGGGTCCGTGATCAAAGGAGCGAGACTGATACAAAGCGAAGGTCAAGCAAAGCTTTATTTCGCGCCAAGCATCAGGAATCAAACTGACTGGTAAGGGCTATCTCTTACTAAGAGATGACGATGACGACCCCGACAGGGCCGCTCCCCAGAAGGACACTCTGGACGAGGCCGCTCTCCGACGAAGCCGCTCTGCACGAGGCCGCTCTGGACGAGACTGCTCAGAGGAGGCTGCTGTCGATGAGGCCACTCCCTGGAGGGAGGCTGCTCTGGCAAGCACTCCCGAGGACTCTGACAGCTCTTACTGACTGCTCTTACAGCTCTCGATGACTCCTACAGCTGATAGCTCTCGCTGACAGCTCTCACAGCTCTTGCTTCTCCAGCGAGACCGCTCCCGACGAGGCCCACAGCTCCTACTCCTACAGGGGACAGCTCTTACTCCCTGGAAGGAGGCTGCTCAGGCAAGGCCACTCCCCGGAGGGAGGCTGCACTGGCAAGGCCTCTTGACGGCTCTCACAGCTCCTACTGGCAGCTCTTACTGCTCCGGCGAGACTTCGAGAGACTGCCCCTACTAGCCTCGCAAACCAACTTTTATAGAGGCACTTTTAGCCGGGCTATACACAGGTAGCCAATGAGATTGCAATACACGGGCGGCCAATTGAATTTCAATTTACACTAGTAGATATATGTGTGCCCCTCTGATTGGATGTCTTCACCTGGCCTGACCCGCCCCTCCATCTAGGCTTTGCAAGGAAGTTCCTCTGGGAGGGGCAGGGTCAATCTAAGTTCACTGCAACAATATGGCTCCCTCTGATTAAGTAGGCCCTTACACCCTACCTTCTGACACCTGTTGGACAAGCCTGGCTCTGCCTGGGGAGGTGTGGCAACACCTGGAATTCTGAGTGAGGTCAGCCATTATGACCACGACAACCCTCTCCCTCCTAATTCACACACAACCAAGGAAACAGTCATAATGGACTCTCTAGAGGACTTTGCAGTCTGCAAAGCGTTTTCACCAACAGTTGCTAATTTTTATACACAGGCAGCCTTCTGCCCGAATGGGCCGTGTTTCAAGGGTCTGCCTGCACAATGCTTGTTTGGAAACCTAGACAAAATTTTCCACAGAAACAATGCTCCTGGGTTGACATTTGTTTTCACAAGCCAGAAACTGATGCAATCCGATTGTGGTAATCCATTAAAACTCCTCACCACCACCTCTGTGTGTGTGGTGGGGAGGAAGGGATATAGAAATAATTTGAAAAAAGCACTTTATACTTTAACTGTAATCTGTTTTACTATGCAGTTTATATATATATTTAGAGGATTCTTTTATTTCTGAATAATTGGATGAAATGTTAAAAAATATATATCTAGCTCTTATTTTTTGTGATTCCCCAGAAGTCTAAAAATACAAGCCTGTTTGGATGGATACCAGTGCTCCGGCACCATACTACTCATGAGGGACCCGGCACCTCCACACGGGCCATGGTTTAACTTTGGGGAGTCAGAGCATCGCTCCCTGCTGCACCTCGGGCAGTGAGAGTGAAGCCCCAGCCCACCCCCACTGTGGCGAGCCTGTTCTGCCGCCTCCCCTGTGAACTGCGCAGGAAGCGGGGTGGTTGATGGAGAATTAAAGACTTGAGGATGGTTCTCCCCCTCCCCTTCCCTTTCATTTCTTAAGTCCCAGAGATGGAAGATCTAATTTTCCTGCCTCCCTGCATGATGGCAGATCCCAGTCTCTCTCCGGACATTCTTGAAGCAGGAGAACAGTCAGCTCTTTAAAATTGGTCAGGATTTTTACTCCTGGTAGTAACTAATAGAAGCTAGGAGGCTGAAAGACGTCCCTCCTCCCCACCACCGCCCCGAGCCCAGGTTTCTCCCAACCCCCTTTCTGTGTTTCCGTAGATTCCAGTAAGGAAGACCTGGGTGGTGCTCCTTAGGAAGCTATCCTTGACCTTGACCCTCAGCTGGCAGGGTCAAGTCTGTGTGTGCCCCAACACTGTGGTCAGCTCTTTATATCCATGCGCACGCATTCCTCTCCTTCTTGAGGGCAGAGAAACACTAGCAGGGGGCTTGCCCAAAGCAGGCACTTGGTAGTTATTTCTAAAAGAGAATTTGTGGCAACAAATTTCCTTTGTTGTTTGGTTTTGAAGACACCTTTGTGTATTTAAGACATATCAAGACATCTCGAGTTGCTGGGGATGAGGGGACTAAGGGTGCAGGAGGGAGGGGAGAGAGTGAGACCAGGATGATGAGAGGGAAAAGAAGGTTTCTGAAAGGCTCATGTGAGCAAATGATACAGGGCTGCCAGATGAACCCTGAACTAGAGGTGGACATGAGGGAGAGGTGGTCTCCAGAGCTCGTGAGCCCTTCCTCTCTTCTCCATCAGAGGTCCTATTCTTGAAAGCCCACCCTGGGCTGAAGCCAAGGCAGCAGTGAGAATAGAAAAACGAAGGGGATGGAGCCCCCCACAAACTGGTGAAGAGAGGACATCTAAGGGCTTCTGGGCTCTTCCACTGGGAGGGGTTACACGTGAGGATGCATAAAAGGACAGCCATGAGTTGGGATTGTTGGTACACACACGGGAGCAACCATCCCACGCCTCCAGAGTCAGAACATTGTCCTCCTGGCCAACTCATCAATGACACATAAAACACATACCATGAATTGAATGAATGACGATTTTTTTAATCTTGAGTGTTTTTCTTGGAGGGAGAGTCGTGTTGTAGGTATTTTTCACATCTGCAAAATATCCAACGTATCTATTCTGCAAAATAACAGAAGACTCAATTTAAGTGGAGGTGAAAAGTCTATCCTCAGCATTCCTGATTTTGTTTTTGTTTTTGTTTTTACATAGAATTTAGGGAGAATCATTAATGAAAGAAACATTTATTGAGTGCCATTATATGACTAGGCATGCTTATGTTTGTTGCCTCATGACTGAATATCTCCCTTAGAAGAAAAGTTCTGAACTCTGTGCTGTGGGGAAGGAACAAGAAGGGAGCCACATGTTGCTCCTATAGGCCACTTTCGACTGAACGGACACCTAACCAGACCCAGGGAAAGAGCTACAACATTTCACCAAGACGTAGTTAATACGAGTGTGGAAAAGCTCAGTCTGGGTGGAGGCTTAACTGTGACTAAGTTCAAGGAAGGTTTGTGCTCTGGCACACATTTGTGCTCCTAATCACGAAAGGACTTGAGCTCCACACACCTCTAACGAAGATACATATGCTCTTGTCCCTGTGGCCAGCTTGAGTGTATTTTTTAAAGATTTTATTTACTTATTTGAGAGAGAATGTGTGCAGTAGAGAGACCAAGAGCATGGAGAGGAGCAGAAGGAGAGGGAGAAGCAGACTCCCCAATGAACAGAGAGCCCCAGGGTCATGACCCAAGCTGAAGGTAAACACTTAACTGACTGAGCCACCCACATGCCCCAGAAATTGGATATTACTAAGGTATCATTAAGGTATATATTTTTTAAAGATTTTATTTATTCATTTGACAGACAGAGATCACAAGTAGGCAGAGAGGCAGGCAGAGAGAGAGAGGAAAGGACGCAGGTTCCCTGCTGAGCAGAGAGCCCGATGCAGGGCTCGATCCCAGACCCCGGGTCCATGACCTGAGCTGAAGGCAGAGGCCTTAACCCACTGAGCCACCCAGGTGCCCCAAGGTATGATATTTTTATTTTTTAAAGATTTATTTGTTTGTTTTAGAGGGGCAGAGGGGCGGAAGTAGAGGGAGAGAGAGAATCTCAAGCAGACTTCCCCATGGAATGTAGAGCCCGTTGCAGGGCTTGATCTCATGACCCGAGATTATGACCTTGAGCTGAAATTAAGAGTTAGATTCTTATCCAACTGAGCCACCCAGGTGCCCCTTAAGATATAATATTTTTAGATATGATCAATGGTGTTATGGTATTTTTACCCTCGAGAGTCTATGTGAATGCCACACTAAAATACTTGTGAGATAAAATGACCCGATGACTGGGATTTCCTCCACAGTCATCTGAGATCTGTGGAGAAGGGGTGTGTGTGTGTGTGTGTGTGTGTGTGTGTGTGCATGTGAGGAGAGTGGGGAGGGAATGAATGCAACATGATAAAACGATGGTTGAAGTGGTGCGAGGACTACAAGGGGATTTATTATAGGATTGTCTCAGCTTTTTATGTTTGAAATTATTCACCATAAAATATTGTTGAAAGGATAAAATAGGGTAACTGCATATATTTCACATGGATTTTCTGAGTATTAAATGAGATAATATTTGTCAAAGTATAACAGTGTCTGGAATAGAATAGGTTTGGTAAGATGTTAATTTCCCCTTTTTCTTTCAAAATACGGCAGCCCCCTCTTGTCTCTTTGATTCTCCCCCCCCCCACACACACACGAGATGTTCTGCAAGAGATGAATGGCCCAAGTAGGGGTTTGTGAAAGACTCATTTCCTCTCAGAGAGAAATCAAAGGCTAGTGATTTTCCATAATCTTCGTGTCTGGAATCCTAGAAATTAGACCTTTCTACTTTGGGAAGGAATCAATTCTTGAACTCCATAAGCAGAGACCAATGTTAAATGGAGAGCAGGATTCCCCAGGGCAGGTTGTGTGTGTGTGAGGGGGGGGGGTTACTCATAGACATGGCTCTCTGGCCCTGGGAGGGACCCAGGCCTGTCACAGGCACCAGAGTGGAGCGGCCCGATCACGAGAGGAAAAGAGTGCACAGTGAAACCAAATAATGGCTGCTGAACTCCCCCAAAGGTCCCCTCCTTTAAGAATGGCAACTTACCTGAGAAGGGGTTTCAACTCCCTGAAATTTAGTACTGGTGCTTTTATCTGTTCGCCATTCTCCAAAATAATAAAGGCTCTCCTACAGAAAAGGGGGCAACACAGTCATGGCTCACATGCACCTTCTTTTCCTGTGGAAGGCATTCTTAAAGGTTCTAAGGGCACATTATTTCCTCAAGTCTGCAGCCTGTAGGCAGAGGTTACTCAAACTAAAGTTAACAACAAAAAAAATCGTATCAAGGTTTTTTACACAAACACGCACTCACATACAACTGAAACCAAAGTTTCACAAAACAATACTTACCTTTTGATATTTTCTGTTCGAATCTAGTCCATTTTATTTTTAAAAACGCTAGTCACAATCCAAAAGTTGACTTTACAATTCACTGAGAGATTGGACCCCGTTTGGAAAACACTGGGGAAGAGCCTCCATTTTCCTAACCTGTGTGTCTCAAATTAGGAATAAAGCAGATGGTGGCACCACAGAGTGGGGCACTGGAGACAACCCGAAGTTTCTCTTCTCAGACTGCTGGCCAAGTGGGGAGCAGAGCTGCTGGCCATGTCCATTCAGTGGGAATTTCTCAGCACAATCATGGCAGAAATAAGACTGAGAACCCCACTTTAAGAACCGGAAATAGCCCACCCTGTCTCTGCAGAAATTTTCAGAGGGCCCAGCCTCCAATAGATCCCATAGATATTAACTATGAGAGGTTAATAACATCAAGGAGAGATTTTGTTCTGCGTTGGAAAATGTACCTTTGACCTACCTAGTGCTTCTAAGGATGTTGGAGGTCCTTTGGAGAACCTACCAAACCAATCTTGATATTATTCTTGTGAGGAAGGAGACCGTCCCCTAACTAGGGGCATAAGAATGGGGCTGGGAGCAACTGAGCTACTACTCCTACTCCTACTCCTGAGTAGGAGGCATTGTGACTGTGGAGTTGTTTTACACTTGGACAGGTTGACTTTACCCCCTCCCTCCTTAATCCTGTCCCTATTAGACCCTACCTTTATTTAAAATGTTGGTATTACTGTAGACATCATGGATTTTTTTCCATTAATCTTGAGTTTAAAACATAGTGCATTTGATTACTGAAAATTACTGAAACTACTGAAAATTTTGGCATTCCCTTAAATTTTGTGCCTGAGGGGAGTTTCTCACTGACCTCACCCTAGCCCTGGCCCAGACTAAGAGGCACCTAGGTCAGTTACTAACCAGTGCAAATTAAACTAGGAAATATGGTATATTAACTAACTAGAATGTAAAGAAAATTTTGGAAAAAAAAATACACAAGGACATATCAAAATGAGGCTTTCTAATAAGTGGATCTCTAATTACAACTTCATTAAGTACCACGACTCAAAGAACCATCTTAACATCCTACCAGTGAGGCTTCAGAACTATCAGATTCAATCAGCACAAGATCATCTGTAGTAACATCTTTCCTACCTCTGCAGTTGTAAATATTCCACTGGCAATAAGGTAGGCACAAATCATCGTTCCAGTTCTTCCTGCAAAAGAAAAGAAGTTAGTCCACGAACAACCTGTTCATGGCAGTACTTGGCATAAAGATGCTGTCAGAAATATTCAAAGAGCTCATTTGGGATCGATTTTCTTTTCCTCTGAAAGTGCTTGTTCAAAAGATTTCAATTCAGGAATAGCCAAAGCTGTTTCTTTGCTCTGAGGTTGTATCTAGAATTCTGTCCCGTGTGCACAAAGGCACGTGCGCACGTGTATACTGTTCTTGAATCCCCGCTGCTGGGGACTGCAGTGACAGGCAGAGCCAGTGAGGTCTCCTCTAGGACCTTAGAGCTAAAGAGCTACTTACCAGTTAAGAACTAATTACACACCCTGTTTTTCCAACTAACATAAATAAAAGTACCTATAAAAGACAAAACGTGATCAGAACCCAAAACATGACATAGCATTTATAACACCCATTTTTTCTTTCTATTTTTGAGTCTTTAAGTGTGTTATGAAACATACATGAAGGTAAACAGAACAGTATAACAAACCCCATATATCTGTTTCCCAGAGTATATTATATTGTTGTCCTTGTTCGCTCCTCTTCCTTCCTTCCATGTTTTTCTTCCTCTCTTCTACCACAGCATTTCACTTTTTAAACTTTTTGTAAGTATGCTCCACACCCAGCACAGAGCCCAGTGGAGGGCTTGAACCCATGACCCTGAGATCAAGATCTGAGCTGAGATCAAGAGTCAGACACTTAAGCAACTGAGTGACCCAGGCACTCCCTCTAGCATTTTAAAGCAAACCCGTGATTGCATGTTATTTCATCCTCAAAATTTATGTTTTACTCTAAATTATATTTTTGCCCTGCTATACAAAATTTGATTTAAAAAATACAGTGTGTCTTTTATTTCTACAGTTATCTGTAGCTTTTGTCTTAGCCAGTGTATGCTGAACTTACTTTGTGTAATTTCAAGCTTACCCTTTTAACTTTAGATATATACTACTTCCTATTCTTTTTCTTTTTCAATGAACAACTAAACTTATTTTACAACCCATAGTTTGGAAAAAATTCTAAGCCAAGTACTTCCAAAGAAGACTTTTTACCACCTCATGCTGTGATACATAAAGGCTTCTTGCTAAAGGAAATCCTGACTATTACCAACCCTGCTCCCAGTGGTAAAGACTGTTAACATTTCAGTTCTGTCTGGAGGCCATCCTTGGGTCTCTATAACTGGTATTTTCCCATCTGAAAAACACTTTTGCAGATTCCCTGTCCTTGTGGCTGTGTACAGTCACAGACACAGTACATATCCTATCATCCAATCAAATCAAGTACGGCAGGGAAGCATAAAAAGATACATACTTACCTTCAGTCATTTATCTTAATTTAAAACATAAGGATTTGGAAAACAGTGTGGAGATTCCTGAAGAAATTAAAAATAGAGCTACCCTATGACCTGCAATTGCACTCCTGGGTATTTACCCCAAAGATACAGATGGAGTGAAAAGAAGGGCCATCTGTACCCCAATGTTCATAGCAGCAATGCTCACAGTCGCCAAACTGTGGAAAGAACCAAGATGCCCTACAAAGGACGAATGGATAAAGAAGATATGGTTCGTATATATAAAGGAATATAATGCCTCATCAGAAAGGATGAATACCCAACTTTTATAGGGGCTGAAAAAGCATTTGACAAAGTGCAGCATCCCTTCCTGATTAAAACTCTTCAAAGTGTAGGGATCGAGGGCACATACCTCAATATTATCAAAGCCATCTATGAAAAACCCACTGCAAATATCATTCTCAATGGAGAAAAACTGAAAGCTTTTCTGCTAAGGTCAGGAACACGGCAAGGATGTCCGTTATCACCACTGCTGTTCAGCATAGTACTAGAAGTCCTAGCCTCAGCAATCAGGCAACAAAAAGAAATTAAAGGCATCCAAATTGGCAAAGAAAAAGTCAAACTATCACTCTTTGCAGATGATATGATACTATATGTGGAAAACCCAAAAGGCTCCACTCCAAAACTGCTAGAACTTGTACAGGAATTCAGTAACGTGGCAGGATATAAAGTCAATGCACGGAAATCCGCCGCATTTCTTTACACTAACAAAAAGACAGAAGAAAGAGAAATTGAGGAGTCAGTCCCATTTACAATTGCACCCAAAACCATAAGATACCTAGGAATAAATCTAACCAAAGAGGCAAAGAATCTATACTCAGAAAACTATAAAGTACTCATGAAAGAAATTGAGGAAGACACAAAGAAATGGAAAAATATTCCATGCTCATGGATTGGAAGAACAAATATTGTGAAAATGTCTATTCTACACATTTAATGCAATCCCTATCAAAATCCCATCCATTTTTTTTAAAGAAATAGAACAACAGAACAAATAGAACAGTAGAACAAATAATCCTAAAATTTATATGGAACCAGAAAAGACCTCGAATAGCTAAAGGAATATTGAAAAAGAAAGCCAAAGTCGGTGGCATCACAATTCCAGACTTCAAGCTCTATTACAAAGCTGTCATCATCAAGACAGTATGGTACTGGCACAAAAACAGACATATAGATCAATGGTACAGAATAGAGAGCCCAGAAATAGGCCCTCAACTCTACGGTCAACTAATCTTCAACAAAGCAGGAAGGAATGTCCAATGGATAAAAGACAGCCTCTTCAACAAGTGGTGCTGGGAAAATGGACAGCCACATGCAGAAACATGAAATTGGACCATTTCCTTACACCACACACGAAAATAGACTCAAAATGGATGAAGGACCTCAATGTGAGAAAGGAATCCATCCAAATCCTTGAGGAGAATGCAGGCAGCAACCTCTTCGACTTCAACCGCAGCAACTTCTTCCTAGGAACATCGCCAAAGGCAACAGAAGCAAGGGCAAAAATGAACTATTGGGATTTCATCAAGATCAAAAGCTTTTGCACAGCAAAGGAAACAGTTCACAAAACCAAAAGACAACTGACAGAATGGGAGAAGATATTTGCAAACGACATATCAGATAAAGGGCTAGTATCCAAAATCTATAAAGAGCTTATCCAACTCAACACCCAAAGAACAAATAATCCAATCAAGAAATGGGCAGAGGACATGAACAGACATTTCTGCAAAGAAGATATCCAGATGGCCAACAGACACATGAAAAAATGCTCCACATCACTCGGCATCAGGGAAATACAAATCAAAACCACAAGGAGATACCACCTCACACCAGTCAGAATGGCGAAAATTAACAAGTCAAGAAATGCAATGCTGGCGAGGATGGGGAGAGAGGGGGAACCCTCCTACACTGCTGGTGGGAATGCAAGCTGGTGCAACCACTCTGGAAAAGAGTGTGGAGGTTCCTCAAAAAACTGAAAATAGAGCTACCCTATGACCCAGCGATTGCACTACTGGGTATATATCCTAAAGATACAAACGTGGTGCTCCGAAGGAGCACATGCACCCAAACGTTTATAGCAGCAATGTCCACAATAGCCAAACCATGGAAAGAACCTAGATGTCCATCAACAGATGAATGGATAAAGAAGAGGTGGTACATATACACAATGGAATACTATGCAGCCATCAAAAGACATGAAATCTTGCCATTTGCGACGATGTGGATGGGACTAGAGGGTATTATGCTTAGCGAAATAAGCCAATCGGAGAAAGACAACTATCATACGATCTCTTTGATATGAGGAAGTGGAGATGCAATGTGGGGGGGTTGGGGGCAGGTAGGAAAAGAAAAAATGAAAGAAGATGGGATCGGGAGGGAGACAAACCATAAAAGACTCAATCTCAAAAAACAGACTGAGGGTTGCTGGGGGGAGGGGGGAACGGAGAGGGTGGTGGGGATATGGACATTGGGGAGGGTATGGGCTATGATGAGTGCTGCGAAATGTGTAAACCTGGCGATTCACAGACCCGTACCCCTGGGGATAAAAATACATTATATGTTTATTAAAATAAATAAATAAATTTTTAAAAAAGTTTCAAAAGAACTTTCATATCAAAATAACATTTAAAATGATTCCTCACAATGTTGGTGTGAGGTTTATTATGTATTTTGGGGTAAGTAGTCCCTGCTTTCACATTTGTAATGTCAGATTAAAGAGGTCATTTCTAAGCTATTTAACAAACCTCCGATTGGCACCAGAACAAGGTTGGAGCCCATAGGACTGTTCCTATAAGCAGTCCCCGCAGAGCTTGTGATACAAGCTTCAATTACACACGCAGTCCTTGGAGGACAAGAGAATCTGGGTAAACATAAGCAGACGTTACAGTAGATTCTTTCTCTTTGTAACGTCACCGTGAAGTCAAAGGAAACGTCTGCCTAGAGAAATCTAGATTATTTTAAAATACACCCCCTGACACAGACTCTGCTCCCAGCCAACTTCATTTAAATTTAGGGAACTCTGTGAAGATCATCTTTTCACTATAAACACTGCTTAGTCCAGTGTCCACAGGGAATCCCATTCACTTCGTTGCTGGATGCTATTTTATTCCAAGTACCTTAACGTCATTATTTATGTATTTATATATTATATAAATAAAATGTCCTTATTTACGAACATGGCCTGAATGCAGTTGCTCTTTTTCCCTCCAAATAGCCCTCAAAGGGTCTCAGCTAGCAGTGCAGTAGCCCATCTAAAGGCTTTTTAGAAAAAGCTCTGAGGGACACCTGGGTGGCTCAGTGGGTTAAGCCACTGCCTTCAGCTCAGGTCATGATCCCAGGCTCCTGGCATCCAGCCCCACATCGGGCTTTCTGCTCAGCAGGGAGCCTGCTTTCCTTCCTCTCTCTGCCTGCCTCTCTGCCTACTTGTGATCTCTGTCTGTCAAATAAATAAGTAAAATCTTTAAGGAAAAAAAAAAAAAAAGCTCTGACTACATTACTTGCTATAATTCGTGTTACAGAAACACATGTTGCCGCTAAACAGTTTGTACTGTTCCCTTGAAAATGCATGCAGCCATAAGCTTAGGTAAATGGACGGGGGGGGGGGGTCACGGTAGATACTTAGCTGGCACTAAGGAAGAAAGCCCCAATTTTCAAGACTTGCTTTTTGAAAGGAGATTATAGTTACGGTTTCTCTTCCCTAACCCTCCAAGATGCATCAAAATTCCTGGCCACTGAGTTGCCACACTCTTGTGCTTTTGCTCACATAAAGAGAATTTACGGGCTTGCCTCCTTACAACCTGACATAAATACTTCCTTGAACAACTCGAGAATCTTAATCATGGTACATCAGAATGATACTGGTTTTTCAGAATAGATCTGACTACCCTGGAATAGAATTATCCAAAACGTAATAGGAAATTTAGCTATTTTTAAAAAATAGAACAGTTCCCTGCTACATCAACCCCATCCACACAACCAGGCAGAAGAAGAATGCTGCTGGTGGTCCAACTTTCACAACTGCAGTATATAGAAAGAGCAGCTGCCCACTGTCCCGACCCTCTGGCTTCTGGCACGTGGCTAGAGTTAGCACAGCCTCTGCAGAGAAGTAAAAGCTTCAGGAAACCAGAGGTTTCACTCGAGGGGTACACTGTGGCAACAAGGACAGACACACACGGGACAGATGTTAGCAGCGTCAGCCTGCTTAAGACCACTTGTTTCTGAGAGAGCCCTTGCTGGTCTTGGAGCAGCATGGTATGATGAGGCTTGCCTAAGTGGGGATGAGAAGGGACGCTCTTACACCAGGAGACCTGGAGTTTTGTGGTGGTGGTTAGTGCATTCATATGGCATAGCTTAATAAAATTACTTGGCTTGTTTCATTGCTTTATAAAGTCGCCCCCTATATACAATCCTGAAAATCCACGGATTGCCAACACCAAATGTAAAAGGCTCCAACCCAATAAGAAACATGGCAGTTACCAATCCCGAGATAAACTTAAACAAGAGAGTCAGCCCCAACATCACTCACTGTGGAGGACAAGTCCTAGGTTCTGTCCAGTTCCATCAGAAAGAGGACCTTGCCCACGAGCACTGTCCTTCAGGCACCAGCCAGGGAACAAGGGCTTCCCTTGGCTTTAGCACTCTGCTCCCGGGAAGGGTTTCTGATCGGTGGAGGCAGTGAGTGGTCCAAAGTGGATCAGCAGGCCATAGAGGGTCCAAAGTAATAATCTGGAATCCTACCCAGGCCAGGACCCAGAGACGGAAGAAGCAGGCCTGCTGTCGGTCATGGGCCTTCACAAAGCACAGAAGCAGGGCCCCCTCCCCTCAACCTAAGGCCCAGCAGAGGGGGAGTTCTTTGGGAGAGAAGGGGAGCTGGCACAGGTGAGGGGCATGTTGCTCTCACCACCCCTGACAATGTGTCAGGGGCACAAGATGATCCCACCTAGGAAGTGAATGGCACTATTTTAGTGGTAGAACATCTTGGGAAAATCCAAGAGGTTGACTCCTAACTTAAATCGTGAACATGGAAGCCACACCAGTTTGCAGGTATGTTCTCCTCTACAAAATCTACATGGATAGTTCAGTTGTCAAGCACCATAGGAAAACTTAACTTCAGCCACTTAGGATAGTGCATGTACTAAGGTTCTAAAAGAGAGCCTACATCTAGAGTAAGGAATCATTCACAGCCATCTTCATGAAACACGGTTACCTCAGAGGTTTTCTGGTGAGATCTGAGAATTAAACATGGAAGCAAATGATGCCTTACTAACATGTAACCATCCAAGCTGCATGGACACGTACAGGTTTATGCAAAGTCCCGAAAGAACTATATTTAGCCTTTCAGATCCTGTGCAAGGCCGGCAGCTCGCCCTAAATGTCCCACCAAGGACAAGAGCAGCAACTTAGTTTGATTTCAGTACGATTATGGGCAGAAATTAATAGGATAAAATAGAGCCCCTTTTCACAAAGTTTAAGATTCAGAGTAGAATAAGGAAAGACCAAAAAAACAGAACTCCGATGAAACCAAAATAATTCCCCATTGGTCTTGTACTCCGTGAAACCCCGAGATGAACTGTAGTGGTCACATGCCTAGACTTGGACCTCGGTTCGCCAGGACGCTTCAGTGGGCTTCGAACTGGCTCATCATCAGCTTCCTGCTGTATTCGTAGGCCAGAAAGAGAGCCCCATTGGCAGGGAACGCTCGGATCATTGTGGGTTTCAGTCCAGAATATAAGGCCGTTATTCCTAGAAGACAAGAAGTGATCAAAGACTGAGACGCCTCTTCTCAGAGAGACCCTGTGAAGCCGCAGAGCCCAGGGCTGGACACCTACAGATCCAGACAACACACTGAATGCCAACGAGGGATGGAAGGGCTTCTGTCCAGGTTTCCCTGGACTAATGGGAAGGAAAGAGGCTAATGGCAACGAGGCCAGGCATCCAGTCTTCCAGCAAATCTTGGGGGACGCTCAGGTACCACACACGAATCCCGGGCTCGCTCCCGGTACATGGACCGGGCAGAGCGGAGGCCTCACCTGGGCAGAGAGAAGCAGCCCCAGGGCCACAGGAGGGCAACAGCCTCACAGTGTCACCTGGGAGGGCAAGGACCACAGGACACCGGGCCAAAAGCACAGTCCTGTGTCTACAGCTGGCACTGCCCAGACTGTTACAAAGATCCAAGTGGATGAGGGAGGCGTAAGTAGTAAGTACTCTGTCAAACTATGAAGTTTTATGCAACTCTGGAGTACGAACTGAACCGTTTCCACACCCTGTGACCGCTCTCTCGCAAAATCAAGCCCGAGAAGTTCATATCCCGAGGTGGAAGATGTAGAGTGGATGCTGAAAGGAAAGGTCTCTACTCACCAGAGGCACGATGCTGGCTTTATACAATCATCACCTAGAAAATCTTTTTTTTTTTTTTCATTTTCATTTTTACATTAAAGTGTTAAGACCACAATGAAAAAAGGTTTGTTTTTTTTTTATCCATATATATAATAAACCAGTTTGTGAGCTACATATTTTTGTCTTTCCCATCTTCAGAAATGTTCTCACATTGACAATGGTTGGATAGCATCATGCCCAAAGACATTGCCACACAGTAAAACAAACAAAAAAACCCAGATGTACTATGATACAGTTGAGGTAAAAGGGGAAACAAAAAATTTAACATTCGTCCACGAATAATTTTTTTTCTTTTTCTTGATTTTGTCAGAAAAATATCAAACACAGTGATTTTAATTAAAAAAAAAAAAAAGGTCACGAAAACCTGTTTTTAGCAGAAGTGAATGACCAATGGGCCAGCTCCTTGGCTCAGATGGGATCACTACTGGTATTCCTAATAATCCACAAATCCACAGGGAAACAGAGTCAATATTGGGGGGAGTGGTGGCATAAAATTAAAAAATATAAACCAGATACCCGACCTGGCATATCCCCCTTTCCCTAAGTCCCTCTACCCTCCCCTTCACACTTTCCCACCCCCACTCCACACCCACTCGTGATGCTAACACTCAAATCTCCATCAGATCTAGGTCAGCTTCTTCAAAGCCATAAAAGGACTCGGTCTCGCTTTCATCCTCAAAGAGCTGGTGAAGGCTTTCAGGCTCAATTGTCTCTTTATACTCCTACGTGAACTCTCAAAATTCAGAGCCAATCCCCTTCAGGAAGTCTTAGCATTAGGGACTTGCAGCACGTTCTTTTAAATCCTTTAGTGGTTCTGTTAGAGATGGTTTTCTGATACTATCTATATTCTATAAAACAAGGGGCGCTGACTTCCAAGCATTTGTCCCCTGAGGCACAATCTGGAGTTTTAAAGTTCCCTCTGGGCTATTTAGAACAAAGAATCCTGGCCCAGAAGTGAGGAACAACGACATTAAACATTCTTGAGAATGGAAGTAAGCTAAGGAAGGGGCGCTAGAAAAAGGACAGGAGGCAGGGGAAGAGAGCTACCACACACACGTGATCGACCTCCACAAGGGTTACAGCAAAATGACTGGTCTATACAAACCCACTCCATTTCTGCAATGAGCAGACTCACCTTCATTTTTCACAATGCTTATAAAGGTTCCGATAAATCCTGCCTGTTTTCCGGACATGGAAAGAACTTGAATTCTGGACTTGACGCAATCCACTGGGTAAACAGCAAGCCAGAGGCAGATCCCACCAACTCCACCGCTTAACATCAAAGGGACAGGGCCTAGGGGAGGAAAGCAGCCAATAGCATTTTTGTCTCAAGGACAGCATTTCCAGAGGTCAAGGTGGTAGTGGGTGCAGGTAGATGCAAATAAAAATGCTGACACTTGGGGCACGTGTGGCTCAGTCAGTAAGGCATCTGCCTTCAGCTCAGGTCATGATCTCAGGGATCGAGCCCCCTTTGGGCTCCCTGCTCAGAGGACACAAGATCCCATGTGGCTCTCTGGGTCTGCCCCTCATCACAGGACCATATCAGTGCTGGTCACTGTGGCGCCGTGTCCCTCCTGGCCTGCCCTCCAAAGGACTGGCCCTCACAAGAACCAGCAGGCCCCCAGCAACATGGCAACCCGCCCTCCACCCCATGGGGAATGAGAACAGAGGCCACTGAAACACGGGTCACGTTTTTTCCAACCCTCTCAGTCTGCAGTATTTCATTATTTTAATGCCCCACAGCCCTGATTCTTCCTTTACCATGAAAGCCAAAGTTGTCTTATTGAACGTGATAGTTAAGCCTGGGAGCTTGCCTAACCCCAGAATAAGTCCAAAACACTGAAGTGATGTGTTTGAGAAGAAACAAGTAATCATTCATGCAAGCCAAACATTGACGTGATTGCGTCAGGCAGCTACACAGGACAACCTAGAAAGAATGACGCTTTTCAGTCCTCTGGAAACACTCTCAAGATTTATTACCAAATTGTATGCTTATTGCAAAATGCTTCACAGGTGATTTACCCCTTTATTGAAGAGTTCCCACAGGAAAGTAATTTCTATATTCTCCCCCAAAATGTTATTCCAGTAAAGAAGTCTGGGATGCACAGCTTCACCCCCATGGTGAGGACATGAGTGCACCCAGAGGAAGGTGCCTAGGTCCTTTCCAAGCCTCCAGAAACCTCAGTGCCCAGCAGACCCCCACAGCCTCTGTAAAAAGAAGGCCCCTGTGGGGCGCGGCCCAGCCCAGCCCAGCCAAATGCTTTCCTAGCTCGTCCTTCGAGCTCCCTGATGCAAAAAACGACCTGCTCAGCTCGTAGCCGCCAAAGAAGAAATAGCCGGGCACCTCTCGGTGGAGTAAGGTGCTGGAGAGGCCGTGGTAGAAGCCCAAGGGGCCGTCCTTCCTGAGGACGCTCTTCACCGCGGACCAAGACTGTGCTGCAGGGAGACAGGGAGCTGTGCTTAGGGCCGGGGAAATGGGGGGGACTGGGGGGCGAGGCTGGCACTCCCACCCCAGTCGCAGACCTGGCTCAACCCTAGGCAGGCAGGGAATGGCTGATTCTAGAAACCCAGGGACCCAAATTCTGAAAATGAGGCCTCTGCAGGGAGGAAATCTCAGAGAAGCACAGATCCTATTATTTTAGGACAGCTGTTCTCACCTGAACTATCCAACAGCAAGGAAATATCATTAAAGTGTGTATTCATAGAGAGCTGTGTGTGGCCACCGTGCCTCCAGCCAAGATTTCAGCAGACCACGCCAGAACCCCGTCTCAAATGGAACCATGTTCACATTTCCCAAGTGTGCCACTCAGCAAAGGAAGCCCTGAGAACACTCCTGGAGAAGGAGTACCCTGGATTTCTGGAAAATCAGATAGACCTCCTCTGACTGTGGACAAAACAATGAAGGACCTAGACCAGTGCCAACATGGCAGGGCGGGTTCCTAGAGCTGCTTTTTGCTAGTTGCAAGGCTCACCATCGCAGGCAAGGTCTATCTGATGGTACACAAGAAACAAGGGAAAAGAAGTAGGTGCTACCGAGCCAACTCCTGCCCGATGACCGTTCTCCCCAAGGGTGGTCGGGGGAGGTGGTCTTCAGGAATCTGCCCCACAGCTTCCCCCTGTATAAAGGATTCCAGGTGCAGATCGGGACCCTCAGAACACGTACCAATAAAATCCAACCCCCATCTGACAGGCGGAGAAAGAAAAGTCAGGGAAAGCCAGACAAGCTCTGATTTTCATATTGCTTGCATCCACTTGCCCTCAATAAACAAATTCACTTTTTAGTTCATTGAAAAAAAAAGTGCATTCATACATTCTGGATATTATCCAAGATGTAAAAAGAGCCAATACCCACTTTTGTCCAACAATGAATAAGAGAAATTACAATAAGGAGCTGTACAAGCTCAGCAAGAATAAAATGCCCTCGTATTTGCCCACTCCTCTACCTCCCTCAGTGCCTACCCTCCTCTACCTTTCTTTTGAACGGGTGGGTATAGAAGGAATCTGTTCAAGTGCTTACGGTCTTTTTGCTTTGTGTTAGTGCAGCGAGGGAGTAAGGGAGTAGATGTTACTTGAAGGCAAGACAGAGGAAATTCTTAGAAACGCTACAGGGCAAGAAGCACCAAGGATTTAGTTCTTAGAAAGTAAGTAGGCAAGAATTTCTATTTCAGGCTGATCAGAGCCCTGGAGCAGCAGTAATGCAGGATCCTTTCTGTCTAGACCCCTCTTCCTGACGGTGCGCACCATGGCAGGCCTTATCTGCCAGGAAAACAGCAGCAGAAACCACATCTTTGGTGTGTTTTAGGGAACCCCTTTCTCTTCACTGTGCTCTCAGCAGGTGACCTTGCTTGGACCAGTGAAGAATCAAACCCCCCGGTAATCAAAAGCATTTCAGAAGGCTTCATCAGGCATCACTCATTATCTAGGTCCTCCCTACAACTCAGCTCCCATTCTATAATGGGAATGTAACGCAGTGATCCGACTCAACATGACTGGCCTGCCTTCTGAACCAAGTCTTAACCCTAAGGTACCATATAACCCTGTGTAGGCCAGGAGTATATAGCCACACCTAAAATATTGTCAACCGATACTTACCTTTGTGCAAGGTGTCCATTCGCTTAAGTTTTTGGAGCCAACAATTACTTTCTTTAAAAATACCTTAGGAAGGGGCGCCTGGGTGGCTCAGTGGGTTAAAGCCTCTGCCTTCGGCTCAGGTCATGATCCCAGGGTCCTGGGATCAAGCCCCACGTCTGCTTCCCTCTCTGTTTCTGCCTGCCTTTCTGCCTACTTATGATCTCTGTCTGTCAAATAAATAAATAATATCTTAAAAAAAAAAAAACAAAACCTTAGGAAACCAACTGAAGGTTGCTGGAGGAGAGGTGGGGGGGGGATGAGGTAATTGGTGACGGGCATTAAGGAGGATGCTTGATGTAACGAGCACGGGGTGTTGTATTTAAGTGATGAATCACTAAATCCTACCCTGGAACTAATAATACATTATATGTTAACAAAATTGAATTTAAATAAAAAATTTAAATTAAAAAAAATACCTTAAACTACTCCTAAGGGACATGAGAGCAGCTTTCTGGGTTCTGTTCCTGTTCTACCTCTGAATCTGGGCATTGGTTATGAAAGTGTTTGTTTAGTGACTATTAGAACCCCCAATTATGATTTCTGGGTATACAGCATATTTCAATAAAAAGTTTCAAACACTTATGCTTTTGGACCTCTAGGCTGTAAATAATAGCTTCAAATTGGTTGTAAAGAATCTCCAGAGGGCAGGATATAGAACTCTATCAGAAACCCCACCCTCCCTGGGAGGAGACTACTTCTGTAAATGGTCAATTAATCTGATTTTTCCGGTCAGATTTTCAAACTGAGTCAACCACAGTGACAAAGAGCTTTAGTCAGCCAGATGTCAAGATAAATAAGCAAATGTTGAGATTAATAAAGACAATAAATCACACTGTGTATGACACACACTCATGTAACTAGAATCTGTTTGCAGAACTGAGGGGGAGAGCATTCTGATGGCTGCAGAGTAGCTCACAAGGGCTCTGAGGAGTGTTCAGAAGCCAGGCTCTCTGTGGGTACGTGAGAAGGGTGAGGGAGGGAGGTAAGAGAGTGACCCTGGGATCTGGGCTGATCAGCTCACATGAAACCTGGGAACGGGCACCAAATATTCATCTTGGAACCCAAGTTGGCATTTCTGAAGGCTCAGCTCTCAGACACAGTTTCAAAGCTGTCTGCTGTGTGCCTCCAGCACAACCGGGGACGCTGCCTCATGCACTCAATGAGCCAAGAGTGAGAGGAGCTCTCGGCCTCTCCACCTCCCAGGTGTGAAACATCTGCAGACAGTGGTCTGTTGTGGGAGCAGGAGTGGGTCCCGCCCTCTGAAAGTTCATTTAGGAGGTCCCCCTCTGACTGGTAGGGGAAAGAGTTCTAAAAACACAGTACTTTGGAGTAGATAAATCTCTTTCTCTGCTACTGAGTTTTAGTAGAATATAAAACTGACAAATACTCAATGCACCAAGGCAACGAGAGACCCAACGTCTGGGCCGGAACAGCACTTACTTGTGGCTTCTGGCGATCTTCCCTGACGACTCCATCTCATACATGGTCTGCAGCCGGCACTTGACGAGCTCAGTGGGGCAGAGCACCAGGGCCGCAAAGGCAGAGGCGAAGGAACCCGCCGCTGCATTCTGCAGATCACTGGAAGGAAACCAGCAACGGGAGTCAGTCACTCATTCATTCAGCACTCCCCACGCAAAGCACTCGGCTGGTAAGGGAGAGCAAGGATCAAAGGAGAGGAACACTTTCCCGAGTGCCCACTGGGAACTCGCACGTGCGGTTTCATCGAAGGACCCCAGCCCTGGGAGGCCAACACCGATACCGACACCCCAATTTTCATGTGGAAAAACCGTGCATAGAATACCTAATGTACCTGAAGTCACACCACTACTACGTGACAATGCTAGGATTCAGACCTGGGTCTGCCTGACTGCAAGATCCAGCTCCTTTTATTAGTCATAGTCATGGCGACACGCACGGAATGTATCCCCCACCCCTAGGGCTCTATGCAGAAGCCATAATCCCCCAATGTGATGGTATTCGGAGCGGACTTCTGGGAGGTGATTAGGTTTAGTGAGGTCGTGAGGGTAGAACCCCCCATGATGCAATCAGTGTCCTTATAAGAGGCCACCGCTCTCTCTCTCCACCCTTTGAGGACATAGCAAGAAGGTGTCCCTCTGTAAACCAGGAAATAGGCCCTCACCAGACATCAAATCAACCAGTACCATGATCTTGGGCTTTCCAGTTTTCAAAACTGTGAGAAACAAATGTTTGTTTAAGCCATCCAGTTGATGGTATTTTGTTACAGCGGCCAGAACTAAGACACAGTGATATATTTAAAAAAAAAAAAAAAAAAAGAGGGAGGAAAAAAATTACCCAAACTCCCACCACCCCAAAGACACACCATCACCGCTACTTCGGCGTATCTGCCACTAAGCTTCATACAGCAAGGTTCCGGGGCCATCCCTGCACGCCTCAAATCCAACCTGGAACAACCACATGTACAAAGTAACTGTTGCACATGAAAGCCCAGAATAAATCTTTAACCAAAAAGCTGCTCATTGCAAAAAAGATTTCCCAGTTCCGCTGATGACCTCCTGACCTCAGCCACAGAGGGCAGCAGGAGCGAGGATGGTGGAGGAGGATGGTGGAGGAGGGGGGTGAAGGAGGGGGTCAGCAAGCTCGAGGACTGGAGGTAAAATGGCTACATCGGGAATGTAAACGGAGAAACAAATGCACGTAAACACAAGAAGCATTCGTTTCACCATAGGAGGGTCTGGTACCACCAGCCATAGTCACCAGCAGGGCTGTGAAAGCGAGGTCCCATCAGAGTTCAAAAATACGGGGAAAAGTCTGAGAAAGTAATTGTCAGGAATTCTCTTGAGCGTTCACAAGGGTCAGAAAATAAGATCCCTTCCAGCTCGGGAGTGTTCGGTCACCAGAGCTCTGCTGGCACCCGGGACTGGGCAGGAAGAGTGAGCTGCTCACAAGACAACTCGCTCCCTGACTCTCACCTGTTCAAGCCAGCAGCCTGCCGTCACCTAACCACCAGGACGCCACACCCCCGTGAGGTGACCCCCTCCCCTGGCTACTGAGATCCCCTCACAAGTTTTCCCCAAACGGTGAGCAAAGGCCTAACAGACCGAGCACATGCGACTGTCCGGGGTCCCGTTAAACAGTCACCTAAACGGAGGTCAGACAGGAATATAAAATCAAGGGCCGCCTCCAATCTCAGCCCCAACCTTCTGTTCCGTGGTGTCCTGGCATCGGTGCCATGGACAGACGGAGGGCGGGGCCCAAGCCTGCCTGTTCCCAGAAGAGTTGGTGGGGAGCGAGGCTTTCTTCTAGGAGGGAGACCCTGCTCGCATTCCAGACTTGCTTCTCATTTCAGAGAATCGGGTATGATTCTCGAATGGAAACTGTCCAACATGGTTCACAGCTACTCAGCGGATTGTGAAGACCAAAGCTTAAAGTGGTTTCTGCAGTCTTTCGGCCAGCCTGCAGATCCAGGCTTCGTTTCCCTCGGGCACCCTTCATCAGTTTGCTGACCAGTAGCCAGAACAGCCCGGTTTACGGGAACAAAGATGGCATCAATCAGTGTGGAAGCCCTTCAGCCTAAGAGTCGGCTGCCTGAGTATGAGCATGCTGTTCCAGTGCAGCAAGGCCAAAGTACACTTGCAGTGGACTTTGAGTCCTCTCCCCTACCTGGGCGCCCAGTGAGGCACGCGGGGCCCCAGGCTGCACCTGCGGGAGAGGCATTAGACCCAGAACTGAAACCGCAGCGGGCACAGGAAGGGATTTGGTAAGAATCGGCTGTTTATCACCCATTCAACAAACATGTACCTGAACCCTCCTGCTGTGTTAAGATCCCATGCAGACAAAGGTCAAAGGAGAACTCTTCTCGGGGTGGCATTCAAGCCAAGGACAGGCAAATATTTACGGTACCATTGCTGAAATTCACGGCAGGCTCTTCCAAGCAGTGCTTTCCTTGCATTGCCTCTACTGACCACGCCTTCCTCTAGACCTGACCCCTACCACAGTCCAGAGCCCCAACTCTGGTCTTACGGCAAGAGTACTGGACGGGGACTCAGAAGACACGGCTTTGGGTCCTGCGCTCAGTTATGAGCTCAAGTAATAGGATCCTAAGCCAGTATCTGCAAGTCGGAGTCCCCAGCTTTAAAACAGAACAGCAGGGGCTCTGCTGCTCTCACAGGAGCATGAGGAGGGATGAACAAAACAGGACAGGTGTGGGTGCCCCAGGCTCCATCAACTCTAAGGTGGTCTTTCCCCGCCAGGTAATAAGCAAACACCGTTCTGTGGGATGAAGACGCAGCTCCCTCCCGCCTCACCAGGACCGGAGAGGAGGGTACGGATGGTAAGAATGGCTTCTTGGCTGTAGGACTTCCTCCCAGGACCTCATGTGGCTGCTTCCTACCTCCATCTTCTCCATAAGGCATCCTCCTCTGGGAATGTCGCAGGGGACCTAAACTTCCCATCTTGTCCCAGAGAAAGCCCTCTAGCAGGAAGAGTGACAGTCGCTACAGTGTTCTTTCTGTCAGTCTCTAGCATGAGATCCCACACTCTCCTGGTTTCTCTCCTGCTTATTTCTTGACTTCCTCCTCCTCTTCATGACCCCTTCTGTGCCGGAAGGTCCTGGAATCCATGCACAGCCCTCTACAGATGCTATCTCCCTGGGCGATCCATCCAGTCCCAAGCCTTTAAAAAACACGTTCCATCCATGAAGACAAAACTCCTGCTTACAAAAGGGCACATCCTTGAGATCACTAGGTGTCTCCAGGGAACACTTCCGTACAGAAGGGGCCTGCAGTCGGGAGGGACTGGAGTTGCAAATGGGTTTCCAATTCCTACCGAAACAACCCATACGGCTATCTGCCCAACCATGAACCTGATACTATTTTAAATGATTTAAAATAAGAACCTGATACTATTTTAAATGATTTAAAATAAATCGATGTTCAGAAAAGGGAGGGCTACACATCCTGGTGGTTCCTGAATCCTCTATAGTCTCTATGTAAATAAATACGCAAGGGAGGACACAGCACAAGCCGAATTCCAACGTTGGGCAGACTTGGCCAGACAAAGAGTCAGTCCACCCGCATCTTCACAGATGCTTCCAACTCCTCCTAAAATTCCAAGTTGCTCTCCAGCCTGTCTGGCTCAGGCAGCTTCTTCCAGTCCTCTGCACTGCGATGAAGGGGAACCCAAAGCTCCGCTCACAAGTTGCACCTGTGGCTCCCGTCCAGCCCTCGTGCCCACAAGAGAAGCAGTACCACCAGCGGCATCTGACAAGCATCTTCCTGAAGAACACCAGCACGTAAGGGCACCTCCTCCTCCACGGTGCATTACTGACCAGCCTTCTGCAAGTTTTACATGACAACTTCACAATCAAAAACAAAGTGGTTATTTTAGAAAAGGAAACACTCTTCCCATAAGGTATCATAAAAAGTTTGACTGGGCAACAACGTTGTCTTTCTAAACAAAGGAAGAAAGTGTTAGTGCCCACAACTCACCTCAGCCTGGCCTGCTTCTCCAATCCAACCACTTTCCGCACCACCTGTTGGCAGAAGCCGTAGCACATGAAGAGGACCGAGTTCTCGGCGATGTTGGCGATCAGCGCTGGGCTGGTCCCCTTGTAGAAGCCGCGGAAGCCCACCTGGGAGTAGGTCTTCAGGCAGCAGTCGGTGAGGCCCCGGTACAGGTCAGGGAACGTCTGCATCTTCACTTTCAAGGTGTCAAAGGGCTGCCCGGTCAGTACACATGCTGTGCCCCCTAAAACCAGGACAGAAGTCTCCTCCAGCACCAGTCTTCTGCTTTAGAATGCAGCCGCAAACACCCACAGAAATTGAGAGAGAGAGAAGCACCCTACCCCAGGGCTTTCTTCTGTCACAGTTCACTCCAACCTCTCTTCCCACCCCCCGGCAACCAAACCTCCAAGCCCAGCTCAGTTAATAACAAAGGGTCCCCACTGTGCCTGGCACCCAGCTCCAGCTCTGAAGGAGCCCAACTTCGGTGGGAGAGACAGACACGTGTTCAACAGACAAGACCGCAGGGCGCACAGGGGTGGCATGTGTTCGGAGGTGTCAGCAATGGGGTCAGATGGACTTGGTCCCGAAGGCCGGCTCTGCTGTGAGAGTCTAGACAAGCGATATTAACTTCGGAGCCTTGGTTCCCCATCCAGTTTGCACGAGGATTAAATAAAAATGGACGAGAAGGCTGAAGATAACAGCTGCTGTGTGAACAGTTCATGAAGAACAGTCACTCTGTGTGCGTGCAGTCGTATCAAGGGAGGGAGGAGAGGTCCGGCAGGAGTGAATCACCCCTCTCTGCCTAATCCCCGGCAGCACAGATGACTATCAGAAAAACAGGGAAAGAGGCAACAGACAAAGATGACAAAGAGTCTGGCTAATCCCTAAAGAGCTAAAATTTGACCACACGGAAAATCTTCATCTGGATTCTACCAACTAATGATTCCTATGGAATCATCCTATGGAGAATACATTGAATCCTACCGTGCTTAGCATCAATCGTGTATTTTTACACTTTTACATTGTAAGAGTTTAGAAAACAGCAAAATCTAAATTGCTGTAGAGGACCTCAATAAAAAAGTCTGAATGTAAGGAAAAGAATGAACTCTGGCCACCCTGTCATAACCCCGGATCCTGGACTAGGTCAGCATTTGGAAAATGCCACTCGTTAATGCTTCTACCTTTCCGGGGCCTCAGAGGTCCCTGCATCTCAGATGTCCACTGTTTGTGTCAGGAAACCTAACTATTGGATTAGGTATGTATGTATTTATTTATAAGAGATTTTATTTATTTATTTGACAGAGAGAGATTACAAGTAGGCAGAGAGGCAGGCAGAGAGAAAGAGGGAGAAGCAGGTTCCCCGCTGAGCAGAGAGCCCGATGCGGGGCTCGATCCCAGGACGCTGAGACCATGACCTGAGCCGAAAGCAGAGGCTTAACCCACTGAGCCACCCAGGCGCCCCTGGATTAGGTTTTTAAAGTGTCATCAAAATTGAAGAGAAGGCTGGGGCCCCTGGATGGCTCAGCCGGTCAAGTATCAGACTCTTGATTTGGGCTCAGGTCCTGATCTCCGGGTTGTGAGACTGAGCCCAGCATTGGGCTCAGTGCTCCGCATGGGGTCTGCTTATCCTTTCCCCTCTGCTCCTGCCCCCACCTCAGGATCTTTTTTTAAAAAATTGAAGAGGAGGCTTACATAAGTATTTTATGTGATTTTATGCGATATCATAACTGACATTACATAGTTACTCTGACTGAATTGTGCAAAGTAGAGACAGGAGAGGGGCTGTTTTGAATAACTCCTACGAATTACTGGCAGATAAACATTTTCAAGGAGTCTGAAAACTGTGAGCTCTTCTTTTAAGCAATTGCAAGTATATCTGGGATCCTATCCCTACATTCTTCTAGGAGAGATCACTTCCTCTAGGAGAGTAATGATCCGTTTCCACTCTGTCTTGCCAAATTATCTTCAGTTCTGAATTAGTGGAACATTATTCAATAAGACGCTACTACAACTATAGTTATTCTCTCTCAGGTACTTCTAGGAATAAAATAGGACCCTAAGTATATAAAAACAATTCTTCCAAAAGAAGAGGTGAATGTCAGCATTTTTAAAGAGGGTACATAATTTAGGCAGATAAACTGAATAAACCACTTCATTCAGAGCACTGCAATTTTAACTGGAACCTTTCCATAGTTTAACCCAATCACCTGCAACAGTTCGGACATCACAGGCTGCTAATACACGGACTTGTTGCATATCTGTAACAGTTACATTTCCAACAGTGAGAAGGCAGGAGGCTAGTGCATGCTCAAATGCTAACTACAATTCCCTCCTCTCATCTATGGAGGTAACTGACTCCCATGTAACTTACCACAAACGATACTGTCCAGGCCCCCCTTAAGTGGGTGATGATGATTCGGAACACCAGCACCAGCCACTGAGACCTAGTAGGTCCTCAGATACCCATCAAGTATCCCAGAAGCTATGAATAACTTAGAGGAATATTTCTCCACTTGCTCAAAGCATAGACCTCTGATCATCTCCTTCTCCCTGACTGAAAAAAGGAAATAGTTCTGCATTCTTTCATAGGTGTCCCAAAAGGCCCTGCAGGAGAGGGGCTCAGACCATGGTGCACTCTCTACTTCACCAGGGCCAGGGTTGTGGGTTTTCTATGCTTAAAATAGTTGAGTCAGCAAATAACAAGGTGGTAAGGAAATCTAACCTGGCAGGGATGGCGTCGGTGGTGAAAATGGGGATGACCAAGCAGCAGACCCTTCACCAGAAGGTCCAGGACCACCTTGTCCACCCATGCAAAAACGGAGAACCTCAAACCCAATGGAGGCACTTGATAAATGTTCTGTTTAACTGCACAGGGAGGCGTATCATTTTCGAAATGTTCCAATAGTCAAAGGCCCTTGATGGATTAAATGCTCCAATCAAAAGATAAAGGGATGGGGGGCTCAGTCAGTAGAAAATGCAACCCTTGATCTAGGGCTCATGAGTTCAAGCCTCACATTGGGCATGGCATTTACAAGACAGAGAGAAAGAGAAAGAAAGAGAGAGAGAGGAGAGGAAGAGAGAAAGAGAGAGAGAAAGAGAAACAGAGAAAGAGACAGAAAGACAAAGAGAAAGAGAGAAAGAAAGAGAGAGGAGGGAAGGAAGCAAAGGAAAGGGAAAAAGAAAGGACAGAGTGACTGGATTAAAAAAAAAAAAGCAAAAGCAAAAGCAAAACCTATCTATATGCTGCCTACAAGAGACTCCCTTCAGACCTAAACTCACATACACTGAAAGTGAAGGGCTGGAAAAACATTTAACATGCAAAGGAAAAAAAAAAAAAAAGCTGGAGTGGCAATACTTACATAAAATAGACTGTAAAACACTGTAGCAAGAGACAAAGAAGAGCACTACATAATGATAAAGGGATCGTTCCAACCAGAAAACAAGAGGATGTTACAAATATCTATGTACCAATATAGGAAACCTAAGTACATAAAGCAATTAACAGACACAAAGGGATAAATTGACAGTAATTACAGTAGGGGACTTTAATACCCTGCATACATCAATAGGTCACCCAGACAGAAAATTAACAAGGAAACAGTGGCTTTGAACAACACTTTAGACCAGACGAACATAACAGATACATATAGAACATTCCACTCAGAAACAGAATACACATTCATGTCAAATGCACATGGAACATTCTCCAGAATATATCACATGTTAGGCCACAAAATAAATCTCATTTGATATAAGAAGACTGAAATCATATCAAGCTTCTTTTTTACCACAACACAATGAAACTAGAAATCAATCGCAAGATTAAAAAAAACCCATAAAGAACATAAATACACGGAATTTAAATAAGATGCTACTAAACACTGAATGGGTAAACCAAGAAATCAAAGGGGAAATGAAAAAAATGCATGGAGACAAATGAAAACGAAAACACAACAGCTCCAAATCTTGGAGATGTAGCAAAAGTAGTTCTAGGAGGAAAATTTATAGCAATATAGGCCTAACTTAAGAAATGAGAAAAATCTCAATTTCATATGCTGAAAAGAGCTAGAAGAACAAGCAAAGCCCCAAAATAGAAGGAAATAAAGATCAGAACAGACATAACGAAAGACAAAAAACCATAAAAGATTTTAAAAAATAATGGAAAAGAAAACGGACATCACAAAAATACAAAGCATATAAGATTATGAAAAATTACAGGCTGACAAATTAGACAACCTCCAAGAAATGCAATGGATAAATGCCCAGAAACATCTAGAATCACAAGTAGAAAATTTTAACAGAGAGGCACCTGGATAGCTCAGGTCATGGTCCCAGGGTCTTGGGTCGAGCCCCTCATTGGGCTCCCTGCTCAGTGGGGAGACTGCTTCTCCCTCTCCCTCTGTCTGCTGATCCCCCTGCTTATGCTAAGTACATAGAAAAAATCTAAAGGAAAAAAAAAAAAGTAAAAGAAAAAAATTTGAACAGACCAATTACTAGTAATGACACTGAATCAGTAATCAAAAAACAAAACAAAACAAAAACCTCCCAACAAACAAAATTGGACTAGATGGATTCACAGGTGAATTCTATCAAACACACACCCTTCAAAAACCATTCCAAAAAAAAAAAAAAATAGAAAACTTCCAAATTCATTCTAGGAGGCCAGCACTACCCTGACCTCAAAAGCGAAGATAGTACAAAAAAAATTACAAGCTAACATCTCTGATGAACACAGTTGCAAAAATCCCCCTCAATAAAATAACAGCAAATGGCATTCAACAATACAGGAAAAAAAAAATCCATCAGCAAGATCAAGCAGGCTTTATTCCAGGGATGCAACAGTGGTTTCAATATTCTGAAATCGATCAGTGGAATGCACCAATTAGCAAGAGGATAAAAGCCATATGATCATCTCAAATACAGAGAAGCATTTGACAAAATACAACATGAAATGGATGGATTTCAGCAGAGTAGGTTTAGAGGGAACACACCTCAGCATAATAAACCCACAGCTAACATCACACTCAATGGTGAAAAGCTGACAGTTTTCCCTCTATGATTAGAGACAAGACAGAGATGTCCATATTCACCACTTATTTAACATGGTACTAGAAGTCCTAGCCACAGCAATCCCACGAGAAATACAAGGCATTCACATTGGTAAGGAAGAAGTCGTGCAGTCACTATCTGCACAGGACATGATAGTACATATAGAAAACCTTAGGGGCACCTGGGTGGCTCAGCTGGTTAAGCATCCAACTCTTGATATCAGCTCAGGTCTTATTCTCATGGTCATGAATTCAAGCACCGCATTGTGCACCACAGTGGACAAGGAGTCTACTTTAAATAAAGAAAACTTTAAAGACTTCACAAAAACAAAACAAAACAAAACAAAACAAAAACCTATTAGAACTGATAAATGAAGAGGGTGCCTGGGTGTCTCAGTCATTAAGCATCTGCCTTCGGCTCAGGTCATGACCCCAGGGTCCTGGGATCGAGCCCCATATCAGGCTCCCTGCTCGGCAGGAAGCCTGCTTCTTCCCCTCCCATTCTCCTGCTGTGTTCCCTCTCTTGCCACGCGTCTCTCTCTGTCAAATAAATAAATACTGATAAATGAAGTAATTTGTAGGATACAAAAATATACAGAAATCTGCTGCATTTCTTTTACACTAATAACAAAGTAGCAGAAAAAGAAATTAAGAAGACAATTCCACTTATAATTGCAACAAAAAGAATAAAAGACTTAGGAATAAACTTAACCAAGGAGGTTAAAGACCTGTTCTCTGCAACTTATACAGCAATGAGAAAGAGATTGAAGACAACACAAATGGAACATTGTACCATGATTATGAATTGGAAGAACAAATATTGTTCAATGGATTCAAATCAATGGATTCAATGCAATCCCTGCCAAAATACCACCAGCATTTTTCAAAGAACCAGAACAAATAATCCTAAAATTTGTATGGAAGCACAAATGTTCTTGAGTAGCCAAAGCAATCTTGAGAAAGAACAACAAAGATGGAGGTATTGCAATCCCAGATTTCTAGATATACTACAAAGCACTAGGCACACGTGCGTGCGTGCGTGCGTGCATGCATGTGTGTGTGTGTGTGTGTGTGTGTCTCCTCAGGCTGGATCCCTTGTCGAGGCACTGAGACACAGCTGTGCTGAAGACCAAATCCTGCTCTGCAGATAACTTCCTTCTAGGTGAAGACTCTCACTGGATGATATGTATATATAGATGTATATAGATACATATAGATATTTTTAAGATTGTTTTTAGTTTGGGAGAGTTTAGTGGGCCTGAAAAAACAAAAATTACTCTTCAGAAAAATAAAATACTTCTGTTTTGAATACGTATCAACAATGGCTCATGTACAGTCAGAAATTGCTAGACTTGGCATGCCTGGTTGGCTGTCAGAAGAGCATGCAGCTCTGGATCCCAGGGTTGTGAGTTTGAGCCCTACATTGGATAAAAAGATTACTTAAAAGTAAAATCTTGAAAGAAAGGAAGGAAGGAAGGATGGAAGGAATTACTAGACTTTCACAAAGAAATAGGAAAATATCACCATGGGGAAAGAATTTGGTCGACAGAAACTGACCAGAAGATGGCTCAGGTATTAGACTGAAAATGCAGAGACACATCAGTAGTTATCATGATGAAGTTTAAAGGCTTGATGGAAAATCTGGACTTAGTGGCTGAAAAGATAAGAAAATTTCTTAAAAATGACCTGAAGGAGGGGTGCCTGGGTGGCTCAGTTAAGCATCTGCCTTCAGCTCAGGTCATAACCTCAGGGTCCTGGGATCCAACCCTACATCGGACTCCCTGCTCAGCAGAGAGCCTGCTTCTCCCTCTCTCTCTCTGCCCCTTTTGCCTCTCCCCCCACTGTTTGCACTCACACTCATGCTCATTCACTCTTTCAAGTAAATAACTTAAAATTCTTTTTAAAATATGACCTGAAGGAAATTTTAGAATGAAAAATCCAAAGAATTCTAGTACCAAAAGGAGTAACATATAAAATAAAACAAATAAAAGATATAGTCACATAAAAACCAGGATTAAGAAAATAGAAGAAGCACACTCTAAAATAGTTGAGGATATTGAAAATTTGATTTTTAGAAGAAAAGAAGTAACTAGCAAATTAGATGAAGCTAAAGCATACAAGACAAACCAAGGTAAGGAGTTGTCCCATGATGAATCACAAAAACACAAAGTCATGGGAAGTGGGGAAGAAACCATAAGCAATAGTTTATGGACACAGAGATAGAGCATCCTACAGAAGTAACAGGAGAGAACAGAGACATTGCAGAGGACGAACTGGTCAAAGCAAAGACGGGGAAAAAAAAATCCCTCTCAATTTAAAGAATAAAGCGAATATTCTACAAACCTCCAGAGAAGATGAAGCAGCAAGACCTGCATTGGCAGCAGACTTTTCATCAGCAACACTGAATATTAGTAAGCAATGGAGTTAATGTCTTCAACATTCTAAGGGAAAGTGATTTTGAATTTAAATTCTATATCCAGTTAGATGAGCATTTAAGCCTTAAGGGTGGTGAAGGACCTTTTCAGATACGTAAAGCCTCATCAAATTTACCAGCCAGAAATCATTTATGAAAGAATTACTGAAAGATACACTCCCACAAAATGGAAAAAAAAAAAAAGGAGGAAGATTTAAATTCAAGAAAAAGTAGATAAAACTAGTAAACTCAAAACATGGAACTGGGGAGGAAACTGGTGATGGCTTGAGCTATTTGTTAAAGAGGTAAAGGTTGCTGAGCCAGAGAAGGTGAAGAACTTAGAGACTCAGGAGGAAGGATCTTCAGAGTAGAAGGAAAAACAAACCCTTGAGAGGAAGACGGCTCAGAGTTAGAAGAGGAGGGAGGCAGGAGGCTGGCAGAGGAGGGAGGCAGGAGGCTTGAAGGCTGGGAAGAAGGGAGAAGAGACGGCTTTGGAATTATGTGAGGAAAGGATTCAATCTTCCAATGCCATACTGTGGTAAATATGAAGCATGGAGTTGAGGAAATGACCAAAGATGCCTTGGAGATTATTGTAACTAAAGAAGTAGAAGATTCTGAGCCAGAGGAGGAAGAAAGTTCAGGGTAGGAAATGGAAGTAGTTCTATCGTGGGACGAAGGAGAGGACTCTGAAGTAGAACATGTTAAGACTTGCCTTCCAGACTGAGAAAAGAGAGGCCTCAAATGGACTTAAAGAAATTGCCTAAAATTATGTGGCTTGGGACTCAGATGAAAATTGGTGAAACCTTGGATGGAACAAAGACCCCAGAAAAAAGAGGAAACTGATATGCTCATAAATCAAGGAACTGGGACAGTCTGTCTAACCTTGTGTTTGGCCTCTCCCTCAAAGTCACTAGAGATAAGTTCGGGTAAGCAGAATAGGCATTTATGTACAAATTTGAGTACTCCATCAGGAATCACCATAGTTTGAAGGAAAACAGACACAAAACTCTGCAAACAAAGGCGCCAACACCTAAAGGAACAGATAATATACGAGAAGAAAATTTTAGAAGAAGTGGAATTATTTTAATAACTTCAAAGAGATAAAAGAGAAGATTAGAAATATTAAAAATTATCATCCAGATGTCTTGGAAATAAAGAACTCCATAGATGCTCTGAGTAGCAGAAGAAACATACTTGAAGAGACGAGGAATGATCTAGAAGATCGACTTGAAGAATGTTCTAAGGTTACAATGCAAATGGCCAAACAGATAATAAAGAAAGATCCAGAGATAGAGGAGAGATCCAGATGCTCCAACATCCATTTGACAGGAATTCCAGAAAAAGATAATAAAGGGAATGGAGCAGAGGAAATAATTAATAATTGAAGAAAACTTCCCAGAGCTAAAGAAAGATTCAAGTCTTTTTTTCTAAGATTGTATTTATTTATGAGAGAGAGAGAGTGTGCATGAGAGGGGGGAGGGTCAGAGGGAGAAGCAGACCCCCCTCTGAGCAGGGAGCTGGATGTGGGACTTGATCCCAAGACTCCAGGATCATGACTTGAGCCAGAGGCAGTTGCTTAACCAACTGAGCCACCCAGGTGCCAAGAAAAATTCAAGTCTTGAGACTGTCAGTGCTTACCAAGTACTCGGTAAGATTGATGAAAAGAGACTCCTAGAAATCTGGGAATTCCAAGGATAAAAAAAAAAAATCATAAAGTCTTCCAGAAAGAGGAGCGTGAACCTACAAAGGAACAAGAGTCAGACTGACAGCAGACTTACTGGACACTCTGGATGCTAGAAGTAAATGGGGCAGTAACGTAAAATTTCTGCAGGGAAAAACCTTTAAACCTAGAATCCTACATCCAGCCAAAGTGGCATTTTATTTTGAAGGTAAAACAAAGACATTTTTTGATATTAAAGAATTCACAGTTTGTTTCGTGCATACCCTCTTTGGAAGAATCACTGGAGGATATACTTTAGCGATCTAGGGTGACTATAAACGCATACACACAATGTAGATTATCTTTCTCCCACATCAAAAAAGGAAAACAGGAAAACAAAATGCCACATTTCTACTCAGGAAGATGAATAGCTAACAGTGCACTTGGGGAATATAGGAAAAGAAAACGGATACTACCTAGATGTTGGTAAAGTTAAAGAGTGTGTTAAAATGAATTTAATCATTGTAGCTTATGTAGAAGTATAGTTTCTAAACTACTGGGGATCACCTCTTGGCCTTTTGCTAAAGATCAAGTGTAAACGACTGGGGAGAGGGAGGGAATCCATCAATATGACCATAGACAGGAAGAGATGGGGTGAAAGTAACAGAAAAACACAGGAAAATATATGGCAAGAAACATTAAAACGAGAAAGGCAAAAGTTGAGCTCTTATCAAGAGAAAGGTAACTTTACCATTTATATTGATGTGAATCTTGAATCTTTATATTAAACCTTTTCCTTCCCAAAAAAAAAAAAAAAAACTACAAAGCAGTAGTAATCAAAACAGCACAGTACTGCCACAGAAAGGGACACATAGATCAAAAGAACAGAATAGAGGCCCAGAAATAAACTCACACTGGGCACCTGGGTGTCTCGGTTGGGTGTTTGCCTTCAGCTCAGACTATGGTCCCGGGGTCCTGGGATCGAGTCCCATATCAGGCTTCCTCTGTTCTGTGGGGAGCCTGCTTCTCCCTCTCCCTCTGCCTGCCACTCCCCCCTGCTTGTGGTCTCTCTCTCTCTCTGTCAAATAAATAAAATCTTCTTAAAAAAAGTTTCAGGGACACCTGGGGTGGCTCACTGGGTTAAGCCTCTGCCTTTGGCTCAGGTCATGATCCCAGGGTCCTGGGATCAAGCCCCGCATCGGGCTCTCTGCTCAGCGGGGAGCCTGCCTCTCTGCCTGCCTCTCGGCCTACTTGTGATCTCTGTCAAATAAATACATAAAATCTTTAAAAATAAATAAATAAAAAGTTTCAGAAATAAACCCACACTTACAGGGTCAATTACTCCACCACAAAAGCAGCAGCCATATGCAATGGTGGAAAAGACAGTCTCCTCTATAAATGGTATTGGGAAAACTGGACAGCTACATGCAAAAGAATGAAACTGTTTTTCACCATACACAAAAATAAACTCAAAATGGATTGAAGACCTAAATGTGGGATCTGAAACCATAAAACTGCTAGACGAAAACATAGGCAGTAAAACTTCTGGCACTGGCCTAGCAACCTTTTTCTAGATAGGTCTCCTAAAGTGAGGGAAACAAAAGCAAACTATTGGGACTACACTAAAATAAAACGCTTCTGCATAGTGAATGAAACCATCAACAAAACAAAAAGACAACCTACTGAATGGGAGGGGATATTTCCAAATGATGCATCAGGAGACGATATTTGCAAATGATGCATCTGACCAGGGGTTAATATTCAAAATATATAAGGAACTTCTGTAAGTCAACACCAAAAAACAACAACAATAACAACAAATACCTAAACATTCTGATTTAAAAATGGGCAGATGACCTGAATAGACATTTTTCCAAAGAAGACATCCAGATGGCCAGGAGAATCATGAATTTTGGCACGAGAGGATAAACGTCAATGGTCTAGGTCACATTGAGAAGCTAGGCTAGTTAAGGCATACAGCAACAAAGTCAAAGCAGGGAGCGGGTTATAGTTGTCAAAAATCTACTGTATTTAAAAAAAGAAAGAAAGAAAGAAAGAAAGAAAGAAAGAAAGAAAGAAAGAAAGACAGACCTACTGTATTTTAAAGGGAGACCAAGGTTCCTCATGAAGGAATTTAACTTTTGAGCTCCACACTGCCTCACTTCAACATTATACAATGACCTATCTTCTTCAAATCCTCCCCCATCCTAGCTGCTTGGAATTTCTGGAATTTCTCCTACACTAGCAGACAGGCAGTGCCAGCTTCCCAGCATTTTATAGCAGACAAACTGGACCAGAAACCCACTGGATGGGGGAGGTCTATTTCAAAGAAAAGGAGGGACACGGAAAAGAACATGTGTATACTACAACGAGATCACCTCAGTCCACGATGGCCCAATGTCCCAATCCGGACAGCTGGCAGCAGAGGCTTGAGATTAACCTCCACCCCCAGGAGTGCTGTTGCCCATTATGGAGTTTTAAAACAAAGACAACAACAGTACCGGTCAAGGAACCACGGAACCAACATCCTAGCCCTGTCTGGACACCATCTAGCTGCACAGTCATGGGCAAATGCACTCAGCCTCTCAGGATGTCCTTTATAATACACAGTGAGCATCAGAGCCAGAGTCCTCTGCAGGCCCTCCTAGCTCCACACTGGGAGACTGCCGCCCCTCCAAAGTGGGGCTATGGCTTCCTGTTTGCATGCCATGCACCTCCCAGTAGAAGTTCTCAGGTCACTAACACAAGCCTCCCCTGCCAGCCAAGGAGTCCCTCACCTCTCACCCCTCACCTGCCAGGTCCACCTGGCACGGAGCACTGCCAAGGAGCCTGTTGTCCCCCAAAGTCAGATGCTGCAGGGCCATGCTACATCAGTGAGGGGTGACCCTCTGAGACCAGGGCAGGAAGAAATCCCAACTAGTTATCAGGAGAATTAAATGCCATACGTAGACGGGCCCAAAACATGGTAATGTTTTAAAAAAGCATGCCCCCCAAATGCCTTATACACCAGACTCCCAACAATACAACTGCAATCTGTATCTTTAAAGTCGCACCCAAATACCTGTCCACACAGAAATGCCTTTCCAGGAAAAAGAAAATTCTATCACAACAGATTCTACGTCTTTGGCAGACTGACTGACAGACATTTAGTTCCAAAAGCTGAGAATCTCTCCTGTGGTTAAAGACCACCCTATGGTAGAGACAAAAACTGAGCCCAGAGCATTCCCAGGACTGTTAAGAGGGTGCCGGAGGCAGGCAAATGGGTCCACCATTCCCACGGTCAGGGTCATCCCAATGTGGCCTGGGGGTTGGCATGGGGGTGGGAGTGGTACATGGGGCCATTGGCTGGACCATGGGTTACCAGCGGCAGCTGGTATGGGACTGACCCAAGGCCTTCAGCAGGCAAGAAGCCAGTGGATACCTAGGCCACCCTTAGTTCCCCCTCCTCCTGGGCCAGGACACTCCTGTGGTCTCTAAACTGGGAGCTGGTGCCTGTACTTCTTATCAGTCTGTAATGCACTGCCTATAGCCTTTCTCAATTAGCCTACCTCCATCGACCTTTGGTTCAGGAGAAAATACTTTGTTCTCTAAACTGTAACTTCTTTTTCACAGTTAAGGGAATGATGGCAGGACGAGGGTGGCCCTGTGGCTGCACCTGATCTGTTGACCCGGGAGGTCCCACTGGATAAGAGGACAACAGGCAACTCACCCCTCTGGCCTCTCCACTCCCAGGGGCCGAGGCCCTTATAAGAGTCAGTGTAAGAACCTGGCGATTCACAGACCTATACCCCTGGGGCTGATAATGCATCATGTTAAGAAAAAAATAAAAAATTTTTTTTAAAAAGGGAATCAGTGTAAGGGGCAAGGGTAAACCAGGGTTTTCATCTGGGAAATAGGAGCATTCCAGCACTCCTCTGGCGCTAAAATAACACAGGAACCTAGAGAACCAAGTCACCACGCACACACTTCCAATTACTGCCCTCAGGCTGAGTAAAGGTGATATTTCTAAAGAGTGGCCTGTGTGTGTTGCAAGCACTGCCCAGGAGTATTTACCTGTGCCTTTTGAGGCCACAGTCTGCCCTGGGGCTCAGCCCCTGTCCAGCCCACCCTTCCCTGGCAAATCCTAGGGCCTCTCTTTTCTTTTTAGGCCTTTAGAAACCATCAAATATCAACCTCAGTTACCAAAGACATTTCCAAAGAGTGTCCTCCTTTCTTTCCTTGGCAGCAATAAGGACAGTAAGTAGGACTTCCCTGGAGAGACGGCATAGTATGATTCTGGACTACAAGGGCTCTGAAGACTGCCAGGCTTGGTGTAAAATCCCACGTCACCTGCACATCCCAGGTGTGTGACAATGGACAAAGGACTTCAACTCTGAGCTGTGAGGTTTTCCAGCTGTGAACTGAGGACATTCCCACCCTGCACCCTGACTCAAAGTTTTATTGTAAGGGAACTGCTCTACCTTCTGCTGTTCTTAGAAGACGATAGTACACTTCGATTACATGGATTCCCTCCAAAGAGAAAGCATGTTGCTTCTGGGAGTGACAAAAGTAATATTTTCACCACCCCTTCACTGGATCCCACTTGTAGCAGGTACTCCAAGACTAGAGGATGGGTTTCCCCTGGAATTACCTGCAGCCCCCGCTGTGAGGTCAATGGCAGCTTGGATGGCAGGACTGGACTTCATGTTGGCCCACTCCTCTGCTGGTCTCTGTGGAAGGCAACTCTCCGGAGCTTATGACGGGTGTCTCATATCCCTGAAAGGAGACCAGAGCTCACCATCAGTGAAGCCTCTGCAGCCTTTCTCTAGAACTGCTGCCTGGTTACTGGGACCTCAACCTCCGGGAGCTGGGAGATCAGTTCTCCCTTTTGCAAAAAAAAAAAAAAAAAAAGAAAGAAAGAAAAGAAAAAGGCAGTCAAGGTGTCAGTGCAGCTTAGCAACTGGCCTGCCTTCTACTCGCCCACCATCTCCCCATGAAAAACTCACAAGTCAAAAACCTTCCCTGAGTTATCAGAGTTACAGCCACTCATAGGGAGCATTTCAACCAACCCTTCTGAAAATCTTACAAGTGAATGCCAAATACCACAGACACCCAAGTCATATCAAACTAGTTTTTCAGAGGCCTAAGTGGAACTGTCAGGCAACTAAACTCAGTTCTAAATTCAGACAGCAGCCTGAGTTGAGTCCCTCTTAGGAGGTCACAAAACAGCAGGTCTGGAAAGTAATGGATTAGGTGTTCTGCTAAGTGACATATGCGTGGGTCTGAATTCCTGATCTTCCACCAGCAGGATGAGCCCTCGGGCCCCTTAAGCTGGAGGTCCCCCCGAATCAAAGGTGAATAATAGAATTATCATAATATAAAGGCAATCACAAATAGCCACATGGGATAGCTGTTCTTAGAACTATAGAGCACAGCACCAAGCATTAGTAATGGTCAACAAAGGCCTCTCCAGACCTTCTCAACCATAACCGTGTACACAAAACACCTGGGGACCTTGTTAAAATACAGATTCTGATGTGCTAGGCCTCAGGTGGGACCAGAAACCTTGCCAGTCATTACAAACTCCCAGATGAGGCTGATAATGACTGGCCACCAATCACATTTTGAGAAGCAACACTGTGTCCTAAATTTGTTTGATAAGAATCACTGGGGCACCGGTAAAATATTCAGATAACCAGGTCTGTCTCCCAGTGATCTTGTTTCAGCATGGTTGGGCTAGAGCTTAAAAAGTTTGGGAAAACTAGAGTCTACTCCTCTACTGTTAGACAAAAATCAACTATCACAGAGAAATGGACTTTAAAGATACAGATTTTTTATAAAAAAAAGGTGGCTCATTAACACATAATATCAAGCTAACCAATTCAGCAACCAATTCTGTGTTGTTTTCAAACTAAGAAAGTGACTTATCCGTCAATAACAAAGAACAATTTTCATTCATCACGCTAAAGACCTTTGTGCTCCCACTCAGGCCACCTCTTGGAGGCTGGTGGGCCAGCTGGGTTATTAATGAATGCCAATGTGGACCTAAACGTGGGCGGAAAATAATTTTATCCACTAAGAAGTCTTTTTTAACCACTTGACACCTGTTGTGAGTGATCAGACACCAAGAATCTTGCTTTCCTTGCAAAAAAAAAAAAAAAAAAAAGATTGTAAAACCAGCAACCACAAAAGCATAGTACTGGACTTGAAAAAGCAACTAAGTGAAACAGACAAGACATGGATTTTATGTTATTGATAGGACAGGAGAGGCAGTATCAATAACTATAGTTGACGAGGTTGTGGCCATCCTGTACCTAGAGAAGGCTACGAGGGTCCTAATCCAATCTCTTCCTTTTCCAGATGGAAAACCGAGGCCAGAAAGCAAGAGCTTTTCCAAGGTCATACAAGTAGTCAGGGGACTCAACTCAAGTCTTGCCTTTTGGGTCTGTGCCTACCGAGCAATACTTAATTCCAGAGTATTCCAACCTGACCAAAAAGAAAAGCAAAAAACAAGCACCAAGCCCCGCATTTTAAAGGAAAAATGGAGGCAAGTGGGGAGCTTCTCCATCGGTTGAATTCTTGGGGTGCCAACATTTCTTTCTGAGTTTATAAGAAAGGCATAGATCCTACTATGTGTCATCGCTGCGAATTTAACCCCTCCGGTAAGCCAAACTTAAACGCATCAAATCCCACAAGTAACGACTCATAGAATTATTAAGATACTAAAAAAACAGTGATGGGAACTAACAGATTAACTCAGCAACTGACTCAAATTATTGTGTGGTTTAAGAAGGCAGCTTCAAGAAGTCTTGAAAAATACATTCGGCTTGGGGGAGGCAAGACTGGTCAGCAGAAGTTAAAACTCAGTCTTGAGCCAGTTAAAAAGCTGAATCCTTTTAGCGCCCCTTTACCTCTCCTGCAAGCACACGTGGGTCCGACTCCAGGAGAGATAAACAACATCGCCAGCCGCACACCTTCTGTTCCCGGGGGGAAATGAGTTTCTCGCCTGGGAGAACGCTCTGAGGCCGCCTGCTCCACCAGGTAACACCAAGGGCGAGAAGACTGCAGCACAGGCTCAAGCTGGCGCGGCCGCCCTCCCCGCAGGACTAGAGCCGGACCCAAGGCGCTGCGACGCCCACCCATCTGGCCGCTAACACGCCCGCCAGGCACTCCCGCTCCGAGGCTCTGGATCCCGGGGGGCACAGGGCCCGCGAGGGAGTCTGCTTCCAACTTTCTCGTCCTGGCTTTCACGTCCTCGGACTCCAGCCCAACAACCTGCGAGAGTCTCCCATTCATAACCGCCCCCGCTCGGGCCCAGGCACGGGCGGCCCGGTGCCCAGAGGCCTGATGACACTCCACGGGGGCAAAGAGGACACCCTTCCCGGCAGTTGACTCCACGGAAAGGAGGCCGCGGAGCCCCGGAGTCTCCGGCGAGTCCCGGCCCACGGCGCCCGTTAACGACCTGGGCACGTGCACGGCGCGCGGGCCGCGGACCCCAGAAGCCTACCGGCTGCCCGGGAAGGTCGCGCCGCCTGGCCACGTAGGCCCGCTCGTGCCCCGCTCCCTCCGGCCGCCCCCAGAGCGACGGTTGTGGGGCTGCGCTCACCGCCGCGCCAGTTGGCCGCGCGTGCTGCTCTGGCTCCGCCGCGGGCTCTCGGCTCTGCCTCCGCCGCCAGGGCGGCCACTTAACACCCACGTCGGCAGCCGGCCGGCCCTCCGCCCTGCCCTCCCGCGCGGGAGCGCAAAGGGCGAAGGCCCCCGGGACCGGAGCTCCCCTTCGGCCGGGGGCGGGCAGCGCGGGGCCGGCGCGTGGGAAGCGGAAGTCCGCGGCTGAGGCGGCGCGCTCGGCCCCACGCAGGCCGCGGGACCCCCGGCCCGCGTGCCCGCGAGCTGGAGGACCTGGAGGACAGGGAGCCCGGGGCCACCCCCGGGTTGCTTCCCTTCCTCCAGGTTCCCGGAGGACTCCTGAGAGGCTCGACCCCAGCTGGAACTCAACCCCCAGCGGGGGTTGGGGGTGTTGGGAGGACCCGCTGAAGTCTTTGGGCTGGTGAACCGTGCTGGGACTCAAGGCCTCTATTTTATATTTGACTACAGAAGTACCAGAGACGTGGTGATGAAAAATATATTCGCTTATTGCCAGGAAAAAAAAACCCCCACAAAACAAACGTTTCCTAGTCTGCCTCCCGCAAGGTCACACCCACCGATGAAAACTGGCTCTAAATCGGGCTTCTCTGATCTTTCAGTTCCTAATGAGTTATAGGCTACTTCTGTGGCTCTCTGGCATTTTATTAAAAAGCACTATTCAAAGAATCTTGTATACGGGGAGTAAAGGAATTTTCTCCAGTTCGCTAAGACAGAGAGCTAACACCTACTCAATTGGAAAGCTCTTAGTCTGTTCCTGACAGCTAGCTGCTTCATGTAACTCAGTCGTGGCCTTCGGATTTCTTTGGCTCAGTGTTCATGCATTTATTTTCATTTTCTATACTGCATTTTCTTCCTTAAACTGTGCTATCTTTTCCTTTTACAATTTGTTTTTGCCCTGTTTGATTGCGGTGTTGGATGACTGACAATATCACTTAAGTGATGGGGGGAGGGGAGACTTAAATATCCCCCGTGACTTGTGTTAGTGCAAGTGCTTAACTTGAACGTACAACTGAACAGATTTTCCAGAGGTAGGAGGCGCTGTGAGGGCATCAGAGCTCCTGGTAAATGGGGGCACTCATAAAAACAGCACAAACTGACTTTTCATAAAATCAGCACTTTATTTTTTTTAAAGGTTTTATTTATATATTTGACACAGAGAGAGAGATCACAAGTAGGCAGAGAGACAGGCAGAGAGAGAGAGAGGAGGAAGCAGGCTCCCTGCTGAGCAGAGAGTTGGATGTGGGACTCTATCCCAGGACCCTGAGACCATGACCTGAGCCAAAGGCAGAGGCTTAACCCACTGAGCCACCCAGGTTCCCAAAATCAGCACTTTAGAAGTCAAGTTTCTGAAACTCAATTACAGAAACACGCCAGGGAGTTTGAAATACTTGCCCAAGGTGACTTGTGACCTAACTGGTGGGAAGCAGACTCAGGAGCAGAACCTACCATTACAACATTCTAGAGGACTCCAGGACTTTCAGTATCCCCTGGTCCAGTGGCTTTAGCAAGCTAGAAACTTGAGACTCAAAGGAAACCTCATTAAGGACAGATCCAGTCTGCGGGTACAGATTGGAAAGAGCACAGGAGTTGGAGCCAGGATGCTTGTGTAAAAATCTGGGTGACCTTTAGTGAACCATTTAACCTTTTCAAACCCCAGCCTTCACGCAACTGCATCACGGCCTCTGATCTCCGTGATCCTGCTGGGGCAATCCACCACGTGGGCCACTGCTGCTCCGGGAGCCAGCTGGGGCCATCCACCGTCGTGAGGGCAGGCACTACTCCAGGTCACTGTTGCGCCCTCACCGGGTGGCCAGCCAACCTTGTTCTTTGTGTTGTCTCCCTTGAGTCCCTTCTCCTACTCTCACAAAAGCTGCTCCAGACTCTCAGCACTCCTGCTACATTTCTTTTTTCCCTCACATTTCCTCAACAACCTTAGCCTCAGTTTATGTGTAAACTCACAAATAACCAGGAAACATTTGTGCAAATTTGAACCCCCAATTAGCAAAGTTACCTTTTTTGCAAAAACCCTCATCCATTTGCCTCTGTCTTGTTGTCTTGCTTGCTGTATCCTGGTGCTTCACACCCTGCCTGGCACCGGTGAGGTTGGTGAAGGATGGGCGACTCAGAGGCCAAGTCACTTGCCCAAAGTTATATAAGTACTAATGAAAGAGCTGGAACTCCGCAGAGTTCTGTTCAAGTCTGAAGTTCATGGCCCTAACTTCCCAGAAGCTTCCTTTTAAAAGCAAGAGAGTTGCAGGAACCAGTTCTTTCTCCTGAAATAGACCTCCCTTCACATTTTATAAATTCACCTTGGCAGCTTAAACTCCCTCACAGGAGTGGCTCTTTGTTATTGTTGCATTAGGAATAGAGAAATATAACATGTTGAAAAGCTTAACACCTCACAGAAGCTCAGAGAACTCATTGGAAAATCACCTTCTTGGTGATTTTCCACTCAAACTTTGTTCTGAGGGTAATTCCCCAGGCATCTGATGGCCTGGAGAACAGGACTTTACAGAGTCCTGCATTACTTCCGTCAGTATAGGTAGGTTAACCTAATGGCATTTCAGATCTGGGTTCCAAACAGCAAGCGAGTCCATGCATTGACCCCTGTGCTCCGGGAAGTTGTTTGCTACACTTGGGACTACGCAATCCAGGGACATTAGTATAGCCGACTATCTGATGAAGGGGCAGATGTGACGTAGGTCAAAGGTGGGGGGACAGAGTGGCTAACATGAAAAAGCGAGACTTTGCTACTTCGACAGTATTTCACAATGCACTAGGGAATGATACAAAAATGGGGATATAATTTCATCACTTGGAGCATTTTAGCCCTAATACCATGTGGATGTGCCTTAACAAAGTGGTAATTGGAGTTGTAAATAACTCAAAAACTTAAATCATCTCTGATTCAATACTTTTAATTAATGAGGAAAGAAGAAAAAAATGCTTTGATCACACAACTCCCATTGAATATTGTGGACTGTTGATGTAACCTTTATTGGAAACTCTCTCAAATCGTTTTTGGAATCAGGTAGAGTTTGTATTTGAAATAAGCATGGATTTGGATTTTTGTCACCAGTGTGGAATAAGGGAGTATTTTGTATCCCATTAAAGAGTTGTTAAGACAATGTTTTAAAGGGGGTTGTTTGGGGCACCTGGTTGGCTTAGTCGTTAAGCATCTGCCTTTGAGGGGCTCAGTGGGTTAAAGCCTCTGCTTCGTTCGGCTCAGGTCATGGCCCCGGGGTCCTGGGATCAAGCCCTGCATCGAGCCTTGCATCAGGCTCTCTGCTCAGTGGGGCGCCTGCTTCTCCCTCTCTCTATGCCTGCCTCTCTGCCTACTTGTGATCTCTGTCAAAGAAATAAAAATCTAAAAAAAAAAAAAAAAAAAGGCATCTGCCTTTGGCTAGGATCACGATCCCAGGATCCTGGGATTGAGCCCCACATCAGGCTCCCTGCTTAGCAGGAGGCCTGCTTCTCCCTCTGCCCCTTCCCCTGCTTGTACTCCCTCTCAAGCTGTCTCTCTCTCTCTCAATTAAATAAATAAAATCTTTTTTAAAAAATAAAAATAAAGGAGGTCATTTTCTTTTGTCTTTTCCTTAACAACTTTTTAATGGTATGAGCAAGAAAAAAAGCAATGAGCTGAGCTTTATATTTCATAAGCCTTAGATTTGAATTTATAATATACATACATTTTTAAAGACATCATTTATAGTAGCAAAGACTTAGGAAAAATGCCTGAAAATGGATAAAATTTAATGGATCATCAACAAAAGGAAATACTATGACATAATTTTTAAAATCATTTTCTTAAATCATATACTTTAGGGTTGTTTGGCTTCAAATAACAGGATGCACAACTCTTAATATATTTATTTTGAATATAAAGAGAAATCTAGAAATAGGAATTTCCAGGGTTGGTTAATTTAACAGCCCAAAAGTATCTGGGTCAACTTCTCTCTGATTCTCTTGACTTTTCCCTCATGATCACCAAGTGGCTGCCACAGCTCTATCACATCCTCACATGTAACATCTAAGGCCAGGAAGGAAGAATTCTCCATATCTTTTTTATCACACACACAAAAATCTTTCCCAGAAGTCCCCTGGCAAGCTTCCCCTTGTATTCCACTAGCCCAGAAGTTGAGTTTCATGCTTGCCCAAACATAAACACTGGGAAAAGAATGGAGTTATCATATTTGGTTTAGAATAGGGGTCAGCAAACTTCTGAAAAGGACCAACCAGCTAGTAACTATTTTAGTAAATATTTTGCAGGGCATGCAATCTTTGTCATACCTACTCAGCTCTGCTGTTCTAAACAAAAGCAGCCATAGACATGGTAAAGAGACAAGTATGGTTGTGTTCCTATAAAACTTTTATCTATGGGGCACCTGGGTGGCTCAGTGGGTTAAAGCCTCTGCCTTCGGCTCAGGTCATGATCCCAGGGTCCTGGGATCGAGCCCCACGTCGGGCTCTCTGCTCAACGGGAAGCCTGCTTCCCTTTCTCTCTCTCTGCCTGCCTCTCTGCCTACTTGTGATCTCTCTCTGTGCAATACATAAATAAAATCTTAAAAAAAAAAAAAAAACTTTCATCTAGGAGCATTGAAATTTGAATTTCATATAATTTTTACCTGTTACAAAATATTATTTGATTTTTATTTTTTCAGACTTTTAAAACTGTTAAAGAAAAAAAAATTTTTTTTGTATGGTTCATGACCCTACAAAAAGAAATGGCAGGCCATGGGGTGCTTGGGTGGCTCAGCCGGTTAAGCATCTGCCTTCAGCTCAGGTCATGATCCCAGAGTCCTGGGATCCCTCTCCCTCTGCCGCTCCCTGCCACTTGTGCACGCTTGCACTCTCTCTCTCTCTCAAAGAAATGAATAAAAAAATCTTTTGAAAGAAAGAAAAGGAAGGAAGGGGAAGGGAAGAAAAGGGAAAGAAGAAAGAGAAGAGAAAGAAAAAAGAGAAGAAAAAAAAAAGAGAGAAAAATGGCAGGCCAGATCTGGCTAGCAGGTTGTGATTTGCCAACCCCTGGTTTTGACCAATGATGACTTACCCCCTTGGGACTGTAGGAGATGCCTACCTTTCCTGAGACATCACCACTGCAGACCTGGAGAGGGCTCAGGGGGAAGCAGGGTTTTGTTAGGTAATCAGGAATGTCCCCCACAGCATATTAAGCATAGGGTAAGATTCTTAAGGATATAATCATTTTTAAAAAAGCAGATTGCATGACAACTTCATGAAAGACATGCAGGCAACGTGTTACGGCAGCTCAGAGAGCAAATGCATCCTAGTTGTGTGGTCAGGAGATTCTTCAGAGAAGGGGATGCATTTGAGTGGAGCTCTTACTGTCTAAAATAGTTACTAGACAAATTCCATTTATGGAGTGCTTATGACCAAGCATTGTGCACTTTCCCATTTCGTACTCACAACATCCTATGAAGTAGACACTTACAATTGGGAACACATAGGCTTACAGCTCAAATAACTCCAACCACCGAAGGCCCTTCTTGCTGACCTCTGAACCCCTGTCCTCACTGCCCGCCCCCACCTGTCTAATTCAGATTTTATTTTACACTTTCAAAACAGATAGAGGGAACTCAGAGGAAAAGTATGATGATGAATTCCCTGCCTCTGAGGCCCAGCAGGGACAAAACCAGACTTCTCTGACCGGGGTTCATCCAGACTGCTGGGAAGGGAACCCCAGGGAAGACAAGGGAAGCCCAGGGTGCCCCACCCCCACATAGAACTCTGCAGTGAGTCCATCCCTGTGCTCTAGCCGCGGGCAGCGTATGCTTAAAACTAAAGAGGGTTTCACCTTAACGTCTACATTTTAAAGCTGGAGCATTTCAGCAACAAATAAGCACAGAGCGCTCATCCCAGAAGTGAAAAGAAAGGGCTATTCCTCTGACATCTGGAACTCAAGCTGCTGTGCTCAGTCCGCCCCGCAGGCTCAGGCAGACACATGAGGGGGCGGCGGCTGGTTAGTGGAGCAGGCTTTCCAACCCGCGGAAGATGGAAAGCCTTCCAGGCTCTCCTTCCATGTTTCTTGCATGGACAGCAGAAATGCAGTCCGTGCTAAAATTACTAGCTTGCGCGAGACTTCCGTACAATATCGAGACTGCTTGCTTCAGCCATGAGTCCCTCACACCCGGCGGACATACCTCGTAAAGGCTCAGAAGCCATTGCTGAACACAACTGCCATGATGAATCAAAACAGAAAACTCCCGCTGCCGGACGTGGTAACGAGGAGCAGAGGAGCCATGGCCTCCAAACATCGACTGAAACAGCAAGAAGCCCGACACGCTTAACAGTCGTGGGTCGTCGGGAAATCGGCTGCAAGTGAGGAGTGATTGAAGCGGGCAAGTAAAAGTTCTATTCGGGACAAATTCTTGTGTCGGAATGAAAGCACTTCATCAACTCCTAGAGTTAATGATCGTAGACAGATTGTTCAAAGCACACGCTAGCACAGAAAAAGCAGATTGCATGTCAATATGGACTGCAACTGGACAGTCCCAACCATTTCTGCCTGTCGAAATCCCCCTGCTATTTACCAAGACCTGTATTAGACACAGGTGCCTCAAAAGCCCTTTCATGATCTGTTGTTCTCCCAAACACGTCCGTTCATTGCTTCCTATCAATAAGGAACTTCCCTTGACCACTGATGGGCTCTGCACCAGCGCGTGCTGAGTGCTGAAAATACAGAAATGAAAGACACAATGGCTAGCCTCGGAGAAACTTCAGTCCTGGTAAAGGAGGAAGAAACAAATAATTAAAATTTGGTGAGGGCTTGCCGCAAGAGGGGGGCGGGTAGTGTGGCATCCCAGAGAAGGGAACGAAAAAGGGACAGAAGAGTGAGTTGTAGGGGAAGTCCCCAGGGGACCCCCATACTGGGGTGGGTTTTGAAAGACAAGTGGCCCTTTCTTAAGGGAGGAAACCCTGTTGATGTATCACTCGGAACTCTTACTTGCAATCAACAGAAGCCAACTCTGGAGCACAAAAGCGAAAGATTACAAGGATGCTGGGTGACTTCCGCGTTTGCTGAATGAGCCGATGGAGCTCCCCAAAGAACTTCTTGCAAGGGTCTCCAAGCCCACTGCAGAACTGTTGAGCCATGGAAACCATGCCGCAACTCCCTCAGGGCTTCTAGATGTTATAGTCCGTACTACTGTCGCTTTCGTACCAGGGCCTCCGCACCCTAACTGCTGCTCTTCCCAGCCGGGCACCTTCCTTAGCAGCCTGGCCAGAGAAGTCACTGCCACGCCACGGCCCCTGCCTTGTATTGCTCATTTCCAAATCATTAAATCACACAGAGGCAGCTGATGGAAGGAGTGTGAGTCAGGCGCCTGCACTCTGATCTGCAAAGGGGGCTGCGAACGTGAGATTTCTGGCTTGTCTTGAAAGACAAGACAAGTTTCCTTGGTAGAACTCCGCAAATGTAGGCAGGGCTGTAAGACAATGCCAAGCAGCCAGAAAACACGACACATGTCCGCTGGAGACAGGCTGAGCATTCCCATCAGGGGGGTTACAAAACAAAATTCGGCCAAGTGAATTTGAAGACCTAACTGGTTTTATTAAGTAATTCATGAATCGGGCAGCATCCCATCCAGCAAGTAGAGGGAAGCTGAAAGGAGCTGTGCAAAATGGAAGGTTTTCAGAGGAAGGAGGATGGACCTAGAAGTTATTTGCAAAAGAAAAGAAAGGGTTGTTTCAGGCCAGGTCAGCTTCTTTATGGGGAAAGAGAATGGCAGGATTTATCATGGAGATAACCTCACTAGGGCTGATCAGGAAATTTCATATTGCCTGTTAAAACATCACATTCCTGGGATGCCTGGGTGGCTCAGTTGGTTAAGCGGCTGCCTTCGGGTCAGGTCATGATCCCAGCATCCTGGGATCGAGTCCCACATCGGGCTCCTTGCTTGGCGGGGAGCCTGCTTCTCCCTCTGCCTCTGCCTGCCACTCTGTCTGCCTGTGCTCGCTCTCTCTCTCTCTAACAAATAAATAAATTTAAAAAACAAACAAACAAACAAAAAATCACATTCCTGGGGTACGTTGAAACTGTAATTAAGTCTGGGTTTGCTGGGGCGGGGGTGGGGGTCGGTGTTGGCAAATGATTCTAATTGGGCTTTTTTTTTTTTTTTTTTTAACTGAGAAGACTGCATGTACAAAGGTACAACTCATTTGGGGAACCATAGAAGTCTGGCTCTGTGCAGGGGAGGTGTGGGTATAAAGCTGAGAGCACTGGAAAATTCTGCTAGATGGGTGGGAGGAGCCACCCGCTGAGCCCTCAGGGCCCCTATAGTAGAATCTACTCTGTGTCCCTTGCTGAGGCACAAGAACTCTGACTTATTCCTCCTCTGGCCCCAGCTTTGCCCACAGTGGGGTGCTGTCAAAAGGAATCGTTGTGAGAGATGTCTGGGCGGCTCAGTCAGCTAAGTGTCCAGCTCTTAATTTCAGCTCAGGTCATGATCTCAGGATCATGAGGTGGAGCCCTACTTCAGGCTCTGTGCTCAGTACGGAGTCTGCTTGAGGTTCTTTCCCTCACCTACTGCCCCTCACCTACCCACCCCCCATCCCCCACCACTGTGGTGCACACATGCTCGCTCGCTCGCTCTCTCTCAAATAAATAAATAAGTAAATAAAACCTTAAAAAAGAATGAGTCATTGCAATAAATTTGTCAGATTGCACCACTTTCTTACAATTTATCAGTATGGACATTGTAGGTATCTGTGGTCTTCTCTCCCACAACTGTCTGCCTGAGATTCTCTTCTTCCCCCTCTGCCCCCCCCCCCACCACTGTCATGGTTGCACACTCTCTCTAAAATAAATAAATAAACTCTTTTTAAAAAAATGAATCATTGAAGGCGATTGGATGGCTCGGTTGGTAAAGCATCTGCCTTTGGCTCAGGTCATGATCGTGGAGTCCTGGGATTAAGCCCGTCGGGCTCCCGGCTCAGCATGGAGTCTTCCTCTACCTCTCCCTCCGCCCCTTACCCCTGCTTCTGTACTCTCTCTCTCAAATAAATAAAATCTTTTAAAAAAATGAATCATTGCAATCAATTTGTTGGATTACATCATCATCTTATAATTCACCAGCGTGAACGTTGTAGGTGTCTATGGTCTTCTTTCCCCACAACTAGGCCTTTTTGCAATGGATACTTTTCTAAAAGCTAACGTGCTTTAGATACAAAAGTATTCCATTACTAACTCTTAAAGCCACATCCCCATTTTTCAATGACGTTTTCATTTAGATGCAACATCAAAACCATCTTTGAAAATGGTTATAAAATATGGCTTAGGAGCCAGAATGAACAATAATCTGTCCAACGATAAAACAGATCAAAACATTACCAACTTTGCAGATCTTTTACACTTATCAGATTAATCACAGTAAGCGTTACAAGCATTTTATAAATATTTTTAATAAGAATTCTAAAGGCCCATTCTCTTTGCCTTCTTTTTTCTTTTGTGATCATTAGAAGCTGCAAAATCTACTTATAATTGGTCCTATTTTCTTAGAAGTGCAAACTTATCAGAAATATATGAATAAATTTTCTTGTTTAGGTTCTTTTCATCTCTTATGTTCACATCTGACACCAGTCAGATAGATCCCTTCAAATTTTCAGAGTCAATAAGCACTTAATTCAGCTTGAACAATTGCCATTTGGGGGAGGGAGAACTTAATGTATAGCTTCTCCATAATATCAGGAGGAACAGTTCCTCCTTTGGTCACTACAAAACAGTTGTCTTGGCAACTATGAGGCTAGACTACCTCAACCCTACAGTTCTTAGATCTTTCTTTTTCTCATATATATTTTGGTCACTGTGGTCAATGGAAGATTTGAAGTTTATCCTCTTGGGAAGGATCCCTTTTAGTGAACCAAACAAGACAACCAAAAAAGGAAGTGTTTGTATTTACGGATGTTACATAGACGGATCATTTAATATATGGTTAAAAATTGCACTTGTTTTTATCTTTTTAAGCTTTTTTTAAAAAGTGGGCTCCAGGGTGCCTGGGTGGCTCAGTTGTTAAGCATCTGCCTTCGGCTCGGGTCCTGATCCCAGGGTCCTGGGATCGAGCTCCACATCGGGCTCTCTGCTCAGCTGGAAGCCTGCTTCTCTCTCTCCCGCTCTCCCTGCTTGTGTTCCCTCTCTCACTGTGTCTCTTTCTGTCAAATAAATAAATAAAATTTTTTAAAAAAATAAATAAAATAGGCTCCACACCTAGCATGGAGGCCAACACAGGGCTTGAACTCACAACCCTGAGATCAAGACCTGAGCTGAGACCAAGAGCCAGACCCTTAATCGACTGAGTCACCCAGATGCTGCTGTTAACAATTACCATTATGATTTAATACCAGAAAGCGTAAGAGGAGGTTGATTCCTCTCGTCCTAAACTGGTGCTAAGACTCAAAGGAAAGAGGCGGTAAGTCCCATACGTTCCAGAAAGAGCTGCCGCGAGTGGATAACCACACCTCCTTGTAGGCTTAAACAGAGGCAGCACAACCTGCTGCCTTCTCATCCATCAGCCCAGCCCTCCTCATCCAGGCTCCACCGTCACAGTCTGCAGTGGGAGAGAAACTGACTAGGTGGCAGGGACATGTTTGTCATTAGACATAGGCGAATTGTGAGGGTCAGGGAGAGTGCAGGGTTCTTGTTGAGATGCCTATCCCCCCCATTCACAAAATCATTCAGGCCACCAAAAGATTGAAGAGGTGAGGGTGGGGGGAGGTGAGAGAAATAGGTGAAGGGGATTGAGAGGTTAAAAACTTCCAGTTTTGGGGCGCCTGGGAGGCTCAGTGGGTTAAAGCCTCTGCCTTCAGCTCGGGTCATGATCCCAGGGTCTTGGGTAGAGCCCCGCATCGGGCTCTCTGCTCAGCAAGGAGCCTGCTTCCTCCCCTCTCTCTCTCCCTGCCTGCCTCTCTGCCTATTTGCGATCTCTGTCTGCCAAATAAATAAACAAAAATCTTTAAGAAAAAAACAAAAAAACTTCCAGTTTCATAAAATGAATAAGTCACGGAGATGAAAAGTACAGCACAGGAACTATAGTCAATAAGGTGGTGATAACGTACGGTGACAGATGGTGACCACACTTACCATCGTGAGTGTTGTGTGATGTACAGCATTGTCAAATCTCTATGTTGTGTGCCTGGAACTAATATAACATTGTATGTCAACTACACGTCAATAATATACTTTTTTTACATTGAGAGGAATATGTTTGGCTCTCCTCCCAGCCGGCAGACTGTGAGATGCCAAGTCCATGCCCTCCATGGTGCAGTTAAGCGTACAAGCAGAGTCAAGCAGGATAAGGGGGTCTTGGGAGGGCTTGGTGTGTGTATTGGGGGCAGCCAGAGTGCAGAGGTCCCATGGACCTAAGGACTGATGCCTGTTTCTCAGAGATTTCTGAAGGTGGAAAGGCTTACTCTGCTGGTTTGAAGGTCTAGTGGTCTGGTGAAGGACATCAGGGCTCTCAGCCGGTCCCATGGCCCCACGTGACAGGAAGGGAGGAGCCCGGGGGCTGCCCAAGGAGCCAAAGGAGACGATCTATTGCCTGAAGAGGGATTTGGGGGTAGGCTAACCGCAGCAGAAGCCACTGCCCTTGTCTGAGAGGGGCGCTCCAGCATGGAGGGAGCCAGGGCAAACCTGCACACTCTGCCCTAGAGAACCCCACAGCATAGTCTCTGAAGAGCCTCATCTGGACAGAGACCACCAGCATCAGATGGACCCAGAGCAAGGCCAGTGCAAAAGGCAAGCCTGACTTTCCTGTCCCCTTCCTGCCCCATCTTGGAGGAGCTGAACTCACAAGAGGAAAGGGAAGAGAGGAGAGAAATTGGAGTAGGAATTGAATCGGACCAAATTATCCTGACCAAAGGATGAGAAAGTTTTATGACTGGTGTGACCACTCTATTTCAAAATGCAAACTAGCCTCTATTGACTGTGCTGTACTTTTTAATTTTCTGTAGCGTAGCACATGCTATATAATTCACTTATGTATTATGTCTCTTATTTACTGTCTTTCTCTTTTCCTCTCACCTCTGTCTTCATCCCAAAATGTAAACTGGGCAAGATCGAGGATCTTTGCTTTTAACTGTTTCCCTGGCGTCTGGAATGATACATTTTGGTAGCCCATCACTACATGTGGCTGCTTAACTTGAACTTACAAGGAAATAAAGTAAATTCATTGCTTCCGTTGTCCTAGACACATTTAAGTACTTAATACCCACATATGGCTAGCGGCTCCCATATGGGGCAGGACAGGTATGGAAGATTTCGGTATCACTGAAAGTTTTTGTTTATTTGTTTGTCTGTTTGTTTGTTTTAAGTAGGCTCCATGGAGCCCAACTCGGGGCTTGAATTCACAACCCTGAGATCAAGACCTGAGCTGAGATCAGGAGTCCAATGGTTAACTGACTGAGCTACCCAGACACCCCTCACTAAAAGTTTTATCGAACATTGCTGATGTAGAACAATAGCTAGCGTGCTGTGGCACTCAATAAATATTTGTAGAATGAGTAACTGAGTGATCGAGTTGTTCTGAAGACAAGACAGTCTATCGGTTAAGAGTACAGTGTCTAGAAGCAAATTGCTCTATTAGTAGTAGTGCGAGAACTTGGGTAAACGACTTGATCTTTCCGTGCACCCATCCCAAGACACTTAGCCATTTCTTAACATTTAAAAAGTGCTTTTAGAAAATTGAGTATTTTGGAGAAACACAGATACAATCACTGAAAGGGAATACGAATAAAGGGATACATCCGTTCTTTGGAAGGTCCAGTATATTAGAGGCAACGCAGCCTAGAGATGATTGCAGGTCTGGAGTCAGATGGCTTGAGGGGAAAATCTGAACACCTATTTTTCCAGCTGGGCAGTTCGAATAAGTCTTCTGGGGATGAGAATGAGGGAAAGATACGGTTCTACCAACTGATGCTCTGTGTACCATCCCCATCCCCACTACCCCCAATGCCCAGGTGACCTCACCAATGAAGACTTCTGTATGCCACATTCTAACCTTCTCTTTATAATAGGATTCTTTACCCTCTGTGTGCAAAATACTAAAACATGGCATTCAACCAATTCCCAAATGCATATCCATCATTCAAAGCAGTAGTCAACATCTCCTTCCCAAGTTTTGTGCTAAACACTGGAAAATTGGAGATGAAATATAAAGCCTTGTTTCCCAAATAGAGGGGCTGCAACGAGGAAAGGAGTTCACTGAGTACTGCAGAGGCATGTCTGGGATGCTGGGGAGCAACAGGGAAAGGGCACAGGACCAAGCCCAAGGAACCAGGAAGCACACGGGGAGGAGGTAATGGCTGAGTCTTGAAGTATGAGAAGCAATTGTGAGTAGGAGTTTGAAAGGGGGAAACAAACTGTGCAACTGCATGAGAAGAAAGGAGAAAGAAGCTTGACAGTCTAGAAGCCCCAGTGGTTCAGTGCAGGATCAAAGGTGAGGATAATAGGAGAAGAAGTTAGCAAGGAGCAGGGCTGGCCTCCACGGGTCCCACAGACCCTGCTAAGAGTGTTGAGTTTTTTCAGAAGGTGGTAAGGAGTTGATGAGTAGACTTACTTTCTGATATGAATGTGGACAGGTGGATAGGTAGCATGGAGGGGAGGTTGAAAGCACGGACTCTGGAGCCCGACTGTCCTGTCCTTGAAGACCAGCTCTCCCATTTGATGGCTTTATGATGGTGGACAACTTCTTTAAGCCCCAAATTCCTCATCTTAAAAAGGGAAGAATAATTCTACCTGTGTCATGGAATTTGGTGAAGGTAAGATGAGGTAACGTATATAAATAACTTATTATAGTCCCTGATGCATGGTAAGTGGTCAATCAGTGCTAACTATTGTTATGATAGATCATTGGAATAATTAGTAATTTGGGGGGTTTTTTGTTTGCCTTATTTTTATAGTAAATACTAATTGAATGAATTGACTTCATCACAATGAAAGGAATTTAAAATGTTATCTATGTACCCTAATAAGAATATAAACATTTTATTCATTTAATAAAAATTGACCATGAATGATGTTCATTGCTAGGCAATGATGTTCAATGCTAGGCAGTTTGAGACTCTGAGAATAAAGCAGGGAACAAGGATGACCAAGGTCCCTGGTCTCAGACAGCTTATATTCTAGGGAGGGAGGCTGACAATAAATAAGTAAACAAAAGGTTTGACAAGATCTGTAAGCTCCAAGAGGCAGGGAGCTTAACTCTTTGTATCTCGTTATAGCCCAAGGGCATGCAATTTAGTGCCTACTGGAGGCGCTCCCTGAGCCTATTGAGGGGATGAAAGGAGATTGCTTCAGAGGGTGATGAGTGCGAGCAAGGCAAAGCAACTGGGCTACAGGAAGGAGTGGGAAGGTTGGCTTCACCAGTTGTGGTGCAGCTGAGAAGCTGGCTGATGAGCTAAGTGAGAAAGAGGTGAGGGAGGCAATCATGGGACAGTCTTTCAGAAGACTAGTCCAGGAAAGAGGAGATTCCATGCCAAAGCTGAAAGTCCTAGAGCAAAGCTGTGGTGTGTTTGTGAAGAACAGAAAGCAGACGCAAGTGGCTGGAACTGCAGTGAGGGGAGGTGAGGGGGATGGAGGTGGGAGCCACAGTCAAGCACTGGGCATGGAGGGCATTTAGGTCCATTTCCTCGCCCTGCACAGAACCCACCTGGGAAGTTTTTCTACTCCTCGCCTCAGAATGTCTATAGAGTGAGTCGCTTTGTTTGTCAGCTGCCCTTGGTCTTGTATGCTAGAATGACCTTTCCAGGCTGCGGCCCGGGAGACAGACTGGATTCCTCTCTCCTGTTGCCAGGCCCCGGCACTGCACTTTACCTGCTCGGTGTTTCTCGCTGTGTTGGTTTATTTGTGAGACTGATGTAACAATAAAATGAAATCTTACCCTCTGGGGGAAAATTTCTGAAGTACAATGGGGAGCCAGTTGAGGATTCCAAGCAGATGAAAAAGATGGTCTGAATTACGTTATTAATGAGAGCTTTGGTGGCTGGATAGGGAAGAAATTGCGGGAGAGTGGGAATGACAGGAAGGGGGCCACTTAGTTGACCATGGAAAATTGGAGTTTGCAGTCGAGCTACATTTTGATGAAGTCATAGCTGATACTAATAGATAGTTTCCCTAGGATAGGAAAATGTTCTCCACAATCCCTGCCGCCTATTTATGTCTCCTAACCCTCCTTCCTGGCGGGTATACTTATATTTATACTTACATACACGTATTTTTTACAACATTAAATATATACAAAGTAAAATGTTAGTGGTGCCTTTTCTTTTCTGAAGGAAGTATGCCAGGGTTGAGAGAGCTACTGTTTCTGGGGACTGTGTGCCAAAGTTAAGAGTTTGAAAAGAACTTTCATATCAAAATAACATTTAAAATGATTCCTCACAATGTTGTGTGAGGTTTATTATGTATTTTGGGGTAGGTAGTCCCTGTTTTCACCTTTGTAATGTCAGATTAAAAAGGTCATTTCTAAGCTATTTAACAAACCTCCGATTGGCAGCAGAACAAGGTTGGAGCCCATAGGACTGTTCCTATAAGCAGTGCCCGCAGAGCTTGTGGTACAAGCTTCAATTACACACGCAGTCCTTGGAGGACAAGAGAATCTGGGTAAACATAAGCAGACGTTACAGTAGATTCTCTCTCTTTGTAACGTCACCGTGAAGTCATAGGAAATGTCTGCCTAGAGAAATCTAGATTATTTTAAAATACACCCCCTGACACAGACTCTGCTCCCAGCCAACTTCATTTAAATTTAGGGAACTCTGTGAAGATCATCTTTTCACTATAAACACTGGTTAGTCCAGTGTCCACAGGGAATCCTATTCTCTTCATTGCTGGATGCTATTTTATTCTAAGTACCTTAACGACATTATTTATATATTTATATAATATATAAATAAAATGTCCATATTTATGAACATGGCCTGGATGCAGTTGCTCTTTTTCCCTCCAAATAGCCCTCAAAGGGTCTCAGCTACCAGTGCAGTAGCCCATCTAAAGGCTTTTTAGAAAAAGCTCTGACTACATTGCTTGCTATAATTCGTGTTAGAGAAACACATGTTCCCGCTAAACAGTTTGTACTGTTCCCTTGAAAATGCATGCAGCCATAAGACAGACGGGCAGACCAGGTGGCAGGCTTAGGCAAATGAACAGGGGGTGGTGGGGGGGTGGGGGTGGGGGTAGATACTTAGCTGGCACTAAGGAAGAAAACCCCAATTTTCAAGACTTGCTTTTTGAAAGAAGATTATAGTTAGGGTTTCGCTTCCCTAACCCTCCAAGATGCATCAAAATTCCTGGCCACTGAGTTGCCACACTCTTGTGCTTTTGCTCACATAAAGAGAATTTACGGGCTTGCCTCCTTACAACCTGACATAAATACTTCCTTGAACAACTCGAGAATCTTACATCATGGTACATCAGAATGATACTGGTTTTTCGGAATAGATCTGACCACCCTGGAATAGAATTATCCAAACGTAATAGGAAATTTAGCCATTTTTAAAAAATAGAACAGTTTCCTGCTACATCAACCCCATCCACACAACCAGGCAGAAGAAGAATGCTGCTGGTGGGCCAACTTTCACAACTGCAGTGTATAGAAAGAGCAGCTGCTCACTGCCCCGACCCTCTGGCTTCTGGCGCATAGCTAGAGTTAGCACAGCCTCTGCAGAGAACAAAAAGCTTCAGGAAACCAGAGGTTTCACTCGAGGGGTACACTGTGGCAACAAGGACAGACACACACGGGACAGATGTTAGCAGCGTCAGCCTGCTTAAGACCACTTGTTTCTGAGAGAGCCCTTGCTGGTCTTGGAGCAGCATGGTAGGATGAGGCTTGCCTAAGTGGGGATGAGAAGGGACCCTCTTACACCAGGAGACCTGGAGTTTTGTGGTGGTGGTTAGTGCATTCATATGGCATAGCTTAATAAAATTACTTGGCTTGTTTCTTTTCCTTCCATTTCTGTTTTTTGGTAACAGCTTCAGGAGAATAGGAATTAATTCTTCTTTAAATGTTTGGTAGAATTCCCCTGAAAAGCTGTCTGGCCCTGAGCTCGTGTTTGTTGGGAGATTTTTGATGACTGCTTCAATTTCCTTGCTGGCTATGGGTCTGTTTAGGTCTTCTATTTCTTCCTGGTTCAGTTTTGGTAGTTTGTACGTCTCTAGGAATGTGTCCATTTCTTCCAGATTGCCTAATTTGTTGGCATATATTGCTCATAATATGTTTGTATTTCTTTGGTGTTGGTTGTGATCTCTTCTCTTTTACTTGCGATTTTATTTATTTGGATCCTTTCTCTTTTCTTTCTAATAAGTCTGGCCAGGGTTTCTCAATCTTATTCTTTCAAAGAACAAGCTCCTAGTTTCATTGATCTGTTGTATTGTTCCTTTGGTTTCTATTTCATTGATTTCTGGTTTAATCTTTATTATTTCTCTTCTCCTGCTGGGCTAGGCTTTATTTGCTGTTCTTTCTCTAGCTCCTTTAAGTGTAAGATTAGATAGTGTATTTGAGACCTTTCTTGTTTCGTGAGAAAGGTTTGTATTGCTATGTACTCCCTCTTAGGACCACCTTTGCTGCATCCCAAAAGTTTTGAACAGTTGTGTTTTCATTTTCATTCGTTTGCATGAATTTTCTAAATCCTCCTTTAATTTCCTGGTTGACCCATTCATTCTTTCATAGGAAGCCCTTTAGCCTCCATGTATCTGAATTCTTTCCAAATTTCCTCTTGTGATTGAGTCCTAGTTTCAAAGCATTGTGATCTGTAAATATGCAGGGAATGATCCAGTATTTTGGTACTGGTTGAGACCGGATTTGTGACCCAGGATGTGATTTATTCTGGAGAATGTTCCAAGTGTAAAGTAAAATTAAATACATCGAAAGGATCGAATGTAACTGTAAAGAGGAAAATTAAAAAAGACTTTAATAAAACAACAACAATGAATCAACAACAACAAAAAAAGGGAAGCAGAGTACAAGAGAATATGATCAGACAGGTGACTAGAACAGAGCCATACACTAGATTTTGGGTGTGTTTTGGTCTGTTAGAAGAAACTACATCCCAAAATTGTAAAGAAAGAAAAACTTGTATATGTACAAAAATAAAATTAAATACAATGAAGGGATAGAACGTAACTGTAAAAATGAAAATTAAAGATTTTTCTAAAAAGTTGATAAAGTGGTTGAAAGGGGAAAGAGAAAAAAAATTTTTAAATTAGAATTGAAAGACTAAATAATCATGGGGGGGGAAAAAACCATGAATTCTATGTGTTGTATTCCCTTACTCCTGGAGTTTTGCCGTTCTCATTAACAGGTAAACTTGGTCTTGCTGGGTGTTCTTGCTAATCTTCTAGAGAAGGGGCCTATTGTTTTGATTCTCAAGTGTCTTTGCTTCAGAAGGAATGGCACCACCCTTGCCAGGGGGCCAGGCTGAATAATCTGCTCTAGTTTGCTGTATATGGCTTTTGTTCCCTCGGGCTGTCTGCATAGCTTGAAAGGATGAGAATGAAAATAACAGCCTCCTAATCTCCAGCCCAGAGCCAAGAACTCGGGGACCCCATTCCTCAGTGCGCCCTCCTGGAAAGACAGTCAGTCCCTCCTGTCTCCCTGGTCTCTGTCTACACTCCATGTTCACCTGGCCTGTGACCAAGCATTTCTATCTCAGGCATAGGACATGTTTTGAGTCTCCAAACCCTGCAGGCTCCTGTGGCTCGCACCTGTGCCACTCCTCCCATAGGAGGAAGAAGGGTTTCACCTGCTCTGTCAATTGTTGGGCCCGTGCTCAGAGAGCAGTCTCGGCACTGTGCCTCAGTTCGAGGTTTATGGCAACCCCCAGGCTGAGAGCCCACTCCCCGGCTTGCTGCTTGGAGCCAGTTTCCCTGCTCTGGGAACTTTGCAGCAGTCAAGCACCCCTAGTCTTCCTGTGACCCCGAGGATCCTGAGACCTCACTGTCCCACCTAGGGTTCTGCCCCCATTTAGCCCCCCGAGTCTCTTTGAGGCCAGGGCGTCCCTCACTGGAGCAGACTTCTAGAAGTTCTGACTCTGCACTTCACTGCTGTATCGCTTTCCCGTAACTGGCTGACAGGTGCTCCCTCCACCCATGTTTATCTTCCCATATGTTGCCTCGGATTCACTTCTCCATATGTTCTACCTTGCAGAAAGTGGTCACTTTCCTGTTGTAGAGTTGCAGCTCTTCTTTTCTTAAATCTCTGAGTTTGCAGGTGTTCAGGATGAGTTGAGAGCTATCTAGCTGAATTCCTGGGACCAGATGAAATTTAGGTCTCCTACTCTCCCAACATCTTGGACTCCTCCCCACCCCTTCAGTTTCATTATGCATGTTTTTAGTTCTGACATGAGTCTCTTGTAAGCCTTGTAAGCCCCACTTTTTTTTTTTTTAAAGATTTTATTTATTTATTTGACAGACAGAGACCACAAGTAGGCAGAGAGGCAGAGAGAGAGGGGAAAGCAGGCTCCCTGCTGAGCAGAGAGCCTGATGCGGGGCTCGATCCCAGGACCCTGAGATCGTGACCTGAGCCAAAGGCAGGGGCTTAACCCACTGAGCCACCCAGGCGCCCCAGCCTCACTTTTTTTTATCCATTTTGTCACCCTATGTCTTTTGATTAGAGCATTTAGTCCCTTTAAAGTGAAAATAATTATTGATAAGTGTGTATTTATTGCCATTTTGTTACTTGGGGCTTTTTTATTATTCTTAATGTTTTGTAGTTCTCTTTTCCCTTCTTTTACTCTCTTCTCTCATGGCTAGTTTGCTTTCTTTAGTGATATACTTGGATTCCTTTCTCTTTATTTTTTGCATATCATTTATTGGTTTTTGATTTGTGGTTACCATTAGGTTCATATTTAACAGTTTAGACATATAGCAGTCTTTATTAAGTTTATGGTCACTTAAGTTTGTCATTCTAAAGGCAGCAAATTTTTACTCCTCTCCCCTCCCCTGTTTTAGGTACACTGTATCATGCTCTACATTTTTTTTTTTGTTTTGTGAATTCTTTGAGTGATTTTCATAGATGCACTTATTTTTACTGTCTTTGTGCTTCCTGCTTTTCTTATTCTTACTTATTGTCTTCCCTTTCCACTTGAAGAGTACCCTTTAACATTTCTCATAGGGCTGGTTACTGATCGTGAATTCCTTTATCGTTTATTTGTCTGGAAAACTCTTCATCTCTGCTTCTAGTCTGAATAATAGTCTTGCTGAACAGAGTATTCTTGGCTGTGGGTTTTTCCTTCCAGTTTTTTAAATACACCACGCCACTCCCTTCTGTTCTGTAACATTTGCTTAAAAAAATCGCGGCTATTTTGGGGGGGTTCCCTTATATGTAACTGTTTCCTTTTCACTTGCTACTTTGAAATTCTCTTTTTATCACCACGTTTTGCCATTTTAATGACTGCATATCTTGGTATGGATATCCTTGGATTGATTTTGTTGGGGGTTCTCTGTGCCTCCTGGACTGGATTTTTGTGTCCTTTCCAGAATTGGGGAATTTTTCAGCTATTATATCTTCAAATAAATTTTCTGCCCCATTTTCTCTCTCCTACTTCTGAGACCTCTACCGTGTGAATGTTATCATGCTTGATGGTGTTGCTGAGTTCCCTTAGTATATTTTCATTTTTTAACTAGTCCTTTTTCTTTATTCTGTTTCGCTTGCTTGCTTTCCATTACTCAGTCCTCCACATCACTAATCCATTTTTCTGCTTCCTCTAGTGTTTTGTATGTTCCATCTAATGTATTTTTAATTTCAGTTATTTAGTTCTCCGTCTCTGATTGGTTCTTTTTATGTTTCCCAGCTCTTTGTTGAGGGTCTCACTGAGTTCATGCACTCTTTCCTCAAGTCCAGGGAGTGTCCTTATGACCATTACTTTAAATTTCCTATTGGGCATGTTACTCATCTCTGCTTCATTTCATTCTCTTGCTGTGATTTTGTCCTGTTCTTTCATTTGAGACATATTCGTCTGTCTCTTTTTCTTGTCTGTATATCTGTTTCTATGTCTTAGGAAAGTCAGCTATGTCTCCTGCTCCTGAAAGTAGTGGCCTTATGCAGAAGAGGTCCTGTGGTGTCCTGTGGTGCAATGTTCCCTGTTCACCAGAACCTGGTACTTCAGGGATGTCTCCTATGTGTGCTGCGTGTGCCCTATGGCTGTGTCTTGGCCACTTTTTTCTTCCGTCCAGTCATCCACAAGTCATCTTTGCCTGTTGTGGGCAGGGTTTGGTCCCTGTGTTATGGGTGGGCCTGTCTAGAGCCTCATTGGACTTGATTTTAGTCAGACCAAGCATTAACCAGAGATGGTATAGCACCAAACTGCAGGCACTTTTCCTGTGTTTTCCCCAAGAAGCTTTGAATGGTGGGCAGTACGAAAAGTCAGGCCCCAGCCCACTGGGCTGCCCCCAGCCCACTGATGGAGTGGAGTCAAACTCCTTGGTGTATGTGGGTTACTTTTTCTCTGGGGCAGGAGTCAGTTTGGAGTGGTACTGGCCCTGTCAAGGCTGATTGTCCACTTCCATGACTGTGGCACCACTTTGTTTTTAGTTTGTTTAGTTGGTTTTTTGTTTTGTTTTGTTTTGTTTTGTTTTTTTTTGAAGGTCAAGCAAGGCTTTATTTCACGCCAAGCATCGAGAATCAAACCAACCGGTCAGGGCCATCTCTTACAAAGAGGTGACTTTGTTTGTTTGTTTGTTTGTTTGTTTTTTAAAGATTTTATTTATTTTAGAGAGAGAGGAGCAAGAGCTCAAGTATGAGCGAGGGGAGGAGGAGAGGGAGAAGCAGACTCCCTGCTAAGCAGAGAGCCTGATGCGGGACAGGATCTCAGGGTTCTGGGATCATGACCTAGGCCAAAACAGATGCTTAACTGACTGAGCCACCCAGGTGCCCCTGTGACATCACTTTGGATGGACATCCAACAAGGGTGTTTTGGAGGAGGTGGATCTGCAGAAGAACGCAGTGTGAGACATGTGGTGCCAGCAAGGCCCCTCTACTAGAGGGGACCTATAGCCCCCCAAAACCTCCTTCCAGGGCTGGAGGGGTGGGTCTGCAGAAGCGCTCAGGTGGGGGCGTGCACTGTTAGTAAGCAAAATGGAGAGTGTGTGTTTTACACTGATTCCCTAGATGTATATATAAACTGGGGGCCTGGGGAGTGGAACAGTACCTGCCAGCTCCTTTGTTCTTGGAAAAGCCTCCTGAAGATCCCTGCCACTCCAGCACAGGCTCTAAGATTAGTGAACAAATCGCCGTTCCATATATCCCAAGTGTTTTTCAAACTGCTGCTTCTGTGCTGCATCTCAGCTGGGCTGTTGGGCTGTCTCTTTAAGGGGGGGAACTCAGTTTCCTGTAGTCCTCAGGATTTCCCGGAGCCTGGCCAGCTGATTGTGTAAGCCCACTGACTGTAAGAACTAGTAAAGTCAGGCTCCTCTAATTTTCAAAGTCAAATGTTACAGGGACTCGTCTTTCCACTGTGGATCTCCCATGCCTGGGGTGCGTGTTGTGGGTCTGCTCCTCTGTCCTGTCCACCCCAGCGGTGTCCTTTCCAACCACAGACCGTCCTGAGGGTCAGTTTGGCTCCCAACTGCATCTCTTCCCTTCCTACCCTCTTCAGTGTGGCCTCTTCTCTACATGTAGCTCTGAAGAGTCTGCTCTACCGGTATTCCAGTCATTTTTCTGGTTTATTGGCACTGATGTATTATCTAGGTGTATCTGTAGAACAAATTGAACGTAGGATCATCCGACAGTGCCATCTTTCTTGGAAGTGTTTGGTGGTTTTTCAATGAGAATTTATACTTTCCTTCATGATGGTCTTGCATAATTTTTTAGTATAGTTACACACAGTGTTTCATTATGGTCTTGCGTATCTTTGTTAAATTCATTCCTAGACATACTGCTGCTACAAGTGGAAGCTGTTTTTAATATTACATTTGGATTCTTTCCAGTTTTTACTACTATAGCTAATGCTGCTATTATAAATATATATTCCTTGTTGCACATGTTCCCACATTTCTATTGACTGTGTACCTTGGAATACAATATTCCTGTTTAGAGTAATGAATCTCAAACTTGAATAGATGATGTCCAAAAATAGTTCTACCAATTTACACTTCACTGTAAATTGTTTGAAATTTCCATGTGTTCCATACCTTTACCAATAATTGGAATTTCTAGTCTTTTTACTTTTATCTACTGGGTGGGCGTGGGTGTGCAGATGCATCTCATTATGGATTTAATTTGCATTTCTATTATGACTAACAAAATTGGGAAAGTTTTCACAGGTTTATTAGCCACTTGGATGTCCTTCGTTATGAAGTAACTCTTTAATTTCTTTGCCCATTTTTCTCTGAATTTTTGTTTTTGCTTTTTTTTCCCAATTGGGTTGTAGGAATTATTTATATATTCTGGATTTCAACTCTATTGTATGTTATATGTAATTTGCAAAAATTTGTTTTATGTATTTGTTATATGTATTACAAGAAACATCTTCTCTGTATTTTGCTGTTTCTGTGTTTGTTTTATGAGTATCTTTTGGTTAACAAAGATGTTCTAATATAGTCAGTGTATATCATTCTTTCTCTTTATAAGGTTAGTGTTTTTGTATCCTGATTAAAAAACCTTTCCCTGAGCTTAAGAAGACCCTTTCCCGTGATATCTTATAGACAGTTTATTACATTTGGAGTTCATTTTTGTGTGTGGTGTGAGGCAAGGGCCAAGTTATCTAATTGTTTCAGCACAGAAAGATCAGAAAGACTTTTATTCCTTTACTGCCAAGACGTGTGGTTCAGTTTCTGAACTTTCTCTTCTGTTCACTGATCTTTCATCTATCTGTGTGTCTGTCACACAACTATGTTACTTACCACTGTTTTCTAATAAGTCCTGATTTCCAGTCAAAGGAGCCCCCTTTTCTGGTTCTTTTTCACAATTGTTTGGGTTTTTGTTTCTTTTCAAAATTTTATTTAAATTCTAGTTACTTAACATATAGTGTCATATTGGCTTTATGAGTAGAATTTTGTGACTCATCACTTACATGTAATTCCCAGTGGCCTCCTTAATACCCATCACCCATTTAGCCCATCCCCCACCCACCCCCCTCATCAACCCTCACTTTGTTCTCTATTCTTAAGAGTCTCTTATTTGGGGGGAGGGGTGCCTTGGTGGCTCAGTCGTTAACATCTGCCTTCAGCTCAGGTCATAATCTCAGGGTTCTGAGATCAAGCCCTGCATCGGGCTCCCTGCTCAGCAAGAACCCTGCTTCTTCCTCTCCTACTTCCCCTGCTTCTGTTTCCTTTCTTGCTGTCTCTTTGTCAAATAAATAAATAAATTCTTAAAAAAAAAAAAAGAGTCTCTTATGGTTTGCTTTCCTCTCTCTTTCTTTCCCCTTCCCATGTTTATCTGCTTTGTTTTTTAAATTCCACATACGAGTGAAAACGTATGGTATTTGTCTTCTCTGATTGACTTCTTTCACTTACCATGATACCCTCTAGTTCCATCGACTTTGTTGCAAATGGCAAAATTTCACTCTTTTGATGGCTGCATAGTATTCCGTTGTGTGTGTGTGTGTGTGTGTGTGTGTGTGTGTGTGTGTGCGCGCGCGTGCATGCCACATCTTTATCCATTCACCTGTTGATGGACATCTGGGCTCTTCCCATATTTTGGCTGTTGTGGACATCACTGCTATAAACATTGGGGCATTTGTGTCCCTTTGAATCACTATGTTTGTAGGATTCTTTTCAAGCCCCATGTTGGGTATAGAGATTACTAAAAAATAAACTTAAAAAAAGAAAGCTTATATATTTTTGTTTCGATTTATTCCTAGATATTTTGATACTATCATAAATCATATCTCTTTAAAATTTTCATTTTCTAAATGTTTATTGTTGCTCTGGCATGCAATTCGTTTTATTAACCTTGCAATTGGCAACCTCACCAAACCTCCTTATTCTAATTTATCTGCAAATTCTTTTGGATTTTATGCTATATGCTTGCATCATGTGAAAATAATCCATTGTATTTTTTCCCCTTCAATTTTATTTTTTTCTAACCCTGGCTCCAACCTTTGATCCAGTGTTGAATTAGAAATGATCATCCTTGTCCTATTCCTGCTCTAAAAAGAAAAGCTTTCAAATCTCTCACCCATTGCTTTAGGGTGTATGCATGTATATGTTTTATTTATTTAATTTGTTTATTTGAAAAAGAGAGCATGCACACAAGTGGGGGCTAGAGGAGGAGAAGGGGAAGGAGAGGGACAAGCAGACTCTGCAGAGCCCCATACAGGGCTCAATCTCATGACCCTGAGATCATGACTTGAGCAGAAAGAGTTGGACACTCAACTGACTGAGCCACCCTGGCACTCCTGTGTGTGTTTTAGGTACTCTATCAGATTAAGAAATTCCTTTAATTTGTTGTTTTTATCATCAATGGATGTTAAATTTTATCAAAAGTTTTGATAAATTTTCATAAATTTTATCAAAAGTCCTTGAGATCATATAATTTTTACCTTTATTCTACTAATATGATTGATTGCTTTGGTGGATTATCCTTCTATTCCTAGAATAGACACAATTTTGTTGTGCTCTATGATTTTTCATAAATTGCTGGAAATTTAATTTTAATAAATCCAGAGGCACCTGGGTGGCTTAGCCGGTTAAGCGTCTGCCTTCGACTCAGGTGATCCCAGGGTCCTGGCATCGAGCCCCGCATCAGGCTCCCTGCTCAGCAGGAAGCCTGCTTCTCCCTCTCCCGCTCCCCCTGCTTATGTTCCCTCTCTCGCAGTCTCTCTTTCTCTGTGTTAAATAAATAAATAAATAAATAAATAAATAAATAAATAAAATCTTTTTTAAAAAAAGAAAAAAAATTTTCTGTATCCATGTCATAGGTATGACTGGGTATAATTGTTCTTTTCTAATAATTTTCAAATTTTAGCTTCATAAACCAGAATTGGGTTGTGTTCCCTCTTTTTTAAAATTCTCTCAATGATTTTGTGTAAGGTGACATGTTTTTCCTTAAATATAATGTGGAATTCTCTAGTAAAGCCACATTGGCCTCAGTGTGGGGATTTGGTCTCATTGTCTTTGTGTGGAAGTTTTAAAACTGTGGTTCAGTTTCTTTATTAGATATAGAATTATAATTTTATTTATTGTACCCATTTTGGGTACGGTGTATCTTTCCAAGCACTTGTCCATTTTTTTTTTAAAGATTTTATTTATTTATTTGACAGACAGAAATCACAAGTAGGCAGAGGCAGGCAGAGAGAGAGGAGGAAGCAGGCTCCCCACTGAGCAGAGAGCCCGACTCGGGGCTCGATCCCAAGACCCTGGGATCATGACCTGAGCTGAAAGCAGAGGCTTTAACCCACTGAGCCACCCAGGTGTCCTGCACTTGTCCATTTTATCTAAATTTTGAAGTGTCTTAGCATCACTTTGTTCAAAATATCATTGTATTCTAATATCTATCATGGTGGTTCCTTTTTCTTTCTTACATTATTTTCTTGTTTTCTTTTGATTAGTCTCATCAGAGATTTTTCAATTTTATTAGTCCTTTTAAAGTATCAAGTTTTTTGGCTGTATTGACTGTAATTCTTTCTTTTGTATGTTTCCTATTTCATTAATTATTATATTTAGTGTTTCCTTTCTTCCACTTTCTTTGGTTTAATTTGTTCTTTCTTAAAAAATTTCTTTAGAGGGATTTTAAGCTTTTTCTTTTCTGATTAGTATGTCAGGCCATAAATTTCCCTCTAAGAATTTTTAAGCTTCTTCCCACAAGTTTTTATATGTAACATTTTTAAAAAATTATTTTAATAAACATATAATGTACTTTTATCCCCAGGGGTACAGGTCTGTGAATCACCAGGTTTCCACATTTCGCAGCACTCATCATAGCACATCCCCTCCCCAATGTCCATTTCCCCACCACCCTCTCCCGCCCCTCCCCCCAGCAACCCTCAGTCTGTTTTTTGAGATTGAGTCTTTTATGGTTCATCTCCCTCCCAATCCCATCTTTTCATTTTTTCTTTTCCTAGCTCCCCCCACATTGCATCTCCACTTCCTCATATGATCAAAGAGATCATATGATAGTTGTCTTTCTCCAATTGACTTATTTCGCTAAGCATAATACCCTCTAGTTCCATCCACGTCATCGCAAATGGCAAGATTTCCTTTCTTTTGATGGCTGCATAGTATTCCATTGTGTATATATACCACCTCTTCTTTATCCATTCATCTGTTGATGGGCATCTAGGTTCTTTCCATAGTTTGGCTCTTAGGGACATTGCTGCTAAAATCATTCAGGTGCACATGCCTCTTCGGATCATTACATTTGTATCTTTAGGATAAATACCTAGTAGTGTGATTGCTCGGTCGTAGGGTAGCTCTGTTTTCAACTTTCTGAGGAACCTCCATGCCGTTTTCCAGAGTGGTTGCACCAGCTTGCATTCCCACCAGCAGTGTAGGAGGGTTCCCCTTTCTCTGCATCCTTGCCAGCATCTGTCATTTCCTGACTTGTTAACTTTAGCCATTCTGACAGGTGTGAGGTGGTATCTCACTGTGGTTTTAATTTGTATTTCCCTGATGCCAAGTGATGTGGAGCACTTTTTCCTGTGTCTGTTGGCCATCTGGATGACTTCTTTGCAGAAATGTCTGTTCATGTCCTCTGCCCATTTCTTGACTGGATTATTTGTTCTTTGGCTGTTGAGTTTGATAAGTTCTTTATAGATTTTGGATACTAGCCCTTTATCTGATATGTCGTTTGCAAACATCTTCTCCCATTCTGTCAGATGTCTTTTGATTTTGTGAACCGTTTCCTTTGCTGTGCAAAAGCTTTTGACCTTGATGAAGTCCCAATAGTTCATTTTTGCCCTTGCTTCCCTTGACTTTGGTGATGTTTCTAGGAAGAAATTGTTGTGGCTGAGGTCGAAGAGGTTGCTGCCTGTGTTCTCCTCAAGGATTTGGATGGATTCCTTTCTCACATTGAGGTCCTTGATCCATTTTGAGTCTATTTTCGTGTGTGGTGTAAGGAAATGGTCCAGTTTCATTTTTCTGCATGTGGCTGTCCAATTTTCCCAACACCATTTGCTGAAGAGACTGTCCTTTTCCCATTGGACATTCTTTCCTGCGTTGTCAAAGATTAGTTGACCATAGAGTTGAGGGTCTGTTTCTGGGCTTTCTATTTTGTTCCATGGATCTATGTGTCTGTTTTTGTGCCAGAACCATACTGTCTTGATGATGACAGCTTTGTAATAGAGCTTGAAGTCTGGAATTGGGATGCCACTGACTTTGGCTTTCTTTTTCAATATTCCTTTGGCTATTCCAGGTCTTTTCTGGTTCCATATAAATTTTAAGATTATTTGTTCTATTTCTTTAAAAAAAATGGATGGGATTTTGCTAGGGATTGCATTAAATGTGTAGATTGCTTTAGGTAGAATAGACATTTTCACAATATTTTTCATGAGTACTTTATAGTTTTCTGAGTATAGATTCTTAGCCTCTTTGGTTAGTTTTATTCCTAGGTATCTTATGGTTTTGGGTGTGATTGTAATTGGGACTGACTCCTCAATTTCTCTTTCTTCTGTCTTGTTGTTAGTGTAAAGAAATGCGACTGATTTCTGTGCATTGACTTTATATCCTGACACATTACTGAATTCCTATACAAGTTCTAGCAGTTTTGGAGTGGAGCCTTTTGGGTTTTCCACATATAGTATCATATCATCTGCAAAGAGTGATTGTTTGACTTTTTCTTTGCCAATTTGGATGCCTTTAATTTCTTTTTGTTGTCTTATTGCTGAGGCTAGGACTTCTAGTACTATGTTGAACAGCAGTGGTGATAACGGACATCCTTGCCGTGTTCCTGACCTTAGCGCAAAAGCTTTCAGTTTTTCTCCATTGAGAATGATATTCGCTGTGGGTTTTTCATAGATGGCTTTGATAATATTGAGGTATGTGCCCTCTATCCCTACACTTTGAAGAGTTTTAATCAGGAAGGGATGCTGCACTCTGTCAAATGCTTTTTCAGCATCTATTGAGAGTAACATATGGTTCTTATTCTTTCTTTTATTAATGTATTGTATCACAATGATGGATTTGCGGACGTTGAACCAACCTTGCAGCCCTGGAATAAATCCCACTTGGTCGTGGTGAATAATCCTTTTAATGTACTGTTGGATCCTACTGGCCAATATTTTGGTGAGAATTTTCGCATCTGTGTTCATCAAGGATATTGGTCTGTAATTCTCTTTTTTGGTGGGATCCTTGTCTGGTTTGGGGATCAAGGTGATGCTGGCCTCATGAATTTGGAAGTTTTCCTTCCATTTCTACTTTTTGGAACAGTTTCAGAAGAATAAGAATTAATTCTTCTTTAAATGTTTGGTAGAATTCCCCTGGGATGCCATCTGGTCCTGGAATTTTGTTTGGAGATTTTTGATGACTGTTTCAATCTCCTTACTGGTGATGGGTCTGTTCAGGTTATCTATTTCTTCCTGGTTCAGTTGTGGTAGTTTATATGTCTCTAGAAATGTATCCATTTCTTCCAGGTTGTCAAATTTGTTGGCGTAGAGTTGCTCGTAGTATGTTCTTATAATTGTTTGTATTTCTTTGGTGTTGGTTGTGATCTCTCCTCTTTCATTCATGATGTTATTTATTTGGGTCCTTTCTCTTTTCTTTTTGATAAGTCTGGCCAGGGGTTTGTCAATCTTATTAATTCTTTCAAAGACCCAGCACCTAGTTTTGTTGATTTGTTCTATTGTTATTTTACTTTCTATTTCATTGTTTTCTGCTCTGATCTTTATGATTTCTCTTCTCCTGCTGGGTTTAGGCTTTCTTTGTTGTTCTTTCTCCATCTCCTTTAGGTGTAGGGTGATGTTGTGTATTTGAGACCTTTCTTGTTTCTTGAGAAAGGCTCGTACTGCTATATATTTTCCTCTCAGGACTGCCTTCGTTGTGTCCCACAGATTTTGAACCATTCTGTTTTCACTGTCATTTGTTTCCATGAATTTTTTCAATTCTTCTTTAATTTCCTGGTTGACCCATTCATTTTTTAGAAGGCTGCTGTTTAGTCTCCACGTATTTGGGTTCTTTCCAAATTTCCTCTTGTGATTGAGTTCTAGCTTCAGAGCATTGTGGTCTGAAAGTATGCAGGGAATGATCCCAATCTTTTGATACCGTTTGAGACCTGATTTATGACCCAGGATGTGGTCTATTCTGGAGAATGTTCCATGTGCACTAGAGAAGAATGTATATGCTGTTGCTTTGGGATAGAATGTTCTGAATATATCTGTGATGTCTGTCTGGTCCAGTGTGTCATTTAAGGCCTTTATTTCCCTGTTGATCTTTTGCTTAGATGATCTGTCCATTTCAGTGAGGGGAGTGTTAAAGTCCCCTGCTATTATTGTATTACTGTGGATGTATTTCTTTGATTTTGTTATTAATTGGTTTATATAGTTGGCTGCTCCCGTGTTAGGGGCTTAGATACTTAAGATTGTTAGGTCTTCTTGTTGGAAAGACCCTTTGAGTAGGATATAGTGTCCTTCCTCATCTCTTATTATAGTCTTTGGCTTAAAATCTAATTGATCTGATATGAGGATTGCCACCCCAGCTTTCTTCTGATGTCCATTAGCATGGTACATTGTTTTCCACCCCCTCACTTTAAATCTGGAGGTGTCTTCGGGTCTAAAATGAGTTTCTTGTAGGCAGCATATGGATGGGTTTTGTTTTTTTATCCATTCTGATACCCTGTGTCTTTTGATTGGGGCATTTAGCCCATTAACATTCAGGGTAACTATTGAGAGAGATGAACTTAGTGCCATTGTATTGCCTGTAAGGTGACTGTTACTGTATATTGTCTCTGTTTCTTTCTGATCTACTACTATTAGGGTCTCTCTTTGCTTAGAGGACCCCTTTCAATATTTCCTGTAGAGCTGGTTTGGTGTTTGCAAATTCTTTCAGCTTTTGTTTGTCCTGGAAGCTCTTTATCTCTCCTTCTATTTTCAATGATAGTCTAGCTGGATATAGTATTCTTGGCTGCATGTTTTTCTCATTTAGTGCTCTGAATATATCATGCCAGTTCTTTCTGGCTGGCCAGGTCTCTGTGGATAGGTCCGCTGCCAATCTAATGTTTTTACCCTTGTATGTTACAGACTTCTTTTCCTGGGCTGCTTTCAGGATTTTTTCTTTGTCGCTAAGACTTGTAAATTTATTCTCAGGTGACGAGGTGTGGACCTATTTTTATTGATTTTGAGGGGCGTTCTTAGCATCTCCTGGATTTTGATGTTTGTTCCCTTTGCCATATTAGGGAAATTCTCTCCAATAATTCTCTCCAATATATCTTCTGCTCCCCTCTCTCTTTCTTCTTCTTCTGGAATCCCAATTATTCTAATGTTGTGTTGTCTTATGGTGTCACTTATCTCTCAAATTCTCTCCTCGTGGTCCAGTATTTGTCTCTCTTTTGCTCAGCTTCTTTAATCTCTGTCATTTGGTCTTCTATGTCACTAATTCTTTCTTCTGCCTCATTTATCCTAGCAGTAAGAGCTTCCATTTTTGATTGCACCTCATTAATAGCTTTTTTTATTTCAACTTGGTTAGATTTTAGTTCTTTTATTTCTCCAGAAAGGGCTTTTATCTCTCCGGTGAGGGTTTCTCTAATATCTTCTATCCTTTTTTCGAGTCTGGCTAGAACCTTGAGAATCATCATTCTGAACTTTAGATCTATCATATTACCAATGTCAATATTGATTAGGTCCCCAGCCTTCGGTACTGCCTCTTGTTCTTTTTTTTGAGGTGAGTTTTTCTGCCTTGTCATTTTGTCCAGATAAGATCTGCTTTCTCCTCCTCTAGAATTCCGCTGTTCTTTGTGAGTGAAGTTGGTCTTGGCTGGGTTTCTTGTTGATCTTCTGGGGGAGGGGCCTGTTGTAGTGATTCTCAAGTGTCTTTGCCACAGGTGGAATTGCACCACCCTTGCGAGGGGCCGGGCTAAGTAATCCGCTTGGGTTTGCTTTCGGGAGCTTTTGTTCCCTGAGCGCTTTTCGTAGAGTTCCGGAGGACGGGAATGAAGATGGCGGCCTCCCAATGTCTCGGCCTGGAGGAGCCGAGAGCTTTGGGTTCTGCTCCTCAGTGCGCCCTCAGAGAAAAGCGCCCAACCACCCCGCCTCCCTGGCCTGCAGTCGCGCTGGTAGGAAAGCAGTCAATTGCTGGCACTTGGAGAAATGCGCCTGGTTGCTTCCATCTCCGTGGCCTCCGGCCGTGCTCCAAGGCCCCCAGCCTGTGACCGACACAAGGTAGCCCCGGGCTGAGAGCTCACTCCTCGGCTTTGTCACTGTAGCCGGCTTACCCGCTCTAATACCTGCGAGCTCTGTGGCACTCAGATACCCGCTATACTTCTGTGACCCTGCGGGACCTGGGGTTACCCTGACCCCGCCTGGGCTTCCCCCCGGTTTAGCCTCTGGAGTGATGTCCCTCCATGGAGCAGACTTTTAAAAGTCCCGATTTTGTGCTCCCTTGCTCCGCTGCTTGCCGGGAGCCGGCCCCTCCTCCCGCGGTCTGTCTTCCTGACGCTTTGGATCACTTCTCCACAGGTCCTACCTTTCAGAAAGTGGTCGTTTTTCTGTTTCTAGAATTGTTGCTCTTCTTCTCTTAGATTTCCCGTTGGATTTGTAGGTGTTCACAATGGTTAGATAAGCTATCTAGCTGATCTCCTGCTACCCGATGTCGTCTCAGCCTGCTACTTCTCCACCATATTGACTCCTCCCCTCTTTTCAAACTCTTAACTTTGGCACACAGTCCCCAGAAACAGTAGTTCTCTCAACCCTGGCATACCTCCTTCAGAAAAGAAAAAGCACCACTAACATTTTACTTAGTATATATTTAATGTTGTAAAAAAATATGTGTATGTAAATATAAATATACCTGCAAGCAAGGAGGGTTAGGAGACATAAATGTGTGGCAGGGATTGTGGAGAACATATTGTATCCTAAAAAGGAAACTTCTATCAGTATCCGCTATGACTTAAAATGTAGCTCGACTGCAAACTCCTGACAGTAAATTTTCCATGTTTTCTTTTTATGGGGATTATCCAGCTTATTAAGTGGAAAGTAAAGCCTAGAAAAGAAGAAACATGTTTCAAACACAGAAGGCCAACCAGGGTTAGTCTTCGTCCCTCTCTTGTGCCTCAGCTGTCCACTCTATCATAGCGAGTCCTCCCTTTGCCAGTTCGTAGAGGGGTCGCGCCATCTCCGCGAACCACGGTATCCACAGCTTGCAGTAGCCCACCGTCCCAAGGAACTCTCTCACGGAGACCAAAGCCTAAATAAGTGGCGTGGCTCTGACAGAGCTGTGTTTTATTGCTGACACCCGATCCCCTTTTCCCTGCAGAGTCTCTAAGAGAGCTCTTGTCCCCCACAAGCAAGACCCACAGTCCTCAGCGGCTATTTCTACTATTCCCACTAATTCAGTCCTCCTTCAAGCACTAGAGAACTAGAATTCTAGAGAACTTCCAGACTCAGGAACGAATTTCCAGATAGGGAAGAAGTTTCCCTGGAATAATAATCTTCAGTTAATTAAAAAAAAAAATTTCCCAGTTTAGTCACTAGAAAGTCATTTTTTTTATTTCATTAGTATTCTTTTTTTTATATTTATTTTCAGTAGAAAGTCATTTTTAAATGGGAGACTATTGATTTTTTTTTTTAAAGCTGTCTTCACCGATGCTTACTGTGTATGTAAGTATAAATATAAGTATACCTGCAAGGAAGGAGGGTTAGCAGACATAAATAGGTGGCAGGGATTGTGGAGAACATTATCCTATCCTAAAAGGGAAACTATCTATTAGTATCAGCTATGACTTCATCAAAAAGTAGTTCGACAGCAAACTCCTGATGGTAAATTTTCCACGTTTTCTTTTTGTGGGGATTATCCAGCTCATTTCGTGGAAGGTAAAGCCTAGGAAAGAAGAAACAGGTTTCAAGCACAGAAGGCCAACCAGGGTTAATCTTAGTCCCCCTCCTGTGCCTCAGCTGGCACATACAAGTGGAAGGGCTTGGTAACATCTGGGATGGCCAATGCTGGGGCACTCAGTAAGGCTGTTTGTAATTCCCAAAATGCTCCTTCTGCCTCAGCTGTCCACTCTACCACAGTGAGTCCTCCCTTAGCCAGTTCGTAGAGAGGTCGCGCCATCTCCGTGAACCACGGTATCCACAGCTTGCAGTAGCCCACCGTCCCAAGGAACTCCCTTATGGAGACCAAAGCCTAAATAAGTGGTGTGGCTCTGACAGAGCTGTGTTTTTATTGCTGACACCCGATACCCTTTCCCTGCAGAGTCTCTAAGAGAGCTCTTGTCCCCCGCAAGCAAGACCCATAGTCCTCAGCGGCTATTTCTACTATTCCCACTAACTCAGTCCTCCTTCAAGCACTAGAGAACTAGAATTCTAGAGAACTTCCAGACTCAGGAACGAATTTCCAGATAGGGAAGAAGTTTCCCTGGAATAATAATTTTCAGATAATTTAAAAATATATATATTTCCCAGTTTAGTCACTAGAAAGTCACTTTTAAATGGGAGAATATTGATTTTTTTTTTTAAAGCTGTCTTCACTGATGCTTACTGTGTCCTCTAACTTCTGCCCTAGATATAAGTGTGTCAGTCACCTTTAAACTAGCTAAAGCCTTCCTCGAGGATGCTTTCCTTTCTGGCCCAGGATGTGGTAGGTGGTCGGTCATCAGTAGATGAACACATACGGTGGACCTGCCCTAGTCAGGGTAACTGAGCAGACTCCTCCTCCACTTGCAAGGGGAGGGATTTATCACCACACTCTAGATCTGATTAGAATACATTTCAGCTCCTATGACACCGTCCTATGGCATGGACTTTGAGGATAATGCCACAGTGGTTCTCAAGAATAGCCCTATATTTTACATAATGAAGAATGGGGGACTTGATTTCTTGGTTTCTATAAATTGAGGGTAGGAGTGCCATTCTGCCTTACACAGATCTTGGAGACTAAACCATTTCTACTGGATTATATCAGAGCCATACCTGTTATTTTGTACAAAAGATGTGTGGAACCAAAAGAAAAATGGGCAGTTGTCATAGTATTTAGGCAGATCCTAAAATTAAAAAAAAAAAAGTTAATTTTCATAGTAAAAATGATACTAAAAACTAATTCCAAAGGGATTAAAATTCCTTCCTTCCTATCTATGTAGAACAATTAGAGCCATTAGACACACAGCACTTAGTCTATAACCTTCTGCTCACGACACAAAGGAAACTTTAAGAAATGGCTTTTTCTTGCCATTCCTATCAAAATTTAAGGAAATGTAGTTTTTTCTATATACATTAGACAATAGTCCTCCAACCTAGTTTACATCGTGCTGACCGGAGACCGATGCCAGTTTATGTCCAAAGACCTCATCCCTTTCTACAAGGAGTAGCTACATTGATAATTGACTGTCAGTATTAATGATAAGAATACCCACACATGAGAGAGTTTTCATCTCATGGCCCTTGAAAATCACAAAATTAAGCAACACTGCCCGGGCCAGTACTTCTGGTAGTGGAGCTCCTGCTTAGGACCACTGACTGAGCGAGCGTTCTGACCGGCTTCAGGGATCAAAGGGTAGCCGTCTGGTTGGGAACAATCGAGGTCACTTGCTTCCACACACATACCATTTCACTATCGAACAGATTCTCCCATAACGGGGAGCAAGCAGGGGGTGAAGGAGGGCACAAACTTGAACTTGATCAACACTGTTAGTTTTTGGCAGTTCTGCTTGATGATTTTAATAGGAAAACAAAACCACTGAGGCTTAGAAATCTGTTATGTAAAGAGTAACACTTGTACACTTTGTGACTTCTCAGCAGAAGTTACACACTCATGTTCAGAGTAATGACAATGGCAAACATTCTCATTTTTCATAAGGTAAATATTAGATTCAAGATACTATTTAGGGGCGCCTGGGTGGCTCAGTGGGTTAAGCCTCTGCCTTTGGCTCAGGTCATGATCCCAGGATCCTGGGATCCAGCCCCGCGTCGGGCTCTCTGCTCAGTGGGGAGCCTGCTTCCTCCTTTCTCTCTCTCTGCCTGTTTCTCTGCCTACTTGTGATCTCTGTCTGTCAAATAAATAAATCTTAATAAAAAAATACTATTTAACACGAGTTATGTATCATTTCAAAGGAAAGTCGGATCTCCCTCATTGTAAAGTACTTTATAAACTATGGGGAGCAGTGTGTTTTAAAGATACAAAACAAAAGTGTGATCACCACTCTAAAGTAAACATACCATGGTTTTTTCCTTATTTGAGAATATATGTAAGTTGTATAGAATTTAGAAAAAATGAGCAAGGGGCGCCTGGCTGGCTCAGTGGGTTAAAGCCTCTGCCTTCGGCTCAGGTCATGATCCCAGGGTCCTGGGATCGAGCCCCACATAGGGCTCTCTGCTCAGCAGGGTGCCTGCTTCCCCCCTCTCTCTGTCTACTTGTGATCTCTGTCAAATAAATAAAATCTTTTAAAAAAATGAGCAAACATCTCTTCTGTTCTTTTTAAAAATTTTGTTATAGACCGGCCTTGTTTTTCTCCCCCTCCCTGGCTAGGGGTTGACATCTCCGATCCTGTTCCTTGCCAGGAATTGTAGCAAAGGAAAGCCTTAATCAGAATCATTCAAAAGGCCAGACGAGAATACCGGCATAGGTTGGTTCTGGATGACTCACCGATGAAGAGAAAAACGGCACTTTCACGTCATCACACAGAGGTGGGCTGTTGGACAGATGGATTGTCACGCTGTCTGTTTCAGCATCATAAAGGATCTGTGAATGATCACATGGAACTCAGAACTGTAACCCTAGCTAATGGGTGGATAAACAGTGAAGTTCAGTTTGCTTATCGCGGCTTCCTGGATTTATCAAGTACACTTGGTCTCAGAGTGCAGTCATTACACATACAAATAAATGTGAATCATTATTTCTATTAAGTTGCAATACTGTTTACATTGTTAAAAGGCCAACATGTTTGGAGGGTATGGTACTGCACTGCTGAAAAGTGAAATACTCCGTTTTCTATCAGAATTTAAATGTCACCGTTGAACGTGTGTCATTTGATTTGCAGATGCTGGGACACACTAAGAAGCTCAGTTTTAAAGTTGGCATTCACATTCAAAAAACAGTATGTAATTGGTCATGTTTTATTAAAAAGGCATTTGCTGATGGTGTCATAGGCTTTGTCCGTAGCCAACTACTGGATGGAGTGACCACAGATTGGCCAAGTTTCTGGAATGAAGGACTTTGGGGCTATCCTGAGTATTTCTTTGTTACTGATTGGCCCTTGCATAACAGTGGTACCCACACTAAGGAGAGTCTGTGCGAAATACCAAAGAAGGTGCAGACTCAGGTGATGCTTCAGGGAGCTATAGACATAAGAAACAATGGTAGAATGGCATGAATTACACGTCAAGCTGGATAAGGAAGACTGTGTGGTTGTGTGTTTTGGGGAGCTTAATGAGAAGCATAGAATAAGAAAGTTTCACAGAGGAGCAGAAAAGGAGTTGTGTGTGGAAGGATTTGTGCACACGAGGAGCACTGAAAGAGAATGCCGTGCAGACTGGGTGGTGTGGGGGAGGGGGAGGAAAGACATTGAACACATGAAACAGAAATGAGAGTGTTGTGTCCCGAGGGCCAGAAGGCACCCGGTCTACTTGGAATGGAGTCTGCAGGTCAAGTTCCTGATGGCAATAAGCTCAGGTCTCAGGTAGGATAGGGAAATATCTTAAAGGTTCAAGAGCCAGGAAATAAGAAAAATTGTGGAAGCATGGGGGCGGGGCAATTCCTATGCGACAAAGTGGCCTGACAATTATCGCTTATACCACTTAGTGATTATAGCTCACAAAGCAACTTTACATATATTATCTAACCTAGTCCCTACAACCCTGGAGATGTGGTCTTTATTTTGCAGATATACTGAGCCAAAGATACTGACTGGCTTTGACTACAGGCCCAGAGTGCATTCTTTTTCTGCTCTACTTACTGCTTTTCAAGTAGAAGCAGAGAAATACCTGCATATTGCCGGTCTCTCGACACTGTATAGTATGAAGAGAAGGGAAAGGTAGGGAGACCACTGTGGAAATCCAGGCATGAGCAAATGGGGTGCTGGACTGGGCCGTGACGATGGGAACAGAAAGGAACGGAGAGAGTGAGGAGAGATTCCAAAGGTAAAATCAATAGGAAGTGGTGACTGGATGTGGGGGCACGGCCAGGAGAGACTCAAGGATTCTACATCGTAAGGCCTCAGTGAGAGAATTCTGGTGTCACTTGCAGAAGCAGAGGAAAAGCTCATCTGACAAATCTGGATTGACAAACACAGTTCCGTTGTTGGGGCAGAACCTGTCTAGGTAGGTGTCCTGCACCTACCACGTGATGGGTACTCATAAGCCTGTGCAGAGCAGATGGAAGAGAAAAAAAAAAATAGTTTACAGCAGGAGAATGGATGAGCAGAACCAAGAGGAGAGTATGTGCAGCGATAAGAAACAGAAGTCAAGGATCAGGTCTGGGTGCGTGCCTTCCGTGGGACAAAGGGGAAGGAGTGGTGGTGGTGAAGTAATAGGAGAAGAGAGACAGACCTGGAGAGAGAATTTTGAGGGTGTATATTTCTTAAGACCCACGAAAGCTTCTTCTTGCTTTAGGGTAGTCTAAGGCACTTCAACGTTTAAGAAAACAGACTACCAGGTCCCATCGCTTAGGGGAAAGAGGTATATGTGTCCCCCTTCCAACCATTCTTGCATTACTTCTCATAGTGCAGTCCCATAGGACATCGGAGGTAGAGTCACTTGGGACACTGCTAACACTTAACATGCTGCTTTGACATTGAGATTGGATACAAACACCAGAATTTCCAGTTTGCATGCTGTCTCTTACCCGACAGTTTTTGGAAGCAGAACAGAAAAAGACGATCTGGCTCTGCATTATTATTTGTACTTTTAGATCACTCCCATTGCCTTTTCCAACACCTGAGGGAAATAAAGTTAGGCTCATTAGAACAAAGAGCAAAATGTCTCACCGATTAACATTATGGATTAAAGAGAAAATTATGACAGCTAACAGTGTGTCAATAGTGAATCATTTGGGTCCTGCTTGGATTCCGTCTTTAAAAGACAAAGCTTTAAGCCCAACTTTGTCTCCTAAAGCACAATTTATAAGGCTGGGGTGGGGGGAGAGACATATAGTTTAGCTTCTAAGACAGAATTTCATCTCTTCACCTTTCTAGAAAAAAATCACGTAGGTAACTTGCCACCTTTCCTGCTAACGTGTTGCTTACTTCAGACATTCGACAATGGGTCTTAAATAGTCCAATTTCCTCTTACCCTCATCTGGAGTTAGATATTAGACAGCTGCATCCAAACATTCCTGTGGCATTCACGATGCATCTATAGACAAATGGTTTCTTGCTCTCTATTCAATTCAGATGACCCCCCTTTTTTTTTAGTAGTTCTTAAAGGCTGGTTTCTCAAGCCTCCAATTAATTCTTACTGCTTTTCTTTTAACCAGGAATGTCACAAATATGCATAGAAGTAAAGGTACAGAAGTAAAAAAATATTCTAATAGAGTCATATGTTAATCATTCTTGATGTTCAGATTCTATTTGCATCGTATGAACACATTATTCATTTGTATTAAGCATCATCATGTCTGAGCCTTATTTCTCCATCCCATCCCATCCCATCCCATTCCAGTTGCAGAACTCCTCTGCAGAACTGATGTTCACCAGAAAGTAGTGAAAATGTAGAACTAAATTAATTCCAATACTTACCACATGACAGGAAAGGGCACTGATTTACAAGCTTAATTCCCACACATTTAAACCTTTTAAAATAAAGCATATTTCTATAATATAAAAGGTAAAAAAGACATGAGGTGAAGAGTCTGGCTCACCTACTCCCACCTGTTTATTTGTCCAGTTCCAAATGGAGAATATTTTTATGCACATATAATCAAATACAAATACTCTCCCAGAGTATTTTTATATATGTACGTACGCACAAATATGAATACATGTTATTCCCCACTTCTGTGTTACAGAAATTGTTGCATACCACAGCACTGTCCTGTGCCTTGCATTTTAAAAATACATGTCAAAAATCTTATTTGACTCATCAATTAGTAAAAAACCAGTAAAATGTTACAGCTGATTCAAAGTAAACGACAAGCCACTGTGGAAAACAGTATGGAGTTTCCTCACAAAATTAGAAAGAGAATTACTGTATAGTCCAGTAATTTTGCTACTAGGTATTTACCCAAAGAACATTAAGCACCAATTTGAAGAGCTATATACACCCTTATGTTTACTGCAGCATTATTTACAATAGCCAATACATGGAGGCAATCCACGTGTGTACTGATAGACGAATAGGTAAGGAAAATGTAGTGAAGATGTATTTATACAGGTATACAGACACACAATGGAACGTTGCTCAGCTGTAATTAAAAAAGAAATGAAATCTTGGCATTTGCAACAGTGTGGATGGACCTATAGGGATGCTAAGTGAAACAGAGAAACAAATGTATTTCACTCATGTGGAATTTAAAAATATAAATGACAGGGAAAAAGGAGACAAAAAATCAGACTCTTCAATACAGAGAACAAGCTGATGGCTGCCATAAGGGAGGTGGGTAGGGGCATGGGTGAAATAAAGGGGAATAAAGAGTACGCGTATCATTTTTAAAATTAACATATAATGTATTATTTGTTTCAGGGGCACAGGTATGTGAATTATCCGTCTTACACGATTCACAGCACTCGCCATAGCACATACCCTCCTCAATGTCCATAAATTTTTTTTTAAGATTTTATTTATTTATTTGAGAGAGACAGAGAAAAAAAAGCATGAGCAAGGGAGAGGCAGAGGGAGAAGTAGGCTCCCCGCTGAGCAGGGAACCTGACACAGGGCTCTATCCCAGGACTCTGGGGTCACGACCTGAGCCAAAGGCAGACATTTAACAGACTGAGTGACACTTAACAGACCCAGGTGACCCATGAGAGTATACTTATCTTGATGATAATATACTTATCTTGATGAACACTCAGTAATATATAAAATTATTGAATCATTATATTGTACACATGAAGCTAATATAAACTAACATATGTTATACTTCAATTAAAAAAAATACTGCGGGGGCGCCTGGGTGGCTCAGTGGGTTAAAGCCTCTACCATCGGCTCAGGTCATGATCTCAGGGTCCTGGGATCGAGCCCCGCATTGGGCTCTCTGCTCAGCGGGGAGCCTGCTTCCCTTCTTCTCTCTCTGGCTGCCTCTCTGCCTACTTGTGATCTCTGTCAAATAAATAAAATCTAAAAAAAAAAAAAATACTGCGCATCTATAGGGAAATAAAGATTGATGACATGAGTTTATAAACAGATACAAAATGGTTTAATCAGTCGCCTGGGTGGCTCAGTTGGTTAAGTGACTGCCTTTGGTTCAGGTCATGATCCCGGAGTCCAGGGATTGAGTACTGCTTCGGGCTCCCTGCTCAGCGGGGAGTCTGCTTCTCCCTCTGACCTTCCCCCTCTCATGCTCTCTCTCTCATTCTCTCTCTCCCAAATAAATAAATACATAAAATCCTAAAAAATGGTTTAATAATCAATTGCTTTCCACTAGATTCAACTAATTTGTATTTTTATGTACAAAAATTATTTACAGTATTATTACTTTTCTACAACTTAGAGTTATAAAGAGCTTAAAAACCATGAGAGGTAGAGATTATCCCAGAAGGGTGCACAAGTCACACTACTGCTCACTGCAAACGCTTTCACCCTTTTTTCTGACAGTCTCCCCATGCCCCTTCTGTTTTGATCTTAACAATCTCAAAGGAAGATTACTCTTACTCCAAAAGAAGGCTGGTGTCTCTAACACTGAGTCACGAAGAAATGGGAAATCTGAACAGACCAATTACTAGTAATGAAACTGAATCAGTCATCCAATAAGTCCCAACAAACTGAAGCTCAGGACCAGATAGAATCACAGGTGAATTCTGCTACACATTTAAAGAAGAGTTAATACCTATTCTCCTGAAACTATCCCAAAAAATAGAAGGCGAAGGAAAACTTCCAAATATATTCTATAAGGTCAACATTACCCATACCAAGACCAGACTAAAGTCACAATTAAAGAAACAACAAACAAATAAATAAAACTACAGGCCAATATTCCCCATGAACTTAGATAGATATACAAATCCTCAACAAAATATTAGCAAAGTACATTCAACAATAAAAAGATCCTTTGCCACGATCAGTGGGATTTATTTTGGGAATGCAAGCATGGTTCAATATTTTCAAATCAGTCAGCATGGTACACCGCATTAGCAAGAGGAGGATAAAAATTATATGATGGTTGCTTTTTTGTTGCTGGGAAGATGGCAGAGTAGGAGGATCCTGTGCTAACCTTGTCCCCTACACACACACCAAGATAACAGCCACATCAGTGCAACAGACTCTGAAAAGGACCCAAAGACTGGCAGAACAGACTTTCCACAGTAGAGAGGAGGCCACATCGAAAAGGTAGGTGAGGTGAAGACACGGTTGAGAACCAACCCCCCGGTAAGACTATCCATGAAGAGGAGCGAACCCCAAGCATGGAGAAGCAAGAGGCTCAGACCACAGAGCAGGCACAGGGAACCTGCGCTGAGAAGACAAGACAAGTCCCCATAACATTTGGCTTTGAAAACTAGTGGGGCTTAATAGGTTTTCAGGACCAGCAGGGCTCAACTCTGGGCACTTTATTTATTTACTTGAGTATAATTAACATAAGTGCTGTATTAGTTTCAGGTGTACAGTATAAGGATTCAACAATTCTATACAATCAAGGTCAGTGTACTATTAATCATCTTTATCTATTTCACCAATCCCCTACCCCACTTACCTTCTGGCAGCTAGCTTGTTCTCTGTATTTAAAACTCTAGTTTTTTGTCTTTTTCTTTGTTGTTATTTAAATCACATATGTGAATGAAATCATATGGTACGTGTCTTTCTCTGATTGACTTATTGTATTGAACAATATACCCTCTAGGTCCATTCATGTTCTTCAAAAGAAAGGATTTCATTCTTTTTTTATGACTGAGTAATATTCCATTATACATATGTGTATATGCACCTTCTCTTTATGCATTTATCCATTGGTGGACACTTGAGTTGCTTCCATGTACTGACTATTGTAAATAATGCTGCAATAAACATCGGGGGTACATATAGCTTTTGAAATTAGTGTTTCCATATTCTTTGGGTAAATGCCCAGTAGTGGAATTACTGGGTCATATGGTAATTCTACTTTTAATTTCGTGAGGAAACTCTATAGTATTGCCCACAGTGCTTGCACCTCTATGTCTACTGCAGCATTACTTACAATAGCCAAGACGTGGCTATTGTACGCAAGTGTCCATTGATAGATGAATAAAGAGGTGGTGTGTATGTATACATAGAATGGAATATTATTCACCCATAAAAAGAATGAGATTTTGCCACTGTGACAACATGGATGGACCTACAGGGTATTATGCTAAGTGAAATAAGCCAGACCAGAAAAGAACAAATACCATGTAGTTTTGCTTATATGTGGAATCTAAAAAATAAAACAAACAAACAAAAATGAACGAACAAACAAAACGTAGAACCAGACCTGTAAATACAGAGAACAAACTGATGGTTGCCAGAGGGGAGGCAGGTGGGGAGAGGCACAAAACAGGTGAAGGAGAGTGGGAGATACAGGCTTCCAGTCATGGAATGAGTAAGTCTTGGGGGATAAAAGGTACAGCATAGGAAACATAGTGAGTGACACTCTAATAGTGTTGTATGGTGAGGGATGGTGGCTACACTTGGGAGCATAACATAATGTATAGACTTGTCGAATCACTAGTTTATGTATCTAAAATGAATGTAACATTTTTTTAAAAGATTTTATAAGAGCCGGATGCGGGGCTCGATCCCAGAACCCTGAGATCATGACCCGAGCCGAAGACAGAGGCTTAACCAACTGAGCCACTCAGGCACCCCTAAAATGAATGTAACATTCTGTGTCGAGTATATTTCAATAGAGAAAATGTTTGTAAAAGTAAGGGGGAGACAACGTGTAGAAGTCCAAGAATCGTTACTATAAAAGAATGACAACAACAACAACAACAAAAGAGGAAGAAAGCCACTGTTGCTAGAGCTGATTTATGGACCGATAGAGAAGTGGGGAATAAAATCAGAGAAGTGGATGAGGGGGGCTGGACAGGTGTGATGAGACATGCCAGAGACATTTTCGTTCAAGTCAACTTCACAGAGATCTACTGAGCTCCAACTGTGTGTCATGATCTGGGGGATTCAAAGATGAATGAATAATGGTCTCTGTCCTCATGCAATTTGCAACATAGTATATCACCTGACAGAGACCACGTAAATACAGTGTTATAAATGCTACACCTCAATATAAGTAAATGGATGATCACAGGTTGAGTTCTCCCAGAAGTGGACCCTAAACCAACACTCTGGGTACTAGTGATTTATGAAGGAAGTGCTCCTAGGAGGAATTTCTTCATAAGAGCCAAGGAAGGGTGGGATTCAGCAGATTCAGCTTGATCCATGGGGAATTCATTGGTGTAAATTATACTGCAGAGTTTGTCACACTTTGAAGCAAAGGAGTTGAGTTTTTGTACGGCTGCTAGTCATTGCGTATGGGCTGCCCAACAGGGTGGTGACTATCTCAGGGATTTGGGGCTCTAAATAAATGAGTTGGCCCCAGCAGTAATTCTCCAAGCATTATAGTAAAGGGGGTGGAGGCTGGTGGGGTGGGTGGGATCACAGAGCTGGTGGAAGGGATCCAATGGGATCTTGATGAGGCACCAAGAGTGTGATGGGGCACCAAAGGCTAACAGAACTTCTTAGCCTAGAGGGTACAGTTTGTTGGGCAAGCTAACAATGCGATAAGAGGATAATAAGTAAAAAAAAAAAAAAAATATATATATATACATACATATAAAGAAAAATGCTGGTGTCATTAGCTTTGGCCTGATTATTTACATGGGTGCAGAAAGACTGGTAACTTACCATGTAGCCCTTCTTGAGTTGGCTCCGAAGTCTGGACCCACATGGTACTGAACAGCTGCTAAGATCACAACTTTGCCTGGAAGTCTCCATGAGGCATCTCAAACTGTACTTTTAGAATCTATTTGTTAGCCTGAGACTAGCAAACCAAACCCATGGAACCCTCTCCCAGTTTTCCCCTGCAGTACTTATCCATTTGGGTTAGCTCCTCTGTTCTCCATCTCTGCACCTTCCAGTTTTAACTAAACAATGTTTCTGCAGTTTATATAAAATTTAAAATATTAACAGAGAAGTCACAGTCTTGAGGGTATAACATCAGACTGAGAAACATACGAAATCCTAGAACTTATTAAAAACATTTTTAAGCTTAGAATTTTGAGAAACAATTCCCATTCTCACTATTCATGTTAGAAAAATACATTAAAATCCCACTGGACCAAATGCCCATTTGTCTGTCTGGAACGGTTAATACTCATGGGGGTCGGTATAGATACCGTTGGTCCCATTGTTAACAAAGAAGAAACTGAAGCAGAGTATACACTCAGACGCAATTCTGGCTCTCCTACCACTCAGTTGGTTTTATGGTTGCGTTTATATTTCTCGGTGGGAGAAACTGCTCCAGTGACGAACCATGTTGCTTTTCCTGGTCTAGAATAAAGTGGTCGACTCTTTTTGCAGGATCCCACTGAATGTGGGAAGGGAACAGAGCAAAACTGCTGTCCCCTACCTTCTGACACCTGTTGGACAAGCCTGGCTCTGCCTGGGGAGCTGTGGCAACACCTGGAATTCTGAGTGAGGTCATCCATTCAGACCACAACAACCCTCTCCCTTCTAATTCACACACAGCCAAGGAAACGGTCATAATGGACTCTCTAGAGGACTTTGCAGTCTGCAAAGCCTTTTCACCAACAGTTGCTAATTTTTATACACAGGCAGCCTTCTGCCCGAATGGGCCGTGTTTCAAGGGTCTGCCTGCACAATGCTTGTTTGGAAACCTACACAAAATTTCCCACAGAAACAATGCTCCTGGGTTGACATTTGTTTTCACAAGCCAGAAACCGATGCAACCCGATTGTGGTAATCCATTAAAACTCCTCACCACCACCTCTGTGTGTGTGGTGGGGAGGAAGGGATATAGAAATAATTTGAAAAAAGCATTTTATACTTTAACTGTAATTTGTTTTACTATGCAGTTTATATATATATATATATATATATATATATATATATATATATATATTTAAAGGATTCTTTTATTTCTGAATAATTGGATGAAATGTTAAAAAATATATATATCTAGCTCTTACGTTTTGTGATTCCCCAGAAGGCTAAAAATACAAGCCTGTTTGGATGGATACCAGTGCTCCAGCACCATACTACTCATGAGGGACCCGGCACCTCCGCAAGGGCCATGGTTTAACTTTGGGGAGTCAGAGCATGGCTCCCTGCTGCACCTTGGGCAGTGAGAGTGAAGCCCCAGCCCACCCCCACTGTGGCGAGCCTGTTCTGCCGCCTCCCCTGTGAACTGCGCAGGAAGCGGGGTGGTTGATGGAGAATTAAAGCCTTGAGGATGGTTCTCCCCCTCCCCTTCCCTTTCATTTCTTAAGTCCCAGAGATGGAAGATCTAATTTTCCTGCCTCTCTGCATGATGGCAGATCCCAGTCTCTCTCCGGACATTCTTGAAGCAGGAGAACAGTCAGCTCTTTAAAAATTGATCAGGAAAAAAAAAAAATTGATCAGGATTTTTACTCCTGGTAATAACTAATAGAAGCTAGGAGGCTGAAAGGCGCCCCCCCCCTCCCCACCACCTCCCCGAGCCCAGGTTTCTCCCAACCCCCTTTCTGTGTTTATGTAGATTTCTGTAAGGAAGACCTGGGTGGTGCTCCTTAGGAAGCTATCCTTGACCTTGACCCTCAGCTGGCAGGGTCAAGTCTGTGTGTGCCCCAACACTGTGGTCAGCTCTTTATATCCATGCGCACGCATTCCTCTCCTTCTTGAGGGCAGAGAAACACTAGCAGGGGCCTTGCCCAAAGCAGGCACTTGGTAGTTATTTCGAAAAGAGAATTTGTGGCAACAAATTTCCTTTGTTGTTTGGGTATTGAAGACACCTTTGTGTATTTAAGACATATCAAGACATCTCGAGTGGCTGGAGATGAGTTGACTAAGGGTGCAGGAGGGAGGGGAGAGAGTGAGACCAGGATGATGAGAGGGAAAAGTACGTTTCTGAAAGGCTCATGTGAGCAAATGATACAGGGCTGCCAGATGAACCCTGAACTAGAGGTGGACATGAGGGAGAGGTGGTCTGCAGGGCTCATGAGCCCTTCCTCTCTTCTCCATCAGAGGCCCTATTCTTAAAAGCCCACCCTGGGCTGAAGCCAAGGCAGCAGTGAGAATAGAAAAAAGAAGGGGATAGAGCCCCCACAAACTGGTGAAGAGAGGACATCTAAGGGCTTCTGGGCTCTTCCACTGGGAGGGGTTACATGTGAGGATGCCTGAAAGGACAGCCATGAGTTGGGATTGTTGGTACACACATGGGAGCAACCATCCCATGCCTCCAGAGTCAGAACATTGCCCTCCTGGCCAACTCGTCAATGACCCACAAAACACTTACCATGAATTGAATGAATGACGATTTTTTAAATCTTGAGTGTTTTTCTTGGAGGGAGAGTCATGTTGTAGATATTTTTCACATCTGCAAAATATCCAACGTATCTATTCTGCAAAATAACAGAAGACTCAATTTAAGTGGAGGTGAAAAGTCTATCCTCAGCATTCCTGATTTTGTTTTTGTTTTTGTTTTTACATAGAATTCAGGGAGAATCATTAATGAAGGAAACATTTATTGAGTGCCATTATATGACTAGGCATGCTTATGTTTGCTGCCTCATGACTGAATATCTCCCTTAGAAGAAAAATTCTGAACTCTGTGCTGTGGGGAAGGAACAAGAAGGGAGCCACATGTTGCTCCTATAGGCCACTTTCGACTGAACAGACACCTAACCAGACCCAGGGAAAGAGCTACAACATTTCACCAAGACGTAGTTAATACGAGTGTGGAAAAGCTCAGTCTGGGTGGAGGCTTAACTGTGACTAAGTTCAAGGAAGGTTTGTGCTCTGGCAGAGAGTAGCCTCCTAATCACGAAAGGACTTGAGCTCCACACACCTCTAACGAAGATACATATGCTCTTGTCCCTGTGGCCAGCTTGAGTGTATTTTTTAAAGATTTTATTTACTTATTTGAGAGAGAGTGTGTGTAGTAGAGAGACCAAGAGCATGGAGAGGAGCAGAAGGAGAGGGAGAAGCAGACTCCCCAGTGAGCAGGGAGCCCCAGGGTCATGACCCAAGCTGAAGGCAAACACTTTAACTGACTGAGCCACCCACATGCCCCAGAAATTGGATATTACTAAGGTATCATTAAGGTATATATTTTTTAAAGATTTTATTTATTCATTTGACAGACAGAGATCACAAGTAGGCAGAGAGGCAGGCAGAGAGAGAGAGGAAGGGAAGCAGGTTCCCTGCTGAGCAGAGAGCCCAATGCAGGGCTCGATCCCAGACCCCGGGACCATGACCTGAGCCGAAGGCAGAGGCCTTAACCCACTGAGCCACCCAGGTGCCCCAAGGTATGATATTTTTATTTTTTAAAGATTTATTTATTTGTTTTAGAGGGGCAGAGGGGCGGAAGTAGATGGAGAGAGAGAATCTCAAGCAGACTTCCTCATTGAATGTAGAGCCCGTTGCAGGGCTTGATCTCATGACCCGAGATTATGACCTTGAGCTGAAATTAAGAGTTAGATTCTTAACCAACTGAGCCACCCAGGTGCCCCTTAAGATATAATATTTTTAGATATGATCAATGGTGTTATGGTATTTTTACCCTCGAGAGTCTATGTGAATGCCACACTAAAATACTTGTGAGATAAAATGACCCGATGACTGGGATTTCCTCCACAGTCATCTGGGATCTGTGGAGAAGGGGTGTGTGTGTGTGTGTGTGTGTGTGCGCGCGCGCGCATGTGAGGAGAGTGGGGAGGGAATGAATGCAACATGATAAAACGATGGTTGAAGTGGTGCGAGGACTATAAGGGGATTTATTATAGGATTGTCTCAGCTTTTTATGTTTGAAATTATTCACCATAAAATATTGTTGAAAGGATAAAATAGGGTAACTGCATATATTTCCCATGGATTTTCTGAGTATTAAATGAGATAATATTTGTCAAAGTATAATAGTGTCTGGAATAGAATAGGTTTGGTAAGATGTTAATTTCCCCTTTTTCTTTCAAAATACGGCAGCCCCTCTTGTCTCTTTCTTTGATTCTCCCCCCCCCCCTCTCACACACACACACACACACACACGAGATGTTCGGCAAGAGGTGAATGGCCCAAGTAGGGGTTTGTGAAAGACTCATTTCCCCTCAGAGAGAAATCAAAGGCTAGTGATTTTCCCTAATCTTCGAGTCTAGAATCTTAGAAATTAGACCTTTCTACTTTGGGAAGGAATCAACTCTTGAACTCCGTAAGCAGTGGCCAATGTTAAATGGAGCGCAGGATTCCCCAAGGCAGGGTGTGTGTTTGTGTGTGTGGGGGGGTAGTACTCATAAACATGGCTCTCTGGCCCTGGGAGGGATCCAGGCCTGTCACAGGCACCAGAGTGGAGCGGCCCGATCACGAGAGGAAAAGAGTGCACAGCGAGACCAAATAATGGCTGCTGAACTCCCCCAAAGGTCCCCCCTTGTAAGAATGACAACTTACCTGAGAAGGGGTTTCAACTCCCTGAAATTTAGTACTGGTGCTTTTATCTGTTCGCCGTTCTCCAAAATAATAAAGGCTCTCCTACGGAAAGGGGGCAACACAGTCATGGCTCACATGCACCTTCTTTTCCTGTGGAAGGCATTCTTAAAGGTCCTAAGGGCACATTATTTCCTTAAGTCTGCAGCCTTTAGGTAGAGGTTACTCAAACTAAAGTTAACAACAAAAATAATCGTATCAAGGTTTTTTACACAAACACGCACTCACATACAACTGAAACCAACGTTTCACAAAACAATACATTTTGATATTTTCTATTCGAATCTAGTCCATTTTATTTTTAAAAATGCTAGTCACAACCCAACAAGTTGACTTTACAATTCACTGAGAGATTGGACCCTGTTTGGAAAACACTGGGGAAGAGCCTCCATTTTCCTGACCTGTGTGTCTCAAATTAGGAATAAAGCAGATGGTGGCACCAGAGAGTGGGGCACTGGAGACAACATGAAGTTTCTCTTCTCAGACTGCTGGCCAAGTGGGGAGCAGAGCTGCTGGCCATGTCCATTCAGTGGGAATTTCTCAGCACAATCATGGCAGAAATAAGACTTAGAACCCCACTTTAAGAACCGGAAATAGCCCACCCTGTCTCTGCAGAAATTTTCAGAGGGCCCAGCCTCCAATAGATCCCATAGATATTGACTATGAGAGGTTAATAACATCAAGGAGAGATTTTGTTCTGCGTTGGAAAATGTACCTTTGACCTACCTAGTGCTTCTAAGGATGTTGGAGGTCCTTTGGAGAACCTACCAAACCAATCTTGATATTATTCTTGTGAGGAAGGAGACTGTCCCCTAACTGGGGGCATTAAGAATGGGGCTGGGAGCAACTGAGCTCTAGGAGGCATTGTGACTGTGGAGTTGTTTTACACTTGGACAGCTTGACTTTACCACCCCCCTCTTTAATCCTGTCCCTAATAGACCCTACCTTTATTTAAAATGTTGGTATTACTGTTGACATCATGGATTTTTTTTCCATTAATCTTGAGTTTAAAACATACTGCATGAGATTATTTAATTAAGAGAAATAATTACTGAAAATGTTGGCATTCCCTTAAATTTTGTGCCTGAGGGGAGTTTCTCACTGACCTCACCCTAGCCCTGGCCCAGACTAAGAGGCACCTAGGTCAGTTACTAACCAGTGCAAATTAAACTAGGAAATATGGTATATTAACTAACTAGAATGTAAAGAAAATTTTGGAAAAAAATATAAACAAGGACATATCAAAACGAGGCTTTCTAATAAGTGGATCTCTAATTACAACTTCATTAAGTACCACGACTCAAAGAACCATCTTAACATCCTACCAGTGAGGTTTCAGAACTATCAGATTCAATCAGCACAAGATCATCTGTAGTAACATCTTTCCTACCTGTGCAGTTGTAAATATTCCACTGGCAATAAGGTAGGCACAAATCATCGTTCCAGTTCTCCCTGCAAAAGAAAAGAAGTTAGAAAAAAAAAAAAAAAAAAAGAAAAGAAAAGAAGTTAGTCCATGAACAACCTGTTCATGGCAGTACTTGGTATAAAGATGCTGTCAGAAATATTCAAAGAGCTCATTTGGGATCGATTTTCTTTCCCTCGGGAAGTGCTTGTTCAAAAGATTTCAATTCAGGAATAGCCAAAGCTGTTTCATTGCTCTGAGGTTGTATCTAGAATTCTGTCCCATGTGCACAAAGGCACATGCGCACGTGTATACTGTTCTTGAATCCCTGCTGCTGGGGACTGCAGTGACGGACAGAGCCAGTGAGGTCTCCTCTAGGACCCTAGAGCTAAGGAGCTATTTACCAGTTAAGAACTAATTACACACCCTGTTTTTCCAACTAACATAAATAAAAGCACCTATAAAAGATAAAACATGATCAGAACCCAAAACATGACATAGCATTTATAACACCCATTTTTTCCTTCTATTTTTGAGTCTTTAAGTGTGTTATGAAACATACATGAAGGTAAACAGAACAGTATAACAAACCCCATATATCTGTTTCCCAGAGTATATTATATTGTTGTCCTTGTTCGCTCCTCTTCCTTCCTTCCATGTTTTTCTTCCTCTCTTCTACCACAGCATTTCATTTTTTAAACTTTTTGTAAGTATGCTCCACACCCAGCACAGAGCCCAATGGAGGGCTTGAACCCATGACCCTGAGATCAAGATCTGAGCTGAGATCAAGAGTCAGACACTTAACCAACTGAGTGACCCAGGCACTCCCTCTAGCATTTAAAAGCAAACCCTTGATTTCATGTTATTTCATCCTCAAAATTTATGTTTTACTCTAAATTATATTTTTGCCCTGCTATACAAAATTTGATTTAAAAAATACAGTGTGTCTTTTATTTCTACAGTTATCTGTAGCTTTTGTCTTAGCCAGTGTATCCTGAACTTACTTTGTGTAATTTCAAGCTTACCCTTTTAACTTTAGATATATACTACTTCCTATTCTTTTTTTTTTTTTTCAATGAACAACTAAACTTATTTTACAACCCATAGTTTGGAAAACATTCTAAGCCAAGTACTTCCAAAAAAGACTTTTTACCACCTCATGCTGTGATACGTAAAGGCTTCTTGCTAAAGGAAATCCTGACTATTACCAACCCTGCTCTCAGTGGTCAAGACTGTTAACATTTCAGTTCTGTCTGGAGGCCATCCTTGGGTCTCTATAACTGGTATTTTCCCATCTGAAAAACACTTTTGCAGATTCCCTGTCCTTGTGGCTGTGTACAGTCACAGACACAGTACATATCCTATCATCCAATCAAGTCAAGTACGGCAGGGAAGCATAAAAAGATACATACTTACCTTCAGTCATTTATCTTAATTTAAAACATAAGCATTTGGAAAACAGTGTGGAGATTCCTGAAGAAATTAAAAATAGAGCTACCCTATGACCTGCAATTGCACTCCTGGGTATTTACCCCAAAGATACAGATGGAGTGAAAAGAAGGGCCATCTGTACCCCAATGTTCATAGCAGCAATGGTCACAGTCGCCCAACTGTGGGAAGAACCAAGATGCCCTTCAAAGGACGAATGGATAAAGAAGATACGGTTCATATATATAAAGGAATATTATGCCTCATCAGAAAGGATGAATACCCAACTTTTATAGATGCTGAAAAAGCATTTGACAAAGTATAGCATCCTTTCTTGACCAAAACTCTTCACAGTGTAGGCATAGAGGGTACATACCTCAATACCATCAAGGCCATTTATGAAAAACTCACAGCCAATATCATTCTCAATGGAGAAACATGAGAGCTTTTCTGCTAAGGTCAGGAACATGGAAGGGATGTCCATTATCACCACTGCTATTCAACACAGCACTTGAAGTCCTAGCCTTAGCAATCAAACAACAAGAAGAAATTAAAGGCATTCAAATTGGCAAAGAAAAAGTCAAACTATCACTCTTTGCAGATGATATGATACTTTATGTGGAAACCCCAAAAGACTCTACTCCATATCTGCTAGAACTTGTACAGGAATTCAGTAAAATGTCAGGACATAAAATCAATGCACAGAAATCAGTTGCATTTCTATACACCAACAGCAAGACAGAAGAAAGAGAAATTAAGGGGTCAATCTCATTTACAACTGCACCCAAAACTGCAAGATACCTAGGAATAAACCTAACCAAAGAGGCAAAGAATCTGTACTCAGAAAACTATAAAGTACTCATGAAAGAAACAGAGGAAGACACAAAGAAATAGAAAAATGTTCCATGCTCATGGATTGGAAGAACAAATATTGTGAAAATGTCTGTGCTACCTAAAGTAATCTACACATTTAATGCAATCCCCATCAGAATCCCATCAATTTTTTTCAAAGAAATTTTTTTCAAAGAAATTATTTCAAAGAAATAATCCTAAAATTTATATGGAACCAGAAAAGACCTCGAATAGCCAGAGGAATGTTGAAAAGAAAGCCAAAGTTGGTGGCATCCCAATTCCAGACTTCAAGCTGTATTACAAAGCTGTCATCATCAAGACAGTATGGTTCTGGCACAAAAACAGACACATAGATCAATGGAACAAAATAGAAAGCCCAGAAACAGACCCTCAACTCTATGGTCAACTAATCTTTGACAACGCAGGAAAGAATGTCCAATGGGAAAAGGACAGTCTCTTCAGCAAATGGTGTTGGGAAAATTGGACAGCCACATGCAGAAAAATGAAACTGGACCATTTCCTTACACCACACACGAAAATAGACTCAAAATGGATCAAGGACCTCAATGTGAGAAAGGAATCCATCCAAATCCTTGAGGAGAACACAGGCAGCAACCTCTTCGACCTCAGCCACAACAATTTCTTCCTAGAAACATCACCAAAGTCAAGGGAAGCAAGGGCAAAAATGAACTATTGGGACTTCATCAAGGTCAAAAGCTTTTGCACAGCAAAGGAAACAGTCCACAAAACCAAAAGACAACTGACAGAATGGGAGAAGATATTTGCAAACGACATATCAGATGAAGGGCTAGTATCCAAAACCTATAAAGAACTTTTCAAACTCAACAGCCAAAGAACATATATTCCATATTCTGTGGAAGGCAACTCTCTGGAGCTTATGACGGGTGTCTCATATCCCTGAAAGGAGACCAGAGCTCACCATCAGTGAAGCCTCTGCAGCCTTTCTCTAGAACTGCTGCCTGGTTACTGGGACCTCAACCTCCGGGAGCTGGGAGATCAGTTCTCCCTTTTGCAAAAAAAAAAAAAAAAAAAGAAAGAAAGAAAGAAAGAAAAGAAAAGAAAAGAAAAAGGCAGTCAAGGTATCAGTGCAGCTTAGCAATTGGCCTGCCTTCTACTCGCCCACCATCTCCCCATGAAAAACTCACAAGTCAAAAACCTTCCCTGAGTTATCAGAGTTACAGCCACTCATAGGGAGCATTTCAACCAACCCTTCTGAAAATCTTACAAGTGAATGCCAAATACCACAGACACCCAAGTCATATCAAACTAGTTTTTCAGAGGCCTAAGTGGAACTGTCAGGCAACTAAACTCAGTTCTAAATTCAGACAGCAGCCTGAGTTGAGTCCCTCTTAGGAGGTCACAAAACAGTAGGTCTGGAAAGTAATGGATTAGGTGTTCTGCTAAGTGACATATGCGTGGGTCTGAATTCCTGATCTTCCACCAGCAGGATGAGCCCTCGGGCCTCTTAAGCTGGAGGTCCCCCCGTATCAAAGGTGAATAACAGAATTATCATAATATAAAGGCAATCACAAATAGCCACATGGGACAGCTGTTCTTAGAACTACAGAGCACAGCACCAAGCATTAGTGATGGTCAACAAAGGCCTCTCCAGACCTTCTCAACCATAACCGTGTACACAAAACACCTGGGGACCTTGTTAAACTACAGATTCTGATGTGCTAGGCCTCAGGTGGGACCAGAAACCTTGCCAGTCATTACAAACTCCCAGATGAGGCTGATAATGACTGGCCACCAATCACATTTTGAGAAGCAACACTGTGTCCTAAATTTGTTTGATAAGAATCACTGGGGCACCGGTAAAATATTCAGATAACCAGGTCTGTCTCCCAGTGATCTTGTTTCAGCATGGTTGGGCTAGAGCTTAAAAAGTTTGGGAAAACTAGAGTCTACTCCTCTACTGTTAGACAAAAATCAACTATCACAGAGAAATGGACTTTAAAAATACAGATTTTTTATAAAAAAAAAAAAAAGAAAGGTGGCTCATTAACACATAATATCAAGCTAACCAATTCAGCAGCCAATTCTGTGTGGTTTTCAAACTAAGAAAGTGACTTATCCGTCAATAACAAAGAACAATTTTCATTCATCACGCTAAAGACCTTTGTGCTCCCACTCAGGCCACCTCTTGGAGGCTGGTGGGCCAGCTGGGTTATTAATGAATGCCAATGTGGACCTAAACGTGGGCGGAAAATAATTTTATCCACTAAGAAGTCTTTTTTAACCACTTGGCGCCTGTTGTGAGTGATCAGACACCAAGAATCTTGCTTTCTTTGCAAAAAAAAAAAAAAAAAGATTGTAAAACCAGCAACCACAAAAGCATAGTACTGGACTTGAAAAAGCAACTAAGTGAAACAGACAAGACATGGATTTTGTGTTATTGATAGGACAGGAGAGGCAGTATCAATAACTATAGTTGACGAGGTTGTGGCCATCCTGTACCTAGAGAAGGCTACGAGGGTCCTAATCCAATCTCTTCCTTTTCCAGATGGAAAACTGAGGCCAGAAAGCAAGAGCTTTTCCAAGGTCATACAAGTAGTCAGGGGACTCAACTCAAGTCTTGCCTTTTGGGTCTGTGCCTACCGAGCAATACTTAATTCCAGAGTATTCCAACCTGACCAAAAAGAAAAGCAAAAAACAAGCACCGAGCCCCGCATTTTAAAGGAAAAATGGAGGCAAGTGGGGAGCTTCTCCATCGGTTGAATTCTTGGGGTGCCAACATTTCTTTCTGAGTTTATAAGAAAGGCATAGATCCTACTATGTGTCATCGCTGCGAATTTAACCCCTCCGGTAAGCCAAACTTAAACGCATCAAATCCCACAGTAACGACTCATAGAATTATTAAGATACTAAAAAAACAGTGATGGGAACTAACAGATTAACTCAGCAACTGACTCAAATTAGTGTGCTTTAAGAAGGCGGCTTCAAGAAGTCTTGAAAAATACATTGGGCTCGGGGGAGGCAAGACTGGTCAGCAGAAGTCAAAACTCAGTCTTGAGCCAGTTAAAAAGCTGAATCCTTTTAGCGCCCCTTTACCTCTCCTGCAAGCACACGTGGGTCCGACTCCAGGAGAGATAAACAACATCGCCAGCCGCACACCTTCTGTTCCCGGGGGGAAATGAGTTTCTCGCCTGGGAGAACGCTCTGAGGCCGCCTGCTCCACCAGGTAACACCAAGGGCGAGAAGACTGCAGCACAGGCTCAAGCTGGCGCGGCCGCCCTCCCCGCAGGACTAGAGCCGGACCCAAGGCGCTGCGACGCCCACCCATCTGGCCGCTAACACGCCCGCCAGGCACTCCCGCTCCGAGGCTCTGGATCCCGGGGGGCACAGGGCCCGCGAGGGAGACAGCTTCCAACTTTCTCGTCCTGGCTTTCATGTCCTCGGACTCCAGCCCAACAACCTGCGAGAGTCTCCCATTCATAACCGCCCCCGCTCGGGCCGGGCACGGGCGGCCCGGTGCCCAGAGGCCTGATGACACTCCGCGGGGGCAAAGAGGACACCCTTCCCGGCAGTTGACTCCACGGAAAGGAGGCCGCGGAGCCCCGGAGTCTCCGGCGAGTCCCGGCCCACGGCGCCCGTTAACGACCTGGGCACGTGCACGGCGCGCGGGCCGCGGACCCCAGAAGCCTACCGGCTGCCCGGGAAGGTCGCGCCGCCTGGCCACGTAGGCCCGCTCGCGCCCCGCTCCCTCCGGCCGCCCCCAGAGCGACGGTTGTGGGGCTGCGCTCACCGCCGCGCCAGTTGGCCGCGCGTGCTGCTCGAGCTCCGCCGCGGGCTCTCGGCTCTGCCTCCGCCGCCAGGGCGGCCGCTTAACACCCACGTCGGCCGCCGGCCGGCCCTCCGCCCCGCCCTCCCGCGCGGGAGTGCAAAGGGCGAAGGCCCCCGGGCCCGGAGCACCCCAGCGGCGGCGGGCGGGCAGCGCGGGGCCGGCGCGTGGGAAGCGGAAGTCCGCGGCTGAGGCGACGCGCTCGGCCCCGCGCAGGCCGCGCGACCCGCGGCCCGCGTGCCCGCGAGCTGGAGGACCTGGAGGACAGGGAGCCCGGGCCACCCCTGGGTTGCTTCCCTTCCTCCAGGTTCCCGGAGGACTCCTGAGAGGCTCGACCCCAGCTGGAACTCAGGGCGGGGGTTGGGGGTGTTGGGAGGACCCGCTGAAGTCTTTGGGCTGGTGAACCGTGCTGGGACTCAAGGCCTCTATTTTATATTTGACTACAGAAGTACCGGAGACGTGTGATGAAAAACATATTCGCTTATTGCCAGGAAAAAAAAAAAAAACCCACAAAACAAACGTTCCCTTTTCTGCCTACCGCAAGGAAATCCATCCTCGCCTATGACATTGGAGAAGGTCACACACACCGATGAAAACTGGCTCTAAATCGGGCTTCTCTGATCTTTCAGTTCCTAATGAGTTATAGGCTACTTCTGTGGCTCTCTGGCATTTTATTAAAAAGCACTATTCAAAGAATCAGTAAAGGAATTTTCTCCAGTTCGCTAAGACAGAGAGCTAACACCTACTTAATTGGAAAGCTCTTAGTCTGTCACTGACAGCTAGCTGCTTCATGTAACTCAGTCGTGACCTTCGGATTTCTTTGGCTCAGTGTTCATGCATTTATTTTCATTTTCTATACTGCATTTTCTTCCTTAAACTGTGCTATCTTTTCCTTTTACAATTTGTTTTTGCCCTGTTTGATTGCGGTGTTGGATGACTGACAATATCACTTAAGTGATGGGGGGAGGGGAGACTTAAATATCCCCAGTGACTTGTGTTAGTGCAAGTGCTTAACTTGAACGTACAACTGAGCAGACTTTCCAGAGGTAGGAGGCGCTGTGAAGGCATCAGAGCTCCTGGTAAATGGGGGCACTCATAAAAACAGCACAAACTGACTTTTCACAAAATCAGCACTTTATTTTTTTTTTAAGGTTTTATTTATTTATTTGAAACAGAGAGAGAGATCACAAGTAGGCAGAGAGGCAGGCAGAGAGAGAGGGGGAAGCAGGCTCCCTGCTGAGCAGAGAGTTGGATGTGGGACTCTATCCCAGGACCCTGAGACCATGACCTGAGCCAAAGGCAGAGGCTTAACCCACTGAGCCACCCAGGTTCCCAAAATCAGCACTTTAGAAGTCAAGTTTCTGAAACTCAATTACAGAAACACGCCAGGGAGTTTGAAATACTTGCCCAAGGTGACTTGTGACCTAACTGGTGGGAAGCAGACTCAGGAGCAGAACCTACCATTACAACATTCTAGAGGACTCCAGGACTTTCAGTATCCCCTGGTCCAGTGGCTTTAGCAAGCTAGAAACTTGAGACTCAAAGGAAACCTCATTAAGGACAGATCCAGTCTGCGGGTACAGATTGGAAAGCGCACAGGAGTTGGAGCCAGGATGCTTGTGTAAAAATCTGGGTGACCTTTAGTGAACCATTTAACCTTTTCAAACCCCAGCCTTCACGCAACTGCATCACGGCCTCTGATCTCCGTGATCCTGCTGGGGCAATCCACCACGTGGGCCACTGCTGCTCCGGGAGCCAGCTGGGGCCATCCACCGTCGTGAGGGCAGGCACTACTCCAGGTCACTGTTGCGCCCTCACCGGGTGGCCAGCCAACCTTGTTCTTTGTGTTGTCTCCCTTGAGTCCCTTCTCCTACTCTCACAAAAGCTGCTCCAGACTCTCAGCACTCCTGCTACATTTCTTTTTTCCCTCACATTTCCTCAACAACCTTAGCCTCAGTTTATGTGTAAACTCACAAATAACCAGGAAACATTTGTGCAAATTTGAACCCCCAATTAGCAAAGTTACCTTTTTTGCAAAAACCCTCATCCATTTGCCTCTGTCCTGTTGTCTTGCTTGCTGTATCCTGGTGCTTCACACCCTGCCTGGCACCGGTGAGGTTGGTGAAGGATGGGCGACTCAGAGGCCAAGTCACTTGCCCAAAGTTATATAAGTACTAATGAAAGAGCTGGAACTCCGCAGAGTTCTGTTCAAGTCTGAAGTTCATGGCCCTAACTTCCCAGAAGCTTCCTTTTAAAAGCAAGAGAGTTGCAGGAACCAGTTCTTTCTCCTGAAATAGACCTCCCTTCACATTTTATAAATTCACCTTGGCAGCTTAAACTCCCTCACAGGAGTGGCTCTTTGTTATTGTTGCATTAGGAATAGAGAAATATAAGATGTTGAAAAGCTTAACACCTCACAGAAGCTCAGAGAACTCATTGGAAAATCACCTTCTTGGTGATTTTCCACTCAAACTTTGTTCTGAGGGTAATTCCCCAGGCATCTGATGGCCTGGAGAACAGGACTTTACAGAGTCCTGCATTACTTCCATCAGTATAGGTAGGTTAACCCTATGGCATTTCAGATCTGGGTTCCAAACAGCAAGCGAGTCCATGCACTGACCCCTGTGCCCCAGGAACTTGTTTGCTACACTTGGGACTACGCAATCCGGGGACATTAGTACAACCGACTATCTGATGAAGGGGCAGATGTGACGTAGGTCAAAGGTGGGGGGACAGAGTGGCTAACATGAAAAAGCGAGACTTTGCTACTTCGACAGTATTTCACAATGCACTAGGGAATGATACAAAAATGGGGATATAATTTCATCACTTGGAGCATTTTGGCCCTAATACCATGTGGATGTGTCTTAACAAAGTGTTAATTGGAGTTGTAAATAATTCAAAAACTTAAATCATCTCTGATTCAATACTTTTAATTAATGAGAAAGAAGAAAAAAATGCTTTGATCACACAACTCCCATTGAATATTGTGGACTGTTGATGTAACCTTTATTGGAAACTCTCTCAAATCGTTTTTGGAATCAGGTAGAGTTTGTATTTGAAATAAGCATGGATTTGGATTTTTGTCACCGGTGTGGAATAAGGGAGTATTTTGTATCCCATTAAAGAGTTGTTAAGACAATGTTTTAAAGGGGGTTGTTTGGGGCACCTGGTTGGCTTAGTCGTTAAGCATCTGCCTTTGGGGGGCTCAGTGGGTTAAAGCCTCTGCCTTCGTTCGGCTCAGGTCATGGCCCCAGGGTCCTGGGATCAAGCCCTGCATTGAGACTTGCATCAGGCTCTCTGCTCAGTGGGGCTCCTGCTTCTCCCTCTCTCTATGCCTGCCTCTCTGCCTACTTGTGATCTCTGTCAAATAAATAAAAATCTAAAAAAAAAAAAAAAGGCATCTGCCTTTGGCTAGGGTCATGATCCCAGGGTCCTGGGATTGAGCCCCACATCAGGCTCCCTGCTTAGCAGGAGGCCTGCTTCTCCCTCTGCCCCTTCCCTTGCTTGTACTCCCTCTCAAGCTGTCTCTCTCTCTGTCAATTAAATAAATAAAATCTTTTTTAAAAAATAAAAATAAAGGAGGTCATTTTCTTTTGTCTTTTCCTTAACAACTTTTTAATGGTACGAGCAAGAAAAAAAAAAATGAGCTGAGCTGTATATTTCATAAGCCTTAGATTTGAATTTATAATATACATATATCTTTAAAGACATCATTTATAGTAGCAAAGACTTAGGAAAAATGCCTGCAAATGGATAAAATTTAATGGATCATCAATAAAAGGAAATACTATGACATAATTTTTAAAATCATTTTCTTAAATCATATACTTTAGGGTTGTTTGGCTGCAAATAACAGGATGCACAACTCTTAATATATTTATTTTGAATATAAAAAGAAATCTAGAAATAGGAATTTCCAGGGTTGGTTAATTTAACAGCCCAAAAGTATCTGGGTCAACTTCTCTCTGATTCTCTTGACTTTTCCCTCATGATCACCAAGTGGCTGCCACAGCTCTATCACATCCTCACATGTAACATCTAAGGCCAGGAAGGAAGAATTCTCCATATCTTTTTTATCACACACGCAAAAAATCTTTCCCAGAAGTCCCCTGGCAAGCTTCCCCTTGTATTCCACTAGCCCAGAAGTTGAGTTTCATGCTTGCCCAAACAAAAACACTGGGAAAAGAATGGAGTTATCAAATTTGGTTTAGAATAGGGGTCAGCAAACTTCTGAAAAGGACCAACCAGCTAATAACTATTTTAGTAAATATTTTGCAGGGCATGCAATCTTTGTCATACCTACTCAGCTCTGCCGTTCTAAACAAAAGCAGCCATAGACATGGTAAAGAGACAAGTATGGTTGTGTTCCTACGAAACTTTTATCTATGGGGCACCTGGGTGGCTCAGTGGGTTAAAGCCTCTGCCTTCGGCTCAGGTCATGATCCCAGGGTCCTGGGATCGAGCCCCACACGTCGGGCTCTCTGCTCAACGGGGAGCCTGCTTCCCTTTCTCTCTCTCTGCCTGCCTCTCTGCCTACTTGTGATCTCTCTCTGTGCAATACATAAATAAAATCTTAAAAAAAAAACTTTCATCTATGAGCATTGAAATTTGAATTTCATATAATTTTTACCTGTTACAGAATATTATTTGATTTTTATTTTTTCAGACTTTTAAAACTGTTCAAGAAAAAAAAAAATTTTTTGTACGGTTCATGACCCTACAAAAAGAAATGGCAGGCCATGGGGTGCTTGGGTGGCTCAGCCGGTTAAGCATCTGCCTTCAGCTCAGGTCATGATCCCAGAGTCCTGGGATCCCTCTCCCTCTGCCGCTCCCTGCCACTTGTGCACGCTTGCACTCTCTCTCTCTCTCTCTCTCTCTCGCTCTCCCTCAAAGAAATGAATAAAAAAATCTTTTGAAAGAAAGAAAAGGAAGGAAGGAAGGGGAAGGGAAGAAAAGGGAAAGAAAAAAGAAAAGAGAAAGAAAAAAGAGAAGAAAAAAAAAGAGAGAAAAATGGCAGGCCAGATCTGGCTAGCAGGTTGTGATTTGCCAACCCCTGGTTTTGACCAATGATGACTTACCCCCCTGGGACTGTAGGAGATGCCTACCTTTCCTGAGACATCACCACTGCAGACCTGGAGAGGGCTCAGGGGGAAGCAGGGTTTTGTTAGGTAATCAGGAATGTCCCCCACAGCATATTAAGCATAGGGTAAGATTCTTAAGGATATAATCATTTTTTAAAAAGCAGATTGCATGACAACTTCATGAAAGACATGCAGGCAATGTGTTATGGCAGCTAAGAGAGCAAATGCATCCTAGTTGTGTGGTCAGGAGATTCTTCAGAGAAGGGGATGCATTTGAGTGGAGCTCTTACTGTCTAAAATAGTTACTAGACAAATTCCATTTATGGAGTGTTTATGACCAAGCATTGTGCACTTTCCCATTTCGTACTCACAACATCCTATGAAGTAGACACTTAGAACTGGGAACACATAGGCTTACAGCTCAAATAACTCCAACCACCGAAGGCCCCTCTTGCTGACCTCTGAACCCCTGTCCTCACTGCCCGCCCCCACCTGTCTAATTCAGATTTTATTTTACACTTTCAAAACAGATAGAGGGAACTCAGAGGAAAAGTATGATGATGAATTCCCTGCCTCTGAGGCCCAGCAGGGACAAAACCAGACTTCTCTGACCGGGGTTCATCCAGACTGCTGGGAAGGGAACCCCAGGGAAGACAAGGGAAGCCCAGGGTGCCCCACCCCCACATAGAACTCTGCAGTGAGTCCATCCCTGTGCTCTAGCCGCGGGCAGCGTATGCTTAAAACTAAAGAGGGTTTCACCTTAACGTCTACATTTTAAAGCTGGAGCATTTCAGCAACAAATAAGCACAGAGCGCTCATCCCAGAAGTGAAAAGAAAGGGCTATTCCTCTGACATCTGGAACTCAAGCTGCTGTGCTCAGTCCGCCCCGCAGGCTCAGGCAGACACATGAGGGGGCGGCGGCTGGTTAGTGGAGCAGGCTTTCCAACCCGCGGAAGATGGAAAGCCTTCCAGGCTCTCCTTCCATGTTTCTTGCATGGACAGCAGAAATGCAGTCTGTGCTAAAATTACTAGCTTGCGCGAGACTTCCGTACAATATCGAGACTGCTTGCTTCAGCCATGAGTCCCTCACACCCGGCGGACATACCTCGTAAAGGCTCAGAAGCCATTGCTGAACACAACTGCCATGATGAATCAAAACAGAAAACTCCCGCTGCCGGACGTGGTAACGAGGAGCAGAGGAGCCATGGCCTCCAAACATCGACTGAAACAGCAAGAAGCCCGACACGCTTAACAGTCGTGGGTCGTCGGGAAATCGGCTGCAAGTGAGGAGTGATTGAAGCGGGCAAGTAAAAGTTCTATTCGGGACAAATTCTTATGTGTCGGAATGAAAGCACTTCATCAACTCCTAGAGTTAGTGATCGTAGAAAGATTGTTCAAAGCACACGCTAGCACAGAAAAAGCAGATTGCATGTCAATATGGACTGCAACTGGACAGTCCCAGCCATTTCTGCCTGTCGAAATCCCCCTGCTATTTACCAAGACCTGTATTAGACACAGGTGCCTCAAAAGCCCTTTCATGATCTGTTGTTCTCCCAAACACGTCCGTTCATTGCTTCCTATCAATAAGGAACTTCCCTTGGCCACTGATGGGCTCTGCACCAGCCCGTGCTGAGTGCTGAAAATACAGAAATGAAAGACACAATGGCTAGCCTCAGAGAAACTTCAGTCCTGGTAAAGGAGGAAGAAACAAATAATTAAAATTTGGTGAGGGCTTGCCGCAAGAGGGGGGCGGGTAGTGTGGCATCCCAGAGAAGGGAACGAAAAAGGGACAGAAGAGTGAGTTGTAGGGGAAGTCCCCAGGGGACCCCCATACTGGGGTGGGTTTTGAAAGACAAGTGGCCCTTTCTTAAGGGAGGAAACCCTGTTGATGTATCACTCAGAACTCTTACTTGCAATCAACAGAAGCCAACTCTGGAGCACAAAAGCGAAAGATTACAAGGATGCTGGGTGACTTCCGCGTTTGCTGAATGAGCCGATGGAGCTCCCCAAAGAACTTCTTACAAGGGTCTCCAAGCCCACTGCAGAACTGTTGAGCCATGGAAACCATGCTGCAACTCCCTCAGAGCTTCTAGATGTTATAGTCTGTACCACTGTCGCTTTCGTACCAGGGCCTCTGCACCCTAACTGCTGCTCTTCCCAGCCGGGCACCTTCCTTAGCAGCCTGGCCAGAGAAGTCACTGCCACGCCACGGCCACTGCCTTGTATTGCTCATTTCCAAATCATTAAATCACACAGAGGCAGCTGATGGAAGGAGTGTGAGTCAGGCGCCTGCACTCTGATCTGCAAAGGGGGCTGCGAACGTGAGATTTCTGGCTTGTCTTAAAAGACAAGACAAGTTTCCTTGGTAGAACTCCACAAATGTAGGCAGGGCTGTAAGACAATGCCAAGCAGCCAGAAAACACGACACATGTCTGCTGGAGACAGGCTGAGCATTCCCATCAGGGGGGTTACAAAACAAAATTCGGCCAAGTAAATTTGAAGACCTAATTGGTTTTATTAAGTAATTCATGAATCGGGCAGCATCCCATCCAGCAAGTAGAGGGAAGCTGAAAGGAGCTGTGCAAAATGGAAGGTTTTCAGAGAAAGGAGGATGGACCTAGAAGTTATTTGTAAAAGAAAAGAAAGGGTTGTTTCAGGCCAGGTCAGCTTCTTTATGGGGAAAGAGAATGGCAGAATTTATCATGGAGATAACCTCACTAGGGCTGATCAGGAAATTTCATATTGACTGTTAAAACATCACATTCCTGGGACGCCTGGGTGGCTCAGTTGGTTAAGCGGCTGCCTTCGGCTCAGGTCATGATCCCAGCGTCCTGGGATCAAGTCCCACATCGGGCTGCTTGCTTGGCGGGGAGCCTGCTTCTCCCTCTGCCTCTGCCTGCCACTCTGTCTGCCTGTGCTCGCTCGCTCTCTCTAACAAATAAATAAATTTAAAAAACAAACAAACAAACAAAAAATCACATTCCTGGGGTACGTTGAAACTGTAATTAAGTCTGGGTTTGCTGGGGCGGGGGTGGGGGTCGGTGCTGGCAAATGATTCTAATTGGGCTTTTTTTTTTTTTTTTTAACAGAGAAGACTACATGTACAAAGGTACAACTCATTTGGGGAACCATAGAAGTCTGGCTCTGTGCAGGGGAGGTGTGGGTATAAAGCTGAGAGCGCTGGAAAATTCTGCTAGATGGGTGGGAGGAGCCACCCGCTGAGCCCTCAGGGCCCCTATAGTAGATTCTACTCTGTGTCCCTTGCTGAGGCACAAGAACTCTGACTTATTCCTCCTCTGGCCCCAGCTTTGCCCACAGTGGGGTGCTGTCAAAAGGAATCGTTGTGAGAGATGTCTGGGCGGCTCAGTCAGCTAAGTGTCCAGCTCTTAATTTCAGCTCAGGTCATGATCTCAGGATCATGAGGTGGAGCCCTACTTCAGGCTCTGTGCTCAGTACGGAGTCTGCTTGAGGTTCTTTCCCTCGCCTACTGCCCCTCACCGACCCACCCCCCATCCCCCACCACTGTGGTGCACACATGCTCGCTCTCTCTCTCTCTCTCTCTCTCAAATAAATAAATAAGTAAATAAAACCTTAAAAAAGAATGAGTCATTGCAATAAATTTGTCGGATTGCACCATTTTCTTACAATTTATCAGTATGGACATGGTAGGTATCTGTGGTCTTCTCTCCCACAACTGTCTGCCTGAGACTCTCTTCCTCCCCCTCTGCCCCCCCCCCCACCACTGTCATGGTTGCACACTCTCTCTAAAATAAATAAATAAACTCTTTCTTAAAAAAATGAATCATTGAGGGCGATTGGATGGCTCGGTTGGTAAAGCATCTGCCTTTGGCTCAGGTCATGATCGTGGGGTCCTGGGATTAAGCCCCATGTTGGGCTCCCGGCTCAGCAGGGAGTCTTCTTCTACCTCTCCCTCCGCCCCTTCCCCCTGCTTCTGTACTCTCTCTCTCAAATAAATAAAATCTTTTTAAAAAATGAATCATTGCAATCAATTTGTTGGATTACATCATCATCCTACAATTCACCAGCGTGAACGTTGTAGGTGTCTATGGTCTTCTTTCCCCACAACTAGGCCTATTTGCAACGCATACTTTTCTAAACGCTAACGTGCTTTAGATACAAAAGTATTCCATTACTAACTCTTAAAGCCACATCCCCATTTTTCAATGACGTTTTCATTTAGATGCAACATCAAAACCATCTTTGAAAATGGTTATAAAATATGGCTTAGGAGCCAGAATGAACAATAATCTGTCCAACGATAAAACAGATCAAAACATTACCAACTTTGCAGATCTTTTACACTTAGATTAATCACAGTAAGCGTTACAAGCATTTTATAAATATTTTTAATAAGAATTCTAAAGGCCCATTCTCTTTGCCTTCTTTTTTCTTTTGTGATCATTAGAAGCTGCAAAATCTACTTATAATTGGTCCTATTTTCTTAGAAGTGCAAACTTATCAGAAATATATGAATAAATTTTCTTGTTTAGGTTCTTTTCATCTCTTATGTTCACATCTGACACTAGTCAGATAGATCCCTTCAAATTTTCAGAGTCAATAAGCACTTAATTCAGCTTGAACAATTGCCATTTGGGGGAGGGAGAACTTAATGTATAGCTTCTCCATAATATCAGGAGGAACAGTTCCTCCTTTGGTCACTACAAAACAGTTGTCTTGGCAACTATGAGGCTAGACTACCTCAACCCTACAGTTCTTAGATCTTTCTTTTTCTCATATATATTTTGGTCACTGTGGTCAATGGAAGATTTGAAGTTTATCCTCTTGGGAAGGATCCCTTTTAGTGAACCAAACAAGACAACCAAAAAAGGAAAGTGTTTGTATTTAGGGATGTTACATAGACGGATCATTTAATATATGGTTAAAAATTGCACTTGTTTTTATCTTTTTAAGCTTTTTTTAAAAGTGGGCTCCAGGGTGCCTGGGTGGCTCAGTTGTTAAGCATCTGCCTTCGACTCGGGTCCTGATCCCAGGGTCCTGGGATCGAGCTCCACATCGGGCTCTCTGCTCAGCTGGAAGCCTGCTTCTCTCTCTCCCGCTCTCCCTGCTTGTGTTCCCTCTCTCACTGTGTCTCTTTCTGTCAAATAAATAAATAAAAATCTTTTAAAAAAATAAATAAAATAGGCTCCACACTTAGCATGGAGGCCAACACAGGGCTTGAACTCACAACCCTGAGATCAAGACCTGAGCTGAGACCAAGAGCCGGACCCTTAATCGACTGAGTCACCCAGATGCTGTGGTTAACAATTACCATTATGATTTAATACCAGAAAGTGTAAGAGGAGGTTGATTCCTCTCGTCCTAAACTGGTGCTAAGACTCAAAGGAAAGAGGCAGTAAGTCCCATACATTCCAGAAAGAGCTGCCGCGAGTGGATAACCACACCTCCTTGTAGGCTTAAACAGAGGCAGCACAACCTGCTGCCTTCTCATCCATCAGCCCAGCCCTCCTCATCCAGGCTCCACCGTCACAGTCTGCAGTGGGAGAGAAACTGACTAGGTGGCAGGGACATGTTTGTCATTAGACATAGGCGAATTGTGAGGGTCAGGGAGAGTGCAGGGTTCTTGTTGAGATGCCTATCCCCCCCATTCACAAAATCATTCAGGCCACCAAAAGATTGAAGAGGTGAGGGTGGGGGGAGGTGAGAGAAATAGGTGAAGGGGATTGAGAGGTTAAAAACTTCCAGTTTTGGGGCGCCTGGGAGGCTCAGTGGGTTAAAGCCTCTGCCTTCAGCTCGGGTCATGATCCCAGGGTCCTGGGATAGAGCCCCGCATCGGGCTCTCTGCTCAGCAAGGAGCCTGCTTCCTCCCCTCTCTCTCTCTCTGCCTGCCTCTCTGCCTATTTGCAATCTCTGTCTGCCAAATAAATAAATAAAAATCTTTAAGAAAAAAAACAAAAAAACTTCCAGTTTCATAAAATAAATAAGTCACGGAGATGAAAAGTACAGCACAGGAACTATAGTCAATAAGGTGGTGATAACGTACGGTGACAGATGGTGACCACACTTACCATCGCGAGTGTTGTGTGATGTACAGCATTGTCAAATCTCTATGTTGTGTGCCTGGAACTAATATAACATTGTATGTCAACTACACTTCAATAATATACTTTTTTTACATTGAGAGGAATATGTTTGGCTCTCTTCCCAGCCGGCAGACTGTGAGCTGCCAAGTCCATGTCCTCCATGGTGCAGTTAAGCGTACAAGCAGAGTCAAGCACGATAAGGGGGTCTCGGGAGGGCTTGGTGTGTGTACTGGGGGCAGCCAGAGTGCAGAGGTCTCATGGACCTAAGGACTGATGCCTGTTTCTCAGAGATTTCTGAAGGTGGAAAGGCTTACTCTGCTGGTTTGAAGGTCTAGTGGTCTGGTGAAGGACATCAGGGCTCTCAGCCGGTCCCATGGCCCCACGTGACAGGAAGGGAGGAGCCCGGGGGCTGCCCAAGGAGCCAAAGGAGACGATCTATTGCCTGAAGAGGGATTTGGGGGTAGGCTAACCGCAGCAGAAGCCACTGCCCTTGTCTGAGAGGGGCGCTCCAACATGGAGGGAGCCAGGGCAAACCTGCACACTCTGCCCTAGAGAACCCCACAGCATAGTCTCTGAAGAGCCTCATCTGGACAGAGACCACCAGCATCAGATGGACCCAGAGCAAGGCCAGTGCAAAAGGCAAGCCTGACTTTCCTGTCCCCTTCCTGCCCCATCTTGGAGGAGCTGAACTCACAAGAGGAAAGGGAAGAGAGAAGGAGAGAAATTGGAGTAGGAATTGAATCGGACCAAATTATCCTAACCAAAGGATGAGAAAGTTTTATGATTGGTGTGACCACTCTATTTCAAAATGCAAACTAGCCTCTATTGACTGTGCTGTACTTTTTAATTTTCTGTAGCGTAGCACATGCTATATAATTCACTTATGTATTATGTCTCTTATTTACTGTCTTTCTCTTTTCCTCTCACCTCTGTCTTCATCCCAAAATGTAAACTGGGCAAGATCGGAGGATCTTTGCTTTTAACTGTTTCCCTGGCGTCTGGAATGATACATTTTGGTAGCCCATCACTACATGTGGCTGCTTAACTTGAACCTACAAGGAAATAAAGTAAATTCATTGCTTCCGTTGTCCTAGACACATTTAAGTACTTAATACCCACATATGGCTAGTGGCTCCCATATGGGGCAGGACAGGTATGGAAGATTTCGGTATCACTGAACGTTTTTGTTTATTTGTTTGTCTGTTTGTTTGTTTTAAGTAGGCTCCATGGAGCCCAACTCGGGGCTTGAATTCACAACCCTGAGATCAAGACCTGAGCTGAGATCAGGAGTCCAATGGTTAACTGACTGAGCTACCCAGACACCCCTCACTAAAAGTTTTATCGAACATTGCTGATCTAGAACAATAGCTAGCGTGCTGTGGCACTCAATAAATATTTGTAGAATGAGTAACTGAGTGATCGAGTTGTTCTGAAGACAAGACAGTCTATCGGTTAAGAGAACAGGGTCTAGAAGCAAATTGCTCTATTAGTAGTAGTGCGAGAACTTGGGTAAACGACTTGATCTTTCCGTGCACCCATCCCAAGACACTTAGCCATTTCTTAACATTTAAAAAGTGCTTTTAGAAAATTGAGTATTTTGGAGAAACACAGATACAATCACTGAAAGGGAATACGAATAAAGGGATACATCCGTTCTTTGGAAGGTCCAGTATATTAGAGGCAACGCAGCCTAGAGATGATTGCAGGTCTGGAGTCAGATGGCTTGAGGGGAAAATCCGAACACCTATTTTTCCAGCTGGGCAGTTCGAATAAGTCTTCTGGGGATGAGAATGAGGGAAAGATACGGTTCTACCAACTGATGCTCTGTGTACCATCCCCATCCCCACTACCCCCAATGCCCAGGTGACCTCACCAATGAAGACTTCTGTATGCCACATTCTAACCTTCTCTTTATAATAGGATTCTTTACCCTCTGTGTGCAAAATACTAAAACATGGCATTCAACCAATTCCCAAATGCATATCCATCATTCAAAGCAGTAGTCAACATCTCCTTCCCAAGTTTTGTGCTAAACACTGGAAAATTGGAGATGAAATATAAAGCCTTGTTTCCCAAATAGAGGGGCTGCAACGAGGAAAGGAGTTCACTGAGTACTGCAAAGGCATGTCTGGGATGCTGGGGAGCAACAGGGAAAGGGCACAGGACCAAGCCCAAGGAACCAGGAAGCACACGGGGAGGAGGTAATGGCTGAGTCTTGAAGTATGAGAAGCAATTGTGAGTAGGAGTTTGAAAGGGGGAAACAAACTGTGCAACTGCATGAGAAGAAAGGAGAAAGAAGCTTGACAGTCTAGAAGCCCCAGTGGTTCAGTGCCGGATCAAAGGTGAGAATAATAGGAGAAGAAGTTAGCAAGGAGCAGGGCTGGCCTCCACGGGTCCCACAGACCCTGCTAAGAGTGTTGAGTTTTTTCAGAAGGTGGTAAGGAGTTGATGAGTAGACTTACTTTCTGATATGAATGTGGACAGGTGGATAGGTAGCATGGAGTGGAGGTTGAAAGCACGGACTCTGGAGCCCGACTGTCCTGTCCTTGAAGACCAGCTCTCCCATTTGATGGCTTTATGATGGTGGACAACTTCTTTAAGCCCCAAATTCCTCATCTTAAAAAGGGAAGAATAATTCTACCTGTGTCATGGAATTTGGTGAAGGTAAGATGAGGTAACGTATATAAATAACTTATTATAGTCCCTGATGCATGGTAAGTGGTCAATCAGTGTTAACTATTGTTATTATAGATCATTGGAATAATTAGTAATTTGGGGGGTTTTTTGTTTGCCTTATTTTTATAGTAAATACTAATTGAATGAATTGACTTCATCACAATGAAAGGAATTTAAAATGTTATCTATGTACCCTAATAAGAATATAAACATTTTATTCATTTAAAAAAATTTGACCATGAATGATGTTCATTGCTAGGCAGTTTGAGACTCTGAGAATAAAGCAGGGAACAAGGATGACCAAGGTCCCTGGTCTCAGACAGCTTATATTCTAGGGAGGGAGGCTGACAATAAATAAGTAAACAAAAGGTTTGACAAGATCTGTAAGCTCCAAGAGGCAGGGAGCTTAACTGTTTGTATCTCGTTATAGCCCAAGGGCATGCAATTTAGTGCCTACTGGAGGCGCTCCCTGAGCCTATTGAGGGGATGAAAGGAGATTGCTTCAGAGGGTGATGAGTGCGAGCAAGGCAAAGCAACTGGGCTACAGGAAGGAGTGGGAAGGTTGGCTTCACCAGTTGTGGTGCAGCTGAGAAGCTGGCTGATGAGCTAAGTGAGAAAGAGGTGAGGGAGGCAATCATGGGACAGTCTTTCAGAAGACTAGTCCAGGAAAGAGGAGATTCCATGCCAAAGCTGAAAGTCCTAGAGCAAAGCTGTGGTGTGTTTGTGAAGAACAGAAAGCAGACGCAAGTGGCTGGAACTGCAGTGAGGGGAGGTGAGGGGGATGGAGGTGGGAGCCACAGTCAAGCACTGGGCATGGAGGGCATTTAGGTCCATTTCCTCGCCCTGCACAGAACCCACCTGGGAAGTTTTTCTACTCCTCGCCTCAGAATGTCTATAGAGTGAGTCGCTTTGTTTGTCAGCTGCCCTTGGTCTTGTATGCTAGAATGACCTTTCCAGGCTGCGGCCCGGGAGACAGACTGGATTCCTCTCTCCTGTTGCCAGGCCCCGGCACTGCACTTTACCTGCTCGGTGTTTCTCGCTGTGTTGGTTTATTTGTGAGACTGATGTAACAATAAAATGAAATCTTACCCTCTGGGGGAAAATTTCTGAAGTACAATGGGGAGCCAGTTGAGGATTCCAAGCAGATGAAAAAGATGGTCTGAATTACGTTATTAATGAGAGCTTTGGTGGCTGGATAGGGAAGAAATTGCGGGAGAGTGGGAATGACAGGAAGGGGGCCACTTAGTTGACCATGGAAATAGCCAAAGCCCAGGACAATGGTGGCTTGGACTGGGGGTCTAGAATGAGGGGCAGAGGAATGAGGGAACCCCCAGCTCAGGTTCCAATCATCTGTAGTCTTTTTAGCAGGGACGCACATGCATACACACACATACCATACACGCCATCACACACATACCACACATGCCATCACACATACCCCACATACCACATACATACACACACACACCACACACACAGTCTATACACACACTATACCACACATACACTACATACCACATACACACACCATCACAACACACACACACCATCACACACCATCACACATACCCTACATACCACATACATACACATACAAACCACACACCCCACACACACTATACCACACACACTCTATATACCACATACACACACCATCACACCACACATACACACTGCACACACTATTACCACACACACACTATATACCACATACACACACTACACCACACATACACTGCATACCACATACACACACCACACACAGATCACACACACCCCACACAGAGACCACACACTATACCACACATACCCTACATAACACATACACACATACCACACATACTATACCACACATATATTACACACCACACACACACACAGACCACACACACACAGACTACACAGCACACACACTATACCACAATACACTGCATACCACATACACACCACACACAGATCACACACACCCCACAGAGACCACACACTACACCACGCATACCCTACGTACCACACACACACACCACATACACTATACCACACATATACTACATACCACATACACACACAAACCACACACACACACACACATACAGCATACATATATCCCCCAACGCCCTCACTCCCACACACATACTACATACCACACATACACCCACACACACTACTGGAGCACCACATGCTGCCCCCCTCCCCACACCATGGTATAAATGTTTTATGTACCATGAAATCATCTCTGCCTGCAGAGGGCACCTGAGCCCTACAAATACATCCCAGGGACAAAGGGGTGTTAACTCTCACAGAGAAGCGGTTTCCCGGGGACCAAACTTGAGAGGGCCAGGAAAGGGAAAACAAAACAATCCCAACTGGAGCTGCAGTCTTGCTTACTGGAATTTAAAGGCTCTTCTTCTAAAAATCAGATTTTCTTGCCATGGTTTGTTAAATAAGTGTTAAATAAGACAGCAATTTGGGCCTTCGCACACTAGTGTAAGTCGGTTGAAGTATTCAGCCCTCCTCCTGGTGCAGAGAAGAGAGAGAGAGGCAGTTTGACAGGCAGTTGAGGGGAGGAGAAGCCTAATTTCCAGGGAGGATCTGGCCAGGGTGCTAGGCCTGGGGAGGCCCAAAGCTGGGAAGCTCTGAGAGGGGCAGGCAGCACAGAGGCAGGCCCCCAGGGGCAGCATGAGGGTGAAAAGGGAGGGAGTGGGGGTGGGGCAACCGGGGACCTTTCAGGTACTTGAGGATTGGGGCTGAGGACAGTTCTGCCTGGAAACATCTCTGTCAGCTCCAGAAATTATTTGCTGTGTCTTACACTGTGCAGCTCACATTAGAATGACGTGATCCTGCTCTTTGAGAAACTTAAAATCCAAAGCCATTTTACATGTCAATCTTCTGAGAATGAGTCATTTTACATTGAGGCTGAGAAGTGAGCACCTAGACAGTCTGATCTGAAGGGCACAAAGCCACTTCCTCTTCCGGCCCCCGTCTCCCACACAGGCCACTGCCGCAGGTCTCCCTACCCTCCCCCCAACCCTGGCCCCCACACACCTGACGCTGCCCTTTGGTTTGGGGCACTGAGGACCTAGTGCGAAGGCTACCCTGTGATCCAAGAGACTCCTCCACCCGTGCCCCCACAGGAGTACGTGACCATGACCCTTTGACCACATTGCCTTGTATCTCTTGTTGCATCACCTGTTAACCTGTGACCCTGATCTGATCACCAGACCCTGGAAGCAGGGATGAAGTCTTACTCATCTTCATATTCCAAGGGGACCGAAACTGTATTTTCACATAATACATGTTACATATTTATACTAATACCAGGTATCCACGTCTATTTTAGGCTGGGTTTGATACTCTTGTTTGGCTTGATTTATAGCCTGGATTAGCCTGAAATACATCTATATCTACCGAGAAAGATAGGCATTTCCAACTGTGGATGGTGTGGAAACACAACAGGTGTTAGCGCACCTGTGAAAAAGGAAGGGAAACATTACCTCTGACATTCTGCCACACACCCACCCATTCCCTACCCAGATCGGGAAACCTGGTGACAAACTATGCCCTAAGTGAGCTGAGCTAGCCTAGCCTCCTTCTTCCTCTCTGCACCTTCAGCCAGTACGTTGCCTGGAGAAGAACGTTCGTAATAATTTGATACTTTTACTGATGAGGTCATGTGTAAATTGAAATGACTAACTAAAAGTGCTGGAGAAGTGGGCTTATTCTGCAGGCATATTTCACAAAGAACAAACCTCGGTGTACCAATGCCACTGGCAGCCTGGCTGGTTGGATTTCCAAATATTGACTGTTTGTGGACTTCCTTCTTGCGTGGTGTCCTCTGTCTGCCCTGACACGCGATGACCTTGGATTGGATAATCCTGACTTCATGCGGAGAAGTAAACGAGATAGCAGCTACAGATTGTTTAGTACTCCATAGCGGCTGTTGGTGTTGTGATTATCACTGTTTTCTTATTTGTTTATTTCAATTTTTTTTTTTTTGAGAGAGGAAGTGGGTGTGCATAGGGAGGGAGGGGCAGAGGGAGAGAGGGAATCTTAAGCAGGCTCCCTGCTCAGCATGGAGTCCAATGTAGGCTCACCACCCTGAGATCATGACCTGAGCTGAAATCAGGAGGCACTTAACCCACTGAGCCACACAGGTGCCCCATTATCACTAATTAACTGTCGTATGGCAGGTATATATGGTACTTTCCAGTTTTGTTGGAGGAGGTTTTATGCACTCTTTTACACAAAAGCATTGAAAGTTAATTTCGAGTTGATTTTAGGGAAGGAATTATTTTGCACAGAAAATAACTTCCTTTTATTTACACATGAAATCATAAAATCTGTATATTCAGTAATGTCTACCAAACCTGAAAATAAAATATAAAATCTATGGGAGTGCCTGGGTGGTTCAGTTGGTTGAGCATCCAACTCTTGATTTCAGCTCAGTGCATGATATCAGGGTCTTGGGATCAAGCCCTGTGTCCCGCTCCATGCTCGGGGCGCGGGGGGGTGGGGTCTGCTCCCTCTCTCTGCCGCTCCCCCTGCTCTCTCTCTCCCTCTCTCTCTTTCATAAGTAAATCCATATATATATATATATATATATATATATATATATATATATATACACACACACACACACGCCTGGGAGGCTCAGTCGGTTAAGCATTTGCCTTCAGCTCAGGTCATGATCCCAGACAGAGTCCTAGGATCGAGCCCCACATTGGGCTCCCTGCTTAGTAGAGAGTGTGCTTATCCCTCTCCCACTGCCCCTCCCTTCCCAGCTCATTCTCTCTCTCTCTCACTCACTCTCTCTCAAATAAATAAATAAAATCTTAAATAAATAAATAAATATATATATATATATATACACACACACACACACATATATATATATAAACTCTATAGCTAAAAGTAAATGTATTGGTATCAGTGAATACTGGTATATAGTAAACAACAAAGCAACATATTTATTGGAAAATGAATCACATATACAGGTGATGCTAGTGACTGAAAAGTAATGCATAATATAAATTAAATGTGATTGCATAAGAAGTGTATATAGACAGAGCAAGTGTGATGGGAAATGGAATAAAACAAGCAGCAAAAACTTCAATGAATGCATAAGCAAGCAGCCACAGAACCAGAAAAACTCACCTGGGCAGTGACATTTGTGTTCCACTGACCTGCCCTCACAGCAAAGGGGCTTCTCTATTTGCCCTGTTGTGGTCCTAGCATGAACAGATTGGCAGCAATGGCAGATCGGCAGAATATTTCTAACTTTTCCCAAGATGTATTATTTACTTAGCTCTAAGGTGTTTCTTAGAATTAGCATAGTAGTTAAATAATGTACGAAATGAATGTGGGTAGATTCAGTATTACAGGAAGTGCATTAAATGGAAGCGAATTCACTTTTACCATTAACTAAACTGCTATTTTATCATCTTTGCTGCTCTTCTGTAATTTTGTGTAATTTCACCCATTTTCAATATTTTTATATAATTATAATATACACCCAACATCATCTTTCAGTTTAGTGAGCCACTAGTCATTGAATTCCATTTCTAACTCACTAGTGAAAAAATTTCAAACGATCATTAATTCATAGAATGCTTTGGAATCAGAGCAGTATATATATATATATATATGTACACACACACACACACACATATATATATATAATTGGAGGTGTGTTCATGTGTGTTATGGTAATAAACATAATTATCGTATTATACTCTAGAAAGCTGTCAGCAAAGGCTTCAAATCCCACATTTTCGTAGCAAGGCCAATCCTTTCCCTACTGCACTGCTGTGACACCTGAGGAAGGTGTAATTCTCAACCCTGGTTCTTCCTGTCTGTCCATCTTATTGCACAGAACCAAGAATGCCTTTCTATAGCTCAGGATATGACCCTTCCTAAACTCTCAGACTGGCCTTGTCCAAAGATGTGTTATAATTCGGAATATTTGAAAAACTCTTCCCAACATCCAAGACTAAATGTACATGTTGCTTTAAAATACAACTGAATGTGACATCAATAACATTTTTACTTCTAGATTTCTGCCTTCAAATCACAGATTCCAGAGATCTGCAGCACCATGAGCTGGCTAGAAACTATGTTCTCCTTAATTTTTAAAATTCTTTCATTTTCTTCAGCATCTGCATGTGGAACTATATTAAAATTCTTTTTTTTAATATTTTACTTATTTATTTGACACAGAGAAAGAGAGATCACAAGCAGGCACTGAGGCAGGCAGAGCGAGAGTGGGAAGCAGGCTCCCTGCTGAGCAGAGAGCCATATGGGGGCTCCATCCCAGGACCCTGAGATCATGACCTGAGCCAAAGGCAGAGGCTTAACCCACTGAGCCACCCAGCCACTCCAGAACTATATTAAAATTCTTACAACAGGGGTGCCTGGGTGGCTTAGTCGGTTAAGCTCTGACCCATGATTTTGGCTCAGGTCATGATCTCAGGGTCCTGGGATTGAGTCCTGTGTCGGGCTCCACGCTCAATGAGGTGTCTGCCTCTCTCCCTCTCCCTCTGCCTCTCTATGTGTGCTCTCTCTCTCTCTCTCAAATAAATAAATAAATAAATCCTTTAAAAAAAATTCTTAACAACAATAACAATACACTCTTCCTGGAATTTCTAGTAAAAGTTGAATGATGAAGGTTTAGGTCCAGAAGTAGTAATTGCTGAAAAAATTGGCTTTGGTGTTCTCTAGGAGTGCTATGTTTAAAATCAGAAGACAGCCTTATAAAGGAGAGTGCTTCTTAGCCTTCTAGATAGTTTAACATCCTCAACCAAAATGGTTTTCTGCAGAAGCTTCAAGTTTGGCAAACACATCTCTGCGCCAGGAGGATGGGTCCATCCCAAGTCAAAGGGACAGAAGTTCCTCTGCCTAGGACCCTTCTAGACCTTGCCCTATGTATCTCTTAACCTAGCTGTTCATTTTTTTCTTTTTTAAATTTAAATTCAATTAATTAACATATAATGTTTTATTTATTTCAGGGGTACAGGTCTGTGATTCATCAGTCTTATAGAATACCTAGTATTTGTTACATCACATACCCTCTCCAATGCCCATCGCCCAGTTACCCCATCCCTTCCCCCCGCCCCCAGCAACCCTGTTTGTTTCCTATGATTAAGAGTCTCTTATGGTTTGTAAGAGTCTCTTACAGTTTGGGACTTATGAAGTCTCTCTGGTTTCGTCTTGTTTCATTTTTTCCTCCCTTTCCCTATGATCCTCTGCCTTATTTCTTAAATTCCACATATCAGTGAGATTATATGATAATTATCTTTCTCTGATTGACTTATTTTGCTTACCTAGCTGTTCATTTTTAACACCACTAGTAATGGGACTGACAAACACAAATGCCTCTTGACGTGGAACACAGTGAAAAATATAACTTCAGTTCCGCGTTTCTCCTGATTTAAAAAAACTAATAACTTCAATCTAATCACTAGGAAACAGGAAAAAAAATAAGAGTGCGCTACAAAATAACTCACCTGAACTCTTCAAAAACCTCAAGATCAAACACCTGAAACTAATGTAACATTGTGTGTCAACTATACTTTAATTTAAAAAGAAGTCAAGGTCATGAAGGATGAGGATGCACTGAGGAACTCCACTCAAAGGAGATGGAAGAGGCATGGAATTAAATGCAACCTGTGATCTCTGATCAGGTCCTGGATGAGGAAAACAGTTTCTTTCGCTTTTGCTATAAAGGACATCATTGTGACAGTTGGTGGAATTTGAATAAGGTCTGCAGATTGAATTATAATATTATATTGATGTTAATTTCCTAATTTTATAATTGCACTGTACTTATGTAAGATAATGTCCCTTTTTTTTTTTTTTAAAGACTTTATTCATCCATTCGACAGACAGAGATCACAAGTAGGCAGAGAGGCAGGCAGAGGCAGAGAGAGGAGGAAGCAGGCTCCCCGCTAAGCAGAAAGCCCGATGCGGGGCTCCATCCCAGGACCCTGGGATTATGACCTGAGCCGAAGGCGGAGGCTTTAACCCACTGAGCCACCCAGGCACCCTGATAATGTCCCTTTTTGAGGAAATACACCCCACATGATTTAGAGGTAAAGTGAATTATCTCTGCAAACTTTTTTCTTTTTTTCTTTTTTAAAGATTTTATATTATTTATTTATTTATTTATTTATTGACAGAGAGAGAGATACAGCAAGAGAGGGAACACAAGCAGGGGGAGCAGGAGAGGGAGAAGCAGACTCCCGCTGAGCAGGAGCCCGATGCTTGGCTTGAACCCAGGACCCTGGGATCATGACCTGAGCCCATGGCAGAGGCTTAACCATTGAGCCACCCATGTGCCCCTCTGCAACTTATTTTCAAGTGTTCTGGGAAAAAATAACAGGTAAGAGAATGAAAGTGATAAAAACAAATGTGATAAACATTAACATTTGGGTAGTCTGGGAAATATTTGTACAACTTTTGCAACTTTTCTGTATGTCTACAATTATTTAAACATAGAAGTTTCATTACAAAAACAAAGTTGTCTCCCTTACAGCTCCTGTAATTTTTAAACTTTCAAAGGATATTACCATTCATCTTTCAATTTTTACTGTAAGAGTAGCAAACACTTCTTTTTTTTTTTAAGATTTTATTTATTTATTTGACAGAGAGAGACACAGCGAGAGAAGGAACACAAGCAGAGAGAGTGGGAGAGGGAGAAGCAGGCTTCCTGCTGAGCAGGGAGCTGAAGTGGGGCTCGATCCCAGGACCCTGGGATCACGACCTGAGCTGAAGGCAGACACCTAATGACTGAGCCACCCAGGCGCCCCATGTTGTTGTTGTTGTTTAAGATTTTATTTTTAAGTAATCTCAACACCCAACATGGGGCTCAAACTTGCAACCCCGAGATCAGGAGTTGTGTGCTCTACCAACTGCGCCAGCCAGGTGCCCCCTGAGCTACGAAGTTTTAGTGTGATTGTTTTATTCTTCATTTCTTTGCTTTCGATTTCTTGGAAAAAGTATAAATAGTTTAAAAACACACGTTAGAGTTTATTTTTCTTTAATTATGTGAATTTTGTGGGTGGTCTATGTCACATGGCAAACTTCAAATAGTTTTGTCTGCTTATAGTACTGGACCCTGTGTCAGTCTGTCTCCAGGTGTTAAGGAGGTAAGAAGATTCATGAAGTTAACTCTCTGACATACAGCAGCAAATCCTCCTTTTTTGTTGACTTTGACGTCTGCTTGGCATTGTGAAGCAATGCTAAACAATGTCATCAGTATAAATATTTGAGACCTGGGGCACCTGGGTGACTCAGTATATTAAGTGTCTAACTGTTGATTTTAGCTCGGGTCATGATCTCAGGGTCCTGGGTTCCTGTTCAGTGGGGATTCTTCTCCCTCTCCCTCTACCCCTCCCGCTGCTCTCTAAATAAATAATAAATAAATAAAAATATTTGAGACCTGAATATTTTCTTCAATGATCCTTTGAACATTCATGACTTGTCTATGTATTATTTTAGGTTACCTTGGTATCAGGGGCACCTGGGTGGCTCAGTCATTAAGCGTCTGCCTTCAGCTCAGGTCATGACCCCAAGATCCTGGAATCGAGCCCTGCATCAGGCTCCCTGTTCTGCAGGAGACCTGCTTCTCGCTCTCCCACTCCCCCTGCTGTGTTCCCTCTCTTGCTGTCTCTCTCTCTCTGTCAAATAAATTAAAAAAAAAAAAAAAAAAAGGTTTGCTTGGCATCATCTCTAACGTTACTGCATGATGGCAAATTTATTGCTACTTTCCTTTTTAAAGATTTTATTTATGAGAGAGAGAGAAAAAAAAAGAGAGAGAGAGAGAGGGAGAGAGAGCACAAATGAGAGGGGAGGGGCAGAGGGAGAAGCGGGGTGGTGTGGAGTGGTGATCCCAGGATGTTGAGATCATGACCTGAGTTGAAGGCAGACACTTACCTGACAGAGCCACCCAGGCACCCTCCAATTTATTGCTACTTTATTCAACAGGGTTATCTCATATTTTATAAACAAAATCAAAATCAGCTTGAAGAAGCCCTTTTTTTTTTAAACAGTACGATCAATACCTATAATCTTCATCTGAAACACAGGCTCATTAAAATCTCTCCAGTGAACAGCTCCCTAAAGCTTTGTTTGCTTTTTCTTAATTTGTCCAACCACACTAACCTCAGAGGCATGGTTTTGCCGACACCAGCACTTGGATGTTGTCAAGTGAACTTTGACATTCAGGCTGGAATGATGCCAGTGAAACACAAACGTGCCATTGAGCCGGCATGAGAGCCAGTGAAAAGCCCTGATTAGGAGTCAGCAGGCTGTGGGCTAGCACTTACTAGTCATGTGACTTCGGGTGACTCAGTGAACTTCTCTGAGGCTCATTTTCTTGTTAGTACAATGGGGATAAAAATCCTTGCTCTGGGGCACTTGGGTGGCTCAGCTAGTTGGGCATCTGCCGTCGGCTCAGGTCCTGTTCCTGGGATTGAGCCCTGCACCGGGCTCCCCACTCAGTGGGGAGTTTGCTTCTCCCTCTCCTTCTGCGTGCTCTCTCTCTCAAATAAATAAATAAAATCCTTAAAAAATAAAAATGAAAATCCTTGTCCTGCCTTCCTCTATTAGTATCACAATGACCAAATTAAATAATGTATGTGATACTTCTTTGTAATATTTTATATAAACTGAAATAAGTTCTTACACGATTATCAAGATAGTTGGAAATTAAAAAAAAAAAAAAAAGACAAAACAAGACAGCAGAGTGGCTGGTACGGTGAATGGACGTAATTAAAAGTTTGCTGAGAGGTGGTAGCAAGTCTCCAAAGGTGGGCCCTAGGAGCCACTCCTCCTAGTGTCCGGGGGAGATACAGTTCCTCTCCTTAGAATCTGGGCTGGCCTTATGGCTCATTTTTTACCAGTGGAATACCACAGCAGTGATACTCTGTGATTTCCAATGCTAGGTCCTAAAAAGCTGTGCAGCGTTACACTGGGCCTCATGGAACACTCACTGTATATAAGGCTATAAGGTAAGTTGGTCTCTATGTAAAAAACTCAAATACTCTAAGATGTTACGTTGTAAGGAAGCCCCAGCTAGGCAGGTAGAGAGGTGCAGGGCAGGAAAAAGATCTCTTTTCCTTCCACCCATCTTAGGTTCAATGGCTGGGACCCTGTAAATTAGACTAACAGAAGACAGGTTAACAAGAGAAAAACAAATAGAAGTTCATTAATGCATATGCCACACAGACATATCTCTGTGTCTGAGAGCATTCGGAGATGAGTAATTCAAAGAGATGGTTAGAATTTGGGCTTTTATAGCATCTTAAGAAAACAGTGGTGAATTTTCAGGGAAGTCACAAGACCAGGGCAAAGGACTTTCAGTTTCTAGGGCAGCAAATCGTAAAAAGGCAAATATATGGGGGGGAACTAATGTAAACTAAGGGCTAGTTAGTAAAGTTATTTATGTGGATCCCTTCAGTGCCATTTCTGGGCTGACATTTCTAGAGGTGTAGCCAGTGCTTAACTTGTCTTTCCTGGTAGAGAAGGGAGGGGGAACACCTTCAAAAGTTTATGTCCTGCATTTAGGCAAATAGGGGGAGGGCAGAGAGCTCCACTTGTATTTGCATCTTAAATGTCCACAGCTCAAAATGATCTTTATGACCCAAGTGGTATATTTTAAGGTGGCATATTTTGCTACCCTTCAGAGGCCATGCAGAGAGAGAGGAAGCAAGAGAGAGAGAGAGAGAGAATATTACTCGGCCAGGCCCTGTGTCTTCCAGCCATCCCAGCTGTGCCATTAAATATGTGAATGAGAATAACATCTGGGACGTCCAATCCAGACTAGCTGTTATCTGACTGTAGCCACATGACTAACCCCAACGGGGAACCGCCCAGCTGCACCCAGTGAACCACAGAACTGTGAGAGAGAATAAACTGTTGTTTTAAGCCACTAAGTTTTGGGGTGGTGTGTTACACAGCAATCGGTAACTGGAATATAGAATAATTTTTGACTTTTCCGCTCATGGAAAGCTTGTCAAGTTAATTAGTGTAGAATTTCATGAGACATTTAGGACAAAGTCCCTGATGTGTATCAGGACTTATTTCAGTTGATTTGCTGCCTCTTGCCAAAGGCACATTGTTCTAGAAAGTGCATTTCAGGGGGCAATGAGAAGAAAATGATTAGTGAGTCCACGGCAGAATAGAAGAAGGAGGAAAAACATTTTCTACTTTCAGGCTACATTTTTGTTGTTTTTATAAATAATTGCTTTGAACCATTGCACAAATTATACTTTTTCACAGGACAGGTTTTTTCTTTTCTTTTTCTTAGGATATATTAAAATTCTCCTGTGGTTTAATTTGTGACCAATTTTATAATTGCAGATTTCTAACTGCTTTAATTAACTTTTTTGTTCAAATCAGTTTTGCTGAGATATATTATTTACATACAGTAAAATTCACACATTTTAGGTGTACACGTCTTGAGTTTTGGTAAGTGTGAAAGGCCATGACCCCCACCAGAATCAAGATATAGAGTATTTCAATAAGTTTTTTTTTTTAAGATTTTATTTATTTATTTGACAGCCAAAAATCACAAGCAGGCAGAGAGGCAGGTGGGGGGGGGGCAGGCTCCCCACTGAGCAGAGAGCCCCATGTGGGGCTTAATCCCAGGACCCTGGGGTCATGACCTGAGTCGAAGACAGAGGCTTAACCCACTGAGCCACCCAGGCGCCCTGAGTATTTCAATAAGTTTAAAAAGTTCCCTCATGTTCTGTCGTACCCAATCACCTCCTTCCATCCCCACTTCCTGGTAACTTTTGATCTGATTTCTTCCCTTTAGCTCTGTCTTCTTCACACTGTTATGGAAGCAGAATCATACAGTGTATGGTCTCTTACATCTGGCTCTGTTCGCTGAGCATTATGACTTTGACGTTCGTCAGAAGTTAATAGTCTGATCATCACTTTTAATAGTACACCAATTATAACACTTTTTCTTTAAGTGCATCCTAAGTGAATGTAGAGCTACGAATAGCTAAATAAGCCATACTGTCATTGTAGTATATCTCAAAATTCTATCTGAAGACCACCTGCACCAGAATCACCTGGGGTGCTTGCTAGAATCTCGGATTCAGATCTTTTGACCTACTCAGTTATGTGTTTAGTGACCACCTCCTTGTGACTTTATGCATAAGTAAAATCATAAACCCTCAGGTACTCCAAGATGAACAAGAATATCAGAGTTAAGTGGTTCTGAGTTTGAATCTAGCTCTGCCATTGATTAGCTGCAAGAAGTTGGGCAAATTTCCTAAACTCTCTGCACCTATTTTGTACTTGGAAATAATTAATGTATTCACCAAATATTTTTGAGCATCTATCGTATGACAGGCATGGTTCTAGGAACTAGAACTGCAGCAGTGAATAAGACAAAGTCCATTCCTTCACGGAACACACATTCTGTCAGAGTGAGATAACAAAAGCACATAAATATGAGATAAATTTCCGTTAATGATACTCTGTAGAAAATGAAACAAGGTTTTGACATAGAGGGTACCTTAGTTAAGATATAACCTAGACTACTTGTCACAGAGAAACTAAGAAATACATTTAAACAAGAAGGAAGTGTTCCCCTCCCCCCTTCCTTTGTGAGAGTCTGGAGGAGGCAGCAAGGGACAGAGGCAGGGTGGCTCTCACCTTTATCTCTGAAAGGCTTCATCTCTCCATCTCCTAGCTGCTTCGACTCCTATAATCTTGTCTGTATGCCAACTAGGAGGAAAGAGGAAAAGTTTTAGGGGAATTTGTGCCCATTTTTTTATGGGTACATCGCTTCTATTCACATTCTGTTGGTAAAATGTAGAGGTACCTGTCTGCAAGGAAGGCTGGGAAATGTCATTTCTGCTGTGGCCACATAGAGTGAAAACTCCAGAGGAAGAGGCAAATGGGGATTGGTAGACAACCGCAATCCCTGCCAGAAAGTGTGACTGGGTGGTGCAGGAGGCTATTTTAACTAGGGTAATCATTAAAGGCCTCTTTTGGAAAGCAGTAGTTGAGAGTCTGGGCCGCCTGGGTGGCTCAGTCTTTTGAGCGTGGACTCTTGGTTTCGACTCAGGTCCTGATCTCATAGGTCCTGGGATGGCGGCCCACCTCTGGCTGTGCACTCAGCAGGAGTCAGCTTGGACATTCTCTCCCTCTGCTTGTACTCTCTTTCAGTCTTTCTAAAATAAATAAATAAATCTTTCAAAAATCTATTTTAAAATTTTAAAAAAGAAGAAGAAAGGAAGGAAGAAAGAGTAAATTTCAGTCCCTACTAATTCATGAAGCACATTTTCCTCAACATGTTTATGACTCATACGCTTTTCTGTATTTCCGTTTACAAAAAACTCGCCACCTATCTTGATTGTCTCTTGAAATGGTAGGGGGAAAATTGATGTCAGCCTTCAGCGGCCACCATGCAAGTCCAGTCCAGAGGTTCGCATGTGATTTATCAGCCGGCCTTCTCCCCGGGGTTTATGCTCAAGCACTTCGAGGTTTGGCCACCCCTCATTCATCCTTCACTGCCTTCCTCAAGGGCAGGAAGAAACCACGCCTTTCTCTTGCAGATTTTTCTCTCTGAAACAATTTCGGGGTGGGGGGCGGGCGAAGAAACATACATGTCTCATGTTTTGACGCTACATCAAGAACAGAGACTGAAAAGAAATACTAATTTCTACGTTCTAGGGTAATTTTTCTTTTGTAACATTGTGGCCACGGACCATTCTGAGAATGTGATGAACGCTGTGCATCTTCTCCCCCAGACGCCGCCCAGTAGGGTCAGTTCTCCGCCTCTTCCCCGCCCCCCAAAGTAGTATTGCACACTAGATCACTCCTTCCACTCTCTTCCTCTCCCGTGCGGGTCCTGATGCCTGAACCAGCGCATCTTAGCTGAACTCAGGCATCCACTCCACCTAGGACACTAGCACCGTCGGTACGCGGCTGACGGGGCCCGGCCGCGGACGAGCCCGGAACTCAGTTACCGGCCCCTGTTGCCCACCGGAACGTGAAGGGACGGAACGCACCAGGCTGGAGAACGGAAAGAGAGAGCGAGGGACGTGTTTGGCAGAGGGACGGCCTGATCGTTTATGCTGCCGGTTTGGTTTGTCTCTTGGCAATGTTTCCGAGGGTCTCCGCGATCCTACCCCTAAGGCCCGTCTCCCGCTTCCCTTTATACTCTGGAGGCTCAGAGGCTACGATTGTGCTACTCGGTGCTCCGCACGGAACGGTCAGGTACCGCATTTCGGCGCTGTTGGCCTTACGGGTGTTAAGGCAACCTCCGGGCTCCCTCCGGGGCATTCGGTGGTCATTCTCCGCTTCCTGGGGTGGATGTTCCAGCCCGCGGGATCTCAGAGGCCGTTGCTTTAAAGCTGAGGAAAGGGAAATCCCAGAAAGCTAAAATGACTTGCCCAAGGTCATAACGTGAGTGAGAAACAGAGCTACGGTTACAAGGTTGGCTCCTGTCCCGAGCGCTCTGCTCTACACCGCGCCGCCTACCTCTTGCCACGCCTCCCCTCGTTCAGTCCGGGCTCCAGAAGCAAAGTTGTCTCACCTTCCCCCCCCCCTCCCCAAGACTATAACGGTCTCATTCCTGCCTCCATTTATTCTTTGATTCGACATTTAAAGTACCTACACTGTACCGATACTGGCGTTAAACCCCGAATAACACCAGTTCTGCCACCACGAAGCTTATAGTTCACCAAGCATGCAATTCAAGTTTAGCGGAGTGAGGCTGAGATGGTGTGGGTAGCACAGAATGCTTTATTAATTCCAGTCATGGCTGGGTGAGCAAGTCGGGACAGCTAACTATTGCAGGAGAGGTTCAGGGTATCCTTTCTGGAAAAGAAGTCTGATAAAATCTAAAGGGGGACCAAGGGTTGGAGCTAGCCAGGCAAGAAAAGTAGTTATGCGTCTTTCGTCTTGCTGTTTATTCTCTAAGAACCCTCATCATTATGGAAACTTAATTCTGCTGCATATAATCCAAGCAGAACGATTTGGGGCCAGGGCCACTATGATTAAGTGTAGCTCAAAGCAGGTTAGTAGCAATGGAGATGGGAAGAAGTAGCTGGATGGAGGAGAAAAATCAGGTAGAACTGATATGATGTGACATGAAATAAGGGTAAGGTAGAGAAAAGATTTAAGCAGGCTACCCTACAAGACAGGTGTACTGTTAATGTTAATAGAAGATTGAGGAGCAGCTTTGAGAAAGCTTTTAAAATATGTCATAGTTTTTAGAATTCAAAATATCTGTTATGGTAAGAAGCCCCTTCAGTACAGAAGGGTGAAAAATGGATAGTCAGTATTAGAGGGGAGCTCTTGAAGGTGATTTTGGATGTGTTGTATTTGAAGTGCTGATGAAATGCTCTCAGTGGAAACAAGCCCTGGTGGGAGGTTATGACCAAAGTTTTATTATTTTAGTGTTATGGAGTTACTGCCCATACGTGATTTTCCTGTACTAAACATAGATTACTTTCTGTGGCCCTGTAGTAGTCTTGGAAGGAAACATTGAAAGATGGGAGGTTATATGTGAGAGTCTCCTGATTGCCACCTTTGTTATAATACCTTTAATATTTAACTTTAACATGTGAAATAATATTTTCCTAAACTGAATCGTACCGTATATTGAATGATATGATGAAGATCCTGTGTACTGATTATAAAGATATTAATTATGTAATTGGTTTTGCATTCTAATTGTTTAGTGCCTCGAGTTGATAGCCTTTGATATTTTTATAAGCAAATCAAATAGTCTGTTTCAGAATTCTTGGAAGTAGCCATTTTTTTCTTTCATTAAAGGGTCCCTAGTCTGGTACTGCTATTGGCTAGCTTTGAGAACTTGATATAATATGTAGCCCAGGGTCTGATGTGCGGTCTTGAGATGAGTTGTATCAGAAGCACCTGGCATCTTGGTTAAATGCAGGTCCTTGTGCAGCATACCAAACTTAGCAACCAAGAATCTCAGGAATGTATTTTAAATAAGCTCCCTACGTAATTCAGATGATCCCTAAAGGTTAAGAACCACTGATTTAGCCTCTTTAAGCATCAGTTGCTTATGTAAAACAGAAGTAGTAAAACCTGTCCTGTAAAATTGTAAGGATTAAAGGACGTGTGTCACGTAGCTCCTCAGATACGCGGTCCTCTGATGGGCAGTATCAGTATTACTTGGAAATTTGTTAGAAATGCAAACACTTTGAGTCCCTCCTCAAAGCTACTGAATAAGGATTCCTTGGTGGGACCCCTAGGTAATTCTTACGCATATTGAAGTTTAAGAAACAGTGTTCTAGCCTGTTAGCTTCAGAAAGATAGGGACCATGAGATTCTTATTTACTATTGTATCCTATCGTCAATGCATAGTATAGTATCCAGCACAGAGTAGATATTCATTGTATTTAATGAATGACTTTTTGTACATTTTACCTTTCTAATCTAACACATTCATTAGCTTTTTACGTTTTTAAAAATATTTTCTTTCTTTCTTTTTTTTTAAAGATTTATTTATTTGGGATAGAGAGTGTGAGAGAGTACACCCACGAGCAGGGGGAGAGGGAGAGGGAGAAGCAGGCTCTCCCCTGAGCAGGGAGCCCCACGTGGAGGACGTGGGGCTGGATCCCAGAACCGTGGCCTGAGCGGAAGGCAGATGCTTAACTGACTGAGCCACCCAGGTGCCCTAGCTTTTTAATTTCTTCAATATCAGGACACCTGGGTGGTGCAGTTGGTTAAATGTCTGACTCAGTTTCAGCTCAGGTCATGATCTCAGGGTCCTGAGAATGAGCCTCACATCGGGCTCCATGCTCAGCTTCCTTGGGATTCTTTCTCCCTCTGCCCCTTCTGTTGGTGCTTGCGTTCTTGCTCACACGCTCTCTCTCTCAAATATATAAATGAATCTCTAAAAAAGAAAAAAAGTTCGTCAATATCAAGTATCAAAAGGTTTTTAACACCACAAAATAAAATCAGATATTTGGGTGACTTAGATTTGGCAAATCTTTTGCATGAATTTGAAATAGATGTAATCATTTGTGTCATTCTTTTTCACAAATGTATTTAATGAAAAAGCGGAAAGTAGCCATTGAATATCCTTTTTACTGTTCCATTTCAGCTTAGTTTACAAATGGTGATTGGTTAAATGACATGTAGCTCAATGAGAAAGTTGATCAGATTAGAATAACACCCAGACATTAGAATAATACTCAGACATGTTTTTTAAAGAAAGTAACTTTTCTTTATTAATAGAAATTTCTGGGGGCGCCTGGGTGGCTCAGTGGGTTAAGCCTCTGCCTTCAGCTCAGGTCATGATCTCAGGGTCCTGGGATCAAGCCCCGCATCGGGGCGCTCTGCTCAGCAGGGAGCCTGCCTCCCCCCCTCTCTCTGCCTGCTTGTGACGTCTCTGTCAAATAAATGAGTAAAATCTTAAAAAAAAAAAAAAGAAATTTCTTTATTTTTATACCTTTTAAAGAGGTAGTATTATGCTAAGAACAAGGACTTGGTAGTCAGTCAGTTTGGGGTTTGAGAATAGTAAATTGCAATTTATTAACTCTGTCACGGTTTTTGCAACCTTTTTTTTTTAAGGTTTTATTTTTACTTATTTGAGAGAAAGGCAGAGAGAGGGCACAAGCAGGGGGAGCGGCATGCAGAGGGAGAAGTGGACTCCCCAGCAAGGAGCCTGATGTGGGACTCAATCCCAGGACCCTGGGGTCATGACCTGAGCCAAAGGCAGACACTTAACTGACTGAGCCACCCAGGCAGCCTGTGGAATCCTTTTTTTTTTTTTAAATGTTAGTTCGTGTCTTTTTTTTTTTTTAAGATTTTATTTATTTGTTTGACAGAGAGAGATCACAAGTAGGCAGAGAGGCAGGCAGAGACAGAGAGAGGGGGAAGCAGGCTCCCTGTTGAGCAGGAAGCCCAAATGTGGGACTCCATCCCAAGACCCTGGGATCATGACCTGAGCTGAAGGCAGAGGCTTTAACCCACTGAGCCACCCGGGCACCCCATAGTTCATGTCTTTTATCAACGCATATACAATTACTTGTTTTCCAGTTTGTTGAAGCAATAGGTCAGACAGCATTTGTCACAGTAATGTCTGTCAGAGTGGCTAGCCATGAAACTCCAGCACCACATCCATCTGAAGGGCACTTCTGATTCCACTTTATAGTATTTCAGGACAGCTAACTTAACCTTCTTTCCCTCATGAGGAATTCTCAAGAAGAATTTCTTGAGAGTGGTATAAGACTTCTTCCTTTTCTTAGCACCACCATGAAGTCTCAGCCAAAGATGAGGAGTGGACTCCTTTTAAATGTTGTGTCAGACAGAGTACGTCCATCTTCCAGGTGCTTGCCAACAAAGATCAGTCTCTGCTGGTCAGGAGGAATTCCTTCCTTATCCCGAATCTTGGCCTTTACAGTTTCTATTGTATCTGAGGGTTCATCCTGGAAAGTGGTCTTTCCCCATAAGGTTTTTATGAAAATCTTTCATCTTGGTGATATTTCCACCACAGATGGTGGATCACAAAGTTATCACCTTTTTTAAATGTCACAGAATGCATAGAAAATGATCTTGTGTCAAACTTTGAGGTAAACGGAGGGAGGCAACAGATAGGAGCTCCAGCAGCCCCAGGCTTCACCCAGCTACCCCAAGGACCAGGTGATCAGTCAGTCTCAGCACACCTGTAACCCGTTTGTGACTCACCAGTGTATCTTAGGCCTTAGTGAGCCCTGCGCTACATGAACTTGGGTAAATCACTTCGCTTCTCTGGTTTCTATTTTCCTTATCTGTAGAATGGGGGAAATACGGAGTTGTTGCGGGTATGAGGAAATGTAATAAATACTTTGCACCAGACTAAGCACATAGTATATATTTAATAAATGTTACGTTGTTCTTGTTACGGTTGCTGACAATAATAATAAAAACAAAAGGGAAGGATTTGAATTAGAAAAGTTTAAAAACATGTAAAAGCAGTGTTTTGAATCCTTGCTTTATTATTTTGGATTGTATTTTTCATTTTTTTTTTTCTTTAATGCTTCTTTCTAGGACAAAAAATAATGTCCAAAGATACTTTGGCACTAACAGTGTGATTTATAGCAAGAAAGATGAGCAGTCTGCTCCAACGCATGGGATTTCCAAAGAAACAGAGAGCCAAGAGAGTGTAAAGGAGAATACAAAAAAAGACTTGTTAGATATTATTAAGGGCATGAAAATTGAGTTAAGCACAGTAAATGTACAAACAACAAAGCCCTCAAGCAGAAGACAACTCAAGAGTGTGGAAGCTACAATTGGCAGGCTTCAAAAAACTCTGGAAGATGCCCCAAAGAAGAGGTAAATTGAACTGAATTTCAATTACATTGAAAGTAATCTTTGAAACTCTTTCTTTTAGGAACAAAAATTGAAATTAGAGGACCTGGGAGATGCTACATGAAAACTTAATCTGTAAACACAGAGACTGTAGCACATGAAAGATACTGTTAGCCTTCTATATTTAAATAGGAAGGGGAGAGGCACCTGGCTGGCTCAGTGTGTTGAGCATGTGACCCCTGATCTTGAGGTTGTGAGTTCAAGTCCCATATTGGGTTTAGAGGTTACTTTAAAATCTTTGGGGCGGTGGCTCAGGTGCTGGGTGTCTGCCTTTGGCTCAGGTCATGATCCCAGCGTCCTGGGATTGAGCCCCACATCAGGCTTCCTGCTCCTCGGGAAGCCTGGTTCTCCCTCTCCTGCTTCCCCTGCTTATATTCCCTCTCTCACTCTCTCTCTGTCAAATAAATAAATAAAATCTTTTAAAAAATAAAATAAAATCTTTAAGGGGAGCCTGGGTGGCTCAGTTGGTTAAGCATCTGACTTTTGATCTCAGCTCAGGTCTTGATCTCTAGGTCACGAGTTCAAGCCCAGTGTTGGCCTCCACTCTGGGTGGGGGGTGGGGTGGCCTACTTAAAAATTTTTAAAATTGGAAAAAAAAAAATCTTTAAATAGGAAGGGGACATCTGCATACAATTTAGAGAGGAAAAGAGTCAAGATCTAATTGAGAATTCCACATGTTTTCTTACATGTTCATCAGTGTTATTAACTGCAACTTAATTGCCTCTTTAAACTGTTAATTACCAAATTGTTTATATCCTGATTTGGAGGTAGCCTCATGTCTCTGAAGGACTGGGTTTGAAATTTCCATTTTTTTTTTTAAGATTTTATTTATTTATTTGACAGACAGAGATCACAGTTAGGCAGAGAGGCAGGCAGAGAGAGGAAGGGAAGCAGGCTTCCCACTGAGCAGAGAGCCTGATGTGGGGCTCGATTCCAGGACCCTGGGATCATGACCTGAGCCGAAGGCAGAGGCTTTAACCCACTGAGCCACCCAGGCACCCCTGAAATTTCCATTTTAAAAATTCCACTGAGGATAGAATTTAAGCATGTTGATTACAACTGTTTTATATGACTTCCTTTGACCAGTAATTATCAGTGCTCTCAGCTTATGTGGTTTCCTCAAAATATTGTAATTACTTGTGCTTGTGAAAAGAGTACTGATTCTTTTATTTTCTTTTTTTAAGATTTTATTTATTTATGACAGAGATAGCAAGAGAAGGAACATAGCCATGAGGAAGCTGAAGAGGGAGAAGCAGGCTTCCTGCTGAGCAGGGAACCAGATATAGGGCTGGATCCCAGTGTCCGGGACGCTGGGATCATGACCTGAGCCAAAGGCAGATGCTTAACTACTGAGCCACCCAGGCACCCCTATTTCACTGATTCTAATAATGTTTTAGCATTATGTTGTAGTTTAAATGGCAATGTTTTGTTTTAATGATACTTAAATAATGGTGAGTCTTACACAGATATCATCGATTCAAATAGTGATAAAGTATGTGGCTTAAACAACCCCATCTTTGACATCTCTTAGCAGAATCAGCAGCTAATGTAGATTTTTTTTTAGTTAAAGATTTTTAACAGAGAGAGACATAGCAATAGAGGGAACACAAGCAGGGGGAGTGGGAGAGGGAAAAGCAGGCTTCCCGCTGAGCAGGGAGCCCAATGTGGGGCTCTATCCCAGGACCTCAGGATCATGACCTGAGCCAAAGGCAGATGCTTAATGACTGAGCCACCCAAGCGCCTACTAATGTAGATTTCTACTTTCCAGAATGACTTAATATTTTTATGAAACTTCTTGGTTTCTGTATTGTATCCCATTGTATCAAAACCATCCCTGGAATGCGTAATTGGGTGGTAGAGAATAAGCTAATTCAGTGCATGCCCGTCATAGATACCCCCTCTCCTCTATTTATTTATTCATTGTCAAGTAATCTCTGTACCCAATGTGGACTTCAAACCCACAACCCTGAGACTGAGTCAGATGCTTTACTGACTGAACCAGCCAGGTGCCCCATCTTCCTCCTCCTTTTTAGAAACAAAATAAACAAAAATAGTAAAAGTATATAGAATTAGATGATATAGACACACACACATGCACATATATATATCTATCTTTAGTGAGAGGGTTTTTTTTTTTTAAGCTTCCAGACCTGTTTGTGACCCATTGTGGTTTTTTATTACAATTATATAATTTAATTATTTATTATAGAAATGGTTAAAATAAGTTGAATGTTTTGCAAAGACTCAGAAAAAATTTTTTTAAATTCCTTTCCAATTAGGTATGAATGAGACAAGCAGAAAAATGTAAGAAAATTCTGCACTCAGAATGCTTTGTAAGCCTTTTTAAGTTCTTAATCTGAGTTTCCACTTTAAAGAAACCAAAATCGGAACTCTTGGAGGATGTACTATAGTGCAGTGCATATATAAAAGATACATGTTGGAACTTCTGTTCAAAGAAGGGCTTTGGTCCTGCAACAAAATATTGGTGAATGAGATACATTTGTTTTAAAAATTTATCTTTTAGGGGTTCCCAGGTGGCGCGGTTCATTGAGTCTCAGACTCTTAGTTTTGGCTAAGGTCATGATCTCGGGGTTGTGAGATCAAGTCCCGCATCGGGCTGTATGCTCAGCGTGGAGTCTGCTTGTTCCTCTTCCTCTGCTTCCCCCCATTTGCTCTCTCTCTGTAAAATAAATAAATTAATCTTTTTTTTAAATAAAATGAAAATGTATCTTTTAGGAGCCCTTGGCTGGCTTAGTCAGCAGAGCATGTAGTGCTTGATCTTGGGGCCCTGAGTTTGAACCCCACATTGGGCATAGAGTTTACTTAATTAAAAAATTGTTTTTAATGTATCTAATGATTTTGTTCCCCACCTTCTTTTTTTAAGGGATCCCAGATGCACAGATTTGGGTTAATCATCTTTGATTCATGATGACTGTCATGGCTCCATGTATGACCTGATTCTAGTTTTTTATTTGTATTATATATTAAACAGCTGTTGATAAAGTTAGTGTGGCTGCATAGCAATTACTCCAAAATTTAGTGGCATAAAACAACCATTTTTAAGGCTCATGGCTTCTGTGGGTCAAGCAGTTTGGACAGGACATAGTGGAAAAGGCTAATCTCTGCTCTGTGCTGTCCTCCCTTGGAAGACTTGGAAGTCCAGGGGCTGGAATCGGTTAAAGGTTTGCTCATTCATAGCTCTGACAGTTGAAGCTAGCTGTTAGCTGAGACCTTAGCGCAGGACTGTGCAGCCTGGGCTTTCTCACTGCGTGGCATCTGGGTTCCAAAGGCAAGTGTCTCAAGAGAAAGTGAGCCAGAAAGAATTTGTGTTGTTTTTATGGTATAACCTAGGACTCATACTGGATAAGATTGGATACTTTCCTGTTTCATATTGATTGGAGGGGAGGGGGTGGTACTTGCTTTTTATCATAGCAACTGCCAGAAAAGCATCTTCACAAAAATATGTCATCAAAAGGAATGCAGTGGTCCAGTGTTAACACTGGGAACCACCTTGACTTAGTAGTTTGCACGGTCACTGACTAATGGCTGTGTTTCCCTGTGGTGCTTCCCTGCGGTGCTGTGTTTCCCTGTGGGCATTGTTTGAGAACCTAAGTCCTATTCTGCATTGAGCTCCCTGTGCAAGCCTGTGGGACCATACCCGTTAGTTTCTTAGAATTCTGTTGTCTGTTCATAGGCTCCCTAAGGCACCATTTTAAATCTTTCTAAGATCTTGGGGAGCCTGACTGGCTTAATTGGTAGAGCATGAAATTCTGGCTTAGTTGGTAAAGCATGAAATTTTTTTTTTGAGATTTTATTTATTTATTTGATAAAATGAGAGAGCACAAGCAGAGGGAGCAGGAGAGGGAGAAGCAGGCTCCCTGTTGAGCAGGGACCCTGATGCAGGGTTCATATGGGCTCAATCCCAGGACCCTGGGATCGTGACCTGAGTTGAAGGCAGGTGCTTAACTGTCTGAGCCACCCAAATTTCCTGAGCATGCAATTCTTGATCTCAGGGTTGTGAATTTGAGCCCCATGTTGGGTGCAGAGATTACTTAAAAATAAAATCTTTGGAAAAAAATCTAAGATTTTAACAAGGAGTTTTGTATTGATACCCATGGCTTTATCATTAAACAGTGTTTTCCTGACACTGCACTGAATTTGATCTCTCTTCAGAAGCTATTTCTTTTTTCTTTTTTTAATTTTATTTAAATTTAATTAATTAACAGATAATGTACTATTTGTTTCAGGGGTACAGGCCTGTGATTCATCAATGTTAATATAATACCCAGTGCTTATTACAACACATGCCCTCCCCAATATCCATCACCCAGTAACCCCATCCCTCCATCCCCTCTCCTCCAGCAACCCTTAGTTTTGTTTCCTGTGATTAAGAGTCTCTTATGGTTTGTCTCCCTCTCTGGTTTCATCTTGTTTCATTTTTTCCTCTCTTCCCCTATGATCCTCAGCCTTTCTTAAATTCCACATATCAGTGAGATCATATCAGAAGCCATTTCCGAATTTTAGCATCATTTCCTTCCTGGAGGAGCTAAGAAGGAAAAATGTTTTATTTATTTATTTATTTATTTTTAAAGATTTTATTTATTTGAGAGAGAGAGAGCATGAAAGGGGCGAGGGGCAGAGGGAGAAGCTGGCTCCCTGATGAGCAGAGGGCCTGATGTGGGAATTGATCCTGGAACTCCAGGATCATGACCTGAGCCGAAGGCAGTTGCTTAACCAACTGAGCCACCCAGGTGCCCCAAAATGTTTTATTTTTGATTCCAGCAAATCTTGGTTCCTTTATATGGTACAGTTTTTTCTCATCTCTGTGTTCTTGAATTTTATCATCCGCAACTAAGAAGCCAAGAGGCACCTTCTACATTGAAAGTCTCCTTAGACTGGCTTACCCAATTCCCTGGGTGTATTTCCTGTTTTCCATGTTACTACAAACAACAGTGTTGCTAAAGAGAAGTCCCCTTTCCTGCAGCTTCCAGTAATGTTGATTTTCCTAAAGTTCTCCCTCACAGTGGCTTTGAGGGCCCTCGGGCTCTAAGTCTCTTTGAGGCCCTAGTCTCTCATATATACTTGCCTCAAGGTCTTTCCTGTTTCCACCCACTGCCTAATACCCAAAGGTTTCCCATACATTTTAGGTTTTTTGTTACAGTAGCGCCCAACTTCTAGATACCAAAATCTTCCAGTTACGTGTTATGGCGCAACAAACCATCCCACGGCTTGAGCAGAGCGTGGTGGAGGTAGCTGTGTCGGCCCCACTTGGCACTAGTGAGGGCCAGTGCAAGGGGAAGTTTCGCTCACGTACTTACCAGTGGCTGGTGCTAGCTCCTGGTTAAGACTGTATTTGGGGCTTTTTGCCAGAACACTGAGTCAAGGCCTCTCCATAACCTCCTAGTTGAGTTCCAGGGACAGACATCTCAAGAGAGCCAAACCAAAGCTGCGTCATCTTACATGACCTAGGCTTGCAAGTCACTGTGCATCATCTCTATCGTTGTGTTCATCGAGGCAGTCAGTTTGCTCTGGTTTCAAGGGGAGGGAACATGGAGTCCTTCTCTCTATGGGAATGTGGCAAGGTTTTGGAAGAGTCTGTAGCACCAGAAATACAGGTATCTCTATTTCCTAAAAGTATTATCTGCCACACCTGTTAACCTGATAACTGTTGATGTCTGTTGTACTAAAGGGAACATTACCATGATGAAATTGACCCCTAATTGATCGCATCTGGTTTGGGAGACTATCGGTACCTTATGGTTCACCATATGTACCTAGGGCTTCCTTGTGCAGTTGCTCTTGTAACTGCATGTCCGTTGTGGGGACCATGGAAACTCTGTGGCCTTGTTACGAGAGAGAACCAGTTCCCACGGGGCACTAAGCGAAGAAGCTCCTGCACCTGCGTGATGTGGGTCTCCTAACTTTTGGATGGCATGTGCGGTGTCATCCACATGAGTGCTGCAAGGATTGCCACTGAGAGGGACACATGAGGCTGCCCTGCCAGTCTGCTGTGGTTCTGTCCTTTATCTTTCTGAATAGACTGGACCAAACACGTTTGTGGTAGTCTTGTGAGTCTGAATGGGTTGTGGAACCTAACAAGACCCCTGGTGAGTACAGCAATAACCAAAATTTCTAGCTCGTACTTTAACTTTCTCTTAACTAAGCAACTATCTGCTCTGATCATCCAATAAGGTTTCAGTTACTTATTAATGAATCCACGAATTGAAATTTAGATTATTCTAGTTTTTCATTGGTATAAAATAATGCTATGATGAACTTCATTCAACAACTTTAGATTGTCATTATATCTCAGGCAGTGTCCAATGAGATGGAGGAGAGGAGTGAACAAAACAGCATCAAAAAAAAAAAAGTCTCTGCTCCTTACGGAATATTGGGGGAGTCGGGGTGGGAGAGAGTATATATACTCACATCACATAGACATACAATATGTCAGGTGATGAAATGTGAAGAAAAATAAGATAGGCTGGAGAGGGGCTATTTTTTAAAAGGGATCGTGGGAGAATAATGATTAAGCAAAGGCCTGAAATATAAGGGCTCCTGAGTGGCTCAGTTGGCTGGGCGACGACTGGCTCTTGATTTCAGCTCAGGTCATGCATGACCTTGGGGTTGTAAGACAGAGCTCTCCATCAGGCTCTGCACTGAGCATGGAGCCTGCTTGAGATTCTCTTCCTCCTCCCTCTGCCTCTCACCCCCTTCATGTGCTCACTCACTCTCTCTCTCAAAAAAAAAGGCCTGAAATAAAGTTATGCATAAAGCCATGCAGGTATCTGAAAGATGATTTGCTTTCAGGTACTAGGGATAGAACTGCTTAAGCCTTGAATTTGGAGTGTGTAGTATCCCTCAAATTACATGTATGTATCTGCTTATTTTCTTTAGCTAATACTCCTGGAGGTGGAATTTCTAGGTAAAAGGATTTGCATATGTTTGGGACTTTTTTTTTCCTGGTGAGAGTGAGAGAGCATGCTCATGCGAGTTGGGGAGGGGCAGAGGGTGAGAGAGAATGAGCGTGCCCTGGGGCTCCTTCTCAAAACCCTGCGATCATGACTGAGCCAAAATCAAGAGCCGGGCACTAAACTGACTGAGCTAGCCAGGTGCTGCTTAGGCTATTGAAAATGTGTCATCAGATTGCCAAAAATTGTGTTAATTTTTGTGTCCCCTTAACAGGATCCTACTCCTTACAAGAATTTCTTTTCTGAAATTGTATATGTCATACAATTCATTTTAAATAAATTCAGGAAGTACAGAATGGTATAAAGTATGTTTTCCTGAAATAGTGTGAGTTATAGGATAGAACAGGTGGTTATTTTAGCAAGTTCTCTTGTTAAAAATCTGGGTAGAAGGATCTCAGTATGTAAAGATCATCTTATTTCAATGATAGAAGCTCCCTGACAATTTTTATTAACTAGAACATTTCAAATTATAAAACCAGAAACTATGATTATAAAGAACACCGTTGTGATAAAATTCATGGTTCTAGAAAATGAATACTCGTTTATATTCTTTGTACACTCTGATCAAATATGCATATTAAAATTTGAAAACAAACCTCTCAAGTAGTTTAGGAAAAGTGATTTGGGATAAATTTCAGACCTTATTCATAGGTAACAGTTTTGTAAGTAGCTCATTTCTTTTTAACTAATAGTAGTATTAATTGTAATATTCCCTTTTTTATTCTGTTTTTCTTCCTTGGTATAGTCAGGTTTTAGAGTTCTCATATCTCAGGTAAAGTCCTTAAATCTTTATCCAGCAACTTAGGGATTTGGGAATTTTGATTTACATATTAAACAACCGATCATTATGTAGAAAGTAAAACATTAACTTGGATCCCGCTCACTGAGAGAGCAGTTCTTAGTGAGTTAATATGTAATAATGTAGACAATGTTTTTTTATGTCTGGCACATTTTTCCATTAACTTATCCTAATTTACTGAGGAAGAGCTTTGTTTAAAGCTTTTTCTTATGGAAAGTTTAAAACATAAAATCCTGTAATGAACCCCTTTGTACCTGTCACACAGTTTCAGTAAGCAATATTTTTGCCATTCTTATGTTGTCTATATCTTCACCTACTTTCCATCTCCTACTAGATCATGATAATGATTTATGGTTCTTTTTTCCCCAGGTAAAATTTACATACTTTGAAGCATACACATCTTAGCTGTAGGATTTTGGCAAATCCACGAGCTTATCAAGACACAGCATTTCTCATTTCCTTCTTCCCGTCAGTAGCCTTCTGTCCTGAGGCAATCACTATGCTGATTTTTTTCAGTGTAGGTTAATTTTGCCTGTTCTAGAAGTTGTATAAATGGACTATTACAGAGCACCCTTTTTTTTTAATCCAACTTTTCATTGTTTCATTCATGTTAATCGCATGAGCTGAGTACTATTCCATCATATGGATTTATCATGATATGTGAATAGATTTAGCTACTTTAATATTGGCTTGCAATATATATAGTTTCTGAAATAAATTGGCATCTAAAAATCCAGTAAACTATAACCGCCACTCTTTTTTTTCCTCACCCCTCTACTTTAACCATTATATAAATATATAATATATATAAAATATATATTTAATTTAATATATTCTGAGTTAGTATTGTGCTTAATTTATATTTTAATATATTACTTTAATGTGTTGTTCTGAGTTAGTATTGTGCTTCAACAAGTATCCATTAACTTCAGCTTGTGACATTTTAAAGTTTATATAAAACCAGTACCGGGGCTCCTGGGTGGCTTGGTCGTTAGGTATCTGCCTTTGGCTCAGGTCATGATCTGAGCGTCCTGGGATCGAGCCCTTCATCGGGCTCCTTGCTTGACAGGAAGCCTGCTTCTCCCTCTCCCACTACTCCTGACTGTGTTCTGTCTCTCACTGTATCTTCCTGTCAAATAAATAAACAAAATCTTAAAAACAAAAAACAAAAAAGCAATACCGAGGGCACATGGGTAGCTCTGTGGATTGAGCATGTGACTCTTGATCTTGGCTCTCTGGCTCTCAGGGTCTTGAGTTTGAGCCCCAGGCTGGGTGTGGTGCCTACTTAAAAAAAAGCCAAATATTTAAAAATAATTGATTTTGTCAGAAATGGATTTTTTTGAATGACGAAAAAAGTTTTCTCTGGAAAAGAATCATTTTACTTTCCACTAAACTAACGGCATAATAAGTAATGCCTTTTTTTTTTCTTGTTTTTCATTTTCTTTGTTAGAACCAAGTCCGTGAGTCCTGAGTTGGAAGCAGCGGCATCTGCTGTTGCAGATTTTCTCCCTTTTGATAAGCAGACAACCAAGTCAGAGCTGCTCAGGCAACTCCAGCAGCATGAGGAAGTCTCAAAGGCACAGAAAGATGGAGAAAGAACTAAAATTAGGTTAGTGAATCAAATAGTTCTGTTGGTAATGCTGGTTTTTCAAAATAAATTCTTTTCATGTGACTGTTGAGTAATGTGCACAGTATATCAATTTATACATGAAATATTTCTTATAGGTGGAATATTAGTAATTTTTTTTAAACTGACATGTTAAGTAAGATTGCAGTCTTTCAAAGATCAATGGAATGGTTTAAATTTTTCTTTCGCGAAGTTACACGATCTCTTGTCCCTGAAAAAGAAATGATAAATTCAGTATCGTGATTAAAAACAAGTAAAAGAATAAGACAGTTTCTCTGAGAATATTAATTTTTTCCTGTTAAATAATTTTCTGGTCTTATGTACAGTATGATCATCTTCAGGCCTGTTTCCTTCACTTTTGCTCTTATCCTTATGTTTTAGCTGACACCTCCTCACTCTGCCTCTCATCTCATTATTTTATTTTATTATTAAATAACTGACTGAAGTTGATACACTACTTCAGATGTCTGATACTTTTTCATAAATGACACTTTTTTTAAAATAGTGTCCCATAAAAGTGACACTTTTATGTTTTAAATGAACATTTCTGAGGAATACCTTCAAAAGTTGTGTTTCAAAAAGAAATATAAATCTTAGTGGTCTGTGGGATGTGAATTAACATATGACATATAATCTTTCATTTAAACATAATGCTTTGTGCTGTTATAGTGCGTGGAAGTGAAATATGACTTAAATAATAGGAATCTCATGTATAAGAAAGTTTATTACTATCCTGTAGCTACAGTTTCTGATACACTTGACCTTTTTCTTATTTCAGTGTCAGTAACATAATATCAGATATGAAAGTTGCCAAATCTGCCACAGCTAGAGTTAGTACAAGAGCAGTGCATCAAATTCAATTTGATGAAGGAACTGACAATTACATGGGACAGAAGACTGATGATCTTAAGAAAAGGTACTCAGGCTTTGCAGTCTGTTTGGTTTTGCTGGTTTTATTTGTTTCTCTGTAGATTTACTTTATTCTGTGCATGTTATTGCTGATAGGTATTTGAGCATTATGGATGCATTTATATCTCTCTTCTCACCCTGCATGTACCATTTCCTATAGAGGAAACGATGTTCTGGGTTTAGTAGTCTTATGCTTTTCTATACCATTAATCACATCGAGCCCTGCCTCCTATTTATCCATGATGAGTAGAGGTCTCCTGATTTAAGATAAGTGGAGCCGATTGAATTCTGAACAAATGAGCATTTGTGAGAAGCATTATTTTTCATTCTGATATGTACATAGCAATATTTATATAGTTTTTCTATCTCTATATAATTATCATTATTCATACCTTAGAGAAATAATCCACCATCAAAAAAAAGAAAGAAAGATCCATTATAATACCTTAAGGTGGTAGATTATTTGTGGCAATTTGAATTTGGTGATTTGCAGACTTAAAGATGCTAAGCCATGCCTTATGTAATTATTTTAGAATAAAAAGCTGTCTGTATTTACTGAAAGTTTCTGTTTTCTCTCCTTCAAGCCCATGAAGTAATAGTCGGGGAGGGGAAACCAGATATTTAGTATGCTCTAACAAAAACTAACTGATCTTGATAGAAGGGGAAGCTTACAGTTGGAGTGTTTTTGACATGTTATGTATTCTTTGGATTTTCTTTTAAGTATAATCCCAGCAAGTTAATCAGAAGTTAAACTACTGATTTGTACAGGAAGATTGTAAAAGATAGTCAGCTGTTAACAAAGCAAGTTCAAGAAGGTACAATGATTTAGAGAGATTCTCTGAATTACTAACTTAAAGTGATTTTATGCTTATGACATGTTGGATAGAGTATAATGTATACTTGGAGTGTTACTTAAGATTCCTCAAAATATTTAATTTCAGGGGTGCCTGGCTGGCTCAGTCAGTAGAGCGTGCAACTCTTAATTTCTGGGGATTGTGAGTTCAAGCCCTGTGTTGGGCATAGAGCTTACTTTAAAAAAAAAAAAAAAATATATATATATATATATATATATTTAATAATTTCGGTCTTGTTTCAATCAGTCATCTTTGAAATGATTCCACGAAACTACATCAGAATGCTATATCATAGTTTGATTCTTAATGATATTAGCCATCATTGAAAATTAGAAGGTGGCAGGGCACCTGGGTGGCTCAGTTGGTTACGTGTCTGACTTTTTATTTCAGCTCAGGTCATGATCTCAGGGTTGTGAGATGAGCCTGCTTAGGATTCTTTCACTCCCTCTCCCTCTCTCTTCTTCCTCCTTCCAGCCACCCCACCCCCCCGCTGCTGCCAACACACGTGTGTGTCTGTCAAAAAAAAATTCTTAGAAATTAGAAAGTGGTAAGGGAGAAGCTAAAAAGTTGGACATTTGTTTATGTGCATATAATGACTGTGTTAAACTGACTGAAGGACTCTAGAGTAAGGGAGAGGAGTGATGGGATACCAGGTTTTTACCCTGCTCTGTCATGGGACAGCCTGAGACAATCCGGGCCTAGACTAATCACCACAGATATACCCTGGGCTAATTCATTCAGGAAGAGACATCTGAGAGGGGTGAGGCACAGAGCACTGGCTTTGGAGTCATTCTGGCCTGCCTCAGAATCTTGGCATTATGCCACTGACTAATTCTGGGACTGAGGCAACTTTTACAGCCTTGTCGGTCTGTGTCCTCATCTATAAAATGCTGAAACTGAAGCCTGACTTAAATGGCTTTCTTGAGGGGCGCCTGGGTGGCTCACTGGGTTAAAGCTTCTGCCTTCGGCTCACGTCGTGATCCCAGGGTCCTGGGATCGAGCCCCACATTGGGCTCTCTGCTCAGCAGGGAGCCTGCTTCCCTTCCTCTCTCTCTGCCTGCCTCTCAGCCTACCTGTGGTCTCTGTCAAATAAATAAATAAAATCTTAAAAAAAAAAAAATGGCTTTCTTGAGAAATAGGAGAGGAATGTGCCAGCTATATATAGTAGATGCACAGCAAATGTCTGTTCCCTTCCCTTCCTCTTTAGTACATTCTAAAATTCCATACTTTACCAAATCATTCCCTCTTTGCTGTGAGTTACCTTAATCCATCTGCCTGTTAACCTGATGCAAAGTGAGGGCGTGCAGGTGGGGAGAGGGACGCAAAAACACTGAAAATAGTTGGGGAGCATAAATACCTTTGTTTAAGAATACTTGAGGATCTGTTAAAGGAAAACTTAAGTGATTTGAGATTACTTTATCTAATTTTAATATGGTAGTTGAATTTTTTCAGTTAATGTGATTTCATTAAAAAATTCGATTCAGAAAAGAATTTTAAAGATTTTATTTATTTTATTTATTATTTGAGATAGAGAAGCAGGCTCTTCACTGAGCAGGGAGCCCAATGTAGGGGGGACTCAATCCCAGGACCCTGAGATCATGACCTGAGCCAAAGGCAGACACTTAACTGACTGAGCCACCCAGGTGCCCCAAAAATTCAAAATTATTTTAAAACTAATTATCCAGTTTTGAACTGGTTTTTAATCTCCCAGTAAATTTATTCAAGTATGAATGTGAATTGATGCATAAAGCAGTTGATTAAAATATACAAGGAAAAGTTACCTATTAACTCTCTGACATTAATTTTAATAGTTAATTTAAAATGTTATGTAAAGAAAGTTAATCATTATGTTAAAATGACAGAATGATTGCTTTATAAGTGGGAATGTTTTGATTTATCTGTGCCATCTTTTATAATTATAGTTTGTAATTAAACATGCAGTGTTTTCTGCCCTTAAACTAAGACAACTGTTGACTTTAACAACTTTTAATTTAGCATATTTTAATAACTTTCTAATGTTGAGTTTTCTAAAGCCTTAATATGAAATGGATCACATAAAATTATGGAAAATTAATCTTTTCAGTTAGATATTTTGGAAATTAAACTACTTAAACTGCTTTATTGTATCATGATGCAAAAATTCAAGTACACTTGTTCCAGTTTTTAGTTATCCATTCTTATGATGCAGCAATTTAGTTAAAATGTCTGTTGTGGGTCAGTGGAATTTTTACTTATTTATTTATTTATTTTTAAGGATTTTATTTATTTATTTGACAGAGAGGGGCACATTGAGAGAGGAAACACAGGCAGGGGATGTGGGAGGGGGAGAAGCAAGCTTCCCGCTGAGCAGGGAGCCTGCTGCAGAGCTCTTCCCAGGACCCTGGTTTCATGATAAGCCACCCGGCACCCCAGTGGAATTATTTTTAATTTCTACATTGAGTATTTCATATAAAATAGTTTTCTTAAGGGGGCCTGGGTGGCTCAATCATCGAGCATCTGCTTCGGCTCAGGTCATGATCCCAGGGTCCTGGGATCGAGCCCCACATTGGGCTCCCTGCTTGGGGGGAAAGGAAGCCTGCTTCTCCCTCTCCCACTCTCCCTGCTTCTGTTCCCTCTCTCACTGTGTCTCTCTCTCTGTCAAATAAATAAATAAAATCTTTAAAAATGATAATAATAAAATAGTTTTCTCAATTTTTTGTTGGCTATTGTAAAAATATTAAGTTAAATTGTTTTTTCTTTTTCAGTCTTAGGAAAAATATGCTCAAAGGGAAGAGACTTAATATTTTTGACCTTAAGGCAGTTACTGAAGAGGTACCTGAAACAGGTTTGTTAAGAACATGATTTCTCAGGTGTAGAAACATTCCATCTTTCAAAAAAAAAAAGTCCTTAATATTTTGATTGCTCAATGTGAGGTATTTTAATAAACCGTCCTGTCATTGGCCTGGATCCTGCTTATGAATGTAATTGTTGCCATTGCTAGTCTTGGCCAGATTCCTCCCTTGAAATGTTGCATTCGGTGAGACAGTGGGAGGTAAGTACTACTACCTTCTTGAATCCAGAGCTGGCAGTTGGCTACTGATTTGGGTTAGAACATTAACTATCACCCTCTGTTTGCAACTATGCTATTACAAAAGATAAACTATGGTTTCTGCCCTAAGGCAGCTTGCTGTCTAGAAGAGGAGATGGTGGGGGGGTGGGACTCTGGGTGGTTCAGTCATTGAGCCTCTGCCTTAGTCTCAAATAAATAAATACAATATTAAAAAAAAAAAAAAAGGAGATAGCGTTTGTAGAAGTAACTTAATGAAGTGACTTAGTGATTGTTTAGGAGCTGGGAAGAAGAGCATTCAGGAAATATATTTAGCAGATTTGTGGTGGTCATGTTTGTTTTTTTTTTAAACACACCATCCTTTTTCCATGTACTTATCCCTTTGGGTAAGAGGTCAAATCTTTCATAATCACCATTTAAGTCTAATTAAAAGAGATGTAAGAGTGTCCTCTTGCTTGACATTAAGTATGGTTTACTGAGGGGCACCTGGGTGGCTCAGTGGGTTAAAGCCTCTGCCTTTGGCTCAGGTCATGTTCCCAGGGTCCTGGGATCGAGCCCCACATCGGGCTCGCTGCTCAGCGGGGAGCCTGCTTCCTCCTCTCTGCCTGCCTCTCTGCCTACTGGTGATCTCTGTCTGTCAAAGAAATAAATAAAATCTTTAAAAAAAAAAAAAAAAAAAAAAAAAAAAAAAAAAGTATGGTTTACTGATAAATTCAGATAAACGGGAAGCTCAATACAAATGGTCTTCAGCTTACAAGTGGCTTTCATTTCCAAAGATTATAAGTTAGCTTTTGGGCTTGATAATTTTGTAATTGATATTTAAGTTCCATGGCCTGCCTCCAATGGCTCATTTAATCTATCATAGTTACTTATATAAACATCTGATTTTTCCCACTATTCAGTAAACTGCTAGATATTAGGGGCTGGGTTTCACTAATTTTTGTATACCCAGCAACACCTAGCCAGTGGCTGACGAATCATAGGAATTAACTACCTTAAATCATAAATGCTTTAAAAAATTTTTCTTTAATAAATGCTTTTTTTGAACAAATTGAGATGTGAAGTATCAATCCATAGAGGAAAGGAGTTAATTCAATCAGTGTTTGTTCTTTTAAACTAAAGGAAAAACTAAGAGAACAACTTGCCTGCTCTTATTGCGAAAACTGCTTTCTGTCCTGTATGATGGAGAGGAAATACAAGGGGCATCTGGCTGGCTTAGTTCTCAGAGCATGTAACTGGATCTTGGGGTCGTGGTTTCAAGCCCCAAGTTGGGTGTTGAGACTTCCTTAAAAAAAAAAAGGGAAATACAAAATGCACACACACATACACACACACTTAGATGATTCTAACAAGCTACTTGAAAAAAGCAAAATAAAATGTGCAGTCATGGAGAATAGATCACCTGTCTCCTGTTGATGTGGCAGCTATTACACTTGCATCAAAAGGGCATTTATTGGGGCGCCTGGGTGGCTCAGTGGGTTAAAGCCTCTGCCTTCAGCTCAGGTCATGATCCCAGGGTCCTGGGATCGAGCCCCGTATCGGGCTCTCTGCTCAGCAGGGAGCCTGCTTCCTCCTCTCTCTCTGCCTGCCTTTTTGCCTACTTGTGATCTCTGTCTGTCAAATAAATAAAATCTTAAAAAAAAAGGGGGGGGGCATTTATTGTCAGGGCAGCTGCGGTTGTCCACCTAATGAACAGCCAGGAGAGGCACTTGGATTCTTGAAGGAGCCAGCTTGCTTTTTTAAATCAGAAATCCTGTTTCTTAAAACTGAAATTAGCTGGCAAGGAAGCACTGAAGTTTTATGTGTTCTATAAAAAATATAAAATGATTGTACTCTCATAAGGTAAATTTATTAACATTTACCTTAGGGGACGCCTGGGTAGTTCAGTTGGTTAAGCATCCCACTCTTCAGCTCTGGTCATGATTTCAAGGTTGTGGGATGGAGCCTGATGTGTCCCAAGTTGCAGGGAGTTTGCTTGTCTCTCTCCCTCTGTTACTCCCCCTGCTCTCTCTCTCTCTAGATTAAGTAAGAATAAGTAAGTAAAATTTTTTTTAAAAATTCAATGAAGGTACTGTTTTAATAAGTTATACTTGATTGAGTCTAAAGAATGTCTTTTGTTCCAGTTAAGTACAATACCCACCGCGTACACTGCTGTCTCTCTACCACTTAAAATAATGCCTGATGTATAGTTGGCATTCAGTAATTATTTATTGACAGAATGAATGAATTCTTCTGTCCCATGATTCCCACATTTTGCTTCCCTCCAGGTTTGTTCCACTGCTGTAAAGGATGTAGTCGTAGACCTTTCTACTTACCCTGCAGTAATTTAGAACTGAGAGGCAACATAGCTTAATGGAAGGAATTTTGGTATTTGATAGATGTGGATTATTCAAATTCAGATTCTGTCATACTAACTTTTCTGGGTTTCTCGTTCTCCATCTATAAAATAGGGCTAGTCCATACCTCTCAAGGATTAAATGAAGTAATGTAATTAAGTGTCTGTCAGGCACAGTGCCAAAACCACAGTTGACATTCAGGACATAGTTGCAGCCGTTAGCAATGACAGTGATGATGGTGGTGATGATTGTGATCACAGAAAAGATGTGGGCTGATCATTGCCTACTGAATAAATCTATAAAATGTGACTGATAATTATTTTGTTGTTATGATTATTCTGTAAATGTGGCTAATTAAGCCTAGGTGTGGTCGTACATGAACTGTTACATACAAGTCTGTGTGTAGACATAGTTTTGTTTTGGGTAAATATCTAGGAGTGAAATTGTATGCTAAGTGTATTTTTAACTTTTTAAGAAACTGCCAAACTATTTTTCAAAGAGGTTGTACCATTTTACATTCCCACCAGCAGTGACTGGTGGAAATATGATCCTTTCTTGAAAGATGTCTTCAATTTCCAGAGCAAATAAATGATTGAAATGTGATATGATGGTGGTCATAAGCTAACCTTATATGAACTTACTCATAGAGTTGGTTGTGAGGATGAGATGAACTAATGCATAAAAAGCATTAGCAGAGTAAGTGCTCCTTATCCAGTAGTAGTATCGTCAGTATTATGTTAATTTAATTTCTTTGGTCATTAATAGTAGTACATTGTGACTTATCTTGACAGACTAAAAATAAAGATAAACAGGCTGGACTTTAAATATTAAAGTCACATGTTATATAAAAAATACTGACATTCATGGGACACCTTGGTGGCTCAGTCATTTAAGCATGCAGCTCTTGATTTTGGCTCAGGTCATGTTCTTAGGACCGTGAGATCCAGCCCTGGTTGGCCGGCTCTGTGTTCAGGGAGAGTCTGCTTAAGATTCTCTTCCTCCCCGCTTCCTTCTCTTGCATACGTGGTCTCTCCCTCTCTTTCTCTCTCAAATAAATAAATATTTATTTTTTTTCCAAAGATTTTATTTATTTATTTGACGGAGAGAGAGAGACACAGTGAGAGAGGGAACACAAGCAGGGGGAGTGGGAGAGGGAGAAGCAGGCTCCCCAGTGAGCAGAGAGCCCAATGTGGGGCTTGATCTCAGAATCCTGGGATCATGACCTGAGCTGAAGGCAGATGCTTAACCAACTGAGCCACCCAGGGGCCCCTAAAATAAATAAATAAATCTTTAAAAAAATACTCACATTAATGAAAACATTCTTAAACAAAATACACATTCCTTTTCCTTTCCAGTAGAGGGGGTGGTGAGACTTTAGGGCTTGCTTGCCTAGCAGTGTAGTAAATGCTAAAGCTTGCAGGAATTGTTGCTGTAGGCTTTTTTGTCATCTTCCTTTAGCTTTAGCTCTCAGTGAGTGACCTTTCATTATATACTGTTTATTTTAATCCTCAGGGCCTGAAATGCTGAAATGTATTACTAATTTAGAGTTGATTATAACATTTTAAAAAATAAAGATGTATATATTGACTTGTGATTATTTTGAAATGTTATTGTAGAGACAGCACCTTCACTTTGGGAAGTGGAATTTGCAAAGCTGTTAGCCATGGTAAATGAACAGCCCCTTCAGAATGGTTTTGCAGAGATGATCCAGTGGACGAAAGAGGGGAAGCTGTGGGAGTTTCCAATTAACAATGAAGCCCGTAAGTTAATTTCAGAGGTTTATAAAATTCCGTATGGAGATTAAATCTGGTTGGTGTTCAGTCATAGAGTTTGGTATTTACATGAATTTCAAAACTTTGTATAAATATCTCTGTGGTATCTGAAAAGAAATTTGACAGTGTTTTTTTTTTTTTTTTAAGTTAGAATTTCACTTAGTTCTGGGTTTTTGATAAGAAAAATAAAGAAGTAAAACTAGGGGCACCAGGGAAGCTCAGTTGGTTAAGGGTCCAACTCTTTTTTCTTTTTTTTTTTGGAAGATTTTACTTACTTATTTGAGAGAGAGCACGAGTGGGAGGGGAGGGGCAGAGGGAGAAGCAGACTCCCTGCTGAGCAGGGAGCCTTATGTGGGACTCCCATCCCAGGACCTGGGATCATGACCTGAGCCAAAGGCAGACACTTAACGGACTGAGCCACCCAGGCGCCCTTAAGCGTCCAACTCTTGATCTCAGCTCAGGTCTTAAGCCCTGTGTTGGGCTCTGCGTTGGGCATGGAGTCTGTTTTAAAAAAATAATATAAATTTAAAAAGCAAGTAAAATCATATGGTAGAAATGTATCATTAATTTCTTTTCTTTTTTTTTTTTTTTTGAAGATTTTATTTATTTGACAGAGACACAGTGAGAGAGGGAACATAAGCAGGGGGAGTGGGAGAGGGAGAAGCAGGTTTCCTGCCGAGCAGGGAGCCTGATGCGGGGCTCGAACCCAGGACCCTGGGATTATGACCTGAACTGAAGGCGGATGCCTAATGACTGACCTACCCAGGTGCCCCATGTCATGAATTTCTATGTGACGTGAAGGTGTTGACTACAAATGATGACAGTTTCCTAATTGCTAAGCAGGAGATTACCTGGAAAATCTTCTCATACATTAAATCTTGGGTATGAGATGATATTTCAGTTTTAGAGAACATTACAACTCTTTAAGTTTTATGCTGGTTGTCTTTTACTCATAAAACTATTGCACTAATGAGATGTAAGGTTCTTGTGCTTAAACGCTACTCAAAGCAAAAATGTTAGAAGACTTCAAGATTTTTTGGAACTCTGGCTCCATACCTAGGTTCTTCGAACTGCTAGACGCTATATTATCTACTTTCCTGAAGATTATTCTGGAGATATTACTTTTCCCTCACTCAAAAGGAAAACAGTATTACTATGCAGTTTATTTCTTATGCTTTTTTTTTAAGGTGTATTTTCAATTAGAAGAGATTCACTTACTTTTATGGTACAGTTAGCTAGGAATTGTAAACATCGCAGTAAGTCTTAGGAAAATGTAGTCCATATTTTAACCTTTGTAGTAGTATGCTGTCATTGTAACATTTTATTTTTTTATAATCTTTCATTTGTTTGGATTAATAAGTGGAATGGAAGCTTAAGTATCAGAAATATTTTGTCTTATATCCTCATAAATTATTACTTTGTGTAGGAAAACTTTTTAGAGACTGATAATTCCTTTAATAAATTCTGAATATTTTGTGGATTTGTATGGTATATGCAGTCATAAAGGATGCTATGTTGCTGTGTTTTCACCTGTTAAATATAAAATGTATATTTCTCAAAGTATTATGCTTTCCAGGGGCACCTGGGTGACTCAGTCAGTTAAACATCTGCCTTCAGCTCAGGTCACGATCCCAGGATCCTGGGATCGAGACCCACATCAGGCTCCCTGATCAGCGGGGAGCCTGCTTCTCCCTCTGCCTCTGCTGCTCTCCCCGCTTGTAGTCACTCACTCTTGCTCTTTCTCAAGTAGATAAATAAATAAAATCTTTAAAAAAAAGTTTTAAAAAAAAGTATTATGCTTCCCATACTCTGGTAGGTATCAGGGAAGGGTGAAAAAAAAAAGCCCAAGGACTTTTCAGTTGTGCAAACCAGAGTACAGATCTAGCTCTCTCAGTGATTAGGCATTTGCCTTTGAGAAAACAATTTAACCTCCTGAGGTTAAAAAACCAGATCAGTTTCCTCATCTGTAAAATTAAAGGTACCTCATTGGAAGAATGTAAGAACTAAGGCAAAGTTATTTGAGTTGCTCAGCACAGTTCTTAGTGTATAATACATGTAAATAAATGTTAGTTCATGTCCCTTCTGTATGAACACAGAATTTTAAAAGAAAAAAATTAGCAGGATGCAGTGGGTGATATTAAGGGAAAATTTCCTTATTTGATGAAACATGGGTGTTCTGAGTCATCGTAATTAAAAATATGGTTCTAAAACAAAATGTTGAGGTAGAATAACGTGACTTTTTTCTTTTAAGATTTTATTTATTTATTTATTTATGAGAGAGAAGAGAGAGAGCATGAACGGGGTGAGGGGCAGAGGGAGAAGCAGATTATCTTCTGAGCAGGGAGCCCAATTCGGGGCTTGATCCCAGGACTCTGGGATCATGACCAGAGTGGAAGGCAGACTCAACCAACTGAGCCACCCAGGTGCCTGAACATGTGACTTTATTTAGGTGAGACAGTGGTTAGGGGTTCAAGTTTTGAGTGAGTTGTATGCTTAATCTCACTAAGCCTCACTTCCCCTGTCTATAAAATGATGGGAATAAAAATAAAATTTATTTTATGGGATTCTTCTGAAAATCAAGTGAGGTTATACAAGTAAAGCATCATCAACCATCATCATCTCTGTTCCTATAACAATATTATGAGAGGGTTTTACTATCCTGCAAGGATCTTAAATCTTAAACTGTTAGTGAGGATGTGTATATTCTAGGAACCACCAAATAGGATAACAGGAAAGTAAGGGTTAGCATACATTGTCATCAAAAATAAAACACTTCAGTTCGTCAAAATCTTGAATGTCCAAACTCCAAAGAAATTTATCTTAAATTTGACCTGGGTTTTGAGCAAGTTTAATTTTTACAAAAAGAAAAAAAAAAACCAAACATGTCTTTTGGTCAGGTTAGGGAGATAAATGTGACAAGTTTCCATATACACTTGTACATATTATTGATGCTTCAGGGTGGGAAAGGGAGGTGTCTCATTTCCAGCTCCTTGAGGCAATTGTTATTGGAATGAAAAACAGGAAAAGAACTGTGGAAACTTTCTCACTTTGATCATTCCCCTCAGTATACAGTTTGGAACCTGAGAATACTTTAAGAGAGTGGCATTAGAATTTGAAGCCTAAACAGTTTAATAATATTCTTCTGTATTTCTTATTTTTAAATTTTAAGATTAATAAAATGTCATGCTCTCTCTACTAATAGTTAGCTTCATGAAGATTTACTCTGATACTTTGAGGGAAAAGTGTTTTGTTTTCAGGGGTGGGCCATGCCAGTTTCTGAACATAATACTGAAAATGACAAAATGACGTGTCCTGTGTTGACAGCTTTACTTTCCAGTGTTGTGTTTTTCATTTATATAAAAGATTTCAGTGTGTTGTTTTACCACATAAAACATATAAATTATTTTCCATTTTGAAGTAGCTTTTTTCCAGGTTGTTGTTGTTGTTGTTGTTATTTTTAAGAACTGGTTTGTCCCTTCTGTTTTGTTTGCCAGCATAGAGATTTGTAAGAGCAGTTAGATGGCATTATTCCCACTTAGATTTTGTAGTAGTTATTATATATTGGATTGATGATAAAAGCATTTTTATTTTAGCCTTAACTTTGACCTTAAATTTAATCATGTTTTTACTACTACGCAGTTAACAGAGTCTTGCTCTTGAATATTCTTTAGCCATATACATGCCACCAAAAAAATGTTAAGTACAATAAGTTTGGAAATGTATCAGTTTTTGGTACATAACATGCTACCACCAAAATTAGTAAAACAATAACTAACTTACAACTGCTCCTGAATTTATGGGTTTTCTGGTTAGTTCTGGCAGCTTAGCTGCAGGTAGTTCTCTCTAGAGTGGCTTGTCTCACATGTCTGATTGTGGGTGCTGGCTCTTGTCAGTGGAGGTAGAGATAACTGGATTATATGTCACGCATCATCTCAAAGACTAACTTGGACTTCTTCACACGACTGTAGTAGAGTTCATAACAGCAAGGAAGAGCAAGGATTGATGTGTAGGTACTTTTCAAGCCTGTGTTTGCACTGTGTTGAGTAATATACCGTTGACCAAAGCAGTTCACTTGCCAACCCTGAATTCAAGGGTTTGAGAAACAGACTCCATTTATGCAAAGAATGACAAAATCACATTGTGAAGGGGAATGTCTAGAAGCATGAGAGTGATACGATATGTGGCCATTTATCTGTCTACCACCTTGATTTATTTTTTATTTACTTCAGTTTTAATAAAAATAACGTATAGGGGCACCTGGGTGGCTCAGTGGGTTAAGCCTCTGCCTTTGGCTCAGGTCATGATCTGGGGGTCCTGGGATCAAGCTCCTCATCAGGCTCTCTGCTCAGCGGGGAGTCTGCTTCCCTTCCTCTCTCTCTGCCTGCTTGTGATCTCTCTTTCTGTGTCCAATAAATAAATAAAATCTTTTAAAATAAATAAAAATAGTGTATAGATCTTTAAGTATCCAAATAAATTTTTTAAAATCTCTTTCAGTAAATATAAACTAACTCCAAGTGAGTAGAAAGCTTTTAAGCCTTATATTTTGAGATAATTGTAGATTCACATGCCACTGAAGAGATAATAAATATCCTAGATAGCCTCTACCCATTTTCTCCCAATAGTTAACTTCCTGCAAAACCGAACCGTAGTACAGCCAAGCAATTGACATTGATACAATTCTCCATCCGTGTATAGATGTCACCAGCTTTACAAGTATTCCTTTATACATGTGTATTTAGTTCTGTGCAATTTTATCACATGTGTAGACTCAGGAGACCACCACCACGGTCAAGATACACGGTTCCATCATCTCAGAGCCCTCTTAGAGCCCTTCTAAGCCACACCTGCTTGCCTTCCACTGCCTCCCCTTCTTAGTCCTGGATCCCTGGCAATCACTAAATTCATTCGCTATTTTTGTAATTTTATCATTGCAAGAAATATATACAAATAGAATCATAGAGTGTGTAACCTTTGGGAATTAACTTTTTTTCACTCAGCCTGATTAATTACCTGGAAATTTAGCCAATTGTTGCATGTATCAGATGTTTGTGCCTTGTTTTTTGTTGTTTGGTTGGTTGAGGTTTTTTTGTTTGTTTTTTAATTGAGTAGTAGTCCATGATTTGAATGTGCTGTATAGTTTGTTTAACCATTCACCTGGTAAAAGACATCTGGGTTGTTAACCAGTTTGGGGCTATTATGAAAAAAGGTACTATGAATATTTTTGTACAGAGTTTTGTATGAATGTAAATTTCTATTTCCTTGGGGTAAATACCCAGGAGTGAAATTGTTTCATCATACAGTAGCTGCATGTTTAGTTTTTATTTTATTTTTTATTTTCTTAAAGTTTATTTATTTATTGAGCCCCAGCATGGGGCTCAAACTCACAACCCCAAGATCAAGATCACATGCTCTACCAACTGAGCCAGCGGGGCGCCCTACATGTTTAGTTCTGTGTGGGTTTTTTTGTTTTTGTTTTTGTTTTTAAAGATTTTACTTATTTGTTCATTTGAGAGAGAGAGAAAGAGAGAGTGCAGCATGAGCCAGGTGGAAGGACAGAGGAAGAGAGAAAGGAAGAAGTAGACTCCCTGCCCAGGGCTGGGGAGGAACCTGACACAATGCTTCATCCCAGGGCCCCAAGATGACCTGAGCTGAAGTCAGACACTTAACCAACTGAGCCACCCAGGGATCCCCTGCATGTTTAATTTTTTTAAAGAAGCTTCCAAACTGTTTTCTAGAGTGGCTATGCCATTTTATATTCTCACCAGCAATGTGTGAACCATCTGGCTTCTCATTCTCACCACCATTTGATGTTGTCGCTGTTTTTCTTTTAGATGTGTTTACATTCTGATAGATGTGTATTGATAGCTCATTGTGGTTTTAATCTGCATTTCCCTAGTGGGTCGAGAGGTTGACCACATTTTTCTTATGTGTGTTTGCCATCTATTTATCTTTTTCAGTGAAATGTCTGTTCTTGTTTTTTACCCATTCTCTAATTGGATTGTTTGGTTTTCTTACTATAGAGCTTTGGGAGGTTGTTTTTTTTTATATATATTTAATATATTCTAGACACCAGACCTTTATTAAATCTTTGGTTGCATTGAGGCACCTGGGTGGCTCAGTCGGTTAAGCATCCGACTTTTGATTGCGGCTCAGGTCCTGATCTCAGGGTTGTGAGATCAAGCCCCGATAGGATGGATCCGGGCTCCACTGTTAAAACTTCATTTAACCTTCATTACCTTCTTAAAGGTCCTGTCTCTAAATATAGTCACATTGGGGATTAGGACCTCAACCTATCAATTTTGAGGAGATAACGATTCAGTCCATAACAGGGTCTATTTCTGGGCCCTCCCTTTTGTCCCATCAGTCTGTGTGTCTGTCCCTCTGCCAATACCACACTTTTGATTATTGTAGCTATTTCAGTAAATCTTAGCATTATCGCTCCCATTTTATTCTTCTTTCAAGATTGTTATAATATTCTAGGACTTATGCCTCTCCATATAAATTTTAGAATAAATTTGTTGGTAAAACTTTACTGAGATTTTGATAGGAACTAGTATTGGTTTTGTTGATTTTTCTCTATTTTTGTATTCTCAATTTTATTGATGTTGGATGTTATCTTTATTATTTCCTTCCTTTGCTTGCTTTAGAGTTATTTTGCTCTTTTGCTAGTTCTTGAGGTGGGAACTTAGGTTATTGATTGAGACTTTTCCTCTTCATCTGTATTCATGCAGTGCTGTATGTATCCCTCGTAGCATTGGCCGTGTCCCACAAATTTTAATTTGTTGTGTTTTCTTTTTCATTCAATTCCGAGTGTTTTTTAAGTATATTGCTTGATCTTTAACTGTTTCCTATTGTCTTTCTGTTACTGATTTCTAGTTTGATCCCATTATGATCTGAGCATGTACTGTGTATTACTCCAGTTATTTTAAATGTGTTGCAGTTTGTGACCCAAGATGTGGTCCAGCTAGGTGAATGCTCCATGAACTCCTGAAAAGATTTTGTATTCTGAAGTAGTTTGGTGGAGTGTTCTGTAGATGTCAGTTTGATAATGTTTGTTGATGTTCTTCAGTTCTTCTTTATCTTGGCTAATTTTCTAATTCAGATGTTTTTCTTTCTCCCTAGTAATTATTTTGTTTGTTTTGCTCTGAAGTCTGTTTTGTCTGATAATCATATAACCACTCATGCTTGCTTTTTTAAAAAATTAATGTTAACAAGATGTATTTTTCTCCATCCTTTTATTTTCAACCTTCTGATTTTGTGTTTGAAGCGAGTTTCATATAGAAAGCATATCGTTGGATGCATGATTTTATATTCACTCTCCAATCTTTGTCTTTTGGTTGGTGTATTTAGACCATTTACATCTGAGGTAATTATTGATTTGTTAGGACTTAAGTCTCCAATTTTATTACTTGTTTTCTTTTCATTTTCTCTATTTCTCGTTACATTTTGGGGGGGGGGGTCCCTGTGAGCTGCTTGAACATGTTTTAAAATTCTATTTTTTTTTTTCTATTTTGTTTTATTTACATAATTTTTTCTGTGTAGTTTGTGTAGTTTTCTTAGTGGTTGCTGTAGAATTGAAGTTTTTATTAGCAGTAACTGCTCCTATGCTTTGGACATTTATAATATGAATCATAATGTGAACATTTATAGTGAACATTTATAATGTGCTAGGCATTATATAAGAGTTTTATAAGCTTTGTATCTGTGTAATCTTTACAGAAACCCCATGAAGAAGGTTCTATTTTAATCCTCATTTTATACCTGAAGACTGATGCTCAGAGAAGTTAATTAATTTGCCCAGTCACACAGTTGTTAAATTGGTGGGCAAACATAGGTCTAACTCCAAAGTTGATGGCTTTAACTGTAATAGTCATTAGTGCTGATTTTACAATAGAGATTTTACTTCAAAATTGTATTTTATCTCATTTCCTAGGATTTGATGATGATGGTTCAGAATTTCATGAACATGTATTTCTGGATAAACACCTGAAAGATTTTCCAAAACAAGGACCAATTCGCCACTTCATGGAGCTGGTGACCTGTGGCCTTTCCAAAAACCCATACCTGAGTGTTAAACAGAAGATTGAACACATAGAGTGGTTTAGAAATTATTTTAATGAAAAACAAGACATTCTAAAAGAAAGTGGGATACGGCTTAATTGAAGACCATGGAAATTCTTATTTCAAGCTGTTGGTGATGGATATTAAAACTAAATAAAATAATTTTACTAGAAGTTTTCCTATATTGTGTTAATTATTACATTTGATTTGAATGGTATAAATGTTAAAATGCTTTAAAGTATATAGTGGTAACTGAAGAATATTCTTGCATCGAGAAAAGTTGTCAGTATTTACAGATTCAACTAGTAATTCTTTTTTTTTTTTTTAAGATTTTATTTTTATTGATTTGACAGAGAAACAGTGAGAGAGTGCAGGGGAAGTGGGAGAGGGAGAAGCAGGGAGCCCAGTGCAGGCCTGGATCCCAGGACTCTGGGATCATGACCTGAGCCAAAGGCACCAGACACTTAACAACTGAGCCACCCAGGCGCTCCATCAACTGGTAATTCGTAACAAGAAGAATATCTTAGAATTACTACAAGTTTAAGACAACTTCTTTTTCTTTTCAGTGACTATGCTTCTTTGAAATACAATTATTAGCCACATATCTGATGACATCAGAGTGCTCTAACAGTTGAGATGGTTTATAGACAGGTTTATATGCACTGACTATGTATATTTACACACACATATTTTTATTTATATATCTTTATATATTTCACCCTAAATTAATTACCCTTATCGAAGTCTAGGTCATGAACAAGAAGTAACCTTGTAGAGATAAGTGGCTTATTCTAACCCCTCTAGTCCTTTAGGTCTTTGTGCCAAAGTTAGAACTATTTATTTTCTATTACGGTGCTTAGCAGTGTGACTCAAATTCATACAACTCAAAGGAATAAAGATTCTAAAAAACTCAAAACAAGAATTTAGTTTATAGTGGTCGTACGCTAGTAGTGTTTTAGGCTCCCGGCATAAGCAAATGGAAATCCTATGAAGGAACCCATCATCAACTCAGAATTCAAATTACAAAACACATAAGGAAATAAAACTGTGTGATTGGACACGAGCAGAAGCAGACTCATAAGGTCTTTAAATGTTAAGCTTGGGACACCTGGGTGGCTCAGTCAGTTAAGTGGCCAACTCTTGATTTTGGCTCAGGTCATGATCGCAGGGTCATGAGATCAAGCCCTGTGCCCGGCTCTGTCCTGGGTGTGGAACCTGCTCTCTCTCAAATAAATAAATATTGGACTTATGATATACTATGAACTAAATGTGAGATAGAGTAAAATATAGAGCAGGAGATAATAAAAGTGACTAGATGTTGGGAAACGAAAATTTAAGGAGTCTAACAACAGATTAGACACAAAGGTAGATCTAAAGAAATCCATATGGGTGCACCTGGGTGGTTCAGTAAATTAAGCATCCAACTCTTGATCTCAGCTCAGGTCTTGATCTCAGGGTCAAGAGTGTTGAACCTGGGGTACCTGGGTGGTTCAGTCGTTGGGTGTCTGCCTTCAGCTCGGGTCATGATCCCAGGGTCCTGGGATCAAGCCCCACATCGGGCTCCTTGCTCAGCGGGAAGCCTGCTTCTCCCGCTCAATTCCCCTGCTTGTATTTCCTCTCTCGCTGTGTCTCTCTCTTTCAAATAAATAAACAAAATCTTTAAAAAAAAAAAAAAAAAAAAAGAGTGTTGAACCTACTTAACCCACTGAGCCACCCAGGTGCCCCAAGAGTGTTGAACCTAGTTTTAGAAAAAAGTGCCCAGTGTGAAGCCTACTTAAAGAAAAATCCATATGTAGTGCAGAGAAGAAAAGAGAAAAGAAATTTGAAAGAGAGGTAAAGATTGATACAAGAAGGTAACATTTGTTAGGCACCTGGCTGGCTCAGTTTGTAGAGCATGTGACACTTGAACTCATGACGCTTGAACTCAGAGCCATGAGTTCAAGTCGCATGTTGGGCATGGAGAACTACTTAAAAAAAGATTTTTTTAAGAGAAGGTAACATTTGTGCAATCAGATTTCCAGAAGGAGAGAAGAAGAAATGGGTCAGAAGCTATCTGGATACTTGAGGAGTTTTTATGGTTTATGAAAGACATCAATTCACAGACAGTAATCTCTTGCTCATATATAGAAACTGCACCCAACAACAACAAAATACATTCTTTACTAGAACATGGGGACACCTGAACTTTTTTGAGTACTTAGTTCATTTATTTTTAATCATAGTTACTGATCTATTTGGATTTATTTTTACTAGTTGCTTTTGTGTACCTTTTGTATGCTTTGTTGCCTTCATTTTGGTTATTTTTTCTCATGTCATACTAGTGGAAGAGAGGGATAAAACATAAAATATCTTAAAAATAAGGGCTAAGGGGCGCCTGGGTGGCTCAGTGGGTTAAAGCCTCTGCCTTCGGCTCAGGTTGTGATCCCAGGGTCCTGGGATCGAGCCCCACATCGGGCTCTCTGCTGGCAGGGAGCCTGCTTCCCCCTCTCTCTCTGCCTGCCTCTGTGCCTACTTGAGATCTTTGTCTGCCAAATAAATAAATAATCTTTAAAAAATAATAAAAGAGCATCTACATGCCTTTAAAAAAAAAAAAAAAGAAAGAAAGAAATTGGATCCCTAGTTTAAAGATCTTCCTATAAAGGGGCACCTGACTGGCTCCGTAGAGCATGAAACTCTTGATCCCAGGGTCGTGAGTTCTAGCCCCATGCTGGGCATAGAGATAACTTTAAAAAAAAACAAACTTCCAATAAAGAAAGCAACAACTTCAGACTATTTCTCAGGAGAGTTTTAAGCCTTCAGAAGAAAGGTAATTCTTGGGGAGTCTGGGTGGGTCGGTGGGTTAAAGACTTTGCCTTCAGCTCAGGTCATGATCTCAGGGTCCTGGGATCAAGCCCCACATCCGGCTCTCTGCTCAGCGGGGAGCCTGCTTCCCTCTTTCTCTGCCTGCCTCTCTGCCTACTAGTGATCTCTGACTGTCAAATAAATGAATAAAATCCTTTAAAAAAAAAAAAGAAGAAAGGTAATTCTTACACAAATTATTCTAAAGCACAGAAAAAGAACAAACCTCAAATTAATTTCAAGAGACTAGAATTAACAAAGGTTAATCATAATCATGAAGGCACATTTGAAAAACCAAACAACATGGCAAACTAAATCTAGCAATGAATAGGAAAGAAACAAGAGTCAAACTGAGTTTATTCCTGGAATGCAAGGGAGGTTTAACAATGGGGAAAAAATTAAAGAATTAAAGAATTAAAAAATTAAAATTATAATTATATATAGTAAATTATATATAATTATTAAAAAATTAAAAAATTAAAGAATGCAGGGGTATCTGGGTGGCTCAGTCGGTTAAACTTCTGACTCTTGGTTTTGGCTCAGGGTCATGAGATTGAGCCCCACGTGGGCTCCGTGCTCAGCATGAGTCTGCCTGGGATTCGCCCCCTCTCCCCTTCCCTCCCCCTTGCCCCTCTCCTCACTCACACATGCACACGTGCTCTCTCTCTCTCAAATAAATAAAATCTTTTAAAAGCGGTGGGGCTGGGGGTGCGCCTGAATGGCTCAGTCGGTTAATCGTCTGCCTTCAGCTCAGGTCATGATCCCAGGGTCCTGGGATGGAGCCCCACACCAGGCCCCCTGCTCAGCGGGGAGTCTGCTTCTCCCTCCCTCTCTCATGGTCTCTCCCTCTCTGTCCCTCTCAAATAAATAAGTAAAAATCTCTAAAAAATTATATGGGGGCCTAACCTATAAGTGTAGCAAGAAAAAAATATATATAAAAGCTATTAGAATTAGAAATTCATTCTAAAGTAATCCTCATTGAATCACACCCTTTCTGGACAGAGACTGAGATTTGCTTCTAGCAAATAGAATATGGCAAAGGTGATGGGGTAGTCACTCCCACAACTGAGTTACGTTCTAGGCAAAAGTGATGAAATTCGTCCCTCTTGTGATTACATTACATTACCTAAGACTCCTTGTTAGCCAACTGGGTGAGAATTCTACTGGCTTTGAGGAAGCTGCCATGTCATGAAAAGGCCTACGAACAGGCCACATGCAGTTTCCCTGGGAGCAGAAGGCAACTCCTGCCTGACAGCCAGCCGCAAAATGGAGATCTCAGTTCCACAGCCTCCAACCGCTGAATTCTCCCACCAATCTTGGAAGAGGACCCCAAGCTCTGAAAAGTCACAGAGCCTAGCGGACTCCTTGACTGCAGCCTTGTGAGACCTTGAAGAGGGGACCCAGTTAAGTGACCCACAGAAACTGGGAGATAATGTGCATGCTGTTCCAAGCCACTAAGTCTGAGGTTATTTGCCGGAACCCAGAAAGGAATACAGAAAGGAAGAATGAAATTGTCATTATTAGAGTCTATGATTATGTAGGGAAAAAATAACCTACAAATTATAATAGGAGAATTTAGCAAGTTTGCAACTGCATTTTTATATACCAGCGACAGAAAAAAGATGATTTATGAGATCCTGTTCATAGTAGCATCAAAGATATAAATGAACAAAATCTTAATGAAAGATATTTAGGATGTTTGTGAAGAAAACCTCTTAAAACTTTAATGAAACATAGTAAGTAATAAAAAATAAGGAAAAAAGGGATGTCCGACTGGCTCGGTCAGTAGAGGATGACACTCTTGATCTCCAGGTCTGGAATTTGAGCCCCATGTTGTGCATGGAGCCTACTTAAATTAAAATAATAATAATATAATAATAACAATGAAAATATTTAAGTAAGTAGATGGATAAAAAGTTCATGATAACAAAATTCAATAATTTGATACTTGGGGCGTGTGGGTGGCTCAGTCGGTTAAATGTCTGCCTTCAGCTCAGGTCATAATCCTGGAGTCCTCTTACTTGGTGGGGGACCTGCTTCTCCCTCTCTACCTGCTGCTCCCCCTCTCCCTGTCAAACAAATAAATAAAAAAAATTTAAAAAACATTTAAAACAAAAATATCTTCACAGCTCTGGAGTAGACAAGGATTTAAAATATCAAAAAGCACCATCTCTAAGGAAAAGATTTGTAAATTTAACTTAAAATTTAGAACTTTTAATTTAAAAAGGCAGTGCCAAGAGTGCAAAGATAAGCCTCAAACATGAAGATATAGTCACCAAATAATTTGTATATAACATACATAGAGAACTCCTAAAAATCAAATAGAGGGAAATAAACAAACTGAAAGAATGTGGTCAAAAGACAAAGGCAGGCATTTCATTTCATAGGAGGAAATATATAAATAGCTAATAAGTAGATGAAAAATGTTCAGAGAAATGCAAATTTAAGCCATATTGTGATAACATTTGTATTCTCTTTAGATGGGTGAAAAATTAAAAGGCAGTATCATTTGTACACTGTTGGTAGGAGTGTAAATTGGCAACCACTTTTGGAATTACGTAATTTATATATGTAATTTGCATAATACATAAATATATAACAATTATACATGTAATGTATAATTTATGTACATTTGTACATCTGTATAAATGTACATTTATACAGATGTAAATGTATACTATAAATATATAATATAAATACATATAATTTTGTGTATATAAATATTTTTTACCTACATAATTACTGAATCTTATAAGCAAGCAATCCTGCTCCTGGAGTATATGCCCAAGGAAACCCTCACAAATATGTCCTGAGAGGCATGTATAAAACTGTTCAAAGCAGGGTGCCTGGCTGGCTCCATCAATAGAGCATGCGACTCTTGATCTCAAGGGCTTGAGTTCAAGCCCCAGATTAGGCACAGAGCTTACTTGAAAAAAAAAAAAATGAGGGCTCCTGGGTGACTCAGTTGGTTAAGCCACTGCCTTCGGCTCAGGTCATGATCCCAGAGTACCAGGATTGAGTCCCACATCCGGCTCCCAGCTCCGCAGGGAGTCTGCTTTTCCCTCTGACCTTCTCCCCTCTAATGCTCTCTCTCACTCTCTCTCTCTCAAATAAATAAAATCTTTTTTTAAAAAGCGGAAAAAAAAACCCCAAAACTATTCAGAGTATAAAAATCAAGGGAGAAAGTGCCCATCACCCAGAGAACTGATAAATTGTGGCTTCTTTATGCAATGCAACACTATGCCCAAGTGAAAATCATTAAAATAGAACTATACACATCAACACAGATGATTTCATTTTTAAAAATTTTTAAAAAGATTTTATTTATTTATTCATGAGAGACAGAGAGAGGCAGAGACAGAGACAGAGGGAGAAGCAGGCTCCCCACAGTGCAGGGAGCCCAAAGCGGGACTCAATCCCAGGACCCCGGGATCATAACCCCAACCGAAGGCAGTCGCTTAAGGACTGAGCCACCGAGGTGCCCAACACAGATCATTTCAGAAACAATGTTGCATGGAAAAGAAGTTGTAGAAGAATGCATGTAATACAGTACCATGTCCATACAATTTAAAAGCCAAATTTTAAATATGTTGCCTTGCGCTATAAATTTGATGAAACTAAAAGAAAAACATGGGAATGATGGACACAACACTGCGTTTCAGGAGAAATGGCCATGTGGTTGAGGAGGGACACAGGGAGCTTCCATAATACTAACATTGTCTTAAGCTGGATGGGAAGCTCACAGGTGGTCACTTTATTATTATGCTTTAAATTATTTATATTATTTATATTTACATCATATCACAGATACTCTTTTGTATGTTACAACAATTCATAATATTTTAAGGAATGAATGGAAATGGACAAATAACTGCAAGACAGGCGGAGCTTAGCCCTAGTTTTGACAGATGATAGAGAATGTCCTCAGCTGAGACCATGTTGTTAAAGACATCCTTTATCTGGCCGTTTACAGACTTGATTTTAAAGAATGTATTTATTATCATTAGATTCTTGGTTCTAAAGAGTGTGTTATCATTAGATTCTTGCCTTGTTACCATTCTTAAAATTGATCCAAAATTCCTTGGAGTAATCAGCTTTAAGTTATGCAAATAATGACAACAAAATCCTCTTAATCCCAAAGTTGCTTTAAAATCCATGCATTTATACATGTATGCAAATTGACTATTAAATTAGGGAGATTTCATTCTAAGTAATAGAGTCATAAGGGGCTGAAGCAAACCTGCTTTCTAAAATATATTAATTCAAGGACTAAGCGAGTTCTGAAAAGTGAATAATTTACTGTGTCTCTTAATATCTCCTTGAACCAGAATGTTGGTGATGGTGGCAGAGAATGGGAAGTAGCTTGTATTAGGAAAAGCAAAGAGCTGCTGGAATATGCTTGTGATTTAGAGCTTCTTAAACAAATCATGTTCGCAGCACACGAATGGAAGGACAATGTTATCCAAGATCTCAGTAGCATCTTTATGGAGAATGAAATACGGGTGCTCCTGTCGAAAGTAGTACAGAATATGAAAACACTTAGTCATAGTCTCTGGCACAGTACCCCTAAAAGGGAGCATTTCGTATGTCTGAGAGTGGTTTACCTTTACATATATATATATATATTTTTTTTTTTTTTGAGAGAGAGAGAGAGTGGGAACCAGGTGGAGTGGGGTAGGCAGAGAGGGAGACAGAATTTTAAGCCAGCTCCACACCCAGTGCAGAGTCCAACGTGGGGATCAAACTCATGACCCTGAGATCATAACCTGAGCAGAAATCAAGAGCCAGTCACTTAACCAATGGAGCCTCCCCCCCACAGGTGCCCTATTTTTACCAACTTTAATTGTGACAAACTTAATGTATCCATCTGGAAAGCAATGGCTGGTCTGAAACTGTTAACTTTGCGTGCTGTACTATTTACTGGACAGTTCAGAGGGCAAGGAAGCAAATTGAAAGGCTCTGAGAGTTTCTTGGCTTTGCCAGGTCCTGAATCATTGACAATTCTGCAGGGTCCTTCCTGTATTTTTCTCTCCTTTCTTTGGTTTTCTCCGCCTTGGAGTCAGAAACTTCGGTTCAAATCCCTGCTATGTCAGTAGGAGCTGTGACTCTAAGAACAGGGCTCAGTCTCTCAGCCTGTTTGCTCCTTTGTGAATGGTGCTTAGAATTCCCTTCTTGTGGGACCTGCAGGAGTTGGAACGGAACGAGGTGACATACATCGCAGTGACTGGCACGTTCTGTGTACTTCAAAAATAATGTCCTTTTTCTTTCTCTGTACTCCTCCCCAGGCCCCCAATGTCAGAAAGGACGCTCCAGGAGTCTTTTTTTTTTTTTCACTATCCAACATTAATTTGGACGAGATCGGGCGCGTTCAGGGTGGTATGGCCGTAGACTCCAACATTAATTTGGGAATGGCAGCTTGCTCTTTTTGTGGTTTCATATACAGTTACCTTTACTTTCCATCACTGAAACAGAATGCTTGATTTTATTTATGATGTCCTCCTCCAAGATCCATAAACAGTCTCATCACTGTCATCATCCCTCTGTAGCAGACTCTTGCTTTCGTGGGTGGGCATGGGACCAGGCAGGTGTTGGGTAGAAGGGCCTCCTTTGGGGTGCCTATGTGGCTCAGTGGGTTAAAGCCTCTGCCTTCGGCTCAGGTCATGATCCCAGGGTCCTGGGATTGAGCCCCGTATTGGGCTCTCTGCTCAGCAGGGAGCCTGCTTCCCTTCTTCTCTCTCTGCCTGCCTCTCTGGCTACTTGTGCTCTCTGTCTGTCAAATAAATAAATAAAATCTTTAAAAAAAAAAAAAAAGAAGAAGGGCCTCCTTTGGAAAGGGGAACCCTCCTCCACTGTTGGTGGGAATGCAAGCTGGTGCAGCCATGTTGGAAAACAGCATGAAGGCTCCTCAAGATGTTGAACACAGAGCTACCCTGGGAAGGATGGGGTGGCTGGGTGATGGACATTGGGGAGGGTATGTGCTATGGTGAGCACTGTGAATTGTATAAGACCAAAATGATTCACAGACCTGTACCCCTGAAGCAAATAATACATTATATGTTAATTTTTTTAAAAAGGGGGGGGAGCCCTGGGTGGCTCAGTCATTAAGCATCTGCCTTCAGCTCCGGTTATGATCCCAGGGTCCTGGGATCGAGTCCCACATCAGGGTCCCTGCTTAGTGGGGAGCCTGCTTCTCCCTCTGCCTGCCACTCCCCTTGCTTGTTCTTGCCCTCTCTCACAAATCGATAAATAAAATCTCTTAAAAAGGGGTGGGGGCTTCTCTGTGGGGCTGGGAGCTCAGGCTTGGACCTGGATAGCTCCAGGCTCATGCCTGGTGAGAAGGGGCCTGCATCTGTCCAGATGGGCAGATGCCCTTTATATGAACGTCTTTTCCTGTGGTCTGCCTCAGCGTCTCTTTGGGTACCCCAAGGACGTGGAATAAAAGTAGATCTGCTGGTATCAACCAATGATAATGGCTTACCCTCGTGTGCTCCTTTCCTAGCATGTGAAGTGTTTGACAGTTATCACTCTTCTGCTGTTGAGCGTTTTTCTGAGCTCTGCCATGTGCAGAGCCTCCCCCAGCCTCCACAGTATAAACACCCTGGCCAGGTCTTCCCTGGCCTTGACGTGTCATCTTAAAAGTCACTTCCCAAGAAAGCCCTCTCTCCCTGCTTCATTAAGTCATTTCTCCACGCTTATTGTCTAACACAACACTCTGTTTACTTCCGTTACGACATTCCCCATCCTGATCTCCTCAAGGGGAGAGGTTGTGTCAGCTTCTGTCGTCTTGGGAGATCCTGTGCTCAAGACCTAGCATATCACCAGGCCCCAGAGAGGCGTTTAAAAACGCTATTTATTGGAGGAGAGGAATGGACGAATGACACATGCTCGCAGAAGAGAGAAAAAGATTCCGTGGCTGTACGGTGTGATGGATGCCAAGGCCAGGAAATGGCTTGAGGGTGTAAAAGACAAGTATTTAATCAGACTGCACGCCTGCTGAAATATTTACTCCTTGCAGGCAGAGAGCTGTCTCAGGCCAGCACTGTCTGTGAGTTGCAGGGTAGATCTGCCAAAATCTAGGGTGCAGAATTTGGAGGGCTCTCTGCTCACAGGTAGAGATAGGCTGCATTATCCAAAATCAGCTTTGTTCATAATAAACATAATAGTCTGGTCTCCACATGCCATACTTTTCTTTTTTATTTTATTTTATTTTATTTTTTTTGAGAGAGAGGGAGCAAGGGGAGGGGCAAAGGGAGAGGGAGAGAGAGAGACTCTCAAGCAGACTCCCCACTGAGCATGGAGGGGCTCGATCCCATGACCCTGAGCAGAAAACAAGAGTCAGATGCTTACCTGACTGAGCCACCTAGGCACCTCTCCATATGCCAGACTTTTTATTGTTTACCTCATGAATGGTTCAGACCTTGGGGAGGGAAGAAACACACTATTTGTTGCCCCCTTCTGTACTTTTTTTTTTTTTTTTAAGATTTTATTTATTTATTTGATAGAGGTCACGAGTAGGCAGAGAGGCAGGCAGAGAGAAAGAGAGGAAGCAGGCTCCCTGCTGAGCAGAGAGCCCGATGCGGGGCTCGATCCCAGGACCCTGAGATCATGACCTGAGCTGAAGCCAGGGGCTTTAACCCACTGAGCCACCCAGGGGCCCTCCCTTCTGTATTTTTTAAATGAAGTATCCACTACTGGTAGCTCTTCTTCTTCTTTTTTTTTTTTCCTTTTTTTAGCTTTTATTTATTTATTTGACAGAGAGCAAGACAGCGCAAGCAGGGGGAGCTGCAGAGGAAGAGAGATAAGCAGGCTCCCCACTGAGCAAGGAGTCCGAGGCAGCACTTGATCCCATGACCCTGGGATCATGACCTGAGCCAAAGGCAGACGCTTAACTGACTGAGCCATCCAGGCGCTCCCTTCTTATGATTTTCTTAATCACATTTTCCTTTTTCTAGTTTACTTTATTGTAAGAATATATACTATATATATAACATACAAAATACATGTTAATGAACTGTTTATGTTATTGGTAAGGCTTCTGGTCAGCAGTAGGCTATTAGTAAGTTTTGGGGAAGTCAAAAGTTCTATGTGGATTTTCACCTGCACTGGGCTGACACCCCTAATCCCCAGGTTGTTCAAGGGTCAACTGTATTCAACTGTCTACCTTTGGAATAGTGGGTTTGTGTTTTTTTAACATATATTTTTTTAATGGACCTAATGTAGGACTTGAACTCATGACCATGAGATCAAGGCCGGAGCTGAGATCAAGAGCTAGACGTTTAACACACTGAGCCACCCAGGTGTCGCTGGACTAGGTCCAGGGTCTTGTTGAAAGAAGAGGAGTGTCTGGGCTAGAGTTCAGGGTAGGGGACTGTCTGTGAACTTAGATAGGAAAATATATCCTGTTTCCACTCACCTCTCATGGAAAATTAGCATTTCCTTCCATTATAAATGTGCACATCACAACACACTCATATTAGCCATGCTATGACTTTGTCACCCATAGAAGTCATGACTATTTTTGTAGCACATTAGAACACTGTTGCAGATATCTCAAAATATAATTTATGCTCATTATTATTTGAAAATTACAGTAATTATTAGACCCGCCACTAGATCTTGTTATTTAATATGTCAATAAAGTAATAACTCTTATTATTATATCACATTTCAAAAATATTTTGATAACTGTATTTCAACATAATTAGATCTCTTATACTCCATATGTTTTATTTTATGCATTGAAAAACATTATTCAAGGGCACCCGGGTGGCTTATTAGGTTAAGCGTCTGCCATTCAGCTCAGGTCACGATCCCGGGGTCCTGGGATCCAGTCCCACATCGGGCTCTCTGGTCAGCAGGGAACCTGCTTATCCCTCTGGCTCTGTCTTTCTCTCTGTCCTTCATGAATAAATAAATAAAATCTTTTTTAAAAAAAAGAACCCTACTCTGAGAGCATAGCATATACAAAATTTATACCACACTCTCCATGATAACATATTGCAATGGAAATTGCAAGTGTCACCCAACTCCCTTTCTGTCAAACAGGTACCACTTCTTTTTAAGATTTTATTTATTTATTTATTTATTTATTTATTTATTTATTTGAGAGACAGAGAGCCTGCACGTGTGTGTGCAAGCATGAGCAGAGGGAAGGGAGAGGGATGGGGAAAGAATCTTAGGCAGACTCCCCGCTGAGCATGGGGCCAATGTGGGGCTTGATCCAGGATCTTGCGATCATAACCTGAGCTGAAACCAAGAGCCCAGTGCTTAACCGATTGAACCACAAACAGGTACCGCTTTTCCTCTCCCCATGCCCCAACTGGGGGCATTCTGGTCTCTTTCCAGTCTCTTCAATTGGACAAACCCCTTGTTCACATGCTTTTGGTGAATTAATTTTGATGAATTAATTTTGGTGAATTAATTAAATTTGGTTAAATTAATTAATTTAAATTAAATTTAATTTAATTATTATTAAATTATTATAATTTATCTGGCTATATAAATAGCCAGTCTGACCTCTCTCTGAGCCTTAATCATGGAGTATCAATTGTCTGTATTTCTTGTGGCACCCAATATTATCTCAAGTTCTCCATTTTTCTCCACAAATTAGCTCTTTTTCCTTAGATTTCTCCTCTCTTATTCTCTCAAGAGCAAAAATGCACCTTGGGATTTTTGCATACAAAATGTATCAGCTTTGAGTGCTCTGTCTCTTAAGTTTCTGCTGGTTGGACAGCAAAGCACTTTAATGCTCCTAGATCTCTGAGTTTCACAGTGTCCAATTGTCTGTAGGATGATTTACTTTCAAATACTTTAATATTAACAGTGATGTATGTGTGTATACATTAAGCTACACCCTAGACGCTGTGCACATTTGAAGTGCCCTAATTAGGAACCCAACTCTAGGGGGGGATTAGTTAGCATTTGAAGTGCCCTAATCAGAAATTCATTCCTTGAGGTAGTTACACAAGCATTTCAAATCCATTATTGATTTACAAATGAAATGATATGATGCCTGGGATTTGCTTCAAAATAATCCAGGAGGAGGGCCAAATAGGGATGTGGACTGAAACAGGATTGACTTTGGATTGGTAGTTGTTGAAACTCCTGATGGTTCATTAACATTACAGGCATCTTATATATATTTGAAACTTTCCATAATAAAAACTTTTGAAGTACATGAAAAAATTGCAATCTATAAGCGTTTCTGTTTAAGATAATAAGCTGGGGCGCCTTGGTGGCTCAGTCGCTTAAGCGTCTGCCTTCCCCTCAGGTCATGATCCCGGGGTCTGGGATCGGGCTCCCTGCTCAGCAGGAAGCCTGCTTCTCCTTCTCCCACTCCCCCTGCTTGTGTTCCCTCTCTTGCTGTGTCTATCTCTGTCAAATAAATAAATAAAGCCTTTAATAAATAAATTGATTGATTAAAGATAACAAACTGAACACATGCCATCTATCTTCCTTGCTGAACCCTCATTAAAATGGCTGTAAAGGGATCTTTCCTTTTAAAAAAATAATAAATAAAAGAGGCCCAAGTACATAAAGTTGGACAGAAGAGAAGAAAAGATGAAACCATTTTGGAGGCTGGGTGGCCAATGGGTGAGTGATAAAGGGGGAGCCAACCAAGGAAATGGGACCAACCTGTTGTATGCTACAGAATCTACCCCCTCCCCCCAGCTGGCCATCGATTGTACCAGATTCCTCTGAAGGCGATGGTAGAAGGAAATAGGTAAAATAAAACATACTGGTGGAAAAATAGGTTAGGAAGAAGTCAGGTAGGGCACCTGGCCGGCTCAGTTGGTGAAGCATGTGACTCTTGATCTTGGAGTCCTGAGTTTAAGCCCCGAATTGGGGTGGAATTTACTTAGAAAACACACACCCAAGCATCTAGATACCTGTCTCACCCACCCTACTCATAAAACACTGGAGACGTGTTCCAGAGAGGGTAAAACAGAAGGATGGGGCTGGGGGATACCAGGCTCTGCACTAATAACAGAGAGATTAAATGGAAACTCTCAAAAGCTCTAGATCTCTCCTCTGAAGATACTGAGATGCTTCTTGTGTTATCCGGTTCACCTTCCTGAAGACGTCTTGCCTGGGGGCTCTTCACCTGCTCTGGGCTGGCTGTCCACTGCACATGGTGATTACCTCTCCTCACCTCTTCCTAAGGGGACCCCTCTCCCGTGTTGCTTATAGTTCTTCCTATACTGCTTACGTCTTCCTCTTTCTTTGTTGACCTCATCTTTTGCTGAAGCACATCCTCTAATAGCTTTCTGAGGAAGAAAGTATTGGTTAGTTCTTGCTATCACATGCTCTATACCAACCAACCACAAAACCTTGCGTGGGGGCCAGCCTTCACCATGGAGACTAGATTCAGCCGTAACCCTTTAAGCTAGTGATCCTGAGTGGTTATGAGAATCACCTGGGGTGCTTGTTAAAAAACCTAGCCTCCTGCGACCCAGCCCAGATTTTCTGATGAGAATCTCTGAGGTAGGAACCTGGAAATTTATTTAATAAATTCTGCCATCTGGGAAGTATGAGAGACACTCCTAGGAAAGTTGGTTCCATAAACCCAAGTCTTTGGATGTGTCCCGGGTAGGCATAGAGGAGTCACCTGGGGAGTTTGACAAAAATACAATGCTGCTGAAAAGAAAAGAAATCCAAATGCTGCTGATTCAGCCCCAGACATTCTGATTTCACAGGGTGTGATACGAGTCTTGGGAATCTGAAGTTTTAACAACCCTCCCTCCCCAAGGTGATTCTGAAATGCAGCCAGGAGCCAGGGACCAGTGCATGAGTGACTGTGCTACCTGTTAATCCAATTACTGATATCTTTCATCACTTTCCATTGATATTGACCTTTACGATGTTCAAGATACTTCCTGTTATTTGCAGATCTACTGTGGGAGGTAAAGATGACTAAGTTATGATTGCTAGCTACAACAGCTTGGGTCTGGGGTGAAAGACAGGCATGAAACGATTAGCTAGAAGTCAATGCAAATCAGAAGTCGGTATATTTTAACCCAAGAACCACATGTAATTTATTGAGTGCCCATTTTTTGTGCTAGGCACTGTGTAGTTTGAACACTTGACACTCCTCCAAATCCATGTATGAGTTCTGGGGACGTGAGCTTTTGTGTGTGTGTGTGGTGGTGGTTTAATTGCAAAGCAGTCTGAATCGTGATTTCTGGTTCTGATGTTGTGTCCTCTGTTTGGGGGGAAATCACTTGATTAATTCTATTTTACTGCAGGTGATATATGGAAATGTCAGGATATTTACTTGAAATTCTCTCTAAACTCATTATGGAATGTTACCACCCCACTCAGAGGGTATTTGGAAATGTGTGTGACAGGAGGATAGTCTTTGCTTTATGGTTGTCTCCATGACTCACAGAGGACAGTGGTGTTGCTAGGGTCACAACTGCTAAGTCAACACCTTGTCATACACACAAGAGTCCGGTATGTTGAAGAATGGCCCTAAATGCTAATATTGCCCCTGCCGAGGTACAGTGGTAGCGTATCTCTTCTTTTTCAATTTTCAATTTTTATTTATTTTTCTTAAGTAAACTTGAAGCCCAACATGGGGCTTGAACTCATGACCCCAAGACTGAGAGTCACATGCTCTACAGACTAAGCCAGCCAGGTGTCCCTCGGGTCCTTCTTCTTGATTTCCTCACTTGGGGGACACTGACAGCTCAACCCCAGGTACTGGGCTGCTCAGCCTCCTTTCCCAGTCTTGCATCCAGCTCAGGAGGAGGAAGGATCCAACTCCTGATCTCTTTCTCTCTCTCTCTCTCTCAGTCCTCATCACCTTTGCAAACACCAGCTCAGCAGACTCAAGTCTGTAAAATCATCCTATAATCTGTAAGCATAGTGTGGGCTGAATCCAGATTTGGGTAGGAAGGTCTCCCCTAATAGAAACATAATTTACTGGAGCATGGTCCTATAAGAAGATAATAACAGAACACTTAGCATCCCTTCCTGAAGCATCACAGTTCCGTGGTCCCTGAGAACAATGAGGATGAATTTGCTTCTATGTGCATAACTAAAAGAGCCCAAAATAGATCACACAATTTCTCCAGAGTGATTGGTTTTTTAAGAGCAGTGTTGATAAGTTTTTTTTTTTTAATTTATTTATTTATTTGCAAGAGAATAAGTGGGAGAGCGAGAGCTCATGAGCAGGGGCAGAGGAAGAGGGAGAGGTGGGCTCCCTGTTGTTGCTGGGCTTGCCGACCCCCAGGACCCTGAATCCCTGGTTCTGTGATGAACTGTGTCTTGTGCATAGATTGTTTACTACCTTGTGCCTTTGTTTCCTCAGTTGACAGGGACTGTAAAACTTTACCCCAGCCCGTAGGATTGTTGCGGTATGTTGTAGAATATGAATAAATGCACATACTAAACATGAACTAAATGCTTATGCATACATCTCTCTTGTAGCCTTAAACATTGCGTAAGTAGGCTTCAGTGAATTTCTTGTCGAACCCCTATGTAATCCTAGGTTTTCTCTAAGTTCATGGTGGAATTCAGCATAAAGAAAATCAGAGCAGGGGCGCCTGGTGGCTTAGATGGTTAAGCGGCTGCCTTGGGCTCAGGTCAAGCCCTGCATTGGGCTCCCCGCTGGGCTGGGGGCCTGCTTCTCCCTCTGCCTCTACTGCTTCTCCTGCTTGTGTTCTCTCACTCTCTGTGTCAAATAAATAAATAAAATCTTAAAATAAAAAAAAGGAAAGAAAGAAAGAAAAGAAAATCAGGGCAGAAGGTAGCTTCACTGGTGGTGAGCAGAGCATATGTGTAAATTTGTCAAATCATTATGTTGTACGCTAAAACTAACGTAACGTTTTGTGTCAGCTATACTCACATTAAAGAAGAAGACAGAAAAGGAAAAGCAAAAGAAAATCAGGACAACTGTTCTTTATATCAGGGTTTCCAACTTTCCTTACCTGTAGGAGTTGTGCTTATTTATTTATTTATTTATTTATTTATTTATTTTTTTTTATTTATTTATTTGACAGGCAGAGATCACAAGCAGGCAGAGAGGCAGGCAGAGAGAGAGGTGGAAGCAGGCTCCCCGCCGAGCACAGAGCCCGACGCGGGGCTCGATCCCAGGACCCCAGGATCATGACCCGAGCCGAAGGCAGAGGCCCCAACCCACTGAGCCACCCAGGCACCCCATGTGCTTATTTATTTATTTAGTTACTTACTTACTTACTTGACACACACAGAGAGCGCAAGCAGGGGGAGCAGCAGGCAGAGGCAGAGGGAGAAGCAGACTTCCCACGGAGCAGGGAGCCTGATGCCAGACTAAATCCCTGGACCCTGGGATCTGACCGGAGCTGAAGGCAGATGCTTAACCACTGAGACTCCTGGGCGCCCCAGGAGTTGTACTTTTAAAGCACATTTGAGACTGCATAAGCCATAATTTGTTTGTGGGTGACAGTCTATTTTTACTCTTTCTCCGAGCTAGGTATTTTAATCAAACTATGGATTGCAGATGAATGCGAGCTCCTTCATGAGAATGATCTATGTGTTAATAGGCTTGCTTATTAAAACAAACAAACAAACAAACAAACAAAAACCCAACTTTCGTCCTGTCCCTTCCCTTCCCCTGGAACATGAGCTGAGATGTACAGTTGTGTCAAATTTATAATGCACTTCTGACCTTAAGAGAAATAAACCCTGGAGACAAGCGCAGATTTCCAAGTTGTCTAGTTCCTGTGAAATTATAATGGGTAGGTTAGGTTTTAGGAGAACTGTCAGTTAAGGTGCTTTCCCCCCCTACAGTATGACTAATAATGGTAGTTATTAACATTGAAGCCAAAATACCTAGAATTAAGATTTTGGCAGAACACACTGAGACATTCCATAGTTTTGGACATTTAAGTATATGCCTTGATGAAATGCTCACTTCTTGCTTAACAGATTTTAAAAGCAAGAGGCGGAAATAAGTGACAGAAATAAAAGTAATATGACAAATGTACCTCAAATGATCTCCTCCACTGAATTTTAAAATTAAAATTAGGATAAGGATTAAAAAAAAAAAACCTGAGAAGATCGGGTCTAAGAGATTTGCAAACAGCTTAGAAAATCCCTGAGGAAGTAGCAGAAGAATGTTTCAGGCAATTTAAATTTCCTGGGAAGCTTTGCTCATTGTGAGGATATAGTACTTTGAGAGCATTTTTCACGTTAGGGCTAATCATTCAAATTTGGCAAAAGGTTATCAGTGAAATGGTTTCACTTGGCATATTTTTGACAGGAATCTATGGCTAGTTTCTATCTGGTTTTGCCAAAACAGGCCTGCCCATCAATGGCTGAATTGGAAACCCCTGTTCTAGTGCATCTCCCCCCCACCCCCCCCCCCCACGTCCTGACTCCCTGTGGGCCCTTGGGAGCCATCACTGCAGATCTGGCGTCATTTGGCTGTGGCCTGCGCTTGTATGCTCGCTTGTATTTTCTCCTCTTCCTTCTGGCTAAGAGTGCACAGAGAGCTCTAGGCCATATGGGGTCCTTCTTGCCCTAGTTGGCTGGCATTCCACCCAAATGCAAGGAGAAAAAGTAGTTTCTGTGTGCAAATCAATGTTGCGAAATTATTTTACTATTCAAAGCAGGGCTTGTTTTATTAAGGATAAAAATCTTTCTCCGCATTTAATTAAAAGTCATTCTAGTTCCAACTCACCCCTCACCCCACAACCTACCCGTTTGCCTCAGTTCCTCTCCACATCAGTGACCCTTTTATCCAGTCTCTCATGTGGCATGACGTGTTCTTCTAGTATTCTTTTAGGGGCTTGGGGTTTTATCCTAATGGCTATCATTGATCTACTTTCAGAATTATCATCGTTCATGAAAATCTAAGGCATAAATTTCCTTTAAAGACTGATTCATTCCCAAAGCCTACTTCCTCCCTTTTCCTCAAGTGGAACATTGTTATTTTTAGATTAACAAAAAAGATGCTTCAGAGAGGGTGTGAAGATCTAAAGAAAATTCTCTCTTAGTAAGTATATTTACTCGTTAAGTAAAAATGACACAGTTTCCAAAAGTGCACCTGAAGGGCGCCCAGGTGGCTCAGTTGCTGGGCGTCTGCTTCTGCTGGGGCCCTGATCCCAGGACCCTGGGATTGG